>NC_138825.1:87024815-87746431 GCF_965183815.1 Platalea leucorodia
TTTCAGGACAAGGGGAACAGCCTGCTTCTCCTACAAGAGGCATAAGAATCGATGTGAAAAGAGGCTCAAAGAGTGAAGAGATTCTAAGAGGCAGTCTGGACAACAGAGGAGAACTACAACAAGTGATTCCCTAAAAAAATTAACCAATACCACCTGAAAAAGAAAACTTGTAAGGGAGAATCAAGAATTAACTCCTGCTCTAGGAAGTATATATCTGTATGTGTGTGTCTGTATAAAATCTCAAAGCATCAACATGAAAAGCAAGTGAAACACCTTACGAACTGTTAAAACAGCAACACTCTCAAACTGTTCATTGCAAATTTTATTTCATTGCAATTAAGAAAACAGGATTCCAGCCATTGCTAAAAATCACAGAGTATCTTCACAAAGAATCCCGTTTTCTTCACCAGGCGTTTTATGAGACAAAGAAGAGTTACATTCCTTTTCACCTGTATCTGTTATATATCTATTTCTTCATTACTGCTGCTGTGATTATCTATTTTTCCACGCAAAGGAAGATAAAGAGCCCTAACAAATCGGCTACAGAAGGAGAAAACACCTCAAAAGCTGGCTGACTATTAGTGGCCTGAAGTAAGAAGAAGGCAACAACCAGCTTTTGAGGTTTTAAGCAACTTGTCCAGCGGGAAAGCTACTTCAAATAAATAAAAAAACAAGCTCAAGCCAGGATTGTTTTCACACAGCAAATCCCAAACCCGCATAGATGGTAAAGGCTCGGGAATTCAGCCTCTGCAGAGCAAAAAGGAAAGCCAGCCTTGAAATCCACAGAACACCTGGGGACAAGATGTTAATGTCATTACTGACTAGTTATGCCGTGCTTTAAAAACATTAGAAGTTGATTAACTGTACTACATTATTGATGTGAAGGGCCAGACCTAAGGGAAAAGTCCTCACCCACGCTGACACATGGGTCTCTCAGAACCCAAGCGTTGTCTCCTGTTAGGCAGCAGCAGCTTGGTCCCAGGCGGGAAACGTCCGTTCCTGCCCTGCTGAAGGCGTGGGAAGGGCTCGCTTTCGGCTCTCACCACTGCCCCTGGGTGCCATCCAGCCTCCTGCTTGGGCGCTTCTCACTCGACCTGGCCATAGGTGCCTAAATGCCTGCCCCTACGGCGAAGGGCACCAAGCATGCTTCCTTCTCCATCAGCCTGGAGGAGAGCCAGAGCTATGTTGCTGTTCCAGGTAACTTGACAGCAGGAGGCATAAAAGTCTCCAGGCAACACGGGAAAAATAAAAAAAAATTAAAGAAAATAGAAAAGAAAAAGAAAAAAAAAAAAGCAGCCACATTGACAAATCATTCCCAGCTATGAACAATATGTTTGGATTATAAATATGTGCTCCAGCACGTTCAGGTTTATGGGTTCTGACTTTCTACATTACTTAATGGCAATAAGTAAATCACCTAATCCAGGCATCTCACTTCCCGGCAGGTTACTAATATATCATGAGAACAATTTATTGCAACCTGTGCATGGAGCAGAAAAAATCCCAAACAAACCCAACCTGAAGCCAGCTCATGTACTTTAAAAGGAAAACAGCATCAACTACATGAATATATCCCAGCAGGGAAACTTTCTGATAAGATAACCATCTCTAACCACTGAAAAAATGCTGAGGTGCAGCCAAAGGTACTGTGTTAAAAATAAACTATGAAAACAGAGTATGAGTTTATTTCAATACGAGGGACGTGTTTTCCTCACCCAACACACCTTCCTAGGCAATCGCCACACAGGGCATGCAGAAGCACAAGAAAAGGTTGCAAAACCACATGAGATCCAGATCACCTTGAGCTGCCCATTCAGTGCCTTAAGGCACACTAAAATAAAGCCGCCCCAGGGAACAGGCTTATCCGGAGGAGGCTGCCCTTGCGCCCGGGAGCACCAAGCACTCCTGTCACTGGGACCAAGCCGTCCCCCATTCTGGATAGCTGGGCAGCCTCCCCGTGCTCGTGGCCACCCACAGGAGATGGGTGCTGGAGGAGGAGAGGGCGCTTGGTGGAAAAGACCACCGCGGGGCCAGGGAGAGCTGCGAGCAAGGGTTGCCTGGCTGTTCCTGCCACTCTGCGAACAGAGATTCACCTTAACTGTGCTTTTCCCCTGTGATCATCCCCAAGCATTCAAAAACTTCAGCCACATCCCCAAAACTCAGGTTTTTGTTTAAAAAAAAAAAAAAAAAAAAAAGGGGGGGAAAAAAAAAAAAAAAGAGTTATTGAAACAGAAGTCTAAAGGATTATTTTTATTCCAGAGGGTTTGTGTGTTTCAAGATTCTCTAACCAAAAACATAGGTTCAGAGACATCCCACCTATTGGAGACCCCTAGAGAGAGCCCTTCAGAGACCAGAACTATGGCATACATGCTGTCCTTGAGCTCTTCCTACTATAAAGGGACACTATAAAGGACAACTATGACCCTGGGAGAGTGGGAAGGAGGATCAATTCCAGCACATTACACTGATTAGAGGCTCAGGCTTTTGGAAGAGCACCGATCCTCTCAAGATTAATCATAACCCTGCAAGAACTGGCAATGCCAGATTTTCTTTTTCTTCCCAGTAACATCAAAATGAGAGGAGAGATGGGTGGTACAGCTGGACAGTGTTCCAGTACAGGAAACTGAAACACTGGAAAAACGCTCCCACCCACCTCCCCACACAAACACGTACATATATACACACATACATATGTACATACACACCAATCCAGAACAAACTATGAGGGAGAGACAAGGCGATTTGGGTGCCCCTCATGCTGTGATGACAAACTCAGAGCATCGCAATCTTTGGAGAGAAACTTTGAACAGGTCTGTGCCATGGTGAGAAGCCCCAGCAGCGACAGCCAGAGCTGCTCTTGCCTGCTTCTGATCTTCTCCTTCGTGTCTGCAAGTCAAACCGACAGCCCTTTACACCAGCTGTGAAGGAGACTGCTGATGGGCTAATAGGACTTTCTTTTTTTTAAATAAATTTTTTCTCTCACAACAATGCATCCTACCCAAAATATCTAGGAGGAAGAGGGAGGAAGGCAGACAAATTTTCCTCTGCACGTCTCCTCTCCATGAAGACATTTCGCACTCACCGCTGCAGCACCAAAGAGGGGACTTACCTACGGGGCCTAGTGGGAGAGGAAACATATACAAACAAGAGTGTCTCCTATAGATGCTCATTGCAAGGAGACAACACTAAAACCAGAGACTCCTTAACGTGCAGATTACTGACTTAAAAGCTTGTGAGCATTTCCAAATATGAACTGTAATGTTTTGGGGGTTATTACAGAAATACAAATGAGAGACTGCTACAATTTGGGATTAATGAACCAATAAAGCAGTCATTCATATAAAAAAATACGCAATTTGGACTTCTATTCAAATGTAAATAATTGTTTCAGCAGGCAACAAATCATACAAATCCTCCTGTGTCATGGGCTTATTGACAAAATAAATGGGACCTATTGCATCAAGGCTGCAACTTCTAACAACCGTGACGCGCTGCTATAGCTATGGGGTGTATCAGCTTGCAGCCAGGCACAGTAAACAGCCACATGAATTTCAGCAGTAAAATGCAAGGGTAGGGGTTTTGTTTGTATTTAATCTGTATTCTAACTTCCAGACGTCGACAGGCTGCTGTCGATACATGGGGTTTAAAAGCAGAATTTTCTTAGAGCAGCTGCCAGTGTATGCACTCTGCAACCAAATCCATACAGGGGGCCTTAGCACCACAAGCCGCAGGATCTTTCCTTGTGTTTATGTATTTGTAGATATGTTTATGCAAGTCCATTCAGTTCTCCATCTTATCCTGCTCTTGTGCTGCACAAGGCTTGTTATTTATTCATCCATTCTGCACTTACACAAAAACATGCTTATCCACGTTTTATTAGACAGCTTGAAAACAAAACCCAAGTCTTGTCACGTTGTTCACGCTGATGATTTGTTAGACCGTTCTCCATGAATAACCTGCACGCTCAAGTCAGCAGAAAGGTTCTCATGGACCTCAATAGGCATTCAGCAAGTCCCTAAATGTTTGCTAGTCCCCTTTAATTTATTTTTATTTATTATTTAAAACAGACACAAGTAGTTCTTCAAACTGAACGAACACGAAAATGTGAACGCACCAAAATATATTTCTTATTTTGTTTCTGTCTTAACTTAAAACAGAAGAAAAAAAAGATTGTTTTAAATAACTCAACATGCTCTGAAGTTGAAATCCTGATGACAAGACTACAAGTAACCAAGCATTATGAAAGTGTTGCCATATGGCAGGTTTGTAACACAACTAGTTGAAAATTAAATCAAACAAACAAACAGAATTATTGAATCAAAACAGAAGCACTCCCTTTTTCAGTTTTTTCCGAATTATCATCACTTCTCTGCAGAATTCAATTTCATAGCTATGATCTTAATGGTACGCTCTGCAGAAAAGCTACATTCTGCTTCCCTTTGAAAAAAATATTCATAAAACCCCTGGTGCTATATGAACTACATTAAAACTGCTTGTACTACCTTTATGACTTCCTCTGGCAATCTTTTACGTTTAACAGAGAAGCAGCATACTCTTCTGTGCCCGCCTGCTAATACACAGCTTTTTCTGACCCTATTAATTCTCACTGTCAAATGCTACGCCCCACGCTGCAATGCCCCAGTGAAACCCAACACCCAATAACACTTTTTGGGGGGAGCTGTAATGCAGAGGTTCAGACCTGGAAATTACATCTCTGGGCATGGAGCAAGCCCACGTTAAGGGCTGCCGTTCCCCAGTAGTGCCTTGTTTCAGCCAGGCATCCTTGGGATACACCAGAAGCTGATGCCTGGGAGGTGAAATCCCTCTTCTCTTCATCCTCCAGGCACCGTTCTGGGGACCAGATCAAGAGAAAAGCCGACCTGATCCGAGATGTCACTACTACCGTTTCTCCTGGGCCACTCCTAGGAGCTCTCAGCCCTTTCCCTAACCTATCTCAACTCAGAAAATCCAAAGAAAAATAACCCAGGAAAAGGAAAACAACATCCGAGGAAGACAGCAAGGCAGAGAAGCTCAACAAAGTCCAAGCGCTTTAATGTCGAAGATGCAGCTGTCAATAACTTTACTGAAAGAAAGCTCTACCACAAAAGGACTGAAAGATGGGACCAGCTTTATTGCTTGAAAGAAAAGACTTAATTGTACCAGGCTCAGTTCTTAATTTTCCAGCTTTTGCAGCATATTCACCAAAATACTTCATAAAGACACTTGCTTGTTGGATCAGCCAATTTGTATGATCAGTTGTTCGGGGTGTTTTTTGCCCTTTACAAAAAGAACACAACTATAAATTTCAATGCCTGTGAAGAATGTCAGACAAAAAGGCACAAAACCAGAAATCATCTCTTCGTCCTACCAGGCAGAGCAGGAACAGAGCACCCTGGTCAAGAAAATGCCCGAAGCAGAGACATGAAGCAGATCCAGACCGTCTCTTGGTCACCACCCCACATGGTTGGTGGCAGAGATCCCAGCACCAGGAGAAGCGCTTGATGTATGTGCAATGCAGGGCCACCAGCCCTCTCTCACTCTGGGCTCCCTGGCGTCAGATAATCAACAGCACCGTGACCTGCTGGCCATCAGCTCTTCTTTACGTATTTTAAAAGGTCCCAAACCTGGAAGGAGCCCCAGTGTCCCTCACTGGAGTCAGGGAAGATGGCAGAGTGTACACTTCCATATTGACTTCACCTGCACAGATGCCTTGCTAGTAGCACTGTCAAAACGAAACAAGTGCATCCCTGAGGAAACACTGAAGTGAGCACCTGGACACACTGATTCTCCATTGAATTTTGATTCTTTCATATTATGCTTCTTCTGAAATCATGTAGTTAGGAGGTGACAAAAATTCAATACTATTTTGCAGCTGAATTGTTGTTTACTGAAGCAGCAATTAACCACGTCATATGACCTTCCCTGTATATGATAAAAATAGAACTGGACGAGCTTGCCAGCTATCCAGCATTTAATAGTACTTGGTTCGTTACAGAAAATATGCTTCATTTTTCTTAAGCCATGCTCAATTAATCCAGTTTGAATAAAGAACTTTAGAGCATTTAGCTCTAGATCCTGGTCACTTCAAGCTGTGGTTCTGCATGGTGTTTTTGCACAAGAATTGGTCTATGCTTACAGATGCGTATCAGAAATAAATTTTAAGCCTGAAGTGGTGTGGGAACTTGTTCTCTCCTTCCAAAGAGCTTTGTCTCTGCATGTCTTCCTCCAATAAAACTCTGACAGAATTCAGCAGGAATTTTGGCTGAGAAGTACAAATCCCACCCCCCCTTTTTTTTTTTTCCCTTTGGATCAAATCCCTAGAATTTAAAATTAATTTGACAGAACAAACTGAAGACTTTGAACAAAAGCAGAAGACATACAGGTATAAGAGAATTAAGGCACGCACGTGAATAAATTTATTTTTATGCTTCATTTGCAATGAGTTTTATCTTGGGGAGGGGAGAGGGCTCTGGGTTTCAATTTATCTGAAAGCTTCATCAATAATTCTCTGCTACAACAAGCATTCCATCTAATTTCCATCCTAAAATTAACAACCCCTATACTGAAAGTAGTTCTCATTTCGCACCTCTTCTGCTTATTGAAAGAATGCAGAAGAACCTGGGCTCTCTGATGGCTAAAAAATCCCTTCAAATTTCCAGTTTAAATATATCTGAGGCTAATCCATACATGCTTGCTCCTGTGACAACCTTGTCCTTGACTTTAAATGGCCCTTTCTCCTTCCTTTGTGTGTCGCCAGATTAGCAAGCCAAGCTCTTCCAGGGTATGTTTATACAGCCTTTCATAGGCAAATATGCACATGCTCTCCCTATGCAGCTAGCTGGCTGGGTGAGAGCCAGATGCAAACTGGATGCTGTGTAGACCTGGATAGGACATTACTGAGCCTGAACTGATGGGCTTTGATGAGGGCAGCAGCTTGGCCTCACGCTTCTTGGTTCACATTGAGTTCACCTCTATCCGGCTCACAGCACAGGAGGAATAAGTGCCTGAGCACCTCCAAAATACTCCACATATGTAGCCTCGGTCGCTCCTCTGAGAGCCTCTCCACTCCTCTGTGCACTCCACAGTCTTGCTGATCTGACTTGATCTCTTCTGAGCAGGGCTTGTCACCGGGCTACCCAAGTACCTCGTCTGTGCTGTCTGCTGATGTGCCAGGATGCATCCCGAATGACAAGAAGGATAGCTTTTGTCATCCCCCCTCCCTGGGCTCCACGGGGATGACCCACAACCTCTAGAAAATAGCTACAATCCCATAGCGCCAGATCAGCTACAGGGATGGCCTCGGAGCCCACTGGTGAGCACAGCTTTCCAACACCAACACGCTGCACCTGGGCCCAGTTTTGCCACCCAACGAGCTTTGCTTTGATTTTCCACACAAGGACTGAACAACAAAGCAAGTGCAAGAAGCAGGAAGCCACCTAGATTTTATAGGAAAGAAAAACTTGTCAACTCTACCAAACCTGCATTTTATCAAATTAACCTGATTTTGTGTTTGAAAGTCAGATCTGCACAATTTGCTGCTTATTGTAATTAACAGAAGGCATTGATAACTGCGTAATAAACTACTTTAACAACGATAAAAGTGTCAATTTTGCATTTGAATTGTGGATTATGGCAACTAATTCCACGAAACAATTAAATCAGTGTCATGATTATTCTGGCAACCATTACAAAAGACACCACATTTTACATTCAAACAGTGTGGAAGCTGGATTTGAAATTACATTAATGCACAAATTTATATAAAGCATGGCATCCTTTCAACCATTTGTGTATTTTCAGGTAGGTCCCTCAGCAGTCTAAAAGCTCATGATCTTAAAAAGCAAAAACAAAACCAAACCAAAACAAAACACCAACACAAAACCCCGAACTACCATTCAGACATCTGTAAGTCAGTATTTCCTCATCTATTACTGACTACCTTTAATAGGTGTTCATCAGCTACAGAGCTGCTTGGACAACAGAGCCAGGCAGGCATCTTTATGGGACCATTCATGTTTATTACATCTGTGCTTTATATCTACCAACAAGAGGCCACTTAGTTTTGGCAAACAAAACTTACAAACACCAGTTGTCCTTGGATCACTTCAGCTTTCAAAATAAATACTATCTAGAACTCAAACACTGCAAAGGGTTTGAAAACAACTGTCACCTACAGATAAAAAGAGGAAAAGACACATCACTTATCAAATGTATTCACATTTGCTTTCTATCTGTAAATATTAGCTCCCAGACATATATAATGTTCAAAACCAATATGGAAATACAAATAAAACTGGACATGATGGAGAAAAATAGTTAACCAGAACAGGACATCCCAAATTTTATGTTACAGCTCTAAAGATCTAACTTAGCTAATTCTTTTAAGGGTTTTTGCTGATCAAACCTTCTCTGCAACAGCCACTTCTATCTTATCTTTTATATGCTAGTATTATTTATAACATGTTGAGAGTTAGGAATAGGTGAATGTCAGTTTGAACTCTCTTAAAATCTAAGCAGAAATCCTTTGATGCTGACCTTATCTCGATGGTACAGGGAACACAGTTTGCAACCCCGAAGTTTGGAACTGACTGGGGACTACAAGGCACGAATCAACAAAGATGCCAGGTATAAGCGAGGCTGCTGTATCAAGAGACTTCAGCAGCAAGAAACGCTTTCTGCGTATCTTTACCCTACTGCAACAGGTGGCCTTCCCCCATCCCCTCAGCCAGAAAGATGGGCGCTCTGAACCGCCTTCCCTCGACAGTGATGAATCGCTCCATTCATCAGTCCGCACAGCGTTCAAAAGTCAATGCACGCTTTGAAAAATGTTGCTGCCCCTCCGCTGACACACTACGTTTCTAAGGATTCGGCGTTCACCACAGCTGGCGTCCACTGGGAAGTGTATAAATACAAGACATGCACTATACTGTAAATCCACACGAGCTATTGAGTATAAACTTTAAGGAAATCTAAACACTAACCTCAGTCACATTCAGAATGGTAAAGCTACGAGGGCATTTTCACAGACAATGGTCTAGGAGTTATGTTAGTTCCCAGGGATTTCACAAAGCGTTTTTCTCTTGTTACCTTGGTAACCGCTACCTTGGCACCCCTGTTGATAAGCTGCACCACATTCTCCACTTGGCCTTTGTAGGCGGCTACGAGCAGGCGTTCTGAAAGCACGGCGACCACATCCTGCTGGCTCATGAATTAGGAGAGAAAGGTTTTCAGGTTTCTTCAGTCCAAAAACAAAGGCTTGAGATCGGTTCAAGCAGCATGCAGGCAGGCGAGGAAGGACCCCAGCTCCCTGGACGGTGACGTTATTGCTATGCCATCCTCTGGACCTGTGGATCAGAAAACAACACTGCCGTCAGCAAGGATTCAGAGACCGAAGCACTGCAGCAGTTCCTCCCCGGGCGTTCGTCTTTGCATCGCTTTGGGAGGGGGCGACAAAAAACTCTCGGAGCCTGCTGAAGACATTGCACTTCTGTTGCAGTGCAGAGGGATGCAGACAGTAGCACATTTTCAATGTGCCCTCATGCCCTTAGTTCGGGACAAAAATCCTTAAACTTTCTGAGAGCTTAACTCTTTTGGCCTAACCTGTATTTGTGTGGCCCCCTTTCATTCCCTCCTTCCCCTCAGGTCTCCCGGACTTTAATTAGCCAAGGACAGGTTAACTAATAGTAACTGCTAATAGTAGCTCAACCTGTGTTGGCCAAGGGGACAAGAATAGGTTACAGTTACTGGCTGCTGATATAAATATACAAACCTCTGCCCTGGAAGGACCGAGTGCAGTCAGCAATTAAAGGCAGCTGACTGTTCTCTCACGAGCATAAAATGCTTCACAGCCTCCCCTGAACCATCCCAAGGACACCTTTGGGAGGGATTGCAAGCTGCAACTGGGAAACACTCATCTTTGCTGTCAGCGAGAAATGATGTTCCCCACGCAGTGCTGACATCGCGCCACACTGACCCCAGAAACAATTCAGGTTTAGTGCTTGTCATGCAAAGTTGTGAGCATGTTCTTCTTCCCAGGCTCCACTGACCCATCCAAGGAACCATCGGAGCTGAAAAGAGATTTCTGATGTAATTCCACAAAATGTATCTGCAGATCACTCTGAGTTGTAGGATCCAGAACCTGCCCAGTTTGAGAGGATTTCAGCTTTACCTGTGCTTTTCACACCTTGGTATTTAATTGTTTCAGTACAGGAAAAGCACCTTCAAGATAGCCAATGTGTATACAGGGGATTTATCGTTCTCTCTCTCTTGAAACATCATTGCACTGCTCCTTATCAGCTACCAGCATTACAGGCTTTGCATAGTCTAAGGGTAATTGGCACATGGACTGGATGATCTTGGAGATTGATAGTGGAATACAATGTCTTTCACCCTTACGTTATCCCTTTGAATCCATCTCAAAACAGCAATAACTAAAGGCTATTACTGCTTAATGGCTTTGCTGCTCCCCTAAATTGATCGTTTGTCTCGGTTTAGCTGATAGTACAAAACCCTCCCCATCATAATCCCACCACCCAGAGTACTGACATTTTTGCTAATAGCTCCAGCAGGGAGATCATCACCAGAACAGCAGAAAAGATTTAATTTCCATCCTCATACCAGGAGGACACTCCCAGCAACAAGGAGAAAATACACAGGTGGCTGTAGCACATGAATTCCCCATCTTCTGGGGGTGAGACCTTTTAATGAACATTACTCCAATGTTGTAAGATCATATCCACCAGTACACCTCTGCAACAAAAAGGTGCTGTAGCCCTGTTTAACTGAATGGTTAACAGGGTATTGTGATCCTCTGTGTCACCAAAGCGGTATCCAAAGTCCTTGGACCCTGCAGGATCACTGATCTACACTAAACGTTTTTGATCACAAGCTCACGTGTATTAAAACCATGTTAGTTAATTTGTAGTAGTAGAAGATACTTGCAGAATTTAATTTGTGCTCCTATGGTAATTTGTATTAATGAATCTTAATACACTTTATGAGCATTAATTTTTATAACACCCTTTGAGGTATTATGCTCAAGAATATTACACGCATTTTAGAGAAGGGCCCTTTAAAGCACAGTAAAGTTCCTGGTTTCTCCAAGGTTAATAGAAAAGTTATGTCAAAGCCAGGAAATAACTCCAGATAATTGACTTTTGATTTCTAAGTATAAGCATTAGGCAATACTATCTCCAGGTAAAAGATTCAGCTTAGCTTTTCTTTACCATCCTCTTGCTTTCTAGGTGTGAACGTGTTTGGAGCAACATGGAAATAGCTGCACATTTATTCAGCGGAACAAGACAAAAACTTTCTGGGTCTCAAAAGCAGCACAAGAATGGATATCAGAGAAACGGTGCTGCACCCTGTGCTGCTGGACCGGTCTCACCCACACCCTCAATGTGACGGACACAGTTTGAACACCCTGGCAACACGGAAAAGATGGAAGTAAGAAGAAAAAAAAACCTCGTTTCCCTCACCAGCACTGTACACATCATGCCTTGCCCCTCCAGCACAGCGATGTATGTGCCCAGTATAGTACAAACCACATGAGCCAAGAAATACAGATGGCCTACACTTAATAATTTGATCCGTGAAAAGCAACCTAAGTTTCGATCTCACCTCCCTAAGTATTTGCTTTCCAGCAACACATGTTACCGAAGCAACCTGAACCCCCCGAGCCCAGCCGCCCTGCTCCCAACGCCTCCCTGACCGTCCCATCACATCCCAAAACAGCACCTCCATAACCCAGGAGTGCTTCCCGCTCCTTCCCTCTCTGACCAGCACACAGTGCAGGGCAAGCCTTACAACAGGGATCTTTCTCCGTGAGCTTTTCAGGCAGTGAGGTGGTTGGTTTGTGTGTCAGCCCTTGCCTGTGCAGTGGTGGTTTCCAGAAGAACTGCACCATCACCTGTTTGTCCCCATCCTTACACCTAACCTGGCTGCCCATACACTGGATGGAGTCACGCACAATGAACTGACAACTCTGTGCATCTTAAAACATCTGTGGTCAGACCCTGTTTGGTTTTCTTACTCCTTAAAGTCACAAGAAAGCAGTAACATCATGGACACTGAGAGATTTTCATATTCACTGCAAAAAGCTCAATGCAAACATTTTCCTGACACGCTGACGTTTCTGAGCAAATTCATAGAAACTCTGGATGCTCGTTACATCTTAGCTGCACCACTAGAAATACACACTAACACCTCAAATGACTTGCGACAATGCAAAGTTTAATTCTGCCACAGAAAAGTCTGGTTAACAGATACGTACTTACGCAAGGTAAATGCTGGAAATCGTACTTGCTTCCTAGTGTGATTATTTTCCCTTTCTCTCGCTGCCTTCCCATTACTGCAGTACGTTCCCTCCAGAGATCATGAGCCTCCTCAGCCTGCCGTGCCCTGCCACGCCGGAGTGACGGACTGCAACGGCACCGCTGTTATCATGTAGTTTGCCTTCTTGCCTCTTCCACCTCTTGGATCATGCATAAAAGCATAGCAAGGAGTTGATTCAGCTGTCGGTCTTTTACGGATGTCTCCTACGTTGTCCAAGTCTCCGGCAGTTGTCAGTCCCCCTTCCCGGAGGGCAGGCACGTCACAAGCCTGGCTCCTGCTCCGGGCTGTTTCGCAGACAGGCGCTCGCACAACAGGTCACATTCCCCACGCTGGCTGCTTTACATCTCCTCAGCTGGGATTATTTGCAACTCAGAAAAGCGCATCCGATTAGGATAGGAAGCCCAGACAACTGAAAGACCAACTTTCCTTTTCTCCTGAGCTGGTAGGAAAAGGCAATGGGAGACCAGTGGGAGCGGGAACAACCTTCTCATTCCTCTGCCAGCAGACCCTTCCCCAGCGCAGTGGCTCCACGGGCAGCAGCATCGCTCCCCGGCAGCTTTAACTCTCTACATGCCTCAGACACACAGAGCATCTTTCCTCAAACACGTCTGCACCTGCAGCAGGAGGAGGAGGGTACCAGGTGCCCAAGGACTACAATTAAAAGCTCGACTGCCCCTTTCACACCCAGATGGTGCAAAATGAACTTGACAACACAATTACAGGCGCTGCATCGCGTCCCTGCTGCCAGCACCTGCTGCCCAGAATTAAATCCCTCATTATCACCCCCCAAATCCGGGAGCTCGGGGAAAGCACAGAGCACGGGAGTCATCAAACCTTCTGTCTTCAAAACAAAAAAAATTATTTTGGTTTAACGTATTTTCAAATAAGAAACGGCCATCTCTGTATTTGTTTGTTTAAGATCGGATTACTTACCTGGGGCAGGCTGGGAAAGCAACGCCTGCTTCCCAAGCCTCTCCAGGGAAGCCGGCCAGGTGTGATGCCCACAGGTTCAGCTGCTCTGCCGTGGGGCAACCCCTTCCGAGGATAACCTGCTCACCCCCAGGGATAACCTGCTCACCCCATTGGCGGAGCGTGGAAAAGGACAGGTTGACCGTGGATTAGTATTCCCAGCCGGCAGCAGCAAGGCACTGTCCCCAGGCGCAGAGGTCCAGCCGCATCCCCACTGATGATGCCCGTGGCTTGGAAAGCCACGCCGCCCTACGGATGCTCTAGGAGGTGTTTGGCCGGGAAGGGCACAGCACGGCGCGGGTGGGCAACCGGCTGCTCGGTGGCAGGGTCGTAAAGCTCTCAGCTCCGGCCTCTCTCTCATGCAACTGGCGGAGCAGGCGAAAAACACTCTATGCACCTTCCCCCTCCCCAGCTCCCTCCCCTCCAAACTGCTGCCAGGCTGCTTCAGCGGCCGTACTGCCGACACGTCCGTAACAAAAAAGTACAGGAAGGATGATTTTTGAAAGCCAAAGCAAAGTCCAGGACACATCAAACATCACAGATACTGAAAGGCTCGGCGATAGCCTCTCCTAAATACACAGAAAGGATTAAAAAAAAAAACAGCTTCCTCTCTGAGGAAAGAGAAAAAAGCTGAAAACTATGAAAGATTTAAGAGATATGAGCTAATCAACTTTATGAAGTCCCTTGCACTAAATGGAAAAGAAGTAACACCAGAGCACAGGTCACTCTCGGTACAATCACTAAGTTAAATTAGTATCTGAATAAAAGAATGCTTACATAGCTAACAAAAAGTTTCTGTGTGTACCAAGGTACAAGATGAAAGGAAAAAAAAAAGAAGAAAAAAAAGGAGACCCCACTTTTCTGCAAGGGATCCCAAATTCTCTTTTCTAGTTTATTACCAGAAATTATGAAATTTCAGAAATAGTCCAAGAAAAACTCTCAGCACCTGGTAGCTTCATTTTGTGCGACATAAATAATGGAATAAAATTATTCTAAATTATTTTAGAATAGCCTAGTGTTACGATACGGAATCGGACCATTTTGTTATGGGAGGGTACATAATAGCTACTATTTTATAATAATAAAAAAGTTTTTTAAAGAAAACTTCCTATGTCTAAATACCACCCATCTCTTCTTTGCTCAGCTCTCAGAGCAAAATGGGTTTCTTTGCTTATTAGTACATAACAGTGTATTAAAATCTACAAAATGCTCTTTTTCTTGTCCAGCCTCTTTGCGAAGCGGTTTGTCATATTTAAAATATGACATAAACACAAAGATTTTACTCACTTTAGAATAACAGCATTTTTCAGCAGAGTGGATTATTGCATTAGAAAGAGTGAGTTTCCTGGAATTCATTTTATCATTTACTGCAGGATGCAGATGTATCTGCCATTTCTCTCAACTGACTTTAAGAGGGTTTTTCCAAGACCTGCAGCACTGCTTTCCTTTAAGTGATTTTTCTCCAGTTCCCTCATGGATCCAGTATAAACTACTCAGGAAAAATGTATGTATTTTGCTAAAGAGAGGACTGCCTCTCAGCCCTTCCTGCCCCAAAAGGCAGTTAAAAACCAGTCAAAGGTGTCACTACAAAAACCACACCAGCAGCAGCTATATCTAGAAAACAGCAAAGCCCCACCAAGTCAAGAACTATATGCTTTTGATTCATACTTTTATTTACAATGACATCTGTACTATTTTTGCAGTTAGATTTTATACCAATCAACACTTTGAACTGGACACCTGCATAAAAGTCTGGTAGCTTATATGTTGGTTGCTGCTTTTTTTCCTATTGTTTTCATTGCATATTTTATCCTACGAAGTAAAATTATTCAGTTTTCATATGGACAGTTGTGTGATTCATCATGCCAAGTATCAGCATGGTCTGGGACATCTGAAAATATTTTCTGGGCTTTTTTTTTTTTTCCCCACTTGTTGCTATTAATTACTTCAACAATGACTATTTAGCAGCCTCCCAGGGAGCATCTGTGTGACAGCTGCTCATCATGCTTCCCACCACAAGCAGATCGGACTGATTGATGTCACTTCTCCACCGCAGCTGGTGGCCACCTGCAGCCAGACCAACAGGCAACGAATGTGGGGCGACAGCGACCGCAGCTTTTCCCCAACTGCTTCGTTGAGCGTGGCTCTGTTGCCCGACCTCCACCGTCGGCTTCACTGAATGTAAATCCTCAGCTGCCCAGCAGCTCTCGGGCGATGCCCTGTTACCACCAAAACCAACCTCCAAAGTTGCACCTGCCAAGCAGAACACTTTTGGAGAGAGGCACGGACACACGGAGACCAACGATGAAGATCAGAGGCAGTTTCAAGTCATCGGTTAGACATCGCTAATCTCCTTCGATGAAGACAACTGTTTTACTTTCCCGCCTACTTATCTCTTTCCCATGTAGCCCTCACCCCCCTTATCCAATATGCAGGTTATACACTTACCACTTTCCATACAACATGATTTGGGTTTTTTATTTGGCTTATCTCAGTGAAGTTTCACAACTTTATTACTCTCCCCGCCCTCTCTTTCAACACCTGCGTGCACACACATGTCAAAACCATTCAGTACAAGCGAGCTCAACTCTCAGCAAGCCCTCATCAGTTGAGCACTATTTACATGACAAAACAATATCCATTGTTTGAAAGGGGACGGTGCCTGTGTGCAAACACACATGCATGAGATGTCTTGGCCCCATTTGCATAAAACCAGTTAAGAGGTCTTTCCAGCTCACTGCTGTTTAACAGAAGTGCTGGAGCCCAACCTTGGGAACAGAGCAGGCACACGGCTGCGCCCGTGGGAGAGCGGGGTTTTACGTTATGGTCACACACAGCGGGGCTTCTGGACAGCATCCAACTGTCCCTCACCATCATCCGCTGCACAGGAACCACCTGACAATCAATTAAAAGGCCATACAGATCCCACCAAAGCTGACTGCAGAACCTCACTGGGAGCAGAAGGTGCCAAAATCCTTTCCATAACAAACAGCCTTTCCTCCTCCGCTGCTCTTCCCTCCTTTCTTACTCCCAAGGGTATGTCCTCCACTGCCAGGAAAAGCCTTCTGACCTCCGTGCTCCACCTCCGTACCAGAAAGATGGCTTTAGAGACACCACTTTTCAAATTACCTATAGCACAGGCAGTACCTGCCATTCAGTTCGGGGACCCCGCTGCCCCCATGTCGGTGTGGCAGCGCAGAGGTCTTCTCCTCCTCCTCCTCCTCGCGTTTGCTCTGAACCCTCCTCTCTGCCAGCACAAGCAACCCCACACTCTCCCAGCCAGCACATAATGGCAACTCAGGTAAACATTGCAAAAGACATGCTGGAAAATTTCAAGAAAAAATTAATTCCTATGTTTATAGATTTTTTTCCAATGCCAGAAAACACCACTACAATAATCTAATGCCAGCTGGCACCAAGCCACAAACTTCTATTTGAGCTAGATCCTATCTTTTATAAACACAAGTAAAGATGTGCAGCCAGGCAGCGATCAGAAAATGCTATGAGTGACAAAGCAGGGAAGAAGAAAACACACATTTACCAGCTTCAAAATATCTTCCAGCTGACAAAAGAGCACTGGAAATGTTCTTCCTCTTCAAGAAAAACACAACTCGGGAGCTGCCAGCAGCAATGACACAGCCCCTCCTGCACCATCACAGCTGACGTCTTGGGAGAGCGCTTGTGGTGAGGTGGCTGGACTGGTGCCCCCCGGTTCAGCACTGAATCACAGAGACACTGCGAGTACCCGAGATGTTACGGTGGTGTTAGCACAATATTCCTCAGTATCACGAGGCGCCTGGCACGACTGCAACAGTCTGGCAGGCGGTGTGTCAATTAAAAGCTTAGTGAGGCTCAAGCTTGAAAGTCAGTGGATGAAATCCTAGGGATGCAGTGGCCAGGGAGGGAGTGAGACATATTCAGACAAACATGGGTGGAAATGCTGAGTATGTCCACTGTAACCCATGGAGCGGTGTGTGCCCCGGTTATGGTGCACACTGTTACCATCAAGAGAAAGTAATTTTTCCAGTTGCGTCCCATCACGGGGTACTGCAACAGCAACAGGAAGCACAAATATCCAGGGATCTGGCACACCCTGGAAAACAGGCAAATGAGAGAAAGCGAGCGCAGCGGGGAAGCGAACGCGGAGGTCGCACACCACTGCATGGGGCACGGCATCGCCCTGCCAGTCAGCACAGCTGGGACAGTAATTCTCACTTCCTAAACCCATGCACCGATCCACCAGCGCCGCTGTCAAGAAGCTGGCTTTAACACCCAAGCAAAACCATTATCAGTGGGCTAAAACTAACTGCACCTGATTCACACAGGGAACCGCTTCAGGGAAGGTCCCAAACCTGCTGAGCCTACCAGAGGGCTCCCTCTGGTCTCAGCAGATGTTGGAAGAGGCCTGAAAATGGTCTCCAAATACCGGGAAGCAACTTAAAACTATCTCTGAGGAGATCCTCGTAAGGAAAGAGCCCAGCCTTTAGTGACTACCAAGCCTGCTGAAAGAGTGTGGGTTTAGGGACTTTATCCTATCCTACCCATGAGTTTGGCTTAAAGGTAGCAAAGATCCTCTGATGTTGTGCACGAAGCCTCCATGCTGCACGTTTCTCACGGTGCTCAGTGTGTTGGGTTACATGGCAGCAGGCGAAGGGGACGAAGCTTTTCCCTGCGGACCACAGGCTCAATTCTGTGCCAGGTTAGGTCAGCTACCAAAGCTGCTGTTTCATGGCTGCACAGGATCCTACGCGACATGTGTGGGAGGTCTCTACTCCAATTCTAGTGCAAAGATGTTCATAAATGACAAAAAAATTGCAACACATTAAATGATACATTTGTCAGCAGTTTCAGCAAATAGACTTCCACGTCATTTCTTATACGTGGAGGTATATAATAGCACAGAAATGAGGACAATAAACAGAGATTTCAAGGGTGCAATACTGTCCGTGTTGTACACCAAACAATTACTACACTTACTTATTTTCCCCACAAAATAAGCCATTTTACCAAAATGATGCCTAATCTTTTTCCGACATATAAATTAAGATATTACTATTTGTAATTTCCATTATTGAAGCATGGAAGATCACTGCCCGTGGATGGGGATCCTTGTCTCCTTCCCTTCTTCACATCTTTTATTGCTTTCTGCTCTATATTAAAACACACTTCCTCCTAGATCACTTTTTCCAGCTCTCTGCTTGTTCATTCTCTGCTGTATTTCTTTTGAGACTCGGTACTCAAAACCACACAGAGTATTTGCAGAGGACTCTTAAAGCAAGCAGCCCTAAAGGCGACCGGGTTGCAAGGGGAGAAATACAGAACAGAAGAAGATGTCTGCTGAAATACTGACAGAGAAAATGCCTGCCAGCCTGTGAGCCTGGGAACTGCCAGCCGGGGAACCAGCAGCATCCTTGAGAAGTGCACATGGCATCTCTGAATTGTAGCTGGGTACCTAGAAACCAGAGGCATCCTGAGATACCACCGATCAGTGCAAAAACAAGGGACTGTAACAGCAACATATCATCTGAAAAGGTGAAAAATGGGAAAAAGGGGAAAACCTCCTGAGAAAGTAAGGATCAGTATTACCATTGGCTGTTCTAACCGCAAGAACAGGAAAACAGTCTGGAATTAAAAATTGGTCTGAGAGAACAGAAATCATCATCATCATCTATTGGCCATCCCAGGTGAAAAATAGAAATTAACAGCACCTATTAGCTGCTTGAAGAGGTGGTGTCCTATGCTCTCTTATGTCTCTGTCATACAGAAAGGACTTAATTTTTACCCAAAATGGAACTTTTCCCTCTGAGAACTTCCCAGGCTCCATGTAGTTTTTCCTTTTCTAAACAGGTTGAGCCTGTATGAACTTTCTACAAGATCCCCTAGACAAGCTCCTGGACCCTCACTGGGGATGCCTGGCTGAATCCAAACTCCGTGACAAGGATCATCTTTGAAGCAATACTCTGCCTGTTACTTTATTGGTCCCCCCTGGGCCCACTTTGGGGGTCAGTTCGGTTTGTTCTCCCACTTCTGGGATGGTTTGGCCCCCTTCTGGGACTGGTTTGATGCACTTGGTATCAGTAATATGATGACCATACATATATATGCATATAAGTAATCTACCGTAAGTATATCTGCTGTTATATTATCAATAAGTTTACTAGGGATAAGTTTGTAGTAACCTGTAATTATATATATATATATAAAAATATATATATTTGTTGCTGCTATTATTGATAGAGAGAGAGATAGAGAGTGAGATTTGCTGTACTGATCACAGGTATACTTGCTAGTGGTGAATTTTGTGTTGGTTTTGATAACAATAAAGCAGAGAAGTTTAGAGGATGATGCCACCATGTCCTTGTGTATCACAGATTCCCTGCAAACCCACGAGTGCGATCTCCTTACTCCCACAGGCTGGGTAACCCTTCAGGTCATCACAAGTCCCCAGTTAATAATTCCCTCTGGTCTCCTCCACAGCTCCATTTCTGCATCCCAGAGCTCTGGAGCCAGGCTTGCCTTTCCTTGCAACTGCACCAGGCAGATCAAATTCACTTCCCAGCCCACTCCAAACTGTCGGACCTGTTTCTGCAGCCTAATCAGTCATTCCCTGCCTTGTAGGAAGAAGAGATCAGTTTTTACAGCCGAGCATTAATGTATTTTGGAAAGGGTTATATGCATCAGTTTGGGGTTTTGGTTTTTTTTGTTTTGTTTTGTTTTGTTTTTTTTTTTTGTTTTTTTTTTTTTTTTTGCTGCTTTACTGTATAGTGCTCTTAACCCTAACATCTTTTAATGCTGATGGCATGGCTGATCTCGTTTCCATGTCAGCTTGCAAGAGTGATAAGAGACAGCTGTGCAGGGATTATCTCAATGGAAAACCTCTGGCAAGACCAGAGGTTGCACTGGTGGGAACATGTTAATGAGGGAGGCTTTACAGGGAAAAAGACCCTCCTTACACACTGCCAGTTAATATTTCTTCCCCGATAACTCACACACAGGCGTCGGATCAGAGGTCTCCATCATGGAAGCTGAGGACAGTGAAACCGAAGTGCTGCAAAGGAACAATGCCCACTGAGCTTTCACACTACTCCCTCCTCCTCCCAAAATGAACTTGTAGTACAAACAGTTTACCTTTTTTTTCCCCTGTTAAAACAATCTCAAGGGATGTTTTCTTATGAGTTATGAAGGTGCATCTTCCATAGGTAAAGCACGTGTTGACTGGCTTCCACAAGCCCTTTTAATCTGCACCTTCCCGAATCATGGCTTCCCATCCACCTCTGTAGCTCACGAGGCACCAGAGTGTAACTGGGAGGTCTGCTCCCCATATTGCAGCGACCCCCTGAGATGCAAGGCTTCCAGTCCGGGTCCCTGGGCAGGTACTTCTCAGTGTCAGGCACCACCCTCTCCCAGGTTACCATCTGAAGCAAGCTCTCTAACTTACCAAGGGAAAATCTTCCTCTGCCAGGGAAGAAGACTGAGTTACTTCGCGTATTTTCAGACATCAATAAATGTATTTGTGTTGTGGGAGAACAGAGAATTTTCTCTCCGTGTAGATGTCATCCTGCCTATCACTACGTACAGTGTCCCCGATTTTAATGTTCGCATTAGCAGGCAGTAAAATGAGCACTGAATATCTTCAGGGTTTGGCTCCTTCATGTACAACACCCATCAAGGACAATATATACAGAACAAATGGCAAAGGATATGCAAGTATTACTTGCTTCATAAATCTATTTGCAAAAATCAATCATTATGGGCTAAATATATTTTCCTCAGAGACGATCATAAATCAATTCAGAAGCTTTCTGCAGATGTCTTGGTTTCTCATCCAGTTGCTACACCTGAAAGGGCTGCACTGGAGAAGGCTGATGTTACTGCTTTGAATGGTTGGGTGCTCTTTTGAATGGGTCCAGAAAACTGCACAATTATCAGTATCTTTTAAAAATACCACGACTATCACACTATGAACCACCTTCTGAATCTCTAAGTCTGTCTAGTAGCAGAATTTCAGTATTACACAGATGATGACTTTCACCACTGAGAGGAAACACGTTTTAAAACAACAGCTTAACTGCACAATTAGTTCTTCATGTAAAATGCTGATGCCAGTGAGTACTGTACTATTCCTGTTGCAGTAAATGTAATAGATCTAACGTACCTGCTCTGCTTCACTGATAATTAGTCTAAGTAGGGCCATTACAAATTCACAAATCAGGTGCCCTGACTGCATATATGATCTATCAAAGGCAGGTGTAACTGTCTTCACCATCTGACCCAACATCGTAACACAAAAGTGTGATCAGGGTAGTATTTCCTAACTATCTAGCCACATTTTCAGTGTTTTCTGGGGGCCTGCTATTGAGCAGATGTTTAGTACCCTTGCCAGGAGCCCCACACAACCTTGTGACAATTCCCAAGAAGGCTGGCCACAGTTTGTGAGGGACAAACAGCCAGTTCTACCTAACTCACAGAATCACAGACTGGCTGAAGTTGGCAGGGATCTCTGGAGGTCATCTGGTCCAACCTCCCTGCTCAAGCAGGGCCACCTAGAGCTGGTTGCCCAGGACCATGCCCAGATGGCTTTTGAATATCTCCAGGGATGGAGACTCCACAGCCTCCCTGGGCAACCTGTGCCAGTGCTTGGTCAACGTCATAATGAAAAGGTGTTTCCTGATGTTCAGAGGGAACCTCCTGTGTTTCAGTTTGTGCCCATTGCCTCTGGTCCTGTCACTGGAAAGCACTGGAAAGAGCCTGGCTGATCTTTTTTGCACCTTCCCTTCAGGTATTTCTGTACATTAATAAGAATGCCCTGAACCTTCTCTTCTGCAGGCTGAAGAGTCCCAGCTCTCTCAGACTTTCCTCATAGGAAAGGTGCTCCAGTCCCCTTCATCGGGAAATTAATTAATCTATAGTTGAAGCCACAGAAATAAACCATGGGCTTAAAATTGCACACATGCTTATTGGGTTAAGAAGAAATTATTTATTCACCCAGAGAACAAGAAAGTATATAAAACAGCAGGGTATGCACTACTCACAGATTAGTTTGCACAGCAAACAAATTCATTACACTTCTACTCTAAATGGTTTTCTCTTGGAATGAGATTCTCACCAGTGGGACTCAAACAGCATCCCTAGTGCAAACAGCTCCTACAGCACACCACCCTGGAGCACACTCATGCTTTTTCTCAGCACTACTGGCATTCTTGCCTACTGTCTCCTTGATACCCACTTTGTTGTCTTCTGCTTCTTTTCACGTGTACAGAACTCTGAAACCAATATCCAGACCATGCCCACCACCCACGTGGCCAGTCCGTGCTTAGCCCTGCGTGCTGCACGTTTGGATCGCTCTCATACGTTCCTTCCCCCATCTCTCCGACACAGGAACATTTTTCCAAATAAATGTAAGAAACAACCAGGTTCACTCCAGATTCAGTGAAATTTGAAACGTCTTCACAAAAAGATTAAAAGCCAGAAGCATCTGGATTCCTCTGTCATCCATCTGAAAACCAGAGCTGTATTTTCATAAATTCTTATTTTAGAGGCTGTATGGTATGGACTACACTTTTAAGTCATGAGCTCACATGCAAGTTTTACTATAGAGCTATGACTTGTGGTAACAGTTGAAAAATTATCACTTCCATTATATTACATAATTTTCCTCCCAAGACAGCCACTGATGACTGCAGCCAAATCTCAGATTCATGAGGGCAAAAGAAAAAAAACAACCAATTGCGAGGAAGTGTTTGGCACCACCTCTGCTCCGTCTGCTCTGACCACAGACGTCTGAATGCAAATTTTCAGGACTCTCCAAAACTCTGGGCCTCTCTGGACAGCACTGTGACACCAGATGTAAAGAAAACGGTTCACTGGACAGTGCAGACATCTACCACCGACTTACTTAACTCAGCTAGGCTCCCTTTACAGTCAACAAAGGACACGATCCATGTCATCCTAAAGTACATTTCAACTGTCAGATGAATCACACTCTAAAATTACTTACCTCATTAAGCATCATTTCAGATACTGCACTATAAACATCCAAAGTTAGATTAAATGAATCCTATCCACAGTATCTGTGAGAAACACTCAGCTTTCAGCAATTTGCTAGAGGACTTTTATCTGCCTGACTTCACCATGACATCTCCTGTCAATGGTAAATCACCGTGATTTATTTAGAATTAAAACACTCAGACTGGAAAAGAAATGCAAAAAAAAACTGGTGCAGAAAGTATCAGCAAATCTCAGTAATGACTCGTCTTCTGCATGGATTTTAGAAATCACGCCACGGTCTCAGGTTTTATTTTCTAAGCCCTAAGCTGCTTCTGGCGATGATCCCACAAGCCCAGCTCATCCTCCAGCATCGACACTGCCTTATTTCCCAGAAACAATAAAACAGCTTAGCTCATGGAAAGCCCCTCCTTGTGCAGAGGATGGGCCCTTCTAGGGGGACAGTCTCTGACTTTCTCTTGAAAAACCCTATCATCATCACAAACCTTATTCATGCAGGTGCACAGTGAACTACTGCAACATGGTCTACACAATCAGCTTGGGAACAAATACATTATATCACAAACGCGTACCTTATTCAAAGTCCTCACAGAATCCCCTAGATGCAATTCCTCCTCACATGAAGGAGGCTAACTGGAGAAAAGCGAGTTATTTCTTCTCTCTGTGTATATCACAGTTAAACAGATGCACACGCATGTACATATATGTGACAGACCTGCAGCTCATTTCTATATCCATCAGCAATTTAACAGTTAAAGAATATTACAGAATTGCATCCTTCAGTCATTCTGACTCCAATAAAACACTTCTCCACTTCCCTATCCACTCACATACGTTTTCTACGTGTAGCTGAGAGGATGAAAATACTATTTTACACATGCATACCTACATATGGACACACATACATACAAGCATGTAAAAATATAGATCTCATTTCTAAGGAAGCATGTGCATTCTTACAAAGTGTTTGGGCTTTTAACATTGAGAACTCCAGAGGCTAACGGTTTTAAGGAACTATGTCTCCAGATTTTGGTCCTTGATCTTCTTCTCCATCCACCACTGCAGTCCTGGTTTGCATACCAGGGAAGTGGTAGGCACTGTATACACACAGAATCATAGAATGCTTTGGGATGGAAGGGACCTCTAAAGGTCATCTAGTCCAACCCCCCTGCAATGGGCAGGGACATCTACAACTAGATCAGGTTGCTGAGAGCCCCATCCAGCCTGTCTTTGAATGTTTCCAAGGATGGGGCATCTACCACCTCTCTGGGCAACCCCTTCCAGTGTTTCACCACCCTCATAGTGAAAAATTTCTTCCTTATATCCAGTCTGAATCTACCCTCTTTTAGTTTAAAACCATTACCCCTTGTCTTATCGCTACTGGCCCTGCTAAAAAGTCTGTCCCCATCTTTCTTATAAGCCCCCTTTAAGTACTGAAAGCCCGCAATAAGGTCTCCTCGCAGCCTTCTCTTCTCCAGGCTGAACAATCCCAGCTCTTTTAGCCCTTCCCCATAGCGGAGGTGCTCCAGCCCTCTGATCATTTTTGTGGCCCTCCTCTGGACCCACTCCAACAGGTCCACGTCCTTCCTGTGCTGAGGACCCCAGAGCTGGACGCAGCACTCCAGGTGGGGTCTCACCAGAGCAGCGTAGAGGGGCAGAATCACCTCCCTCAACCTGCTGGCCACGCTTCTTTTGATGCAGCCCAGGATGCGGTTGGCTTTCTGGGCTGCGAGACCACATTGCCACCTCAGGTCCAGCTTTTCGTCTATCAGTACCCCCAAGTCCTTCTCCTCAGGGCTGCACTCAATCCCTTCATCCCCCAGCCTATACTGATACCAGGGATTGTCCCGACCCAGGTGCAGGACCCTGCACTTGTCCTTGTTGAACCTCATGAGGTTCACATAGGCCCACTTCTCCAGCTTGTCCAGGTCCCTCTGGGTGGCATCCTGTCCCTCAGGCGTGTCAACTGTACCACTCAGCTTGGTGTCATCTGCAAACTTGCTGAGGGTGCACTTGATCCCACTGTCTATGGCATTGATGAAGATATTAAATGGCACTGTACATATTAAATGTACTGTACCCCAGTACGGACCCCTCAGGGACACCACTTGTCACTGATCTCCATCTGGACATCAAGCCATTGATCACTACCCTCTGGATGCGACCATCCAGCCAATTCCTTATCCACCGAACAGTCCACCCATCAAATCCATATCCTTCCAATTTAGAGAGGAGGATGTTGTGGGGGACCGTGTCAAAGGCCTTACAGAAATCCAGACAGATGACATCCGTAACTCTTCCCTCGTCCACTGATGTAGTTACTCCATCATAGAAGGCCACCAGGTTGGTCAGGCAGGACTTGCCCTTGGTGAAGCTGTGCTGATTGTCCCGAATCACCTCCCTGTCCTCCATGTGCCTTAGCATAGATTCCAAGAGGATCTGTTCCATGATCTTCCCAGGCACGGAGGTGAGGCTGACAGGTCAGTAGTTCCCAGGGTCCTCCTTTTTTACCCTTTTTAAAAACGACTGCAATGTTTCCCTTTTTCCAGTCCCCAGCGACTTCACCTGACTGCTGTGACTTTTCAAATATCATGGAAAGTGGCTTAGCAACTACATCAGCCAATTCCCTCAGGACTCTGGGATGCATCTCATTGGGACCCATAGACTTACATACGTTCAGGTTCCTCAGGTGGTCACGAACCTCATCTTCTCTTACAGTGGGAGGACCTCTGCCCTCCCGATCCCCGTCAAATGGCCCATTGACTCGGGAGGTGTGAGGAGAGAGGTTGCCAGTGAAGACTGAGGCAAAAAAGTTGTTGAGTACCTCAGTCTTCTCCTCGTCTGTTGTTATCAGCTCACCACTACTGCTCATCAGAGGTGGCACGCTTTCCTTAGCTTCCTTTTCTGGTTAACATACCTATAGAAGCCCTTCTTATTATTCTTCACATCCCTCGCCAGGTTCAGCTCCAGCCGAGCCTTGGCCTTCCTGATCCCATCCTTACACAACCGGGCAGCGTCCCTGTACTCTTCCCAAGATACCAGTCCCTTCTTCCACTGTCTGTGCAATCTCTTCTTGCCCTTTAGTTTGAACCCCAGGTCATGGCTCAGCCATGCTGGCCTCTTCCCTTCCTTGCCTGATTTCCTGCACCTGGGGATCGAGAGTTCTTGTGCCCTATGGAAAGCATCCTTGGAAGACCTGCCAGCTCTGTTCTGCTCCCTTGTCCCTGAGGACCATTTCCCAGGGAGTCCTGTTGATTAACTCCTTGAAGAGCTGGAAGTTTGCTTTCCTAAAATTCAGGGTCCTGACTATACTCTTCACCCGACCCTTACCTGTCCAGACTGTGAACTCTACCAGTGCATGATCACTACAGCCAAGGCTGCCTGCAATCTTGACATCACCAATGAGCTCGCTTACATTGGTGACCACCAGATCCAGTACTGCATCCCCTCTGGTAGGGCTATCTATTACCTGGCTTAGGAAATTGTCATCTGTGCACTCCAGGAGTCTCCCAGATTGCCTACCGCCTGCTGTGCTACTTTCCCAGCAGATGTCAGGGTGGTTGAAATCCCCCAAGAGCCTGTGAGCGCAAACCTTCCTGTAGCTGAAGAAAAAAGGCTTCGTCAATAGGCTCCCCTTGATCAGGTGGCCTATAGTAGACCCCAACCACAAGGTTCCCTTTGTTGCCTCGGTCTCTAATTCTTACCCATAAACTTTCAACCTGCTCATGGCTATTCTTCAGAGACACTTCTTCACACTCTATCCATTTCTTGACGTAGAGGGCAACGCCTCTGCCCCTCCTACCTCACCTGCCCCTTCTGAACAGCCTGTAGCCTTTGATAGCTGAACTCCAGTCATGGGATTCGTCCCATCAAGTTTCAGTGATGGCAACTAGGTCGTAGCTTTCTAGCAGCATGGTGGCTTCCAGCTCCTCCTGTTTGTTGCCCATGCTGCGTGCATTGGTATAGAGGCACTTCAGCTGGGCTGTCAGCCGTGTCACCTTCGTGGAGGAACACCCCTTGGTTCCTTTGAGGAATTTCTCTGATATTGCCTTGTTGGCTCCTATTACCTCAAGAGTGCCCTGCTCATCCCCGTAAGACTTCGACTGTGCTGCAGGGTCTCCAGCACGCCCCAGATCAACAGGTTGAGGGCTCCTGCTAGCATCCCATCCCCTGCTAGTACCCTGTCCCTCTAACCACGGCATGCCATCCCACCCCTTGTCACAGGCAAACCTGGTATTGACCCCCTCCCCCTTCAAATCTAGTTTAAAGCCCTGTCAATGAGCCCCGCAAGCTCCTGAGCAAAGACCCTCTTCCTCCTTTGGGAAAGGTGAACCCCATCGGATGCCAGCAAGCCTGGTGCCATGTAGGCAATCCCATTATTGAAAAACCCAAAATTATGATGTTGACACCAGCCACAGACCCATGTCTTAATGGACTGGATCCATCTGTTCCTTTCAATGTTCTTGCCCGCAACTGGAAGGATGGAGGAAAAAATAACCTGTGCTCCCGATTCCCTCACCAGTCGTCCCAAGACCCTGAAGTCTGTAAGCTGTCCATGTAAGCCATCAAAAACACAGTCTTCCACAGAAAGCATTACAGGCTCCACCTATCTGAAAATCCAATGTCTCACAATGCTTTCCTGTACCTGAGCATTTATCCTGCTTAAGCATTCATATAGATGTGATTTCTTTTTAAGTAGAAAATGGAATAAATAAAACAAGTAATTGCAATCTATGCTTCTAACAACATATTGCTCCGTCTGCCATTGCTTTAATTATGAGACTTTTAGCAAAGACTGGTTTGGACTTTTTTCTTTCAGGTATATCAGAATTGTAGTTGCCTTGATATGTCAAGCAAGACTATTTCATTTTAACATATCTGCTGTTAAGATAGCCTCAGAAGACACGCAGCTCGCTTTCACTCAAGATTCAGGAAACGGCATTGCTGTATCATGCATAACAAGTTAATAACCTATAATGTATGTACCTTGGACAAATATCCCAGCTGGTCAAGCACTCTACGAAAGGAAACTCCCTGAGCTGCTGTGAAGGAAATCAATCATTCAATCTCATGCATTTTCTCCCAGCTGGGGCTGGGCAGAGCACAGCTGATATGTCTCAAGGGATGGGCTCCACAGGCAGACCTCTTTCAGCTGTGGAAAGGCAGGAGGGGTACCCAGGTTCAAACATCTGGGCAAGGCCTGGACACTGGAGTCGCCTCCTTCCAACCTCCCCAGCCACCTCCTCATACTCTGTAGCATCTCACTGAGTATTCAGTCCTTTGGGTCTACAAGGTCATTTCTTGAGGGCTAGAGCTGCAACCTACAAAACACCTAAGGATTGCTTTGCAAAGGGTTTCTGAACACAGTCATTCAATATTTGAAATTAAAAGGCAATTGAAAATCACTAAGAAAACAGAAAGCATCCTGAAGATGTTCTCTGTATCTCTCTGCCTTTGGAAACCGTGGTTGTCCACCTGTGTCCTGGAGAAGGCAGGTCATGACACTGTCCTCTTCGTTCCTGAATAGCACCCCTGCTTGAGTGGGTGAACACGGCCCACGAAACAGGACATCTTTCCCGATACAGCTGTCCAGGTATTTTCCTGTGCAGCCTGCATATCAGTCTCAGGAGCTGGTCCCTCCCAGGTGATCTTTTCCCTGCCAAAGCAGTTCTCCTTCCTAGAAGCCAGCCTTTTGCTTACAGAAATCCTATTTCAATAGGATGCTTGACACTTCACTAGCCTTGACCCAATGGTCCTTAGAAACACAGTTCAACAGTGGTGTAAATGGATAGCAGAGGAGGTGAGGAACAACATACTGCAAAGGACACAGCAGTGTGACATAAATACCATAACCTGGCACCAAAGGTAAAACTCCGAGCTCTTCTCACTCTGTATTTACCCAGGAACTTTAATGCATCTCCAAATAAATTTCTGCATGGCATTATTTTAATGCATTTTAGGAAAAAAAAAAAATATAAAAAGTCAGATTTGCTTTTTACTCACTCTTACGGATCTACCATTCAGTTTTTTCTGATGAACATTTTACAGCTGTGTCTTGCCAGGCAGCCTCTGGCTGGGGACAACGGGGATGGCAGCTTCAGTCTTTTCCAGTGCTGAGGGGGACAGTGAGTCTCTGTACCACGGTACGGTACACTGCTCCTGCATGAGGAGAAACATCATAAACGGAGTGTCAAAGCAGACAGAGGAGTTCAGAAATTTAACACCGGTGCTTTCTGCAGCTTTCAGCTGCCTGAATACACCTGGGCAAACCCAGCCATTTCCTCCTGACATTTTCACAGCCGCTTCCCACTATAAACAAAACAAGTTCAAACCATGGCCCTCCAGTTTGGTTCCCACTAGCTGATCTCTGAAAATGCAAAGCAGTGAGAGCTGCACAATTATACAACCAAGGAAAATGATAGAGACCTTCAAAGCTTCCCAGAAATCATGTGACAAATCAATAAAATCAGAAAAATGACTTGTTCTGCTTGTCTCTCTAGTACCTTCCCCATCACAACTCGCTGTCACCCCAGCCCAGGTATCCCGTTTCAGCCATGGCACCTAGGTGGATGTGAGTGAGCAGATTTTTCTCTGGCTACAGGAACTCATTAAGCATATTCACTGTAGTTTCCAATCTCGGCCTGTGATCCCTCTCTTGTTCTCTTTACACAAATACTCCTACTACCTCCCCTTTCTTGCTGCTTTTCCAGGTTTTCATTGCCATAAATGTCATTACACCCTTTCTGAAACCAGCATATCCCCTCTAAACTCCACACAGACTACCATGTTAGCAGCATTCATGAGTAGATGAGAAGATTTACAGGCCTGCACTGCCAAAACAAGTAGGTCTCTGCTATTCCTGGGTCATAAATTCAACCCTTGAGACATGCAGGCGTAGAGGGCCGGGGGCTCCCGGTGGTTTCCTTTCCAAAGATAAAATGGCAGCTCTGTACATCTGTGGAGAAGCAAGTTGCAGAAGCTTCCCCAGGGCACAGAGGCAGAGTGAGCAGCTGCCACTTTAACAAGGAGGAAAAGGACTTTTACTCTCCTCCTAAAATCCCTGAGAGGTAAAGGATCTGCCAAAGACTGGGCTGCTCGTAAAACAGCAAGCCATAAAAGTAAACGATGTGCTCAATTATCGCCTCTGAAGGCCAATGACCACACTGGGGAGAAAGGTGACTCCCTTCTCTTTCTGAAGCCCACTGACACCCTACAGAAGCATAGTTTGGCACCGACAAGCTTTCCTGCCCCATCTCTTACACCCAGCACAGATGAGAAATATTTCATATGAAAACTGCTAGCAAATGGGGGAAGTATTCTAGCAAAGCATTACTCCACGCTTGCCTGCTTCTTGCACGCCTCACTATGTATCTGCTTCAGGCCACTGCTGGGAGACAGACTTCTGGACTAGCCACGTTTCACCATTCTCATGTACAGGTGAAAGAACGGCTGCAAAAGAGCATACAATCCCAATGCTGAGTGTGTGCTTCAGCAAAAACCCACATGTACCTTCTAAAAAGTTAATACCTGTGTAGGGTGGTCTTTTTCTTCCTTTTTTTTGGGGAAGAGTGATGCCTTTTCAAATGAACCTTTTTGTTAAACCAAACTGGAGCAGTGGTCATCTCCTCGGTTGTCTCCTCCCCTTATGGTTATGAGCAGACCACACAGTCTGCCTGGGAGTGCCTGGCTCCACAGGCTAGAAATGAACCCTCCGGTCTCAGTGCAATGTCACTGCTTGTGCAACCGTGTTCACAAATGATGGAAGTCACTTGGCCTGCTTGAACTTTTGAAAACTGCAGACAGAAGACTGCTAAGAATAAATAATCTCTCTTGATCTCTGAAGCAGAAATCATTGCCAAAATGCCAGTTCAGTGACTTCAATTAGAATATGCTGTTGGAAGACCTTACCGTCCCTCTTTCCTACTAATTAACATCTCTGCATAATTCAGCTGCTTTTCCTATCCTTTTTCCTAATGCATTTCGATCAGAAGATGTGTTTATGTGCAAAAAAGTGATAATACAGAAAGGCATTGGAAAACTAACCCCCAGTTATGCCTGTGACTTGACCTTTTCGTACTGTTTTGCTATGCTGTCGATGACGATGTCATTGTCTTGCAAATACACCTTTCTGTTTCATTTTAATTAGAAACATCAATTGAAATATACAGAACCAAATAAATACACTGTATCTAAACTATAGGTAGACTATTAATAGCCATGCTCAAGATGATGTGCAAAAAGACATAGCCTAAAGTTAGAATCACAGAAATGGAAATCAGAGAGAGATCTCCAGAGCTCATCTAATCCCCTCTTACAGCTTTTACTATAGCTATGCTTACCACAATTTCTCTGGGTCTTTTTTTTTCCAGTCTCACAGCATCAAACACAAAACTTTAAACTGCCTTGTTTGGAAAGCATTCTTCCTTTCTCAAAACCCTTATCATTCCCATAGGATATTAACACCATTTCCCTTAAGTTTGTTGAAATTAAGCCCCTTGTCTTTATTCCACTGCTCCCACTCCTTCCTTCCTAAAAATCATAAATGCTCTTTTTTTTTAAAAGGAAAAAATAGGAAAAAACCCCTTACCACTATTACTTAAAGTAGAATAAAATACCTATACATATCTCTTGCCCTTCCTCACATCCCTCTCTTGGACAAAAAAATTTTCCCAGTACACTTCAAGATGCACATTGGGCATTTACTTTCTTATAAGGAAATGAGAATGTCTTCTATGACTATCAAAAACCTTTACTATCATTAACAAACTCAGGTAGAAGCCTGCCTGATTTTACCTTTTTTTTCCTTAAGGTGGAGTGAAGACCCAGCAGCTCCTTAAAATATCAATAGGTAGTTTAGATGCTATGCTTCAAACTCCTTGTTCAAGCTGCTTCTTCAATTTTTATTTCTGCAAACAAGTCAGAATGTGGAATCTGACCCACTAGCAATCACATAAATAGGTACAGCTACTGACAGCGAGTATAAGTCAGACAACAGCAGAAGAATCAGACATGAAACCATCTTCACGTCCTACAGGCCTAATGCAAACATGAAGGGTAGTTGTCTCGATACTCAGGACAGTCCTAACCCAAGTAAAGCAGCCACAGATGGGTTTGCTGGGCCGAAACATGTGCTTGCAGCAAACCCCAACCTCTCCAACTTGATGCTTTGATGCACCAAGTCTCAACACCAGAAAACACTTGGTGTGAGAGGCTGCACAACGGAGAGACCCCACCACCATCACACCTGAAGAGGGACCTGAGTCTTGGGCTGCACCTGGGCAGTAATGCTCCCAAGCAGGACCTTGCTTGGTCCACAAGGGATAAGGAGGGGTAGAAGAAGGTTACAGCACAGAGCGGTAAGAGAAACACCTCCTTAACCTCTAAGACACCCTTACAGCATAGGTACGAGGCCCTGGGTATAGATGAAGCACATAATGAGATAGAGGAGGAACCTGCACGAGCATTCTTGCCAAGGTCAGTGAGACCAACCCCTCACAACAAAACCTGCGTTAAGACCAGCACTGAGAAGAAACAACTGTGAGTTGTCGTCATTGGTGATTCCCTCCTGCGCGGAACAGAAGCACCCATTTGCAGACTGGACCCTCTTTTCAGGGATGTCTGCTGCCTCCCTGGGGCCCGAATTAAGGACGTCACCACAAGACTGAAGAGCCGAATACAACCTTCAGACTAATATCCATTCCTGCTCTTTCACATGGGTACAAATGATGTCGCAACAAAAAGCCTGAGGTCAATCAAAAGAAACTTTGGAGCCCTGGGAAGAATGCTAAAAAATTCGGGAGCAAAGGTAGTGTTTTTCCTCAATCCTCCCAGTAATGGGGGGAGACTTTGGAAGAAACAGGCAAGCCCAGGATATCAGTATCTGGCTCCAGGACTGCTGCCTCTGCCAATACTTTGGGTTTTTAAACCATGGAAGAGCCTTCGAGACACAAGGTATGCTGGGGCCTGATGGGATCCACGTGTCCCAATAGGGAAAATGTGTCTTTGGGCATAAGCTGGCGGGACTGATGGAGAGAGCTTTAAACTAGAAGCGATGGGGGAAGGGGGTACCAACAGGATTCCAGTAGGTAAGCCAACGGTTGGCATGGCATCGCCGGACCATGGCAATGCTAGTGGGAACATTTACACTGCTCCTGGGAGCACAGAGGGCTCAGGAGCGTATCTGAAATGCTTGTACACCAACGCATGGGGTATGAGAAAAACTAGTCCTCCTACTAGCTCCAGCACCTCAATGTCTTTCTTGTAGTGAGGGGCCCAAAACTGAACACAGTATTCCTCCTCACCCTACTTTTTCCAAGTGTAAAGGTATGCTGAGAACAGCTGTTTTGATAAAAGTGGCCAGAATACTATAGTACACAGACTATTATAGCCCCTTCCAACACCATCCACACATTTCAAATGAGGCAGACCTTTCCATTGGGTAACCCCCAACTTCAAACACCATTGGAAGGTATTACTGTTCAATTTATTTCCTTTTTTTGTGGTTACTTCTTGGATGAACTTATACGCTACTTCTACCTAGGAACAAACAGTGTACCCTGAAAAGAGGTTCCCAAAATGTCTCAGAGGGTGTACAAGGAGCACTGGTTATGTACTGTAACAATTGCCTTTAGGAACTGGAAAAATAGCAGGTTCCTTTTTTAAAACACACACAAGCAACCCAGAAACACTAGTGCTGGAAACCTAATTAAGCCTAATGCAATTTAATTTTGATTAGCTGTATCATTCTGTTCATCTCCCCAGGTTCAGCAGGAACAAAGCTAGCGTGATTTCACTTGGGTATCTGATCTCTTACCTGTACGCCTTGGAAACTGTATATTAACAGAAGTAACTTCACATCTACACAAATAGTTTATCTGGCAATTAGTATCTAGAATGCAGACAGAAATTTATGAAATTAACACAACGTGCTGCTAATTTACACATTATTTGTTAAAGACTACTTACAATCTGAAACTTGGTTCAAAGAAAAGGGTCCAGAGGGTGAAATTGGTCTCAATGAATCTATTTTAAACCTGCTCAATTTAAAAATAAAGTAACAGTTTTTCTAATAGTTTTTTGAACTGCAAATACACCTAAAATACAAAGGTCAAACTTCCCTGTCTATTCTACCACTACAATCTCTGTTTTTCAGCACCTTGCTGAGAACAAAGCTTTTCTTCACAATTGCAGCTCCACTAACAAATATGCTACAGATGCATACACCAGGGCAGTTTCTACAGTATTTTGCCATAGTTAGAAAGAGTTGGGAGTTAATTCATTTCTGTCAGTGAAGTATGACTCTCACGCCAGAAAGACATCAGCTCGGCAAGATAAAAAGGACGGTACTTTTGCACTGTTTGCAGGGCATAGCTGCGTGTTAAAATAAGCACAACTCTATTTTTAGAAGAAAACATCTCTCTTTTCAGTTCTTCGGTGATAACTATAAAGCGTTGGAAACAGACGCAAGGATTAAAAGTGAATAAACCCTGATACTCACAAAATGTGAGCTCTTAACTATGTATAATGGTCCCTCAGCATTATCAGCTTTCAAGGTAGTCTTAAAATTACCATTTACCAATGATCACCAGCAACTGAAAATACAGTATTTTCTCAGCCCAGTAAACAAAGCCAAAATGCTGAACAAATCCACCTGCTCAGCCCCACCCAGCACCAGGAAAAACCAGATCTAATACCATCTAATACCACTTAAAAGCAGACCTAATACCATCACTTTTCCCAGGTACAAAAAGCAGTTTACTGTAAACTCATAACAGTTCCTCCTCTGAAGTCCAAGCAAAGAGGCTACAAAAACTGTCCAAATTATATTAAATCCACACCAGGAGCTTACACAGAAAATTAAAACATGTAGTTGGCAATTAATATTTTAATGTCTTCAATGGGATAATTTAATAAACATAGAATATATGTTATTTTGCAGATCGCCTTTGAGCCTGACTCTTCCATGGACCGCTATCTATTTAGTTTCTTTAAGCACTTCAGTAGTTTCCTCAGAGAAGTTCTGGACCTAAAATCACTGCCAACAATTTGGAGAGATGCCCTTTTTGTTAGATAAATCTAACAGAGAAATAACAGAAGTAGTATTGGTGGGCACTGTTAACGCCTTTCCAAAGCATAAGCAAAATGCCAGTGACTTGTAAGTTATAGGTGGATCCCTTGCTCAGTAAATTATTTCATGTTGATAGTCTCGGCAGCTCTGGCTGGAGGAAGGTTCTTGTGGAGGTGAGGCTAGAGCAACGGGGCATCACCTGGCAGCCTCGGGTTTGTGTCAACACCTACATGATTTTGAGACACAGCAATGGGACTGAAAAGGCACAAATGGACAGGTAGCTTTGCTAGCTGTCTTTTTTGTTATTATTTTTCACTTTTCCTAATTGAAAAAGGGAAAAGCTGTACTACTGAACTTGTTTAACACTTGAAATGAGATGGGTGGCAACAGTGAGTAATTCTCCACCTCCCACACACTTGCACTCAGAGGAGATAACTGAAGGGCAGACACTATTCACGTGTTGGGGTCCCAGTGGCATCACTCCCACACCAGTCATCACACGAAAAGTAAGGACTTCAAAATTCAGGCAGCCAGGCCAGTGTTTTCAAGCTTCCTCAGTAAAACCGTAATCCTTACCTGACCCACTGGTAAGATTCCCAAACTGGAAGTTTGAGCAAACCAGCCCTGCTATGTTTATGACAGTAAGAAAGATGGTTGAAGGACGGCAGAATAATACTGTAGTACTTCGCATGGCAAGAATGGCACTGGGAGAAAACTTGTTTTTCTTTAGCAGACTTTTCCTTTCAAAATCCACTTATTTGAACTATTTATCTTCAGAAATATATTTTATAAGTGCTCGCCCATTTCCATCCTTGCAGGCTGCCAGAAAACAGAATTCCCCTGAGAAGAAATCACATTCAGCCTCTCTCTTCCACGCTTACAAATTTTAACTGAGAGCTCAAGAGCTGAATTCCTTTTTATTCATACCTCATCTTCCACTGTGACAGAGTTCTGGACAATGACGGTAAGTCTGATTTTCTTATTGTTAGGTACTTCCTTTACATTTGAATAAATTTGAATAAATATAGTTTGATCTTTATACATCAGGCAGTTTTCAGCATGAATTTTATAAAACATCTGAAGAGGCAGAGATAGCATATCCTGTTTTCTCTCAGATTGCAAACTGAGGTATTAAGAATAAAAGCAAAGATTAAAAAAAAAAATTAAAAACATTAAAAAAAAAAAAAAAACGTTAACAGGAAAGAATCTCACTTGCTGTTTTTACATCTCTCTGAGATGTTGTTGTTCTCCTCTCTGTTCTGCTTCCATCTTTTTATGCCTCCATCTCAAAGCCCGTCTCCTGTCAGTCATCTGCACTCAATCTGCCTTCTAACACTATACTCTTCCTTCCTTCCTTTGTGTCAGAACCCCTGAGCTCCTCACAGTCTCCCCTCCATTGCAGAGATTCAGATCAGCACTTTTTATGGAGCCTCAGCTCAATTTAGGGGATCAAACAAGACCCTTTCCTCTTTTATCACTTCATTTACACATTGCAAAATACTTCTGAAATGTACAACTAGTTTACAATGCACCTACAATATCTTTATCAATGATCTGGATGAGGGGATCGAGTGCACCCTCAGTAAGTTTGCAGACGACACCAAGTTGGGCAGGAGTGTTGATCTGCTGGAGGGTAGGAAGGCCCTACAGAGGGACCTGGACAGGCTGGATCGATGGGCCGGGGCCAACTGCATGAGGTTCAACAAGGCTCAGTGCTGGGTCCTGCTCTTGGGTCACAACAACCCCATGCAAAGCTACAGGCTGGGGGAGGAGTGGCTGGAGAGCTGCCTGGTGGAAAAGGACCTGGGGGTGTTGGTTGACAGCTGCCTGGACATGAGCCAGGAGTGTGCTCAGGTGGCCAAGAAAGCCAACAGCATCCTGGCTTGTATCAGGAATAGTGTGGCCAGCAGGACCAGGGAGGTGATAGTGCCCCTGTACTCGGCACTGGTGAGGCCGCACCTCGAGTACTGTGTTCAGTTTTGGGCCCCTCACTACAAGAAGGACATCGAGGTGCTGGAGCGTGTCCAGAGAAGGGCAACAAAGTTGGTGAAGGGTCTAGAGCACAAGTCTTATGAGGAGCGGCTGAGGGAGCTGGGGTTGTTTAGCCTGGAGAACAGGAGGCTGAAAGGAGGTTGTAGCGAGGTGGGGGTCAGTCTCTTCTCCCAGGCAACAAGTGACAGGATGAGAGGAAACGGCCTCAAGTTGCGCCAGGGGAGGTTTAGGTTGGATATTAGGAAAAACTTCTTCACTGAAAGTGTAGTCAGGCACTGGAACAGGCTGCCCAAGGGAAGTGGTGGAGTCCCCATCCCTGGAGATATTTAAAAGACATGGTTTAGTGGTGCACTTGGCAGTGCTAGGTTAACGGTTGGACTCGATGATCTTAAGGGTGTTTTCTAGCCTAAATGATTCTATGATCCTACAAGTGGTTGCTGGAAACTACTCGTGTAAATGCATTGACTTTGGATGCATTAGTGGAAACACGGTTGGAAAATGTGTGCTGCCAGAGGGCAAAACACCAATTCCTTACCTACTGCCGAGAGAAGGCAGTTTGAAAAACAAACAAAACACACACGAAACTGGCAGAAAAAATTGTAAAGAAGTTATATTTTAAAGAAACAATGTAAAATATTTTATCTTACGTCCAGAGTCTTAGCTGTGTGTTGAAAAAAATGCTCCTGGCACCATCAGAGTAATCTCTATTATTTTTCATAATTATTATCAAAACATTTATTTTCCTGAAAAAATCAGTCTGAATCAGGCTGCCATTAGATCTTGGAAACTTCTAACTGGCCTGAAATAAAAAAAAAACTGAGTATTAACAGTTTCAGTCCAGTCTTCAGGGGCCTTCACCACAGTATATGCAGAATCTTCCCCTGAAACATTTCGCCTTTCTGCTCTTTTCCCACTGCGCCATTGCTTTTCCCCTTGTTTTCTGTTTTGACATCATCTACAAATCAACAGCAACCAAGCAGAACTTAAGGCACATCTGAGAACAAATACAGATAGCTCCCAGGTGAAATTAGGTGATGGACTTAAAAGCTCATTTATGTCAGGGAAACAGGAAAGGACAGAAGTCTTATGGGATGCATGACTGTAGGCTGTAGAGCAGGTTTACTGACCACCAAAGACAAACACACACCCTCAGATTTTCTATAGAAATCCCTAAAACCAGTAACAGCAAACTGCAAGGAAGGCATCTGGAAGGCAAAAAAGTAAAAATTGTGGAAAAAAACTAAACTAAAAAAAAAACTAAAATAAAATGAAAACAACCCTAAAATCTACTCCCCCAGCCCAGCACACAGCTGTTGAGGTTGATGTTATTACCATGAGAGCCCAACTTTACTATAAGCACCTCTGAGCCACCGTTGCACAGCATTACACCACTGCCCAGAAAGAACTATACAAACACAGAAGAGATGATGATCGCTGCCCTAAATTTGAGAGCAAAACCAAGAAGCAGCAACTGGACAGACAGGCACATGGTATAGGAGGGATTCCGAAACAATGCTGTCATTGGTTTAAGAGCCTAAGCAAGCTAGCAGCATCTTGGTTACCATGCTTTTTTGCAGGCATCACCGTAAAGCAAGGGGGAGGCACTGAGCGAGGCTTCCTAGGCAGCACCATGGATGTTTTCAGGTAGTTCTCCCTGGGCACAAGCATTTCTGTCAAAAGGTGCCAAGGAGGGAACAGAAGGTGGTGGCATCCTGAATCAGCCAAAGATGCAAGCTGAGCTCTTAACACTGAGGCTCCCAAAAAATGGCAACCACCTCATGTTCATTATGGTTGAGAAAAGGGGGATGGTCATGGGGAAGAAGGTGCTTTGGTCAAACCACTAAGACTAAGGAAACAATCTCTGCCAGGGTATTCCAGAGCCGCAGCAAGGTAAAATCCTAACATTACCAACATCACTGAAGCACGTTATAGTAACAGATACACAAATTATGAGACACAAATTATGAGACACAGTTTTAACAGTACAGAAGTATACAAAAAAGATGGCTGCAGAAGAATTTGGCAAGTTTTACGTACAGTGTGGTCACAATCACCTAGAGGAACCCTGAATTAAAGATTTTCTTATTAGGAATCTGAGTGGCAAGAAGGATGACAGTGTTGTCCAAATGATCAAAAATATGGAATTGCTGGTGATGGTTTGGAAAAGCGGAGAAAAATTGGAGGTTATAGGATAGAAAAATGTCAGCTGACATCTCCGTGTCCACAAGACTATGCTGGAAAGACAGACAGGTATTTCTGGCCCATACAGAAGATAAGTCGGGTGCACAGCAACAAGGAGAAGTCTTCAGCACAGAGGGAGAAGTTGAGCTGATATTTATCTCAAGGTAGCCTCATCCCCAAGGCACAGAAAACAAAAGACAAACGACCAAGGGCACAACCACAGAGAACAATTACCAGAAATCTGGACAGGGGAGGATCCTCCAAGCAAATAGCTGACGTGGCAAAAGAATCCAAAGAGGACATGATCAATGAACAAAAGCATGGGCAGGATTTCAAGAACAACATCGGGGACTGCAGACAGCTGACAGTTCAAGAGAGGCTGAGGAGGCAGTGCACGTTGTAAACCTTGATGAGGAAGAGGTCACTAAAGATGCTGCCCAGAATGAAACGTGCAATAGTCGACCAGACAAGATAAAAGATATAGTGGCATGTCTCCTGGAAGCGTAATGTAAAATTGTTTCAGTCTCATGATCATTGCATTTGCCTTCTGAAAACAAGCCAGACAATACTTAAGTAAATATTTCTAATAAATTACTACATCCTTATAAACTGTCAGATTTGCTTAGTGCACATGATTCAAGAAACACATAGGTATTTCCCAAACTTGAAAAATGCAGGGCAGTCCATTTAGGAGGAGGTATTTCTAATTTTCCTTAGGAGGTAAAAGAAGATTTACATCCTCTTGTCTTTTGGATCAGTCATGCAAGTCTTCTTTAAAGAAGTTTAATAACACTTTCTTCTCTCCCCCCCCCCCCTTTTTGATGCATGCACTAATCAATTAAAAACAACACTGTAACTGTGATATATAAGGAAGCAAATTCTAATCGCTGGAGATCAACAACAAAACTTTAATTTACCACAGTAAAGCAAGAACTTGAATTTAAGCAAGTGTGACTCTACAACACTAATAAAGCTATCCTCATCTTTGAACTGCTGCTATGAGTGTCAAACATTTCACTTGAGATTAAACATCGCACGCATCTGATGTACACAGGGTTCATTTGTACGCTGTATGCACACAGAAAAAGATACAAACTAAGCTGTACAAATCCATTTTTAGCCAAAAATGTTACTTGTTATGCATGTCAATATTTTTTAGCAGCATAAATATTAGTTATTATATTGTATAAGAGCAGGATTGTTCCTCTATAGAGCCATCAAGTAAATATGTTCATATACTTCCATTCAGTTAATAAAATGCAAAGCATCTGTTTCACTACCTTTGAAATAGCAGTATGTTGAGCTCTACCATTCACCTGGTGTACTTGGCAAAGCATTGTAAGTGATACTGGAAAATACAATGAGTTATAAAGCAAAGACTGATAAGGCTAGACAACGTTGATACTGATGCCGTAACTCTTACTTAGTTTTTAATCTTCTAAATCCAGGGAACACACGTTCAGTTTATGTTTAACAACTGATTTGTCAATACAACAGTATCTTAGAAAATCAGCTGTTCACAGAAAGGTGATCTGCTTTTTCTCGGTACTGAGACTGAATAAGGTGGAGGGTCTACTTTTCATAGATAATTATCATCATAGATCAAATCCCGTGTTGGTAAAGTCCACCTAAACCCCTCTTGAAACACGTTTGTTTTACTTGCTAATGGTCGGAAATTTTTAGTCTGCCATGTTATGGAAACAGAAAACAAGCAACACTCCTGAAAAAAGGCCAAACCGTCTTACTGAGAAGTGCGTTGCAATTAAAGTCTTCCACTCAGTGGCCACAAAAACCAGACAGAAAACATATAGCACATGCAGTAGCAATTTTTTTTACTGAACATTGGATTGATGGTACAAACCTGTCCTATAGAAAGGAAGCAAAAGAGAGCTGGCACGGTACTTTATAATATATTCAAAGAATAGCACTCAGAAAGGGAAGTGTGTAGCCATTCATAGACAGTGCTTATATTATTAACTAAGTCTCTCCGAGCTCTGGATGAAAGCAGAAACAGATGCTCTATTTTCTTTGAGACGTTTTTGCAAGTTCAGTCCAACACGCTCGGGACACGTCCATCTCTGGGTGCACGCCCCGCAGAGCTGCGCTGTTACACCTCACTGAGAGTTTTGGCCAAGAAAAGATGATTTGCACATGCAAAACTGGGTAGAAAAAATGGTAGACCTAGCTGAGCTAGGTTTAACACAGTGTATGGGATGGTTAGTGTCTGCAGAATATTCAATAATATGCATTATCAGGGCATGATATATCGAATTTCTTTCCAGATGACTGGACTTGACTATTTGTGTAAAACAGCCGGACTGGGTGATGCTGCAGCAGCTCTCAGTAACGGCGCTAAACTGAGAGCGCAGGCAAAATCCCCTCTCCCACCGGGGCACAGCGGCGAGCCAGAGTCTGCCCAAAGACCCCCTGTCATGGCTCATACCTGTTTTCATGAGGCAACACCCAGAGGGGGGAGATGGTAATTTGGTCTCTTTGCTCATTCAGTTCTTAATCTCTCTGTTGAGACTGACAACGGGGGAGACCATTAGTGTCAGCTCTGCTGGGACTTTCTGTTATGAAGGCTACTTAAGCTTTTCTAAGTAAATTACATGTGTCAAACTAACATCACACAGCGATGGGCAAAAAAGCCATTACACAACTGCTCTCCCTTTCTATTGATCCACCCAGGAGCAAGGGAGAAGGGAAAAGACACAACTCTGGAGACTTCAGCCAATTCTTTGCAGTTCCCAGTTCCTTCCACTCATTATATTCCTATTTTACACTATTTACAGGCAATACATTAGTCATTCCCTCAAATTCATTCACTTAACTGGAGGTTAATGACTGGGCATACACATTCCTCTCAAAGCCTTGCAATAGCTACCATGCTGGATACACCTCACCTAACTTAAACCTTATAAAAGATTTGGTTTAGACTAGTTTAATTTCCTTCCACAGTCAATGAAGAAAGAGAAACGGCTGTAATGCAGTCACAGGATTTGTGTCCCAGGTTCTTTCTGGTCCCTTCCTCTGACCACAAAGGGAGCTCACCTCTAATTTTCACACACCTCTACTTAGATGGTGTGAACCCAATACATAACAACGAAAAGGCCATCCATTAAAGGAAGTACTTTGCTATGTCAAGGCTTCCATCTTCTTACAGAGAGAGATAGAAATTGTTTGTATACTGTCTTCTGAACTGTAATTATAGCCCTGAGCTCCCATCTGCAGGCTACAGGATTCCCAGCACTTTTTAACCACTGTTCATTTAATGGTCATTTAGCATCTGTAAGCAGCAAAGGCATTCCTTGTGCCACTCTTGAGTGTATCTAATCTTACCTATGCAAAACCTTAAGGAGAAAATAAGTATGATTCTTGACACTATTAAGTCACAGGGAATTTGCTGTTAACTTTGACGGGATTTGGATTTCACTCCAGCTCCTGATACTCAGAGAGCTGTGGGCTTGTTATTGTTCATATTCGCAAATGGATTTAAATCTTTAAGATATTTTTTGGATCTCTGAATATAGCATCTTTTCTGGATCTTGGAACATTTAATCTGTGGATCTTCTCCATCTGTAACACAGCACACTGAAGAATTCTTTCTGCTGGGCATAATGTCTTCCGTTTAAAATCCACGCATGTTCCTTGAAGCGAACAGGATTGCCAGACTGCGATACAACTCCAAAACATGAATTTTAAAAAGAACAGTTCTTCTCAATTCAAACATGCATTCAAGTGAATTATGGCATTTCTCCATTGTGTCTTCCTTCCCTCCTTTCTGCTAGTTTCTTTACCACTTTGCAGAAGGAAATCAAATGAGAAAAGGGAGAAATACTAGAGGGGAAGTTTAAGCGCATAAAAGTTAGTCCATTCAAAGTTATGGCTGCCAAAGGAACATTAGTTCAGCTAACTGCACAGTCACTGTAAGGCACACACATTAAAACGAGATACTGTAATGGTCTACGATACACAAACACCAGACAATTGTTACAGTTCTTGCAGGAAAACATACCTTTATATTTATGAAGTTGCTGGCTTAGTTTATTTCTCTCTGTTTAAATTCTTCATGATGAACATAACGAGCTGCATCACTGTTTCATTAAGTACGCTGACATTTTAGCTAGATGTGTCAAAGAGATTTATGCCCCTCTGTCCAAAAAGGACAAAAAGAGAGGCAAAGATGAACAAAAGGCTGTGGACCAGTATGACTGTGGGAATGAGGTGCCCTCCGCATGAAAACAGAAGAGCTCTTTAGATAACAACAGAATGGCTAGCCTACAAAATGTCACTTATTCAGCTTTCTCTAAAACATGGGGAGTTTTAACAGCACCATGTATAGGAATTAATTCAAGCAAATGAACAAGTTGTCAAATTTCCCCCCTAAACTACGTCCTGCAACCGAAGAATCTGATGGCCATACTGCCCCACCTCTCTCCCTCACCACCATACTGGAACCCAAACCACCACCCCATGGGACAGACAAGGGACAGGGGAAGCATATCCACAGGTATCCCAGCCCCATCCTCTTTGCTGACTGCAGAGCACACTTATGGAGACAGAGACAGAAGGCAATCCAGACTAGGCACTTAATTTGGAGATTCTGAACGTCCCTCTGGAGGAAACACCTCTCTTTCCATTCACTAGAAGAAAGTCCAAAGGAGACAGGTTGGCTTAAGAGTCAAGTGTCCAAATTTGAGTAGCCTGATGTTTCAGTAACACCCAAAAGACTTCACAAAATGACCTGCTTATCTTTCTCACATTCATTCTAAATCATCATGTTTAAAACATACTAGCAAATAGAAGAACTGTTTTTCCTCACCTATGATAAACTAAAATGCATACTTGTCATATATGTATGAGAGGGCACTAGATCAATCCCATTTCTGTTTTGGATATTGAGACCCAAATACGGGATTCAGCCTTGTTGGTGGTTCCCGTTGTACTGCCACTACTAACGCATTTCCAGTCTTCCCGTAAGCGATCCAGCTCCAAGAAGATGCACAGACGCATCTGGAGAGGCAGGCAGGTCTGCCTGAAAGTACACTCGCTGTGCTTGCGAGTGCGTACCTGCTCAGTGCGCTGCCCGCTTCCCACCCGTGGCAGGAATAGAAAGGGAAAAAGGTTCCAAATCAGGTAACACAACTGGATAGCTACAACCGGGATATTTGCAAAACAAAGCCAAAAATATCCCAAAGATTTTCTCCTTTATTTGTTCTCTTGAGAGTAATCAATAAGCACACTATTTTGAGGTTAGCCCATCAGATCTTGCTAAAAAGGATACATGTGATGATGAAAATAGTGAGTATAAAGGCTTGCCTTTTAAAACAATATAGTCATCACCTCCAATAAAAACACCAGAAGGAGGAAAGGAAGGAGGGAAAAAAAAAAAAGAAAAAAAAAAAAAAAAGAGTCAGGAGTTGAAAAGAAAACATTCAAAAGAAAAAAATATATGTAATTTCAAGTCTTTTTGTGGGTTTTCATACACACCAATTACTTTACAAGCTCTTATTAATTATGCATGCTCTGAACATACATTTCTATAACAGACTCAACAGTCATTATTTTTGTTAAGTCATTTGTGCACGTGAAAGAAAATCAGGAAACCCATACCAACACTTGACATGAAGGTCTTCAACCACAACATTTGTCAAAGGTTTTACTCTTAAAAAATATTTGAGGAAACTTAAAAGAGATACTGACTGATTCCTGGGCTCTGTTCATCTGCACGGCAGGGCAATTTCCCTTTTGCATGCAGACAAGGATCAAGCCTCTATTGACTTAGATGGTGTAACAGATAGTGATAGGCATGTTTTTGCAGAACGAAAGAGAAAGAAGGAAATTAAGTACCTCCGCAGTTCTTTGTAAGACTTTTCAATTTACTGATAACAATCAAAATAAGTGCATTTATTTTAGATGCATACAAAAATAGAGCACAGAAAAAAAACCTACATGGAATAAAGAAGCCAGGTACCGAGAAGTACTCTAGTTCTCTCCCAGCTACTCAGGTCCTAGGGTTTTCTGATTGCTGCATGGGCATGTAGTAGTTAATGAAGAAATTTGATTCTTTATGCAGCTGTAACAGAAAACAATACATAAGATAGCAAATAATAACTAAAATTTCCTTGACAAAAGATAACTGAAGAGAATTTCTGGAAGCGACTCCGTAAACCAAAACCAGTGATTTAATAACAGGCAAAAAGAGCACTAAGAGGATTTAAATGTCCATATATTTTTCACAAGTTAGGGCAAGAAACATTTGATTGGTCATCTTGTTTGTACTAAAAACAAGAAGGAAAATATTGACTTGAAGTCTTATACAAGATTATCCTACATCTGCCCTACCATCTCGGTAAGAGGGAAGAGGTGCAGCAGCCAGCAAGCCCTCAGGTACCAAGGCTATCTACAGCTCTAGGCCATGGCAGAGGAACTGGATGTGACCAAGGCAAAGAAACCCACCCCAACTGTAGAGCAAATCATTCTGAACATCTAATCACCACCAGCCAGCTAACCGGCCACAGGGATGGATTGCAGTTTTGGCAGTCAGCCCCAGGAATAAAACCTCCCACAACTGCAACACAAAAAACTACATTTCGCTCAGCTTTACACCTTCTGAAGACAACCCAACACGGCCTGGGCTTTTACGTCCGAAAAGAAGATTCCTTAGAATTTTTTTGAGCAGCAGACTCAACTGGCATTGGGAGGCGCTGATTTAAATTAAAGGACTAATTTTATATGTGATTTAAGAAAGGTGAAAGCTCAGCATCTCTGGTAATGATAAAGGCACAACAATTTGCAACACAATACAAACTTTACAGAAAAATTTTACAATTCTATTTTTTAACCAATACCATACTGTATTTTCATAAATGTCTATTCAGTATAAAGAAAAGTATTAGAAAACAGTAAACTGTTGGGTATATTTTTGATACAACACGATTACTACTTCTCAGTATCATGCTGAGCTGCTTTTAGAGGGAAATGACATTTCAATTACAATGATGAAAAATAGTGGTTTTAAACAGTCTTATTATTTCAAGACCACCTTAAGGATTGGTTACAATAGAAAAAAAGACATAAAGCTTTTTCTTTTTGATAGTTCACTGACTATTAGTTTTGGGGTTTGGTGCCATTTGGGAGGGCTGTTTTTTTTGTTTTTAACTCTAAGTACCCCACTGTATGTCAAAGTATATTTTGAAGAAACCCAGTACCAGCTCCATTTTGCCACACAATCTTAGTAACACAAGACTAGCTAATAAGGTTTTGAAACCTTTCACATAGTACATATCAAGTAACTTTTGACACACTCAACAAATCAAATTCTTATTAAATGGAGCACACACATACTTCTAACATCTGATATGAAACAGTTAAAAGAACAACATTCATTAAATGGATCTCTCCAAATCAATTAAAAGACCTTCAAAAGAATAAAGACCAAAACAGGAGCAGAAAGTATTTCGCAAATGAAGCTGCACACTGCATAGCAAACACCTGCACCTTCGCCACAGTTAGGCACCTGCAAGCTCCAAAGCCAAAGTCCAACCAAGCCAGAAGAAAGCAGAGATCACAGGGCAGGTATCATGCCCTCTACTAATCACCTACTATGGAGCAAAACCACCTTCTCACCAGAAAAAAAAGGAGAAGAAAAAAAAAATAGATGTGTGTATATATGCGCCTATGTATCTATTTATGCATGGTGTATCTCTCATTAGACACTTGCACCAAAATACACAAGATACTGTAATTGCTACCTGCCAGTGCTTATGAGTGAATTACAGAAGGGACCATTTGTTACAATGAGCAGGAGGGAAATTATTTCCAAAAGCCAAAGAGACTTTACTTCCTTGCATTGCCTCAGAGCTGACAGTTCCTTGGGGATGTCTCGGCAGAGAGGGGGCTCCCCTGACCCTGCGGGGTCCTGCGAGCAGCTGCTCCCTCCCTGCAAGGTCTCTTCTTAACATCTGGGATGTTTCATGTCTTACTACCTTCCACTTGCTTTCCAAACAGGCCCCTAATGCGTTATTCCCCACCCTGCAACCCAAGAGAGGGGAGGGGGAGAAGGAACCCTCTGTGCAGGGCTGTAGAAGATTACATTTAGCCAAGTTTGATCCCATTCTCAGTAATTTGGGCAACAAAGAGCTCCGGCTCCGATGGGGGTGGGGAAGAAGGGCCCATCTCCCGCTGTGCCTGATCCTGCCGTAAGTAAACCAACTAATCCCCTTCTGAACTGCTTCAGTCCTCCAAAGTAATTATGTTCCAAGATGGGCAAAGACATCAGCCAGTCTGTATCATCCATATCCAGACGTATCCATAAGGCTCTTGGATAAACTCTCAGATATTTCTTTCACGCCCTCACTGATAACCGCCGAAAGCAGAGAGTCACCTCTCGGGGGGTGCGGGGTCGCCTGTGGGTTTGGACAACCCCAGCAGCAAGAGCCAGCAGTCCCCGGCTGCGCCAGGCAGTCGGCCCATGGAGCCAGGACTTGGCACAAACGGTGACAGAGAGAAGCAGAATTACAGGGAAACATCACAAAAATAAGGAGCATTAGAGGTTCCTGATAAACCTACGGCATCTTAGGAGCTGCAGAGGCAAGAGACGTATGCTGCTCTGCTTGTCAAAACCTTCAGTAGGGCCAGGCTTTTAAGAAGGCAGACAAGAAATCTGGTTATAGCTGATATTCACCGAGCCCTGGCATCACCAATGCAGAGTGCAGGAAGGTAAAGACAAAGTTCAGACCCCAACTTAAATTGTGTTTTCGAACTGCAGTCCTTTCGTGTAACATAAAATCGTAAGAAAAGGGAGCAAACAACTCAGCAGCCAAAAGCTTGACTAATTAGTGGGAATTTGTTTGCTTCACATTTCTTGAATTCCTTTCTCTCTGGAAGACAATTGACTAAGAAATACTCCTTTCCTCAAAAAAGCACCCAAGCAGAATAAATAGAACAACTAATATAAACTGGCAGCTGTAAATTAATCTATATAGTAAGCAGTCCGGAAGGCTTTGTTCATCCCGACGGCTTTGTTGGCTACAAACCAGAGGAAACAAAAACAACCCCAAATATTCATTCACATCCACAAACTGTTCATTAAACAGCAGCGCTAATACCTAATCTCACCAGATGCTGGGATGAAACAAGCATCACAGTCTCAGCGCACTGAAGTGGTGTTGTGCCAAACAAGAGCTGTTATCGTGCTGACACAATCGTCTGAAAAACAAGCAGACGTGCACACATGCGTGCACAAGCTAGCAAGCGAGCAAGTCAAGTTCTTCAATTGCCGCTTAAGTTCCTTCCCAGGCCCTCATACTTTTTAAACTGGTATCATTTGAGCCTGTTACCCACCGATTACACACTAAGTTTATGTTCTGTTTTTTGAGCCTGTTACCCACCGATTACACACTAAGTTTACGTTCTGTTTCTCCAAACGGACCGCTGTGCCCCCAATTCACACTCATGCACTCTGAATGCAAAATTTTGAGTGATTATACTTATTTTTGCCATATTTATTTTCATGTTCTTGTCAATTTAAATGAAGCTGAACATAAGAAAAAGCACTGAGTTTGCACAGTAAAACACTAATTTATAACCTCTTTGATAAGGAGAAAAAAAATACAGCTGTTCTGTACTAGCTAGTGTAGTGCTGTTATTAAGTGCTTTTTTCTCAAGCCTATCTCAAACAAGTTACTACATCTTAATCACTGACAACTCTATAAAAATGTTTATCAAAACCTCTAATGAATAGTTTTATAACTATTTCTTTAACACTGAGCTGAGAATGAGAACAAAACCAAAAGGCGGCTGATTCTAAATGTTTATTATATTCAGGTGATGAAACTTGCCTCACAGATACATTACGCAACACAAAAATGTATTGATATATTCAACACAAATATAACAGTATGTTCACCTGAAGCATCCAGATCTAAGCTCCTCCTGGGTTCTTCAAAGAAAAAGGCAGTGTCACTAAAAGCAATTTATTTTTTTTTTTCAACCTCTCTCGATTTATGGTGTCATATGGAGGAAAAAAAACCCATTATATATAGCTGCTCATATTACATACTGCAGTATGCAAATATGATGGGGAAAAACAATCAAAATAAATCACAGTCCTCTCCTTCACTGCCATTTAAATGTATTTCATCCAGGAGAGTAACCTCTAGCTGATTACTTGCAGCAGCATCACCAATAAGAGCATGTCACAGCTCATTTGCCAGAGCTGCAAGAATGAAGCTCATCCTGTGCTGGACGCGTACCTCCATAAACAAACTGAACAGCTGCTTGTGGAAATACCCTCTTTATGAGGTCTGACTTTTAGTTTCTTGATCCACAGCACCACTGCCAAAGAAATCTGCCAGTTTCAGGTACCCACAGAACTTAATGCATTAAAAAAAAAAAAAAAAAAATTGAAATGGAGTTATTAACCAGGTCAGTTCATGCAGCAGTAGAATAAGTTTCTCAGGGAGGTGCTGGGATGATAAAAGCTTTACTATGTTAAAACATTAAAAACAGGAGTAAAACCAACTGAAAGATAAAGGAAGGCACTTATGGCCACTGCCACCTTATGATTTGAGGTGAATCCAGTACATTCTGGAGGCAGTACGCTGCCAAGTCAGCGGACAGACCATCATCTTTCACTGAGAAGGCGCTCACGTAGCACCCGTTCTTCAAGTACATTTGCACCCATCCCTGTTCGTCATTTCACCTGAACTGATCTGGCACCAGAGGTCTGGGGTTTTTTTGATTCTTACTTCTGTCAGATACATGATTCACAAAAGCACAACACCATCAAGGTTGAGCACAAGTGCTTTGCTTACACTCAGAACAGACATGAAATAGCGGTGGTCTCCCAACCACGTTACACAGGACTCTCAACAGTTAAGTCCCTGACATCTCTACAGATGCATGAGGTACATGTAAGCCTAAAATATTTCTATATGTTTCTTAAGAATACTTTGGTTTACATTTCTCAGGAACAGACTCAAAGAAGAAAAACTTATGTATTTCCACAGTGCAGCTACACGGTCATGAAGTTCCTTGATATCATCACTTGGCACTACATGAAGCCAGGATTTATTTTCCCCATAGAACATCAAGACAGGTTCCCCCAACTGGCTCAAGATTACTAAGGCCCAAACTTCAGCTACTCTATCTCAGATACATTAAAGTACTAGCCCCCACATGCCTCCTCTCAATGAGTTTCTTTTCTGACCCACAGACATTTGAGTTTATTTAGTACTTACAGAAGGAAAACTCTGTCCCTTTCCTGCCAGCCTTACTCCTTTGCTGACAGCTCCCTCCTGCCTCCTGCTAGGAAGTTTTTCCCAATTCACTGCCACCTCAGTGTAACATTCAAATCTCTCCTAAAGTTGAATTTACTCAGAAAGATGCATATATATATATATATATATATGGTTTTATTCACATTCCTTTTTACACTCTTTGTTATGGTTTATAAACGTCTAAGGTGAGCTTTGCCATCTTCTGTTCTGTAACACCACCTACCATGCTGGACCTGCTAACCCTGCTCCTGGCACCTTTGGCACGTACCCCCGTAGCCAGGCTCTAGCCAGCTCCAAACCCTGCAGCCCCAGCTCCAGCTGTGCTTCTCTCTCTGCCCTGGGGTAAGGCAAGCCCTGATCACACTTGTGTCACCACCAACACGGCATATAACCATCTCAACATCGCAGAAGAAAGCTTCTGTTCCCCATCAAAACCCCTTCAGTAACAGCTGGACCTGAGATGCCTCTGCTCTGAGCTATTCCCACCTCTCTCTGCATCAGCAGTCCGTCCACGCTGCCCCTGCACAGGATCAGCACGCGTCCAAGAGAGCTTGTTGGCTTGGGCTTTGCACCGCACCTCTCGGGCTTGTGCTCCCACCCAGGCTGAAGGGAACTGCGTCAAGCCCCAAAAGCCAGCCCCGGCGCGGCCACCGGCAGCTCAGCTGGGAGGCAGCAGGGAAAGGACAGCAGAACTGCACTTGTCGAACCCTAACCCCAGGTGAACTGCTGCACATATTCACACCATCTGTGTCTGGAAGGACTGCATCACTGAAAAGCGGAGAAAACCCTGGATGTAAGTGCTAAAAGGGTTACAGCAAACTATCAACATACTCATTCCTAACTCAGTAAATTGTGCAATTCATTACCGGAAGGATTATGTCCCCAGGGCAGTGTGCTCTGGCCAAAACACAGCCACGCACCGAACCACTCCTTGCGGTTCCTCCTGCAAGGAAACACTCAGTAGGTTGCAAGAGCAAAACCATTTCCAACTTTCAGAGGGGAAAAAAAAAAAAAAAAACCAACTCCAGGCCACCACATCACTTCACCAAAATATAAACACAAACCAAAATTATATATGAACAGCAACTGTGCTCAGTTCTTCTATGTGCGTGTGTGTACGTACATGTACACATGCATATATATTGCGCTGCCCTCTGTCAGAGGCTTCTACTAGCAGCTGCAGGAGGCAAATGCACCCCCCGCTTAATCCCCTCTCCACGTGGGAAAATAGCTCATTTTACTAGCTGAATGCATGCTATATATTTTCTTTATCTATGTGTATCATTAGGCATTCTTTTCTCTGTGTCATGAATGAATTGGGGAAGAGTCACTGATTTCTAATGAGGAAGAGCAGAAAGGCAGGGTGACAATAAAGGGACCCTGTATTAATCAAATGTCCAGCCCAGACAGCAATACCAAGGCCTTAATCTCTGTCTGGGAGAAGTGTCAGTTAAAGCCTTCACTCAAGAGAGACAGAGAGATTTCACATGGCAGGTGCTGCACTTGCTGTAGAAGTGAAACACTCCATTATCCCAGAGGTCTGGTGAGTATTAAAAAGAGAAGGAGGGAAAAGAATAAAGGAAATAATACAGACAGCAGCCTCACCGTAGAGGGAGGTGAGAAGAAAGGGATTTCTTGCTAAATTCTCACGTTATTATGCATCAACAAATTTAAAGAAACTAAACAACATGACGGGCCAGCGCACTTGTTCCTCATCCACAAGCAACTCAGATGAGACCACATTTCATTCCGGCACCGCTCCCTCCGTGACCAGCAGTGCCCACGCAGGATGGAAACAGGGCACGTAAAATACAAGCCTGCCTCGCTCCGCGGTGCGGCTCAGCCTTTGCATCCCTCGTCCTGGAATCCTGCTCCCGTCTCTTCCGCAGAGGATGTTCCTGCCTCTTGGCTCAAGCACTGCAGGCCTCTTCTTTGGCCATCCAAAATCACGTCAACACTGCTGGTGCAAAACTCTTCTCCGTGCTCCTCATGTCATCTGGAAAAGCCTTCGTGCACCTCCCTGCCTCATTCACTTCCCAACTAATTTCAAAACCCAGGAGAAAATGTGTCTTTCCTTTCTTGTCTGAGCTTTTTAATTTCTCTCTGTGTTATTAATTATCTCTGTAATGGTATTATTTAAGTCAGTGAAGCGTTTTGTCATAAAAACTGTGTGAAAGACTCTTAAAAATGACCTGCCACAGAAAACCTACCCTGTGTCTCTAATATTAAAATACATATTTAGGTGAGGAGAGGGAAATCTCCTGTTCATTACCTGTATTGGAAATTCAGGTCTTGCCTCTGGCAGTCTCTTGGGATGTCTCATGAATGACTGGAAAGGCCATGTCAGAGTAATAAGCATCACTGCAAAAGTGGCAGAGAAAAGGAAAAATCCTTCCTGTTTATTTTGTTTGGTTTTGGATAATGAAATCACTTCGGTACAATTGCCAAAGTATTTCCTGCATCATCCCAGTTTGCAGCCTAGAGCTGGGTAAACTCCCATCCTAACCACCCTGGTCCTCCACGGAGATCTCCAATGCAGTCAGAGACTTTGGTGTTTGAAACACTGCTACGGTGAAAATCAAAGCAGTCAGGAGAAACAGTAGAGCTTTTCAGGCTCACTGCATGCATCACTGAAACAAATAAATAAATACGTCGTTTTCTTCCTTCCTTCCTTCACAGATGAACTATAAGCAAATAAAGTGGTGTGGTTCCTAGACCTGGTGAGCACTTCACAGAGCCTAACCTTTCCAATCATCAGCTTCATCTGGTTTGTAAAAACACAAAAGCAACACTGACATTTACTTCTCATGGGCTAATCTCTAAGACCTATACAAATTTACAGCTCTCGCCTCAGCTCAAAGCACCGTGACTTCAGTATGTTCACCCACCTGTCCTGAACGGGTATTCCGCACCCTGTATTTCTCTCCTTCCGCTGTTGCGCCTCAATCCGTCATCCTTCTTTCATCGCCCTTCCCTAAAAGCAGCCTACTGTTTTCATTTAAAATATAAACAATGCTTCTTAACCATTTTAGATAAAACTTCTATCAGTCATGTTCATATCCCCAAAATAACGTTGCAGTCATTCAATTCTCATATAATATATAAATATTTGCCTCAACTCTCTAGGCCACATACCCTTCCAAAGTCATGCCACAGTTTATGATAAAAACCCACTATCTGCAGCTACAGCAGTGGTAGGCTAATAACAGGAAAAACTACACAAAAGTTCTGCTGAAGACAAAAATTTATGTGAATATAGTCTGATTAAATATTCAGCAACAACTACACTGCAGCAAAAGAACCATTTCACCTTCAGAAATTAATACAAACATTCATTTATGAAATTTAGGAAATCAAGATTAGGCCACTGTTATGCAATCCCGTGTTAGCCAGAGAAACTCTTTAACGTAACATATTACAGGCAGCAGCCTGAACAGTAAAAAAACTTCAGTTGTGAATTTTTCAGTGGTTCTTCCCAAAGAAAAAAAAAAAATAAAAAAATACTGCACACCCCTGAATACATGTGCTGCAGCCACAGCTGCTGGGTAGAGGAAAACCAGCAGTACCACGTTACCTTGCACAGACAAGACCCAGCATCACCAACGCTACTCGCAGACGCGCACTGAAGCCCTCACAACAAGACGTGTTTGCAAGACATCCGCTGCTGGAGATCCTCTTTCCTTGTTCCTTCTTTTGAGGGTTTCTGGTCTATACAAGTATCTACCTTAATCATAAATACATTGAGATGTCAAAATACAGAGAGAGATTTAGAAATTGAAGGATGGTATTTTCTTCTTCAGTACGGTCTCAGGAGTAAAAAGGGAAGAGAAAAGAAAAAAAAAAAAAAGGCATAAATTTGGAGGAGTGGCAGCGAGGTATGAAGGTCCTGTGTCCTGGGAGGACGGGTGTGATGCGAGGCTGTGCCTAAAGAGGAGCTGCGAATGGGGAGGGAGGAAGGCAGGGAGGGGGTCTCTCCCCAGGCTTTGTTTCGAGGACAGGAGAGTTATATCTAATGATGAAACGCCTCATGGGCTCATCAGCCAGTGGTGGTCCTTGAGGTGCAAATGCGTTCAGCCAGCCAGCCATTAATTTCAACAGCCAAGTGTGTTTTTTTCAGTCTCCAGACCCCAAAGAGCTCAAGAAAACCACACATAAGGCACCAAGGGCAGGCTGCAGGCAGCCCACCGAGGCAGCACACTGGGCACTGCCCTCCCTGCCCAGCGGTGGGTTAAAGTCACCATTTCAGACTTCGTTCTGATGAGCAGGGTAGGCTGGTGAGGCTTTCAGGAAATCTGAAGTGGAGTAAAAGCCAAACCCAGCAAGCGGATCCCAAGTGTGCAGGGGACTGCTACGGCTAAGATGACTCAACAACACGCTCCTGCCAAAATGAGAGTACTTGTGCTCTTTGCCACGTGCTTGGCCACCTACTCCTGATGCTCTTCTTGCTGGACCCCATGGGTGAGCTGGTTCAACTCACTGAGCAGGCATAAAGCCAAGGCGGGATGTGACCACTCTTCTGATGGAGCAATGGAGGGACCCTTCTCTTACAGGACTGGTGAGCTGGATATCACACATGAAATGATGGCGAGTTGATCACTGACATTCAGGGATCTTGGGATTGTGACAATAAGGTCACTGAAACATTGGCTCCATAACCAGCCATGGTCAAAGCCTTGGCCAAGCATTAGAAACTGCTAGGGGAAAAAAAATACAAGAGGTCCTCAAAACACCACTAAATAAACACATGATCAGTAAACCAAAGTCCATATCTCAAATCTTGCATGAGGTTCCGGCCTCCCCACCCAAAAAGGAGACACCAGCCCCCATACAAGGATTGTTGAGACGAGCCACAACTCCTCAGAAAGGAACAGAGGAAACTTTGCAGGGAAGTGACATGGGGCAGCACAACGTAGGTGGCACAGGGATGAACCATTCATTGCCCTTTCAAAAACAACAAAGAAAAAAAAGGGAAAAGGCAAAAAAGAAAAACAGACGAAGTTGGGAGGAGCCAGTTTAAGAACAAGCAAGAGGAGAGCAAGACCTCTGCAACTCCTTGTCAAAGGATGCTGTAGATGATGAAAGCTCATATGGGGTTAAGGGAGAGCAGACAAGTACACAGAATGAAATCTACCGAGGGACAACAAATACACAAAACCACACTTGGCTCTGAAAGTCCCAGAGCTGATAGTATCCTAGAGAGCCTTAGGAAGAAATAACACACATGTTGGTTTTTCTTCTTTCCCTTTCTCCTCCCTCGCCACCCACTTCTGGCCACTGTCTGAGGCAAGGTGGGAGAGAACCTTTTGGTCCAGCTAAGCCAGTACAGCCACTCATCTTCCTGCCTTGTCCTGTTGTACCAAAGAAGGCACACATAAGAAAATTCAGGGGAGGTGAGGACATTTTGGAAAGTAATATCAATTAAAACACTCAACCAATGGCCCTAAACCTGTTTAGGCTCACATTTAGGAACTCACTGAGAAGAGGGAAGGCACAAAGTCTACAAAGGAAGGTTAAGATTGTCACTGAAAAAGTGAAAAAAGAAAATCTAAAATAATTACAAACTGCCATCCTGCCTTTACCGCCCCGAAACAAATTGCTAGGCAGCCACAAGGGGAATACAGGAATGGCAATGAAGTAACAAAAAACAAAGAGCACAAAAGTCAAAAAATTACATTTGATCTCATATTCCGCTTTGACAGGGTAACCTGGCAGCAGGCAAAAAGCAGAGCAGTATATGCATCTTGACTTCAGTAAAGTTTTTGACACTGATATACGAACTGAGGAAATACAACCTATGGGTGCAAGATAGGTGCGCAAGTGGTTTAGAAAATCAGTAACTCAGTAGTTATCAATGTTTCCTTATCCAGCCATCCAGCCATTTCTAACAGGGTCCCATACGTATCTGTTCTGGGTCCAGTTTTGTTCAATAGTCCCATTTGTGACCAAGGGAACAGAGGTGACACTTGCGAAATTTGTGCCTGACATCGGAATAAGTAGTTTCAAGTCCTTTAGAGAGAGAGACAGGGTCCACATTTCAAAGTAATTTCAAACTGCAGAAATGGTCTGGAATAAAGAGGATGCAATCAATAAAGTGCAAAGTTCCACATTTAGACAGGAATAATCCACTCTGCAAATGCAAAAATAGGAAGGAACTGACTAAGCAGCAGTACTGGAGGAAACCACCTGTTTGACACAGAAAATCAAAAACTAAATACAAATAAAGAATATCATGCTGAAGGACAAAAGATACCTCTCAGACCGGGACATGTTAACAGTGGCTAGAGAACTGTGGATTTTAGTAGGAAAAGGAAAATAAATGCAGAGGCTCATTTGTGTGAATAAGATATGGCAGCGTGACTTAGGCTGTGATTTAAAACCAACTTAATTAAAGTGATGCAAAAAATAAAGTGATGCTGTTATAAAGTAACTCATGTTTAATTCATTTAGTATAGCTTGATAAAGAAATCTTAGGCTACTTATCCAAGTTACTCATGTGCCTCCAGATCTCTCCACCTCAACAAGGAACAAAGTGAAGTATGAACACTGATACATGCATTTTTCATTTAAATCATTTTGCATGTGACCACTAGACAGTATTAAATTATGGTAAGCCTCATCAGTGAATTTCCTCTCTGAGAGAAGTAACTTCTAAACCATCCCATTTTTGCTAACCAAATTATTTTTAAAATGTGCATGAAAAGCTGAGCATTTGCAGCTGCTCATTGGAAATGGTGTGAAGAAAAACAGTATGAGGCAAGCGCTGAACCTCTCCTATGTCTACTCCAAGCCAGCACAGGTCTCACCACCTTCTACAGAGCTAAACACCTGCTTCATTTTGGAGAGAAATTTGACCATCTTTACATGAGAAAACTGGGTTTGGTGTGCCTTTTATTTCACAATTAGAAGCATTCAGCATACAGGATTATTGTATTTATTACTATTAAAATATTAAAAACTCCTTTTAGGTAACTGCCACCTGCCATCCCTTATTACAGTGCATTGCTCTTGCACTTTGACTATTAAAGCAAAACGTGTCTTTCCCATTTAAGATGCCCCCCTGCTCACTACACCACATTATTTGTACAATACAGCCAGTGACATGAGTGAATTTTCCACAAACTGCCAAAAATGCTTTCTCTACTCCAGGAAACATTCGTTCTCTAAATATAATGGTGCGCACAATTATATAAATCAGAAATAATCCCTCCCAAGGCCCCTATTCTCCATGGATAACAACAGACATATATTCTGTAGTCTTTCTTAATAAGTATTTTGTCCATATCCCACCATATTATTATTGAGCATATTTATGCTATCAGAAGAAACAGTATCCTGCCTATGTTACTACCATGATAGAAAGCATTACGGAGAGCCAAGTGAACGTGTATCCCAAAGCAGTTCCAGAGCGGCCAGGCCTGAAGCAACCTAGACCAGAAGAGAAGAGCTCAAATTAGGAAAATAATGAGACCAAAAAGCTGAAAAGGTCAGAGAGACAAATAAAGCAGCAATTAGACACAGAGGTAGCTGGGTCCAGTGATGTGACCAGAACACCTATGTTGCAGTCCCAGGTTTGACACTGGCTTTCTCTGTGCTGTTGAGAGAGTCATTTAATTTCTCTATGCTTCTGGTTTACAAGCTATAAAGATGTTGATTCCAGATTTACTGTGACATACAGTGGTATTTTGAAAATGCACTACTGTTTGCACCAAGCTATGGTTCTTAGAAGCAACATAAAAGATGAAAATAGAGAGTAGGAGAAAAAAAGTGCAAGGGAGGAAAAGGACAAAACAAAAAGGAATACAAGAAAACACGGAAACAAGGAGTTAAAGACAAAAGTTTGAAATTAACTCTTTAACTCAAGATTAAAAGTGTTAAAAATTATCAATGCTTCTGAAATACAGTTTTCTATTTGGTACAAGCCATGTTACAGCCTAAGGCAAAAACTTTGAAACCCAGCACAAAGAAAGCTACCCTCTTTGCACAGGCTATACAAATAAACACATAAAAATAAGCGGTGTGCTTATTTAAGTTATGTTCTCCAGGATCCTCATATTGACCGATCACAATGAATCAGGATACATGTTCTAGGAAAACAGCATATTGAAAAAACAATTAAAGAAATTAAGGGCAGTGCAAAAAAATGCTGATTTGCTTTTTGAAGATTTATTTAGGATACATTACCAAATTGTCCTTGTAGCAAAGATTTCTGCTGGCCAAAAGGCACCTCCAATTTCCCCAAGCTTCAGCCACTTATTTTCAGGAAGAAAGGAACAGCATGTGAATGTCCTGAAAATTGGCTTTGTTGGCTCAGTCTTCTGCTTTGAATGGAGCAGAGGTTCATGGGCAACATAATATCAGAAATGACTAATGCTACTCATACTAGCATACGCCTCTATTTTTACACTGTCCTCCGTTCTTTTGCCAGATGCCTCTCTTCGTTCACTTCATCTCCTTAATGAAGCTCAGCTATTTAGGCCTCAGTGCTTTGATTTTAGAAAATTACATAAGATACTTTACAAAAATACATTAACATTATTATTAGGAAAATGACTGACTGCCTCAAATTTAAAAAAAAAAAAAAAAAGTAACATTTAGTTTATCTGTTCAAAGAGCTATTCAGTGGTGCCAATATCCCAGCCTCTAGAGGCTGAAACCAGCCGCAAACCAACCACCCGAATTAAAACAAGCACAGGATACTTACGGCAGATATGGTCATACATGTGGAAGTGTACGCAACATTTTGTCCCCATTTGGGTGGGTTTTTTTTTGCACTGGCAAAGAAATGGCAGTGTAATATGGATGATCCCAGTACACTGGGATCCCAGATAAACATCCAGACCTGCAGACGGTTTGATCATCCCAGGATCCCACTGAGCCTAGCAAATCTCAGTCTTATTTTTCTCACTGCTAATGAATTAGTATCGTAAGACCCTCTGAAACCTCTCATTTTTTTTTTATGTTCCCATCGTACACGATAAATTTATATTGCTAACTTGCATGACCTTATCATATACCCTGTTATGCGATTAATTTTTAATTTGCCTCAACTGAAATACTGAGGAAGGAATTCAAAAGTTAAAAAGCAATATAAAGCCAGCATTTCAAACTCATATTTATTACTACTCTTAAGGGTGCAATTCATCTATCTTGAGGACACCAGAAAAGGGTGGAAGGTCTCATTTGGGTATTTTCTGCCACAGCAAGGACTGCTGTGATAAAAGCAGAGGAACTCCTTCTCTGGGTAGAGAAGGAGCTACAGAGCAGATGCAACCTCCATAAGGAATCCTCCCAACCCACCATCCCTCCCATAGAGAAGACGGTACCACCACTTCCAAACAGGAGGGATGAGGCGAGGCTGGAAGTAACTCACAGCTGTAGCTGCTCAGGACCCAGCACCAGAAGCTGCTGTTACCCCCTGCTGTACGGGCAAAAGGAGCCCGAAAACTGGAGCACAGCTCCCACCGCATCCACAAAAGCAGCTGCGCTGCCTGGGACCACACAGCATCTCAGGTCTGACGCTGTCCTTTAGTGCACCGGGCAGTTCCCAAACTGTCTAGGGGACATACTCAGGAGATGAAAAAAAGCTATTAAGGGTCAGTAAACGACATCTATTAGAGTTTCAGAGTTGACCTACTCATTTCTGTTAGGCAGATGGGTTGCACTTCTACATCGTCTGGTTATCTTCTGCATAACAGGGTAAAGGAGTATTTTTCTTTATCAGGTGAGATGGGCTTTCGCAGTTTATATCACACCTGTTTTTACTGACAGGTGAGATTATAACGTTAAGCTTCTTGTATACGAAACCACTGGTAAGAGGTCAGGTCCCTGCATGTGGCGGGAAGCAGAACATTAGCACAGCTTTAGACAGCCCATTCAGTGTTAGCTTGTCTGCTTTACTTTTAATAGACCATGAACTAGCTAGCAACTTTGACTAACAGTTAATACTTTGACCCAGCACATACATAAAAACAGACATAGCCGCAGGGAACAGGTTTACTCCCAAGGTCAGGCTAACCAGGGAAAAAATCTTACGTATGGGTTTGGGTTGATTTAATTCAGCTGCAGCACAAACTGGGGCCAAATGCTCCGCAGGAATGATCCTTGTGCAAACATGCCACGAGGGGCAGCTAGCAGGTATTACACAGGCCAGAAAAAAAAGAGGCCTGTTAACACGGAGCTGGGCGAGAGGTTTTGTAGCAGGCAGTGACCCTCCTTCCTCCGGCTCCTTCCGCTGCCCGGCAGAATGACTGTGCAGGGTAAAGCGCTATGCAGGATACTGGAGCAAAAGCTGTAGAAGAGAGTAATGCCCTTCTCATCCACCAACTAAATATCGATATCCAGCGATTTGTTTTCAAGAGGTACCTTTTTTAAATAGCTCATGACTTTTATGCTGCAGATAAAGGGTATTGCAAGAAATTCCCTTAGCACATAGGAATCTACCAGGGCTCTTTTTCCCTCTGACACAAGGCTAATGCAATGGTTCCCAAAACCTAATGCACATATTGCTTCTGATTTGTATCCAACAGCAAATTTGCCTTGAGGGGCTGTAAAAGAAACCAGACTATTACAATTATTATGTCAGTTCTCGCACGCCCACAGTGATGACTACCATGGGACCAAACAGCTCTCCTAACGTGTCCAATGCATTCAAAGTATTTCTCTATTTCTCCTCTGCTCATGGTAGCTTTTTGGGCATGTGAACACAGATGGCAAAATAGTCTTTTATTTCAGCAACAGCTGGATCCAAATGAACTCAGCATACAGTAGGTAAAAAGACACAAAGGACAGGCTGTAAGATCAGTAATGAAGTAACAACCTGTATGAGTACGTACCACCCCCTCCCTGCCCATTCTGGAAAGCCACAAATACATCAACCTGCAAGGTGCAAGTAAGGAGAACGGAAACCCTGAATTTAACCCCCTTCCAGGTTGAGGGAGTTGAAACATGCATTTTATACTTATGCCCCAGCCTTCAGGATGCTAACATTAAAAACTCATTAAATAAAACATATAAGCACACTCAAAAGCACTTGTGTGAAAAGTCTGGGCGTCTAGAGGTGGCCGGCACCCCCTGGCCACCTTGCTCCTCTCCCCAGATTTCCATGAGTGACAAAGTGACCCACTTCACTATCCCACTTACTTTTTCCTTAAAAATATTAGGAAATGAAACCTTGCCTTCCTTCCAGTATGGAGAATGGGAAGTGAGAAAACTGAGTACACTTACATAAAATAAATCTCTTTTCCATAAACGGTAAGGACAACGGTCATCCATTACAACTGCCAGCTGCCTGGGAGCAGAGCCTGTCTCCGACACCAGGGAAACACCTGCCTGCAACACCACCACCCATACCTTCCAAAATCAGAATAATCAGTTCCCAACCGACAAGCCATGTCAACAGAGGCATAAGCGTGGGACTAATATTGCCTTATGCGGTATTTCCATGCCCGTGCACACCAAGGACAGAACCAGCGGAGAGGGGGAGCAGAGGTGGGATCTGGTCATTAGTTACCAAGTCCAGGCACTGCTTCTGCAGCTCAGCAGTAAAGAAGGACTGTCCGATCAGGGAATTCAGCATTCCCCGAGCCCTTCAGCTGGTCCAAGTGGCTCCTTACCCAAAGAGCCATGCCTGGCTTCCTGCCAGCTTGCTTGGTCACCATGGTCATGTAAGTCTTGGCACACCTGGATATTAAGCTTAGCCCAGTATTGGTGAATCACTGGACTGTACTGCCATTTCAACCTGGATGGTTGTGTTTGTTACTGTGCCATTACTTAGAAATCAGCTAATCAAGGACCCATTCCTTAAACATATGACCATCAGTGATTTGAGAGACAGCAAAGCAACTAAGGTAAGAAAGGAGGGAATGCCTGCAGAGACCCGAGACCTACACCCATTGTCAGGTACACACAGGCTGGAGGTTGGCCATGGAGAAAAGAGAGGCAAGAGCAGGATCATCAGAGTAGTCCACTGCCAACTTAACATCTAGTAATGAGAGAAAAGGCAGAGGAGAGGCTGGCTTTTTGGAGGCTAGCTCTGCGGCAGCAAGAGATGCTGACCCCTTTTTAAAATAAAAATCAAGAGATGACTACTTATTAGCTTGAAATTTTGACCGGCATGACCTCTCCTCATAACGCGAGATCAAATCTTGCAATGCCCTGGGGACTTTGTCCAATCGCTCTCACAACGACTGACCTTCTGACAAAATCTCACTGCCTCACCTTTCACCTATGAAGCTGAAGGCAAAACATAAACCTTTTGGTGCAAACATCCTTGCTGCCTCTTTCTGAATAGTTATACTTTCATCACTGTCATCACCTTCACCAGATGCTCACTGCTCAAAAGCTCAGTCAAGGGTGAAGGACAAAAACATGGCAATGACGTAAGGGTAACTCTGAAATGATTGCTAGAGATTAAATCAATAGTGGTGTGCTGCTGTTGGGAGATCAGCAATACATTTGAAAGTTTCTGAGCCAAAAGTGGTTTCATCTTCAATCAGAATAGCACGGTGTATGAGGATTTAATTCTTGTCAGGTATTTAAAGCACTGTTCTAATATCCAAAGTGTGCAGCTTCCACAGATCTCCAGAGGTCCCTTCCAAACTCAGCTAGTCTGTGACATGAATGAGGTTAGAGAATATTAAGAAGCATATATAGTGGTAGACCACAAAAAAAACATTGACACTTTTAAAATAAATTAATTTGTACAGTGACTGTAGTAAGAATTCAGTTCCAAGGTTTACATTCCAGGTAATCTACTTGCCAGAAAAAATACAAGATACTAATGGGCCAAAGGATTGTTTCATATGGGAATACAATTACATTCAATAATGGCTGAATTCTCCTTCAGCAAGGGAATATTTGCAATAAGCCTTTTTTAAATATCTATATAAAATTTCATAGAAGAAAAAAGACCACAGATGTCTTTCTCTGAGAAAGTGGTAGGTTCCTACTGATGTTAACTCATTTTGAGAAAGCTTTCCAAATCCTAACTGCCTTAATGGCTCAACTGTCCAAGACAACCACTGGCAGTGTCTTATTTTAATCATATTGTCGGGAGAGAAGCCCCAGAATGAAACTAATCTTTAAAGACAGGAGAATTAAGCTACTTTTCCCTGTAGGCTATGCACGTTCTCTTTGTCAGACACTTTTACTGTGCATTAAAATGCACTTTACTTCCAAAGAACAACACATGTTTCATGAGCCACATTTTCAGAAATGAAGAAAACATGATCTGGTTATTGAACTTGTCCACAAGTTGATGGATGTATCTTCCAAGAAGCAGTTATGAAACAACAATTGGATCAGTCCTGCTTTATTGGTCTGCCCACCAGAAAAGACAACGCTGTAATCAGAGCAGGCTCACTTGGAGTAAAACAGAAGGTGAAACAGAAACAGCAGGAATACCTACATCAGATGATCTGACCAGCAAACTAAAAGCATATCCTATAGTAAAACCTTAGCTTCTTCCTTCCCGAGGGGCCAGAGACAAAACAATCCTGATGCCTTTATAGGACAACAGATCTGCCCATATTTCCCTCATGAAAAAATGTGGTCTAAAATCAGATCTTTTGGAGATTCTCTATGGGATTTCACATCCACTTGGTTTGCCAGCTCAGAGGTTTCCATGTGTTGCGAGACCCAGCTCCACATTCACCTCTGTTTGAGCAGTAGGCGTCGTTCCTCCTCCGGAGGTTAAAAGGGACCTAACTCACACCACCACCCACGTCCACTAGCAGCCCCTGGGAAGGCCTGTGGCTGCACAGATGGTGACACACAAGAAGGCATCCCCAACCTGCCTTCCCTTCCTGTACAGGGACTAAGACAGAGGCCATTCTTACAGCTACAGATCTCCCTGAAACAGAAAACGCCAAACACCTGGTAATGACCACTCGACTAGCTCTTCTGCAACACTATCATGTTCCATTTTGAGTATCATACAAGAAAGAGCCCTCTGTCTTCATTAAATGGATGAGGAAGTGGCAAGCTGGGGTTAGGGAGAGGAGGGCAACGATGAGAGAGTAGAGAAGCCTGCAAAATGTGTACAGGTCTGGACAGTAATCCTGGACATCTGCAGCAATAACACCAGGCAACAGCCCAATCCTTAAGAAAAAAAAAAAACAAAAAAAAACCCAAAAAAACTCCTCCAAACCTTTAGATCAGGCAGAAAATTCCTCCCTTCCACGCTATTCTGCAGAAGTGCAATACACAGCTGTAACTTTTTTTGGGCAGGCATATACTGCAATTTTCACAATATTCAGTGTTTTCTGACTTGAAGCAGTACTTTCTACGAGCCCGTAACAAAAGGGCAAGGTCTGAAGAGAACCGAGGATACCAGCTTCCCCGTGTTGCCTTAAAAAGAGAGATTGACTTTTACAGTAATGTTATCTATTTGATTAAAACTGAAGGAGTCCCTTCACTGGGAGGGGAGACTGTCACCTCCTGGCACAAGAGAAGAGGGTATCTCAGCACACCTGCAGGGGACCTCATGTGCCTACAGGTCTGTTTTCTGCAATGATCTGCTACCTGCCTCCCAAGAAGCCAGTGCTGCGCTCCCCAGCTAGAACAGACATTGTAATGAATTCTCTCAAGTGAGAAAAAGAAGCAACGCAGGCTTATGACAGGTTATTCATTCCCTTCAAAATGTTTTATCCCTGTAATATCAGATTTTGCAGGGCAGAGGACAAAACTAGTTATGAAAAGCATTCCAGAAAGAGGAGGGTGCTTGTCTTCTGCTGCCCACATCAGTCTGCAAGGTTTCACACAGAAAACCATCAGGCTCGAAATCAGGAGCATATCACCATATCACCGTATCTGCTACTTACTTGTCCATGGTGTGTGAGCCTGGCAGAAGGAGGGCTCTTCAGAGGGACTATGTTTCTGGGATGCCCTGTCACAACAAAACCATCAGGGAGGGCAGAGAGTGCATCTGACACCTTCGGTCTGCAGGGAGAAGGGAAGGGGCATCAGTGGACCTCTGCATCAGGTGCAGCTGGTCGCATGGGCTACTGGGGTGCTACTGTCACAGGCAAAGGGAGAAGAGGCTGCCTTGCCCATGAATCCTTTTGCACTCACTTCTGGTTTCTGTCTTGCTGGGGGGAGGGAGGAAATAAGAAGGAGGTCCCATGTAGCCACAGACCTTGCTATGCTCCCCAACAAGCACCCTGCCAGGGCAAGTTCCCCCTAGCACTGAAAAGATTTAGATGTTTGCCACCTGCCCTACGAGGTCTCCCCCTGAGATCTGAAGGGATGCTGGCTGCTGCAACTGTTCAGAAGGACAAGCAGCACGGAGGGGCAGTGCAGTCTCCCCAGCCAAATCCCACGTACGTTACAAAGAACTCAAACACAGAACTTGGATGCAGTGTGGAAAGCAGCAGCCTAATTCCGAAGTTAGATATTTTTCCAGAAGATTTTTATAGGAAATAAGGATTAGAGTCTTCTAAAAAGCTCTCCCAGATGAGAGCAACTGCCAAGCCAACGCACCAGCAGCCAACACAAAAAGCTGGAAGCAATCTGTGGAGACAGGGCAGCTCCCTTGCAGCTAGAGACTGACGGCTCTGCTGGCGATGCTGAGAGGATGCTGCAGTGTTTGCTGCAACAGAGCTGCACACTTCCACTTGGAGAGAAGGAAACATCCCGAATGGACCCAACAGGAGCTCCTGCAATAGCTGAAGGGGCAAAAGTACTTAACTATTAAAAGGCACTTCTCTCTGGAGGTGTTTAAGTTAACAAACACCACAGGAGTTTCAAATAATGGATTAATTCCAAAGACATTTACATGACACCCTGTCATACCTAATGAAGAACTAAGGTTTAAAGACAAGTTTATGAGACTCAGTTCTGCCAACTGCAAGCTTTCACAAGCAAGGACTCCTAAACCTGGCAAACTACAGGCATGTCCTTCATACAGTTCCTCCACTGCATCAAGTGCCCCTTCTTGAAGTGACAGCTCAGACATCTATGTTTACGTATTAATTATTACCTATTAGTAATCAGATACTATCATCTGAGGCGTGATGGATAATTTTATGGAGGCGTATGCCTGGGACACAGCTGCTGCAGCCCTGACCACACACTACATGTCACCTAGTTAAGTTAGAAACTGCCACAGTTGTTCTCCAGCTGTTATTACCTGCACAACTGTAAGAAATATGGTACGTTCAGCAGAGAAAAATGGTATGTTTGGGATTCTGACATAGCCTGGATGAAAAATACATGCAATCCAAATTCATCTTATAGGAAGCTCCAAGTTGATGTATTAACAAAACAAATCTTAGAATAACAACACTTGCAAAATAGTTTAGAACTGAAAAAAACCACTCAACTTCAAGAGATATTTATTCCAAGGGACTGGGAGTCATCAAGACCTGAATGTCTATTGAAAAAATAGTGATTTTAAAACTGAAAGTTTTAATTATCATCTCTCAGCCCCGATCAATATACTTCAAAATCAAACTTTCAATGTAAATTTAAATTTCCCAAAGCTGGGTAGTTTTAGAAATGAAGTTAATACCGTTGCTGCGTCTTCAGATTTAACAGAGTGAATCAGCTTCCTCTGCATTTTCCTCCACCGCCCCCCCAGTCAAAGCAATCCATCCCCCTGGTAATTTAGGTAGGCTAGAGGTAAGCGTAGCAGGACAACACTTAACATCTCCTTCGCTCCCCTCCAATTCAAAAGAAGGCAACAAAAGACTCAGTAATGGAGAACCGTTGTCTGAATGAAAAGGTCCAATTTTACAAGATTCATCACAAAGTCTCTTATTCATCAGCAGCCTTGGCACTCGCACTCTTCTCCCTCACACAGACATTTCTGGAATGTGTTTCAGGCTACTGCGGGGCGGGGGAAAGGGTAGTGCAGTAGGAAGCAGCAAAGGCTAAAGAAATGAAGAATCTGAAACCGATCCTGCTCCTGTCCTACGAAACACAATTTCTGCCAGAACCATCAAGCAGAGCAGGACTGTCCCCTTGGTGAGCACAGAGTCTTCTTTCTACTTTTTCTACTTTGGTACCACCAATAATATTGACAAACTATTTACACAAGAGAACAATACTTGCAATTTTACATCAACAGACTTGTCGCTGTTCTCTTATAAGGCATTTGAGATCTTATATTAACCAGATTTGGAGACTGAGACCTACAGATCTGTATTTTCATCTGCTTAGGAAAAGTTCTACTTGAAAAGTTTCCTCCTTGCTAGACTGCATGTTGATTTACTAACAAACCTGCTAGGATGAGGACGCACAGGAATTTGCTTCAGAAGTTTCAGGAGGTTTTACCATCACTATTATGAGAAGAATATTGCTCCTGCTTGCCCTGATTCAAAGCTTACAAAAAACAATTAAGAGATTGAAACAAACTCTGCAGAACCAACAGGAGCAAGAAATTTCTTAATCGAGTACTGCAACCTTTGCAACAGAGTGCCAGGCTCCTCTCAAAGAATACCTTTTCTGCACTGCCAGAGGCAGTTCTGCTCAGGATCAGACGAGGGACGAAATCTCATTACTATTCCATTCCCTGGATTTAAACCGATGTGAATTGACCATCATTAGTATAGTGCAAAGACATTTCCCCAGAGATCTAACCCCTCAGTATAGTACTACAGTGACAGGTATTAAAACGAGGAAACAAAAATCCTGAAACACATTTTTTCCAGATTTATGTGCAGTGTAAATTCATGTAACAGAATACAGTAAAAGAAATGGATGTACAGAAAATGATCCAGGTTTTGATGAATGTGTTGGTTTTGGAGTGCAACAAGAAACCTAAGGAACACGTTTGCCCCGAAGGAGTTAATCTAACACTAAAGCTGAAAAGCAAATCATCGAGAGAGCAGGAACCGCCAGAATTAGTCAACCGTTGTTCCCAGTGGTGTGAGCCTGCTCTGGGGTTCCAGGTCACGGCGTCCACACAAAAGCACACCCCTACCTCTCCCGAGCCCTGCCCAGTCGCTGCTTGTCCTCTGCACCACACAAGGCATGTCTCCCACAGAGTGACCCATACACGATGATGTTTTTAAGGTTTACACCGTAGCGTTCTTTTCTTAAGGTTTTTCATGTTTGATGTCCTTTTTAAATAAAAGCCACAGAAAACCAAACATCCAGCAGCACCCCATGCCTCTACATTCTCTCATACTACTTGCCTGTGCTAATGATCCACAGGACTTGTATTCAGGGTGTTTAAAACCACGGTACACACCTCCTCCGGCACTTGAACTACAGGAATAAGTGCTGGAAGGAATAGGCATACAAGGCAGCAGAAGCGGACTGGCTAGTGGTGAGGAACAGCGTCAGCTTCTTTGCCAAGGACTTACACAAATATTTGTAAGACATGAGAGGAATGTTGGAAGTCAAGCTTTTTTTTTTTTTTTTTTTTTTTTTTTTTTTTTTTTTGAGGGGGGGAAGAGGGGGAGGTGTTACTGAACAGTCAGAAATGATGTCTACTGGCTGGGTGCAGCATAAATGAGAACAGGTTTGGCACTCTCTGAAAGGCAACGTAGATGCAGGTAAGACTTAGGGCGCCTGTTGTGATTGGTGTCCTCAGCATGGGCTGGAGTGGTTTTCTATACCTGTAAACATGATTATGAATATGAATTATGATTATGAATGTCTGAATATAAATAATGCAGAACGATTGTACTTACCTTATTTCTGTGGCTGTAATGTAAAGCCTTGCTCAAAAACAAACCAAAAAAATGAAATGCATACATTAACACAACTGGGTTGATGAATGGGAACGAAAAGCAAAGACCTGTTGCCTTGTTCGTCTCACTTCGTGCAAGTTACAAAAACCTCCTTAGCACAGCAAACTGCTAAAAATATTTTCATCTTTATTTCTCACAGACAAGTTACAGGAAAATTCTTCAGGAAACATCCAGTGCTGAAGTCCTGAATGTTTATTTCTTCCATAATTTAGAACAAAGACCTCTAGTTCTTTACCTTTCGTCTTCCCTCTCTCTGGAATTGTATTGCATTTAAGCAGAGAAAGAGTCTGTACCTCTAAGTGGAAAACAGGCAAACATTTGGTTATTCAATGTGCATCTGCAAAAGTTAAGCTGATATCACCATTAAGTACAAGGCAAACATTTTAAACGGTAAGAGGATACTGTCTCTGTGGTTTTTTTTTTTTTCCTCTTTTGTTCATAAATCAAGCCAGGAATTCTAAAGCTATTCTCATTAAAAATGCCCCTCGGGTTCTCTGAAGACGTGTGCTGACATGCCAGTAGGATCTTTACAATTGCAGATTTTGGGGGGAGAAGGGGGGGTTAGGCTTGAGAAAAGGCGTGTGCTGGGACAGACTGCACAACAATGACAACAGCAGGGTTCTGGTACAAGATCTTTGCTTCAAAAAAAACGTACTGGGCTGAATATATTAGTAGGACACATTTGCTGACTCAGATGTTACAACCCGAGAGTCCAGGAATAAGTTTAGTTCATACAATACACGCTTATTTCTGAAGACAGTCCCAGCATCGGGTGAATATCCTTGCCGACAGAGGTTTGAAGAATTATCTGCAAAAGGCCTTCGGCTGCACTGACCCATCTCACGCCATGCCCGCTCTTGTTACACTTTCTGCATGGGATCAGCAAAGCTGAAATTGTTTGCCAAGGTCTCAGTCCTTTCCAACTCCTTCACATTCAAATACTTCAGATACCAAGTATTAAGTAACATCGTAAACCACAAAAACATACATTGCCTGTAGAATCACTTCTTAAGACACATCTCTCCCCCACCCCCTCCAGCTCCATCCTTCCCAGCCACACTTACGAACCGGCCTGTTAACCCAAGCCATCTGTGGACCCATTATCTGCAGTTTTTATGGACTGTACAGTACCAAAATTGACATATGATCTCGCCTAATGGAGCACTGTTTAATGCAAAACTTGCAAAGATTTTTCAATCAAAGAGAGATTAAAATATCCTTCTTAAGCACTACAGAGCATTAAGATATGGGTGCATGAATTCCTTTTAAGATACAGAGCGTTCAAACATTTAGATATATAACATCAACACAAAACACTGCAAAGAAACCAAGTAACCCAGGCAACCGGCTGTAGGTGTCCCTGCCCAAGCAGGAGGCTGGACCAGACGACCTCCAGAGGTCCCTGCCAATCCCAACCACTCTGTGATCCATCTAAAATACATTCAGTGACTTACACAATACAGATTTATGATTTTTAGTTGAGCATATGAAGATGAATAAACTGGGTAGCTATGTTAGAAATGAGAAATCTGTAAAGATGTGTTCAAGCGTGTATTCTCACGACAAAACAGAAGACACAACCACCAGATAAACGAGGACCAGACCAGAGTGTGCCACTGCAGGTGGCCTGAACCGCTTCACCCCCTCAATTCGTCCCGAGCTGTTTAACTATTGACGGAGAAATGGCACAGCAGCAATGCTCCTCCACGCACCTCTGAGGATATCCGACCCAACCCAAACCAAGGCAATTTCTCTGCAGCAAGCACAACTAAATCAGCAATTCTAGTAGGCATATCAAAGTTCATTCTCCTCATCAGCTGTTCATATCCAAGGATGCAATGCTGTGATGCTCATGTCTGTCATCAGAATGTTCTTAATGGTACTTCACAAGATGTAAAATAAACACAGGTAGTTGAGAACAGGGGCACTAGTCTAAAACTCCATGATTCTGCTCCTCTTATACATTCATTTTGTCAGTGAGGTTTTTAATGCATCAGCCTGAAGGACCTAACAATGAGTGCCATGACCACGATAAGTACAACAGGGTTACATTTGGATTTGTAATTCCTAAAGGTTTTGTTACTGAAACAAAAAGATAATACAGTTAATGCAAAGAAGAAGAAAAAGAATTAAAACTGAAACAGGGTTTAATGCTAAAGCTGCAAAGACAGAATACCACCATGGGAATTATCCTATACAGAGAGATAAACCTGGCAATTACTACCTGAAAAATCAGTTCACTTGTATTTTTTAAGTCAGTGAATAACCTGCTTTGGTGTAGCACATCACCCATCAGGGTGGTTGTCATGAACCAGGAGAAGCGTATCCTTTCAAAAAGTCTGACAAAGCACATGGATGAGACTTGCAAATTATAGAGAGGGCACATATGCATGCTTTATGTCCTCTGTCAGTCTGAAGGTTTTCTGAAGCCTTTCCCACTGGATAATTTGAACAACAGAAAGGAACAGCTTAACTTTACCCCTAGGTAATTACAGGGTATTGGTGGAAGGCAGATGTCTAAAGTAATTAAAAAAATGGGAAAAGGTCGACAAGGTTGACAAGTTCTGGACTTGCAGGACTGAACTGGGGACTTGATTCCCCAGAGGAACAAGACTTTGGTGCTTAATGCACTCACAATTATCAACAAATGGTCAGGGACAGGAAGAGTGAGATGCCACGCAGATACAGATATACTCCATTCTTCCAGAAGGAAGACTATCATAAGAACCAGTATCTGCAAAAAGTAGTCTTAATTCCCCTACAAAGCTGTAATGCTATACAACAGCTGATGCTTAGCAGTAGAGCTCTATTTTTCTGGTCTTTTCAGGCTGATGGATGGTCAAGCTGCCCTTCACAGCAGTATCTGTATAGGTGATGTTTGTGTGTAATCTCCAAACAGGCTATGACAGACAGTATTTTGGAAATCCTGATCCCCCTGCCTGATCCCATGGCAGTCATGGAGCTGAAGGAGCTCTCAGTGGGTCGTGGGCACCCTTTATGCTTTCTTTAATACTTGCTAAATTCTCTGGAAGTTCTGCAGAAGACTCTTCCCCACACCAGGAGTCCAGTGGCAGGAATCTCATCCAGGTAACAGAAGTCTCACTTATGGTTCCCTACCCCAGGGCTCTTTTGTTCCAACCCATCAAATAGCCCAGTTCCCAAAACATCCCTCCTCTTTTGTTCTGGCAGGGTAAGGCCATGCAGAGCAGCAATCTGCTACCTTCAGCTCAGCATCTGACTCACGAGAAATGTCTCCACACCAAGCTCAAAATAAACAAAATCATATGTTCCTGTCCTATTCTACTTATGTTGCAAACTAGGATTTCAACTAATTAATTTTAAAACCTATGCGTCGACACAAAGTACTTTCAGGCCAAGCAACTGAAGTTAATCTTATGCAACCTCTCTCAGTGCAGGCTACAGCTCGATTAAACACAACTCAACTTGAATATCACATTGCTCTTCCAGGTATCTCTCGAGAATCTTGCCAGCTGTACAAGCATAGGAACAACAGAAGAAAGTAAGTATCACAAAACCTTGGATCTTGCATCAGGTGACTATAATGAGCATTGCACAAGGGTGTTTTGATGTTACAAAAGACCTAAGAAAATACCGATGGTTAGGGTGTATTCTTGCTATGTTTACTCTCTTACCAAAGGACACTTGTCAGACACATGCCATCTGCTGCATTGAAATGAGATACCCAATCAGGTAAAATAAAAATCTCCCATACCACCAGGCTCTTCGCACAGATAAAAAAGAATACCACTAACATTAATTTTAGGTGATTAAAGAGAGTCTTTGCTACAGAGACTGCTTTTCTTGAAAGCTGCTCTTCTAGGAGGACAGAATCTCAGCTCCCAGTGAAGACTCTGCCCTAATGGCTATGCACAAGAAGTCACAGGTTCATCATCCAGAAATATTTGTACTTGTGTCAAGTACAGAGAGCTGAAAGTGCCAAGGGAACACAAATGCCCCCACTCCCCCTCACTGCTCCCTGTTCCCTCACCTTTTCCCGTGCACTTGCCGGCCCTGGAGGAACCCAAAGGAGCAACCCTGCACTGGAAGCCACCTCTTTGGGAACTGAAGCTAGGTTTAAAGAGACTCAGACTCTTAGTGCTTGTGGAGGTTTCCCATAGCTTGGAAGAAAGGAAAATCTGTAAAAGCCTTATGACACAGGCCAGGCTACTGCACCTTTGTAACATCGGGGTCCCTTAATGCAAACACCTCCTTTGTCAGCCACTGTAGGAACCGTGGAGGACAACACTATTTGTTGCACCCATTTCAGTCTCCTTATGTTTCTAATTTGTCTACAACCAAAAATTGGCCTTACTTCGAGTACTGAAAAGGATCATGCAGTTCAGTGTACCTGCTTAATATTTAATAAATATTTTGAAATTTCAGCGTATCTGAGTCTCCTTCATACTTTACAAGGACCTAGCTTGTGCAAGACAGTGTTACCACATGGAGAATATCCACATTATCTGCTCAGATCCTGAATGGAAATATGAAGCAAAAAAACAAAACCGATGATGGAATAATAGAGAAGGGAAGGCCTATGTTACAGGGACATCATGTTCCTGGACCATGTCCCCAGAACCAGGCAGGATTTTCCTCCTGGCCTTCTGCTTCCCTACCCTCATGAAGCTCAGCACCCCTGTGCCTCCTATATTCCAGGATACTCTTTCCAGACAGATCCCATTTTCACTGTTACAACATACAGGAAAAAACAAACAAAACAAAACCAAAATCTCAAGAAGGAAGCAGTTCCTGTCCAATAGGATAGAAACAGATACTCCTTCAGCCATCACTCCTACCCAGAACACAGTAGACCACTGTTATCAAAAAAACACTGCACTGCTAAAGACTGGAAGCCTGACAAAGCTGGAAGAGCAACCAGAAAAGCCCATGAGCTGCTGATGTTGGAATAGACAGAGTTAAAAGAAGTCAGAGATGGAAAAACATGCCCCAAGACTCAAACGTTACTAAGGTTGAAGTGAAAGCAGAAAAAAAGAAAAGATTGCAAACTGAGACAGGTAAAGCCTAGAAGAGAGGATGAGGAAGAAAATTCCCAAACACAGAGCTTTAAAAAAGCCTCAGAAGACATGTTACAACAACCAATCTGGCAAAGAGCACCTGGAAGAGCATGGGAAAGGGACAGGGATCCTTTTTCACTCTCTCACAAATTCTTTTTTAAAGGTTTGTTAAACTACCTTTTGCTCTATTCATGGTTCGTCTGGGTTCAAAGTGGTGACTCAGCACTCATTAACCACTGTCAGGAACACAACTAGCAGAACAACAGGAGATTTGTAAGGGATGAGGAACAGATCAAAGAAAACCAGATGATTCGCAGATCAAGGATGAGAGATTACATTCAGGACAAAAGAAGGGAGAAGACAAAGACGAGAAACAATACAGAGAAACTTTTGGAAGTGGCACAAGGTGAAGAGGAATTTTGCTTGGGAAAATGAAACGGACAGCACCAGAGAAAAGGTGGAGGACATCTTAATTACCTTAAAACCACAATAGTGGCCTAATAACGGCCAAAACACACGTAGGCATTTCAATGCAGACAAGATCAAACTTCACTCCTGAACTATGCTGATCCATCCCTGCACTTGCAGCTACTGAAACGTGATTAAGGACCAGAGGTGCAGCATACTTTTGCTCTGTTGGCACTACAGGACTGAATCATCCCTTATCATGGGAGCTGCGTTGCCACACAACCATCAGCTCCTAATAGTGTATAAAACAGAGAGAGAAAACTAAGGAAAAGGAGGACTTACTCTGGTGCCATCGTCTTTTTCATGCAGTTAGTCTGCCCATTTATCTTTGGCTCAACACAGGGAAGCAGAAAGGAGGGGAAAAAAAAGAGAAGGCAAGCATATTATATATTTGTATTCTTATTTTCCAACCCCTCCACAAGGCCAGTTTTGTAAACAGAAAGAAAGCTGAGATTTTCTTTATCTTGTATACTAATCCCGTGATTGTAACACACCATGCAGAGCTGACAAGTATCTCTCTGCTGAACATTCTCCATTGAGAACGCATTGCAACTTCTTTTGCAACACACGTTATTTTAGTCAGGCTATCTGCACCTCAAAACACTCAGCCTGTTGTTTCAACAGCACAGACCTGCATGCTGAATTATAAAAATTGCCCAATATCATATCATCTTGGCTACAGATTCAATTTCATGGAATATGAAACTTCACTGAAAATCATTATACAAGGAGACAAGGAAACACAAACGTTAGTTTCCTTTTTTTTTTTTTTAAATATTAAGTGTAAGCCTACTACAACTCCCTCTGGGGGGATGTTTTTCATACAAAGCCAAATTCTTTGAGTCTTATTCACGTAAACGGATTAACTGAATTAAACGAGATCAGTCACACAAGCAGGGAAATAAGGTTTTTATCCAGCATTATGGCATAACAAAATATGGCATAAAAATTCATTTTTAAAAAGCCCAGGATAATAAGCATCCATCTTTAAACTATCTAATAATGCAAGGACTAGTTGAAGGTTTTGTTTTCCAGGTCTACCCTTCTGAGATTTAATACAGTAAACTAATTATAATTTTCCTACACACAAGTTGTTGACAATTACCTCTCTATGGGCAATACTGCTATTCAAACACAAACCAAGAGAACTTTGTTAAAAGAAGAGTAATTATTTTAGTATCATTTTATTCTTGATCTTTAATTAAGCAAGGCCTGAAAATCTCATTTACAGAGCACAAGAGAAGTTATTTTTTAATGGTACTTGGTAAAATTTGGTAACTTTTGCATTACAGACACTTTTACCCTACTCTGTTTTTCTTGAAAGACAGCATGTATTTGGAAAACTAGTAAGTTTAAGATATGCAAACCAGGAGAAACTTCTCTGTTAGCAGGACAGTGAATACTCAAAATCTGAAGCATGAGAACTAATCAAGTGAGCTGAGGCAAACACTTGCTTCAGCTTAGTCAAGGAGAGATTCTTAATTTCAAATTATGAGAAGGAGAACAAATAAACCTTTAAAATGTTTTGGGTTTGGTGTTTTTTTTTTTTTTTTTTTTTTGAAGTGCTGAGCTCAGTTCTACTGAATGCACCACTACTTGTTTTCTTGGTTTGCCTGTGTGCTACCAAAACCAGCTCATCCCATGTAATTATATTCAGACACTTGCTGGAGGTACAAAACCACATACGATGTATAAACAAATCCATATTAATACAGCATTTAAAAAATAATTATTCTTAAAAGCTGGAAATACGTGCATCCAAATTCTGGATGCTAGATTTTGAATAAAATATGCTTCTAGCTTCCATGCCAAGTATTCCACTTCAACGATTAAGAACAAAAAGAAGAAAAACCCGACATGATTCTAATAACTGAAGCAGCAACATCATCATTTGTATGTCTGCACAGTTATAGACATGAAAGGCTAGATTCACTGAAAGAGTAATGGAGTGTGGAAGCCACAAGTTTGATTTTAAACTTCTCAAGCACATGTGTTGGTGGGCAGGGACAAGGGGGAACTGAGAGGAGGCAGAAAAAAGTTGGGGTTTGTATTTTTCAATTTAAGTTACTCCTGTAGGCACACAATAAATCTGGGTATCATTTTTAAAAATAGGGGTTTTTTTTCAGTTAAGAAACTCTACCGAGGACCAGAGCTTATAGATATGAATCCTGCTTCAACTTATTAGTGTGACGTGCTACTTGGTGCAAGTATTCACGCCAATCTTTTAATTCTGCCGTTTACTTTTCACATTGGGTCCCATCTTGCTTCCAGATAAACAAAGTGTAAAATTCTCATTGAGAAAGGACTGGATACTTTCTGAATAGGCAAGGGAGGCCTAAATGTAGAAATAGTCAACTTGGTCTGACAAGTAGGAAGAACAAGAAGTAGCAGTGAGTTACTCTAAACAGTATGTATTTGAGACCTGTCAAACAAATTCACCCAGGGCACTCTTTGACCAAAACTAAATCCCAAACAGCATACTGAAATTTAAAATGTTATGAAGCAAGCTGGGATGTGATTGTAATGTAGACTAGTTAGAGCTGAATGACGATTGTTTGGACACAAGAAAGATGTTTAAATTAAGCTAATTCACATTTGTGGTGACTTTGGACAGTCTGTTACCACAGCTTCGCTGACGTTATTCCTCAAGCCACTGTAACTCATGTCCAGTCCCCAAGGATTCCCCTCAAAGGAAGGAAGACTGCTTTAAAAAAAAAAAAAAAAAAAAAAAAAAATCAATATATAATAACTAGGCAGCTATGGGATAACAGGAAAAGTCCTCATCCATATAGAGAACCAGCTAGACAGGAAATAAATGGAACAAGGAAAAAGCAGTCCATCTTCATAGTGGAGGGACACTAACCCTGCAGCCCTACGGCCATCTGCGTTAAGAATATATTGTGTTCAATATACCCACTAATGAATCACAGGGGGACAGGGAAAACTTACAACAGTTAAGTGACAAAACTCACTGATAATACTAAATTATTCAGGATAAAGGGAAGTGCTGACTGCAAAGAGATATGGAATTCAATACTATTTAAATACAGACTGATATTCATGGTGGGAAAAAACACTTCAACTTCCTATGCATGATGATGGGCTCAGGAATGAGATCTTGGATTTACAATGAATTCTTATGAAAGCATCAGCACAGTCAAAAAGCAGGGAGAGCACTAGCAATTACTACTACAGAGAATAAAAGCAAAAGCACCTTTATTCAACTGTCCGAAAAGTTCAACCGCATCCTGAAAGCTGTAACTCTGGTCCTCTCTTCTCAGAAAAGGTTTAACAAAACTAGGAGAGTTTCAAGGAAGAAGAACATAAAAAAAACAAAGGTAAGACATAATTAACTAGGGGAAAATCAGCATGGAGAAATACTAGATCAGCATCAGATGAAACCAGCAGATGTCAGGCTCAAAACAAGTGAGAAAAAATGACTCTTCTTCTCATAAAGCAATTTTCAAGTTGTGGTTCTCCTAGCTTTCTCCTCTGGTTTTCTCAGCCTGTTTCCCACTCACATTCTCTCCTCAGCTTGAGAGAGTCACTGACATGAATGTCTTAAAAGAGGACAAGGAATTAAGGTGAATATACGCCACCCTTCCCTGCAAATTAAATGCAGCCATGTAACAGGTGAGAATTGGCCAGACAGACCACGAAAGCGTTCACCTAAACCTCCGAACCAGGTTGGTGGTAGCTGGAGGCAGGTGCCTGCTCAGCCCCTGGCCACCGCACAGGAAGAGCTGAACAAAGTCTCCCCAGAAGGACAGTCCTGTCCTAGTCCCTGAGGTATATCCCTCCCTCCCCGCCGGCCGGCCTTCAGGTTGACTGAAATAATGTGATTCGTAAAGAAGCCCGCACAGAGAAGCCGCTAACATTAGGCAGCCTGTTTTTTTAAAGCTATGTCAAAAGCATCTATATCGCTTGGTAAGTTTTTGAAGGCTCTTTATCTTATTAGAATTTAAATAAATTAGATTTGTTCTTGCTTATTTTGAGGCTAGTAGCAACTAAGACAGGTAACATCAACCCCCTCCCTTGAGTGAGCTGGCCTCACTTCCCCCAAATCCAGTCCTGCTTTATCAGGCATCCTGGTAACTAAGCTGTCCATCTGCAGAGGCGTCTCCACTTGCCCGTCAAGACATCAGAGAAAGTGAAATGCATGATAACCTCACCCAGTGCATGCCAGGTCAGGATTTCTTAAACCCAGGCTTCTCCAAATTGATTAAGCATAATCTTATGGTGGAACAAAAGGATCCAACTTGGTAGCTGATTATTTGTTAATAAAACACTGTACTTCAAATTAATGCTTCAGCTTACTCCACACTACAGTCTCCCATTCATATCGATAGACTTAAACCACAGCTGCACTAATGAAGGGCATTCAGGCATACTGAACAGCCGTTCCCGGAGGAAATTAGCACACCTCTGGAAGAAATCATCACACATTAAAACTGCGGTACCATCTCCTGTGCTGAAGCAAATTTATATCTGTTCAAGGGCTGGTACATGTGATCCTCCACAACCTCTTTTCTGAGGGGGCATCTGACATAACCCTGACAAGTCCAGAGACTGGATTTCAGCATGTCTAAGAGAACCTAAACCCACAAAAGAAGTGGATATTGCAGGCAGCATAACACAGGGGTGGGAGGAAAAACTATTTCCAACTACGTCTTGCCTCTGAGCTTTTTCCATGCTACCAAGTTTTTTGGGCAGAGACTCATGTTTACCTGTAGGGCACCATATGACAGCACACAAAAATGATAACCTGATACAAGTTAAATCACAACATTTATTCTTATTGTAACTACCTTCAGACTGAAACGAAATAAACATGCTGGTCAGCAACAGCTGCTGTGACATCCACCTGCAACTCCATCATCCAGCACTGTTCAATGAAAAAACGTGCCATTGCAGATAAATAGATACTTTTTGGTGCCAACAGAAATCTATCCAAACTTCTTGTGTTTCCACACATGCAAATTTTAGATCTTGGGGGCTAGTCAAAGGCTGAACTTATATCACAGTATAACAAAAGAGGAAGAATATAAAGATTTGAGACTAATACCTCTTATACTTAAGAGAAAAAAAGGGGCACATGAAGAGAGAGTGGTCTGATTTTATACAGAAGCTGTGAAAAGCTATGAAAAAACCCATCCTTGCAGGAGTTCAGAAGCTGCTGTAAGGTCTGGAAAAGACAAAATGATAAAGCGCTGTACCTTCAAAATCTGGATTTAAACCAGGACAATAATGTCAATGAAAGACTGCAGATGGCAGGCAGATAATTCCACAGCCAGAAGAAAGACCAGCCCCGGCCTCCCATCCCTAAATCCTCTCAAAAGACTCCAGCCAGACGCAGTCTAATCACAAAAGTGGTCAGAAAGAAAATGAAGGAAAATTACTCATATGTAAGCTTTACAATATACTAATGAACTGACTTAAGCAATGGGTATGCCTTGCAGATATTAGTGCAATTATTTGAGACAGTAGTGATACGGTGAAAAGATCACGTCCTGCCCAAGACTCTGAACCACCTGCAATTTCTGCAACTGTAGCACACATAGAGGGATCAAACTCTTAATAAAACATACCTAAAATGATTCACTGTGATCACTACTAAAAAGTTACTCAAACATTGAGCTGACACACGATTACCATACATTCATGGTGCTTTTTTATTTTATAAAGCTAGCACTTTCCTCAGTGACTGACCTATCTGAGACAATTTAGGGAATTTTGACTCAGGAGTGTATTAGCACAACATAAATAGACTAGCAACAGGTCTTGCCAAGATGTCACATTGCAGATGCTGATAAAACCAACAGAAAATATTTTTGACTGGCTTAAAGCAATCAGCATCTCAAACTGGAAAAGAAAATGATTCCACTGCAATGCGGACACAATGATGCACATCCTTATGGAATTCATTCCCATCTAATGCAAATGCATTTTCCATAACGCAGATGAAGATGCTTTCATCCAACACCATGCCAGGTTATGCACCCAAAAGCGTTATCTTCAGTAGCTCACTTCACAAAAACGGATGGCGTTTATGTGGGGAAGAAGGCAAGTCATAAGAGAAAGGGAAAGTAAGGGATAGACTGTTAGAAGAAGCTTGTTTTAAACCAGGATTTGAAGAAGGTAAGATTTCATGATTTGAAGAGTAATCCAAATATGCTTTTGATCACAACATAAGATAAAAGAGCTTAGGCTTTTTTTGGCATGGGGCCAAACAAAATTTTCTTCAGGATTAGGGCAGACCTGCTAGGGTGCCCACACTCAGCCCGTCACACCCCAGCTACCCCATAGCCCCAGTACCCTCCGCCTGGCACCCACGCCAGATGCTTCCATCCACCACTTCCCACAGATGTGCCCAAATCCCATCCCCAATCACAGCCCGCTTCCCCCACGGCCATGGCTTGGCTGAGATGCAGCCAGGGTTTGGAGGACCAGCAGAAGGCCTGGGGAGCAGGAAGGAGGGAGGCAGAGAGGAGCAGCCGGGAAGACACGAGTGCTGGCAGTACGACAGAGTCTTCCTGTTGATTGCAAGGACCTTGAATTTCATGCCACACACGGCAGGATCACTAACAAAGGATCAAAAGTAAAACGGTGCAAGAAGAAGCCGGCAATCCACAGCCCTGCACCATATCATGAGCTAGCTATGCACTTAATAAGGGTCTAGAGCACAAGTCTTATGAGGAGCGGCTGAGGGAGCTGGGGTTGTTTAGCCTGGAGAAGAGGAGGCTGAGGGGAGACCTTATTGCTCTCTACAACTACCTGAAAGGAGGTTGTAGCGAGGTGGGGGTCGGTCTCTTCTTCCTAGTAACAAGTGATAGGACAAGAGGAAACGGCCTCAAGCTGTGCCAGAGGAGGTTTAGGTTAGATATTAGGAAAAACTTCTTCACCGAGAGGGTGGTCAAGCATTGGAACAGGCTGCCTAGGGAAGTGGTTGAGTCTCCATCCCTGGAGGTATTTAAAGAACGGATAGATACGGTGCTCGAAGACATGGTATAGATGAACTTGGCAGTGATAAGTTAACGGCTGGACTCGATGATCTTAAGGGTCTTTTCCAACCTTGACGATTCTATGATTCTATGATTCAATATTGCATCAGAAGTACCTCACTGAGGCTACCAAGACAACGCCTCCACAACCGGATAACGCAAGAATTCAAGTTGTTGTACTGCGTTAGTTAGGCTACGCAACGTGGATTCATTTATCACAACAGGACTGTTATCACAGGACATCATCTTCTTTCAATACACCAGTTTAACTAGTAGTAGTAATGTGCTAGATTTCTTTTAACCTCAAAGTCCTGTGCAGCCTTAATACTTCACTTATCACACACTTCTGAAAAACGTGTCCTAAATTGACACATTCATTTCATCACTTTTTTTTTTGATAGCATTCTTTACCTTGGTATCAAACTACTGCACACCAACAGTATCTTTCCCTGCTTCACTATCAAGACCTGCACGTCTGCAATCGGACTTCAAGGGTTTACCACAAAACAAGAAAACTACCCATATGGCCAGACGAGCACCACCTTGGATAGAGAGCATCACTGTGTCACGTACAACCACATCCTCCAGGGAAGCAATACACGGACAACATCCCGACATGCATGCATTTGAAAGCTATGCAAGAAATAAGTCAGGAATTCACGCATGTTTATTCTGGCTCTTCCTAACTTTTGAACACCTGCCTTCACAAGCCCAATACTCTTCTGAATGGCAGCATAAGATAAATCAAATAGAGAGGAGAAGAAAAAGTTTAGGAAGAAGCCATTACACATAATTCAGTGAAAAATCACAGCAAGACACAAGGGAGGCTTCCCACACACACACTGTTGCTAATAAAATTATCTGGAAAAGTGAATTTTTGAATTTAATACCAGTTAAAGAATCAATCTTTAAATGGAAATATTAAAAAACTATACTCATAATATAATTCATGGTTGGGTAGGCACAGATGACAACAATAATACAATCATTTAAATACCCCTTTTCATCAATCTAGCTCAAAATGTACAAAACAGACAAACAATTTAAGTGCAAGAACCCAGAATCAGAAACAGGCTGTCCCACAGGACTGCCAGAGCTAGAAGCTCCCAGACTAAAAAAAATGCTTTAGAATCAATTAAATCTTACAAACTGCAATTTGAATCAAAAATCATCTCTTGTATTCCTCCTAAGTAATCACATGTGTACCAAGAAACACATTACTACCTATCAAACACTGATTTGCTTACAAAATGTAGAAAAGAAAGCTAGATTTGAAGTTCATGTTTATTTTAATTCCCACTTCTTATCATTGTATAATACATAAAATTTTAATTTCTGTAATAAACACATTTGTACTTCAACAGGAATTTTTAAGAAGTTATTTCATTACTCTAAGGCCTATGGCAACTGGCCCACACATAATCATTTGTTTGAACTCGACTAGGCAGAAATTAAGGTATTTTTCTGCTTGAAGTGTTAGGATGAAAAGAGCCTTTGGTTCAATTTCAGCCAGATTAAATTTCTCAGCAAGATGCTAAAATCATAGTTGCTTTAAAAAACATGTATTTTTCATTTAACTGATGGCTGAAAAAATTACTTTTCCTCCCAAAGTACTACACTTATGGAAGGTAAACCATGAAGACAATCAGAATCTAATGCTCTATAATGCACTGATGAAGGTTTTTTGCTATTAATAATTTTTGCCTCTGCGAGTCCTTAGAAATATTAAGCCTTTCAGCACCAAAGCAGTAAAAACAACAGCTTCAGTAAATACCTCTTTTGTCTGGTATCACTAATACCTAAGACAGAATCATGGAATCATAAAATCATTTTGGTTGACCCTTAAGATCATCAAGTCCAACCGTTAACCTAGCACTGCCAAGTCCACCACTAAACCATGTCCTCGAGCACCACGTCTACCTGTCTCTTCAATACCTCCAGGGATGGGGACTCAACCACTTCCCTGGGCAGCCTGTTCCAATGCCTGACCACCCTTTCAGTGAAGAAGTTTTTCCTAATATCCAACCTAAACCTCCTCTGGTGCAGCTTGAGGCTGTTTCCTCTCGTCCTATCGCTTGTTACTAGGGGGAAGAGACCGACCCCCACCTCGCTACAACCTCCTGTCAGGTAGTTGTAGAGAGCAATAAGGTCTCCCCTCAGACTCCTCTTCTCCAGACTAAACAACCCCAGCTCCCTCAGCCGCTCCTCATAAGACTTGTGCTCTAGACCCTTCACCAGCCTCGTTGCCCTTCTCTGGACACGCTCCAGCACCTCGATGTCCTTCTTGTAGTGAGGGGCCCAAAACTGAACACAGGACTCGAGGTGCGGCCTCACCAGTGCCGAGTACAGGGGCACTGTCACCTCCCTGGTCCTGCTGGCCACACTATTTCTGATACAAGCCAGGATGCCATTGGCCCTCTTGGCCACCTGAGCACACTGCTGGCTCATGTTCGGCCAGCTGTTGAAAAGCACCCCCAGGTCCTTTTCCACCAGGCAGCTCTCCAGCCACTCCTCCCCCAGCCTGTAGCGTTGCATGGGGTTGTTGTGACACAAGAGCAGGACCCAGCACTGAGCCTTGTTAAACCTCATACAGTTGGCCTCGGCCCCCTATCAGTCCAGCCTGTCCAGGTCCCTCTGTAGGGCCTTCCTACCCTCCAGCAGATCAACACTCCTGCCCAACTTGGTGTCGTCTGCAAACTTACTGAGGGTGCACTCGATCCCCTCATCCAGATCATTGATAAAGATATTAAACAGAAGTGGCCCCAGTACTGAGCCCTGGGGAACACCACTTGTGGCTGGCTGCCGACTGGATTTAACTCCATTCACCACCACACTCTGGGCCCAGCCATCCAGCCAGTTTTTTACCCAGCAAAGAGTACACTCAACCAAGCCATGAGCAGCCAGTTTCTCCAGGAGAAGGCTGTGGGAAACAGTGTCAAAGGCTTTACTAAAGTCCAGGTACACAACATCCACAGGCTTTCCCTTATCCACTAAGCGGGTCACCTTGTCATAGAAGGAGATCAGGTTAGTCAAGCAGGACCTCCCTTTCATAAACCCATGCTGATGGGGCCTGATCCCCTGGTTGTCCCGCACATGCCACGTGATGGCAGTCAGGATGATCTGCTCCATAGCCTTCCCCGGCACTGAGGTCAGGCTGACAGGCCTGTAGTTCCCCGGATCCTCCTTCCGGCCTTTCCTGTAGACGGGGAGTCACCTTTTCTACCCTCCAGTCAACTGGGACCTCCCCAGTTAGCCAGGACTGCTGACTGATGAGGGAAAGTGGCTTGATGAGCACCTCCACCAGCTCCCTCAGTACCCTTGTGTGGATCCCATCTGGCCCCATAGACTTGTGCGTGTCCAAGTGGTGTAGCAGGTCACTAACCATTTCCCCTTGGATTATGGGGGCTTCATTCTGGCCCCCGTCCCTGCCTTCCAGCTCAGGGGGCTGGGTACCCCAAGAACAACTGGTTTGGCTATTAAAGACCAAGGCAAAGAAGGCATTAAGTACCTCAGCCTTTTCCTCATTCTTTGTCACCGAGTTTCCTCCCCACATCCAATAAAGGATGGAGATTCTCCTTAGCTCTCCTTTGTTGCTGATATATTTACAGAAACATTTTTTATTGTCTTTTATGGCAGTAGCCAGGTTAAGTTCTAGTTCGGCTTTGGCCCTTCTGATTCTCTCCTGGCATAACCTCCTGTAGTCCTCCTGAGTTGCCTGCCCCTTCTTCCAAAGGTCATAAACTCTCCTTTTTTTCCCCGAGTTCCAGCCAAAGCTCTCTGTTCAGCCAGGCTGGTCTTCTCCCCTGCCGCTGGCTCGTCTTTCAGCACATGGGGATGGCCTGCTCCTAGGCCTTTAAGATTTCCTTTTCAAGGAAGCTGAGAAAACTCAAAAGAATTGAACAGACACTAGGAGCAACTACAGCTGTCAGAGACACTGAAATTGGCATTTCTGCTTTGCCTCATGTAATTATTCATCCAGACTGTAATCTGAGTTTTGCATAGAAGGCTGGGTTTTTTCCCCCGAGTAGCAAAAAAAATTAATTTAGATGCAAACTTGATCCCATAAAATCCTGGTACAAAATTTAAATAACCTGTATTTACATACCAAGTAAGGCTACACTTCAGTCCATCACATTTCTCCTCAGCACTAAAAGGACTTTACGTGTTCAGCAGATGAAACTATGTATAGACCAGATTTTCATAAACCTGTCAATAATTCTCTACAGGATACACACCATATTCTCTACCAGTATATCCATCTTACATGGCACTCTTGTCAAAAAAAATCTCCAGCATAATTTCTGAGTAAAGTAATAAAAATATTCTTGCATACCATCGCTAGTTTGTGGACCCTTTAGGAAAAGCTTAGTTACTTCTCTCTTGACTACTCCACTCCCTGTTAGCAGGTGCTGCTGAAGAATAGGATGTTACAGCATATTGATAGCAGTTGTGAGAGAGAAAAGTGAAATCCTGAAATGCATTGAAGTTGGGTCCTCATAGCTGGACAGGAGGCAGGGAAGAAGATTAGCCCCTTGCTATACTGTTACAGACTGAGGTCTTTCCAAAGTGCAGCTCTACGTCTTCTATTTTTGGTTGGATCATTTTTGAAGAAGTCACATATTTCATTCCTTAATAAACAAAAGGAGCTAAAATGACTTATTTCAATTTTTTATTTGCCCAAAGCAATTACAATTCATTTATGTCTTTGACAAATATCTCCCTAGGCCAATCTTGCCAGTGAAATATGGTACCTCATTTGTGGTTTTAAATAAAATACATCAGTGCAGCATGTCACTAACGGAAGTATCTCTAAGAAAAGATACGACTATGAGTTCTCTGGAAGTTCATCCAAAATCCTAACTGTTGAGGGAAAAAGAATTGCAAATCTGAAACTAATGAGAATAAATAAATAAAACATAGTTGTCAGATGGCATAATTAATTTAAGAACCTAAAAGTGCTTTACAAACATTCATCATTACACCACCCATCCAAACAGATAAATACTGTTAGTCCTATTATACATATTTAGAGAGTAAGGGGCAGCAAGGTTTTTTTCTTACATCACAAAATGACTCACTGACAAAGTCAAGCAGAGGTGAAGCTGAAGATAAATGGAGAAATACAGCTCAAGGCTCAATCGTTCATTACCATGCCCTACAAGTATGTGATTTATTAAGATCTAATCAAGTCCAAGAACATCATAAGTTTGACAGTGCGAACTTCAGAACGTGCCACCTGTGACAGAGCATGATGCTAAGCCTGGTGCTGCAACTACATTATATAGGCAAACATTGGAGCCCCACTTGTGGAGCCTGGTTCCCAGAGTTTCTGTTCCCTGAAAAAGAAAACAGCTCTGCAAAAAAGCTTGACGAAAAGCACCTGGATGATCAGGAGGTTGATCACTTTATTTTTAACCGTCATTTACTTTTTACTGTTCAAAGCCAGTCTCCTACATGAGGTTGATAGCACTGCCTGGGTAAACATCAAGAAGCAGGGGAAAGTGAAAACTTTCCCACCTGAGTACTATCACAAAGCCACTTTTGAATTTTATTACAGCTTCTTTTCAAACAAACAACAAGGAGAGAAGCAATGAGGTTACTACTGTTACAGAATCCCCATCCATTCTCACAGACTAAGAGGTCCCCACCGACACAAACAGGCATACATCATCTACATACCAAGCATCTAAATAAGGATTTCTATAGACCTTAAACACTCGCTGAAGTCTAAAGGCAGGTGCGTAATAGCTTATGTAGCCAGCCAACTGTAGTTTTGGTACATGCAGTGGCTGTAACTAGTACTTTCTGCTCAGAAATTATTATTAAGTTCTGAATTAGTGTCATTAGGCTATGTCTTGTGGTCTGCAATGCAACTGTAGATCTTACACATAATCATAATCTCAGAAACAGTTTGTTTTCCAAGTACCTAGAGAACGAAGATTACACAATACTTGGAACTTGAGCCTGCCAAAATAAGTTGTTATAAAACTAGCTGCACACCTGGACATACCACGTTGAAAGCAAGAAAGTTAAGTAAATAACGTTCTCCTCAGAATAAGCCATGCACTCAAACAGTCCTACTAGAGGGTCTGGATTATGCCTAACTAATGCTGCATAAGAATTTAGTCTTTGTTACATTTTTCCATCTTTGAACAGAGACGGATTTACTGATCTGCCCAGTAGATTGCTCCTTTAACATTGGTAGGTCATTTTAAGTTCATTTGAACAACTAATGGAGGGAAGATCCCCCTGCCAGTAAGACGCTTTCTACCCCTCTCAGTTTTTTCCCTGTGAATGAAAGGTAGACAATAGCAGACAACATGTCCTTTTGGTCACATGTATCGAAGAAATACCAAACGGAACCCCAAATAATCACTGCACACATAATTATAAAAATACAAAGATATCGGTTATGCCTTTTAAAAAAACAGAGCTCTGCCTACAGCCTATGCCGTAACGCACACAACACCCCAGGGCATGATAAGCCCTTTATTAATGCTTGCAATAAGATGAACACTGCAGAACAATTACACGCCGTAGCCATGGATTTCTAGAATCAGGGCGCTCTGAATCAGAGCGCGGCGAGCGAATACTCACAAGGTGTTGAGTCCTCAGGGGAAGCCGCTGTTTGCAGCAAACTAGTGGGAATATCTTCAGTGGAGTTTTCAGGTGATGTCAACAACAGGAAGGATGACTTTGAGCCAGATTTCCATTTCTCATCAGACACGGCCTTAAAAGTTGGAACAAGAGCGTTAAGGCTCCTCGTTTATCCCCCCCCAAACCTGCGGTTAAACCCCTGCGTAGATGCGGGCTCCCGTGTCTGTGCGGCAGCCCGGAGAGGTCGTGCCTGCATGAGGCGGCGGGGGGGGGGGCCCTCCCCGGACCCGTAATAAGGAAACACTTTAATTAGTCGGGCACCGAGCACTGATTTTGCAGGGCCCGCACCCAGCTGCAGCCCCGCCACCTCCGCGACCACCTGTCTGTCTGTCTGTCCGCCCGCCCGCCCGCCGGCCCCAGCCCGCCGCCGCCCGCCACGACGCGCTCCCCCCCGCCCCACCCCACAGCCCCACGCCACCCCGGCGGCGGGGCGCGGGTCCGCGGCCGGGGGCCCGGGCCTGCCGCCGCCGGCGCCCCGCTCACCTGCGCTCCCCCCCCGGCACACGCTCCCCGTCGGGCGCCGGGCCGGGCTCGGCACAGCCCCACCGCCTCCAACGGCGCCGCCGGGCCGGGCTGCCCCGGAGGTGGCGCCGCCGCCGCCGCCGCCGTGCCCGCTGCGAGGGCGACACCCAGCGGCCGCGGAGGGCGGGCGGGCAGCGCCCCGCCAACCCGCCCCGCCAGCCCGGGCCGCCTCCCCCGCCGCCGGGGGACGGGACGGGCCCTGCCGGCCCCCTCGCAGCCGTTCCCCGCCGAGGAGACGGGGGAGGTCCCGCGTGGAGGCGTGGGGCCACGGCCCCCCCCCTCCCCTGGCACCGGCGCGGGCTAACGCACCCCAGCGGCGTGGGCTAATGCGAGCGTGGAGCCCGGGCGCGATCGCCCGCCTGGCCCGGAGCGGAGCGGGGCGGATTCCCCCAGGATTCCCGCAGGATTCCCGCAGGATTCGTTACCCCCCGGGCTCTGGCCGGAGCGAGGCTCCTGGAGAGCTGGGTGCTCTCCTGAACCGAAGCTCCTTCGCGACTTAATTGTGGAAGCTCGTAATCACTTGCGTAGGAGCAGAAGCGCTGCAAAACCAATTTCGGGGAAGCCAGATGCCCTCCCCTCCAGCAGCCAGCCCGCCAGCCGGCTTTGAAGTCTGGGCTGAAGGTCAGAGAGGGCTGGCTTGAAAGCTCGCTGTGCCTCACCCACCGCCTTGCTATCGCAGCGTCCCGGGGGCCCTCGGTTCACCGCAGTCGTGTGCGTGTGCGGGCAGCGATGTAGGTCGGTAACGCGCGGCCTGGGAGGGAGGCAGGTTAGGCGGGACCATCTGTAGAGACCAGCGCAGGAGAAAGGAGTTTGTGTGAACAGGATGAGTAAAACGATAAAAGCGGGATCTGAAGAGGAAGGAGAAAACGGAAAGCAAGCAGCTGTTCCCCATCCCATCCCCGATCCCGCCGGCACATGGCTTTAAAGGCCGTTCCTCCGGCTCGAAGGCATTTTCAGGGTGATGCCCTAAACGAACCGGACGTTGAGGTATCACAGGCACTATCTAGCTATGTGACGAATATACTCTTTTGAATGTTTTTGCAGATTATTCTACTTACACATTTTCCACTAAGCAATTACTATGGTATTCACCCTTCTGCGGCAAGTCACACCACAGGTTCACATCAAAACCTTTGGTGCCCCGCAGGAAAGATTTACTGACTGAATTTTGTGTTCCGACGCCTCTCTGAGCTCAGCAAAGCTTTGTAGCTTTGTCAAAACCCCAGCACTAGTCTGAAGTCTGGTGTCATTACCGAAACTAGAACGTAATTGCTAAAATACATAAAAATAAGTTGTGATTCCTCATGTTATAATTTTCTTTGCTTGTTTCCATATTCAGGATAGGCCTACTTCATGGGAATTTTATTTTACTTGATATTGTGTAAAATTCTGATGTAGGAATGGAAGTATTGGGGTGAGTAACAGTTAAGCTATATGTTAAATAAGTTCCATATATGTAAATGTTTGCAGGACTACTTTGGCTATGTTTGATCATTATGATTGAGAAACAAGACGTTAACACATTGCAGAAAAAGGCTTTCTTGGCACTGATCTGCCACCAGTCTATTTAATGGGAGTTTTCCCCCTTTAACAAACGCAGGGGGAGATGCTGTCACCATCCTGCAAACGTAGATGCACTCGGGCTCCCTTGATTGTGTGGATGTCGGTGGGACCAGTCCCTGCGCTTAATTATCGTTCACCTTTTTTAATTCAGGTTTTTTGTATTCTTTTGGATTTTTTTTCTGTTGGGAAGAGAAATGCATGAGGGATTCCCTCAGCTGCCTGAAACAGAAAGTATGTCATGCCTATGAACTGCAGCTCCCTGCTGACAAAGTCCAGTCACATCTAATGTTGCACAAGTCATATATTCAAAGACTCAACCCCATGCCTACTTGCCCTTACGACAAGTCCCGTGACTGAAGGCTGGGTGCTGTTTCATTATGCGCAGCAGGCTTCGAAGTTAAATGACCTGACAAAAGAAAAAGGAAAGAAAAAGGCTGGGTGCAGAGGGGACAGAAGAAAACTTGGTGGCAAAGGGACAGAGGAGGAACAAATCCTGAAGCTTACGTGGAGTCCAGGACAGATTATATTGCCAACGGGTTGGCAGAAGTGCTTCAGCCCTACTCTAAAAACTTAGCTGGTGATGGGCCTGGAGTCTACGTGGCTTTGAACCCGAAGCTGTGGTCAAGCAGGAGGTCGCTGACATCAGTGTCATGGGAAGAGCTGCATTGTAACCAGTCCTGTCATTCTGGAGCTTCTACACCCTGATTTAGTATTTTAATGTCTCCAAATTATTCTCTCTCTCTCACTGGTGATGTTTCATAGTTCTTTGTATAACAGAAACCTAATACAGTCAGATTTCTGGGCAAGACCCACTTTCCATAGCCAGCCTTGAAAGCTAATAGCCCTTTCTGCGCAGATGTGGTCAGCCGATGGTCCTTCCCTACAAACCTGGAAACTCTTCCCCTCTTTCCATCAGGAGTTTGCAGCAGATGAATGCCTCCCAGGGCTGTCCCAAGACACAATGCTGAAAACATGACTGGTAAAAATCCCTGCTCCAAACTTAAGTCCTAATTCCATGTAAGGGATTTAACATTGAAATGTCTCCCATAATCTTTTGGTACGTTGTTAATGTTCAAGCAAAACTTCCAAGCGGCTTGGTAAGTTGAGAATAAAGAAAGGCATTTCAATAAATTCACATATTGCTAGATCTGTCATGATGCGAAACATTAAGAGGGGGATTTTTCCCCCCGCCCCAGCCAAAAGTGTGCCTCCATTATCTCAAGTGGGTTAGCACAGCTGGAAGACCTGGTGATGAGAAGACTGTCATGCTGCTTAGAGGTGGGAAAATAATCAGCTGCAGGAATACACATGGAGACTCCAAACGTAAGTCCAACGATTACACTGAATGCAAGGAAGGAGAACGGGACAGGAACAAGTAGTAAGACAGAAACAGAGGAAAATGCGCTGCTGGAGAATCGGGAACTCAGCTGCCAATCACCACAGCAATCAGCATGGGTGATCAGCCGGGGGCTAACACACACGCTCCGGTGTCGAGGCTGGTGCAAGGCAACAAGAGCAGCACTGGAAACTGCCGAGAAGGGCCCTGGCTGGGGGCAGAAGGTCTGTCTTCACAGTGCGAGTCTGGAGGAAGCAATGGCAAGCAGCTCAGCGCACCTCAGCCTGCCAGGGGCTTCAAAATCCCATCCTCTTCCAAGGAGGTTTCACTGCTATGGCTTTCTTTAGTCTTCCTTATTCATCCAGAGCATTATTTCTAAATAATCTCACCCGCGCTGCCAATATGTTACCATCCACCATTACTGCCTGGCTTAACATTTTGGGCCGGGCCCTATGACGGCAGGGTTGGCACAGAGGGAGCAGCGGGCAGGCCGCCGGCACCGCCTGGGCCCCAAGCGGGCACGGCCGGCCCGTGAGCTGAGCGGCGTGGGGCGGACACGGGCCCTCCCGCGGCCTCGCACAGCCTGAAGGCAGAGGCGCCCGTGGGGGTGACAGAGGAGGGCCCCGAGAGCCCGCTTTGGGGCTCCGGGCGGGGGGTTGCAGGATCTGGCCGACCCCGCAGCCCCCCGGCAGGGCTCCCTGTAATAAAAATGCCAGCACTGATGCCGGTGCCGGAGCGCCTGCCCGCCGCCGCCCCGCTCAGCCCGCCCGGCCCCCCGCACGCCGCAGGCAGCGTCTCCTGCGCGCACCGCTCCCACGGGCGTCTCTCGGCCCGCGGGACGGCGGGGCCGGGGTGGGCGGCGGCTGCCGGCAGGCCCCGGCGCCCGCCCGTGCGCACCGCGGCGCCCGGCTCTGCCGGCGGCGGGGCCGGGCCTGGGAGCGGGCCGGGGCCTGGGCGGGCGCGGAGGCCCCGCCGGCCCGTGACCGGCCGCGTCAGGTGACGCGGGTCACGCCGCCGCCTCCCCGCCCGCTCGTGCGCGCCCCGCCGGCAGGCTGCGCCGCGCGCTCCGCCGAGCGCCGTGCGGGGGAGGGGAGCGGCGGCGGCGGCGGGGCGCCAGCGCGGCACCTGGGCCCCCCCGCGCCGAGGCGCGTCCCGAGGCCGCCCGCAGGCAGAGGGGCCCTCGGAGCCCCGGCGGGAGCGCCGCCGGCATGAGCCAGGTGCCGAGGAAGCTGCCGGAGCAGGAGGAGGGGGACGATGAGGAGGAAGAGGAGGAGGAGATCGTGGGCTTGGCGGGCTACGCCGACGGGGCCGAGTCCTTCTCGGACGGGGACGCGGAGAGCGGCGGCGATGAGGCGTGTGAGTGCCAGCCGCGGCGGCCGCAGCGGCACCGGGGGCGGCGGGGAGCGGCGCCGTGGGGCGGCGGGGGCTGGTCCCGGAGAGGCGGGGGGCAGGCACCGGCCTCGGAGCGGGCTGCGGGGCAGTGGCCGGCAACGCCTGCGGGGCGAGGTGCGGGGCAGGGGCCCCCGTGTGCGCGGGGCCGCGGGTGAGGCGGGGCGGGGGCCGAGGTGGGGCAGGGGCGGGGGCGGGCGGGACGGGGCCAGCGCTGGAGGAGGTGAGGTTTGGCTGCCGCGGGGGCCGGGCCTGGCCGCCGGCGGGTGCGGGTCAAGGCCCCCCGGGGATTTGGGTCACGGGGAGGGTGAGCAGGGTCGGAAGGGAGCGAGGGGTAGCGGTGCGGGGGGAGGGCAGGCCTGGCCGGGGCGGGGGCGGGCTGGGCGCCAGCGGGGGGTCGGAGGGAGCGGGGAGCTCTGAGGCGGGAGCGGGGCAAGGGCCGGGAGAGCGGGAGGAGGCAAAAGGGGTGCGGACAAAGTGGCGGTGGGGGCAATCTCCCTTCAGTGTTTTCCATGAGAGTTATTAGTGGCCGCAGGCTGGTGATGGGACTGGAGAGTGCCAAGGAGGCGGGGGGGCCGGGTGTCAGGCTATAACAGGCAGCTCTGTGTCCAGGGCTGCTCTGCAGCTGTGAATGTCAGTCCCCGCAGCGGCAGGCTCCGCTCAACGCCTGTTGTCCGTGCGTCTGTGCATATGAGGAACCGCGTTACTCGCTGCGTGCCTGTGTCGGTGTGGATGGTGATGCTAGGAAGGACAGGCTCACCAGGAAAAGCAGCCTCATTCAGTAAAAAAGAGGCAATGCCAGCTCAGAGCCTGTTGCTTTCATTCAGAGCCTGAATTCATTCTTCTGAGACGTGTTCCACAAAGGAGCTCGGAGAACTCTCAGTGTCTCAGGGCAAAAACCCAATTGCTTTTTTATAAGAGCGTAATAAAAGGCTACATGTTTTAAGGCTGCTTTGATTATTAGCATGCAGAACCTTCTCCTTAAAGGCCCAGTCCTACAGGCTGCCATGGGAGGCATCACATTGACTAATGCAATTTTGGGGGAGGAGGGAAGGTCAGTGCTTTGAATGTAAGTCTTCGTGGCGAAAAGCTGCGGGAATGCTGGGATGTAAGAGCTGTAGCTGAGACTAATTAAAGTCTTATTTGAAACTACTAAAAAATTGCCTTTATTTTGATGCAAAGAGAATACATTTTAGCACAGTTCATTAGTTCTAAACTAACTTAGCATTTTCTGTAGAGAAGTAATCCATATTCTGCCCTCAGAGGACAGAATTTTTCAATTTTTGGGTATTTTTCAATAGGAACTTTGTTAGACTGCTAAAAATTGCAATTGCTTCTTCATAGTAATAGCAGAGTATTGTACTTAACAGAAACAAACCTTTACATCCTGAATTGCAGGAGAAGACAGTCCATGCAGGGACCTTTTTTACGTAGGATTAAAACAAAGGGCCATTTTAACAGTCCAGATCCCCTGGCTTTCTGTTTCATTCTGAATTCTCTGGGGAAAGAGGCATAGAGCATCTGTAATGGAGGGGGTTGGGATTTGGGTCTGTGTTTTGTATATTTAACGCTGGGCTGCAGAGCAAGGAGCTTTCCTTTTCCCAGCTTTTGTCCTCTCTCTTCCTGGATCTGTACAGTAAGTAGTCCAAAATTCAGCGTTACAGCCTCTACTTTTCTGCAAAGAAAGAATTGAAAGGGCAATATAAGGAGAACAGCTTCAATGCGTGGCTGTTGAAAGTGAAGGGAGAAGCCAGGCTTAAAAGTAGAAATATAATTTCTGCTTGTAGGCATACGGGAGATTTCAAAACTTCATATTGGTCATCCCTCACCCTGTACTGGTTTCTTGTCTGCAGCCTGAATGCTGAAACCACATCTCTTGTCCTCTTAATATTTTTACTTTACACATGGGGTCATATTCAGAGACCTTAAAGCACTTAGTTTACATAAAGCCTAGTCATATTTTTGATATATGCAATTAAAAAGTATTTAGAAGCGAGGAAACCCTCTGCAGAGCGTCCAAGGAAGTAGCTTTAAGACATATCATTGCACAGTGCCGCACTTGCGGCAGAGTGGAACCAGGTCTTCTGGTTCTGGGTCTTTTCTTTAGCCACAAGAGTTTCCTTCCACCAGGCATTTCTGCAATGTTCATGAACCCACAGTAGCTGAACAGCTTTCTTGTTTGCATATAAGCTTTTTCTGTTAACTGTTCAGGCTCAGGCCATCTGTTAGCGTTGAAGATGTTCATTGTATGTGTTTTTTAAGGCTATTGTCTTGACAGCACTCCAAAGTGCAAATATCACAGTCACAGGAGTACTGGAAATGCTACGAGATCAATGGGCTTGAAGGTACACAAATGGAGAGTTTGGGACTGCTAATTCTCCTTTACACAAAAAAGGTTAAAACTTAAAAATAACATAATTGCATTAGTGGGCAAAAACATAATCAATATTAGCTGTATGAGTTTAAAACTAATTTTAAAACTAACTCAGAAGCTTGTTACGTTATGGACGGTAACAAGAGCACAATAATTTCTTTTGGCGTGATGTCATTTGAGCAGATGAACTGCAGTGCTTTATTTGGATGTTTGAAAACTGGCGAGATCTACAAATACACCTTCCAATGTGGCATCTTCATCACACATGCCTGTGAAGCACTGGTAGTCACCTGCCTTGACAATTAATTGCAATTGACGTGGAATTCAGGATGGGCTTCAAAAACTACTTTAGTTATCCATGAATATCCCTAATAGCGTGAAGGATTAGAGTATTCGTTGTGTACTCTGCATCCTGGTGAGACAGGTCAGGACTACTACATGCAGTCCTCAATTAACTCAGAGCTGGGCTCTTTTGCATGTTGCAACGCATGCAAATTGCACTCCATAAGCAAGGGCACAACTGCAATTACAGACCTTTTGTAAGGAATTGAGTGCTTCTCGGTGAGGAAAGTGCTTTTGGGTTTGTTAAGTTTAATTTGTGAATACTTCAAAGGATATGGCCTCTAACCAGCATGACTACTTTTCTTTATGGCTGCTTAGAAAAGTTGAAATATGAAGGACTGTTGATATGCATTAAAAACTGGCATTTTGTAACATTTACTCTGCAAAAGTGAACGAAGCAGGAAATGTGTTGCATCTCACAATAGGGAAAAAAACCTTTCCTATTACAGAATAGAGAAGAGTTCAGTGTTTCTCTTAGGCATATTATGATCTCACTCAGTAACCTAGTCTGGGAAGTTGCAGTGATACATCTACTGGCATTTCTGTGGCAAATTAAGGAAGGAGTTGTCATGTACTCTGCAAAGGAATGTGGGCAGGCAGCACATCGTCCAATTTCTTTACATATAAGGTAATCTCTTAACTCTCTCCCAGAGGAAAGTGCTATAGCAGCCTTGCTATCTAGTCAGGTTTGGATGATACTCATTTACATTTCCCTGTCTTTGAACTGGCAGGATTTCAAAAGCTAAATAACAGTCTTACTAGCAGAAGAGCTGGTGTTCATTCTTCTCATCAGTAACTCTGTTTGCACTTGCAACTGTGTTTTTTTTAGTATGGCTTTAATATAAAGCAATTTCTTTCTAGTAAGTATTACAGTCCATAAAAATCAAACCGTCTGGAATAATTTAATGCAAGAACAATGTAAAACCCCAAGTTATTTAAAGTATTTTTTTTAGAAACATGTGAGTTTTTAGCCTATTTCTTAAAGAAAAGGGTGTTACGTAGGTACCCTGTCATCTGGTTGTCTCATCACCAGTCAGAACTTTGGAAACTGCTGCCCACCTTCAAGCAAATTTGAACGAAAGATGTCTCAAAGATGATTAGGTTCCCACAAGCTTGATGAAAACTGGCATTCAGAAGCAAGGAGAGGCCCAAATGAAAGTGTCTGCAGAGGGCCAGGCGAGCAGATGTGTGTGTGCGTGTACACGTGTGTACGGTCTAGCCAACCGGCATGTGTTTAGCTCCAGAGCAGCCACAGCCTGTCATATCTGTTATTTGGAGGATATGTCATAAGACATACAGGGGGAAGTTGGTGTTCTTGTGGTGGGGAGAGGAAGGGGACACAAAGTACAAACCCATAGCAAATTAGACTTCGTAAGTTCTGTTGCGGACAGAGAAAATGGGAGGTTTTTTTGTTTTTTTGAAACATGCAATAAAGTCTCAATGAGGAGACTGTTCTTTATATGCCTTTATAAAGTATTTTATTCAAACTAGTTCTTGTAAAGCTTTGAATAAATCATTTTCCCTTCTGATGGCCAAAATACAAATTGCATTATATATGCACATTAATGAAATTGCAACTATACGTTTGGCAGCTGTGGAAAATTTGTGCGTTAGAGAAGAGAGTGGGGTGGAGGAAACACTGTTAAATCCTGTACCTTTGGTTTGCTTTATTGACAAGACCGTACCCCCCCAAAACATAAAATATTGTTACATCGTCCTAGAGCAGCTGTTTATTATTCCTTTATAGGTGTGAAGTGTTGTAGGCATGCGCTTCTTGCAGCCACAGGAGGGTACTATCACGGTTCGGGTTGAGAGGAAGAGTAGAGCAGCGTGTTGACTGCAGTTTATTACTTCCTAAATTTGTTGTCTGTGGATCAGCAGAAGTTGGCCATTGCTGCATTAGGAGGATGAGATTCTTACGGAGTTACCTGTCGCTGCTCTGCTTGAAGGGGCTTCATCTGTGCGCTGCTCCAGCCTGGCAGTGTTTCATGTGTGATAATAAACAAGAGCACAGTAAGTGGTAATACCTGTCAAGGCCTTTCAAAGGTGTTTAAAATGGATAGGATCCCAACGATAATGAGTTTCTAACTCCTGTCAGTGACTGTGGCGACACGGGCCCTCACTGAGTGGCGTAACCGCTCACAAGCCAGTAGATGGTGCCAAGGGGACGTTTTACGCTAACACTGCAAGACCTTCAGTTGAGAAGCCCTAATTCTGGGAGACAGAAGCTCAGGAGGCACAAACAGACCTGAGCAAGCTTCTGTGCCCTCCTGGCAGGCCCATCCTGCTCTTGCGTTTCTGAAAGTTGTGAGTGAGGCTTGAGGAACACAAGAGGACGGACGTGATCACCACCCCTAGGTGCAAAACATGCTCCAATGCAAATGATTCCTTCAAGCTTTCCATGTTTTTTAGCCCATAAGGCCATGTAATAAATTGACAGGTTCAAATTGTTGTTGCTGAGGTTTCTTCTTTCGGATTTTCATACTTTTGGAGTAAAGTTGACCACTTAAAGTGTGCAGGGCATGTGCAGGAAGGATGCATAAGAACAAATGTGTGCCAGTTTTCTGCAATTCAAAATTTATCCCGGCAGAAAAAGATGAATAAATGCAATTATGTTGTGCTCTGAATTATGTTGAATAGTCTGTACTGCAGTGGGTGGGAGAAGGGCTGCCTGACAGCTAGTGTGTTTAGCCTGTTGTCTGATCAGTATTTTAAACCTGACCACTGTGTGCTGTGAGCCTTACTCTGTGGATTTAGCCTTGACAACTCTTTTTTTTTTTTTTTTTTTTTTTTTTTTTTGCGTTGCTTGTGTTTGATGCTGCAGACAGGGTATCTCAGAGGTGTTCGAAAGCTTTTTACCTCTATGGGCAGTACCGTTTTCAGCTCGGACGTTTCAAAGTTATCGCCCAATGAAATGCAGCAGTTGAGACTCTTGTAGCTGTTTTGATTAGAGATACTTGAAACTGAAGTTGGTGTGTTGACAGGTGTGGATAGCTATACGTTCATATCCTTACAGATATAACAGTTTAGTTTACTCCCGTAACTACCTTTATGCTAATATAACTGCATCAGCACTAGACAATGTTCTGTTTCAGTGGTACCAGTTTCAAACTGGGGTAGGTAACACAATGAAATCACTGTGTTCCCAGGCCCTTGTTTTGCAAACAGGCAGGGCATATGCTGTAATGTTATTTATTGGATAACAAACTTTTACAGATCGTAACACAAATTATTCAATAGCAGGTGCAATCCTAACTACCTTAGAAAAGGACTCCTCATGAGCTCAGTACTGTGTTGTATCTCCCAACATAGAGGAATGGTTTGCCTGCTGAGTTGTTCTCTTCCTATAGCTCCTGGGATATGTGATTCCATTTGTTTGTTTGTTTGAGAGGAAGGAAGCCCTCATGTAGCCTTAGGAAGATCACAGGAATGTAATTGACACAAACTTACTCCTTTCTTCCAGCAGTGTGATGTAGCTATCAGTTGACAAGGGTATTTGTTATCAGTTTATATTCTTTTAAGTTGGGTTAGAATGTATGTGGGATAGTGTTAATTAGAATAAAATTAGGTATTTTAGGATGTCTGTGTGTAATAAGACATTTGTCACCTACAGACTGAGCGATCAAACCTTCTGCAGTCTCTGAATTACAGGTGAGAAGTAGGTTTTCTGATAGTATAGCCTAAGGGGCAAATAACTCAAGTTAAAATGCCTGTAGCACCACCACCTAAGCTTAAAAATTGGTAACATTTGCATAAATCCAAGTAAAAATGTCATGAAAATAAATGTCAAGTGCATGTTATCTGACAGTTGCTAATTATATTGCCATAGTATATTACTTTTATTCTTGTGTGATTTTTATTCAGTTTTGGATTTCAATGATCCCTTCAGTACTGAAGTTAAGCCAAGAATCCTGCTCATGGGATTGAGAAGAAGTGGGAAGTCTTCCATTCAGAAAGTTGTCTTTCACAAAATGTCACCGAATGAGACTCTCTTCTTGGAGAGCACAAACAAGATCTGCAGAGAGGATGTTTCCAACAGCTCCTTTGTCAACTTTCAGATATGGGATTTTCCTGGGCAAATTGACTTCTTTGACCCTACATTTGACTATGAGATGATTTTCAGAGGCACTGGAGCACTGATATTTGTTATTGATTCTCAGGTAAAAAAAGGGGGTTTGAGCTACCTTTTTCTTTTCTTCCTTCAGCAATAGACAAATGGGTTGAAAAGCACAAGATTTTTTCAAAGCAAATAAATAACTTATATCACAAACACATTCAAAGAAAGTCATTAAAACTTGAAGAGCTGCTTAGTTATTTTTAGTCTCTCTCAAAAGTTAACTAATTTTCTTTAACATCTCAAGGTTCTTGCTCAGACTTCTAAGTGATGACAGCGTGACATTGGTGCACATGCTGGATGTAGGCTCAGGCTTCTACTTATAAGAAATAAAAAAATTAAGCTGTTGTTGAACTGTAGCATTATTTAAAAGTAAGTACCATGAAATTTTGTATGTATTTTTAAGAACTTTCCCACAGTTCTACCTTTTCTTTTTCCTTCATTAGGATGATTATATGGAAGCATTAGCTCGGCTGCATCTTACTGTGACCAGAGCCTATAAAGTGAATCCAGATATCAACTTTGAAATCTTTATCCATAAAGTGGATGGTTTATCTGATGATCATAAGATTGAAACGCAAAGAGATATTCACCAGAGGGCAAATGATGACCTTGCAGATGCTGGATTGGAGAAGATTCACCTCAGGTGAGAAAAGCTGCTGTGCAGAGAATCCTAAAGAGGAGAGCAGCTTATTTGATGAGTTACCATTTTCTGTTCTCTTGAAGTAGAAGGCAACAAGCTTTTGATAGATGAAGGAAAAGGATAATCAGAGACATTGCATTTGACCTGAGCCAAACGAAGTATTTTATTTCTGATTGCTGTCTTGGAGGGAAAGATGGAGAGGAGATGTGCTTAAAAACACATGACAAATACGCCAGAGTCCTACCAGTTTTTACTGCAGCTGCTGTCTTGAAATAAGTTGTTTGGACAGTGGCAGCAACCAATAGAGCTCCAGCCAGTAGAGCATATATGCTACCTACATCACTTTTGCCGTTGAAACCTATCTATCTGCCTCACAGTCCCCTCCCAATCACTAGTCCTCACTGCTGCAGCCTGCTGGGAGCCACTTGGGAAGACAGGTGCTGTATCTTTGTCTTATGTCTGCTAATAAAGCAGATTGTTGTAGCAAATAATGAAAAATAGTGGACTTCTGCAGACTGGGAACTAGAGAACATTAAGTTGTCGCATCTTTCTTAGCACTTAAAGCCAAGTACAAATATATTAAAAAGAGATACCTGCTCCGTGAACATGCCAGCTCTTTAGAGCTCTTAACAACTTGACTGCATCATTGCATTGATAAATGGGTCCACAGCTTTCAAAAAGTAGATCACAACAGACATACTCAGTAATATTCCTTTCCTGCAATTTGAAAAATATTTTCGTAAGAATACCAAGATGAGAGTTGCATCATGAAGTTCTACACTAGGGTTTTTTTTGGATAGAAATGAAGTCCTATGCTTCAATCATAATGTGACTTTTGATCACAAGGGGTAGTTGCACAAGTGTAGGCACTTGCTGTTTGACAATATTTCATTTCACTCATATTATGAAAGGTACATCATGTTCACAGTATGTGGCTAAAAGGAAAATGTGGTGACGTTTTTTTCCAGCTTTTATCTGACAAGCATATATGATCATTCTATATTTGAAGCATTTAGCAAAGTGGTACAGAAACTGATTCCACAGCTCCCAACACTGGAAAACCTGCTTAACATCTTTATTTCAGTAAGTACTTGTTATATACTTTGTCTGTAGATCCAGCTATGTCCAACATGCATGTTCAGATATTCTGTTCTCTGCCTTCTGAGAGATTATGAGCAATGTGAACTCTCAGAGAAATTATCAAAACTTAGTTGAAATTCACCCACACGCAGTTTGGCCTCACTTCCCTGTCTATTAAACAGTGTTGCTGAGCTGCTGAGATACTCACAGTATTTCCTGAATCACATAAAGTGGGTTAGCAGCCATCACTTTTCTGCTCATACATTAATTTGCATGTTGCAAAGGTCTGTGCTGCATGCATTTGTTTAAGTAGTGCTTAAAATTTATGTAAATAAATTCTTAAAGGAACATCATCTTAAATTCTTAAAGGAACATCATCTAGTCTGACCTCTTACGTAGCGCTTCCTAGAATTAATTCTACTTTGTATTGAAGTTTAATCCGCTTAAGAAAATCTTCTCTTGTCTTGAAATTTTTAGAGGCAGAGTCACAGCTTTCACAGTTTCCATAGTTACTCCCAAGGCCAATTAGAGAGTTCTGTATATCTAGTGGCTTGTTACCACTGTGGAGGTAATTGCTTGCTCCACTGTTCCTGTATGTGTGGTCCCTTCCTCTCCTTTGTACGGGTTCTGACGCTCGCCGGTTCCCTCATGGAGTCACTATGACATGCACGAATGCACTGTTTAATGTAGTTAAAAGCAGGTCATGGAGGAGTCCAACATCCTCTTGTTTTGGCACAAGGTAAAAGATGGGAACGTGTGGCCATGAGCAAAGGGGAACACAGTGAGTAGGTTGTGAAAATGGGGAACTCCCCATCTTGGTGGTGGTGAAGTCAGGTCATAGCAGCTCCTGAAACTGCGGCCTTTCTCGCAGTATTCTCATTTTGCACCTTGCATCTGGCATTAATTTGTCAAGCTTCAATTTCCAAGCAAGGTATTTTATTGTGCCTTTTTGTGATTTTGAAGTAATGAAATTATTTAATATCATTCAACAGCCTGTAAGATAAAATTAGACTTCACAGTTTGTCAGTGTAGGGTGTGAAAATAGAGAGAGAAAAAAGTTGGATGTGTTGCTGAAAGGGAGAGCTAGGACTGGAGGAGGGTCTTTCCAGAACTTATTCTCTTACTATTAAGCAACAAGTGATGCTATTTCATAATGAATGGTTTGTTACAAAGATCTGTTTCTACCAAAATGGCTGGACTGTATACCATCATCCAGCCTCGAACTCCACTTAGGACAGAAAGGTCGTGAAGGAGTGATGACAACAGTTCTGAAGCAGTTGGATATTGAATATGCTACACAGTCTTAAAGAGAAGGCTGTCGGAATGGTAGTCCCCCTTGTGCCAGAGTCACCCCAGTCACTCATGTTGTGAGTCAGATGACTGTACGGGGTCTCCTCACTGTTTGGAGTTGGTGAAGAACGTGTCCCAAAGCACCAGATAAATCAAGCACGAGCTGCTTCCTGAATGTCTGGTAACAGTTGCTTGTGTGTCTGGAACAGCCAGAAGGCAGCTCCAATAATCTCTAGAATATCAGATGTAATTTGTAAGGAAGAACCAGTCTTTCAAACGAATGGGAAGTCCAAAAAAGTGAGAGAGGCATGCTGTTTCCCCTGTTCAGTAGCAAAAACAGTCTCAGACTGTTTCTTAGCTCCAAATAGACCAAAATCCCATTTGTTAATGACCAAGCTGTAGCTGCATCACTATGTCCTCAGCATGCTTGCTGTCTCTTTTCACAAGTATCTTCTATCTGTAGACAGGAGACTCGGAATGACTCTATTTGCAACCACAGGAAGACTAAACATCATTCTCCAGCATGGAATTAGTTTGCGGGTGCCTCTTTACTTCAGCAACTTAGTGACAACAAATCTTGACATGGATTTTGGTCATGCCTTGTTTCAGGAAGCCAGTGTGCTGGATATCAAAGTATGGGTGTATTGGTGTTCTAGTTTGGGTTTTGCAGCGATACACATGAGGTTTTGCTTTCATTTATGCCATGAAGACTTCCAACGTGAAAAGCTGATGATGACAAAAATAGATCTGTGATCACTTAAGTTCACAGCGGGTTTTTGCCTAACTACTAGTGTCACAGTGTGTTAGCTTGTAGGTTTGAGGAACCATCGCTGTGATAATGCTGCTTCTACATTCTTTAATGTAACTGCTTTTAAAACATAAAATAAGAGTTGGTTTGGCATTCAAAACCCAGGTAAATCTCACCTGACTAACACACTATCAGCTTCATATAGAAGGATGTCTGGTTTTTACTTACTGTGGCCTTACCAAGCAATTGAGTTGTGTGACACAGGAATGTGGATTTTCATTTTAGGGTTGTTGGGGTTTTTTGGAGGGATGTTAAAAAGTATGCGTTAAAAACAAAAAATGAGTTATCATGGTAAAAATAAAATTAAGTACAGTTTTGTTTATTTAATGATTTAAATTTCATAATCTGTAATTAAAATGTAGTAGTAAAAATTAAAATTCATTCACTGTATCTGCTGTTTGCTGCAAGACCTGTTTAAACAACTGTCCAAAATTCATTCCTAACTGTAAGTGACTAGTGATATCCTGTAAGTTCTTTTAAAAATTACTTTTTTAGGGCCAAATTCTGGCTTACTTTTCATACTTTCAAGAAGGAAAAAGATAGGGCCATTTACCTAACCTAGGAATTGGAGTAATGCTACCAGTTTTACTGAACCCATTCCATTTAAAGAATAGAAACTGCCTTCTCCTTTATCAAACCCAGTATAGTTGAGAAACATGGCTGTTCGGATATCGGCTACCTCATGGTTTTTATCTATCTAAAATCAAATCTCATGTATTCATTGCGGAAGATTTTTTGCATGACTCTCTTGGTTCAGATTAGCCATGGAATACTCTTACATTGATTCAGAGTGCTTGGTAGAGCTTCTAGTGCATGTTGCATCTTCTTTCCAGACTGTAGGGTTGTGTCAGAGATGACTATTGCTTATTCTGTCCCTGCTCTCGTTGACATCAATGGCAGCATTTCATTCAGTTGCATAAGGCAGCTGTTGGCCTTTGTTTCTCTAATAAGGAACCCTCCTGCTCTAGTAACAGAAACAGTTGGTTTCTTATTGTCATTTTCCCTGGCTGAGCGTTAATGATACAATGTCTCTTTGAATAGTATTTTTTGTCCACTGTTTCCTGATTTTGTTATGACTTGTAATTATTGTTTGTACTGATATTTTTTTCTTGAGCAATTTAATCACAAACATTCTGGCAAATCCTTTGCTTTTTCGGTTAAAGTTGTACTAAAAACCCTGGCAAATGAAATCCGTGAAGTCATGTGGGTACAACTTAGTGGTTACTACTACTGGCAGTCTATCCTACCCTTTCGCTGAGGTTTCTGTCACCGTACAAAGGTTGACAGAAGCAAATACGTGCCAGTTTCTCAGCAGGTCCTACCATGATGTACTAGTTTCAACTGAAAACGAGCATGGTTTAAGTTAAGACACCAAGCTCAGCCCTTACCAGTAGGCATAACTGCTGGCATGGCAAACATCTCAAGGTGAAAACCTTTTAAACTGTCACTGCAAGTACAAGCAGGCTGCAGCAGCCAGAGTTCTGAGATGGAAAAATCACTTCTCATTGCTAAATGTTATTATATTGTCACTGGCATCTCAGTCATTTAAGGTACATCTTGCCTGTACAGCTGAAACTATGTCTCTCTTTATATAATACACCATTTTATAATCGCCACCTCATGAATGACACTACAGGGCTCAAGTTCCAACTTCTTTTGTCCAAAATGACTTCTATTTTCAAGTATGTATTTTGGTAATGAATTATGGCTACATACTTATATGATATTTACAGGTGAATCTTGTGATTAATCTTATTTGACAACATCTGTTGAAGTATGTGAGGTACTGTCAGAACTATTATTAAAAATTAAAATTACAGAACTATAACATGTGGCCAGAATAACCAAAATAAATATGCATACATTTTTGTTCTTAGTGCTCAAAGAACATAGACTCATAGAGCCATGTAGGCTGAAAAGGACCTTTAGAGGTCAGCTCCTGCTCAGAGTCAGGCCAGTTAGAGCAGGTTGCTCATGGCTGGGTCCAGTCCAGCTTTGAGCATCTCCAAGGATGGAAACTCTACAACTTCTCAGGTCAGCATGCTCCCAGTGCTTCACCACTCTCATGCTAAACTCTTTTTTTTCTTGTATCAAGTCAGAATTCCAGCTTGTGCCTTTTGTCTCTTGTCCTTCAACACTGTAGCTTTGAGAAGAGCTTGGCTCTGTCGTCCTTGCACCCTTACATTAGGTATTTGTAGATAGCAACGAGCCCTCTCTTCTTCAGGCTGAACAAACCCAGTTCTCTGAGACTGTCCTTGTACCTCGTGTGCTTCAGCCCATGTACCTAAGGTATCCACAGTGTATGCTTTGTTTTGAATATTTCTTTTATTAACAAATAAAAGACTTATTAATTTAAGTCTTTTCTATAACGAAATGCAAGAAATTCACCTCTGTACTCTGTTATTATTGATGGGTCTTTCCAGCCTTAGTTGTGTGTGCGATGGTGGCAGAATTAAGCCTCTTTAAGAAGAAAATGCCCAAAATATTGGTAGCCATTGTTCAATAGCATACCTAGGGTTGAATTTTTTCTGCCTATTGCGGGAAATTTGGAAAGTGGGAGGGTCACTTTAGTCTCTTAACTATGTGTTAAATAGTTGACTTAGGAAAGAAGAAGAAGAAAAAGGAAAAGTTCTGAAACTACAAAGGAAGCTGAAGGTATTAAAACTTGTTAGGGGTTTTCAGTGTGTTTTTTGGTAGTTACAAAACTGCTGTGGTAGCATTCCCAAACCATATTAAAAAGGGAAGCCCATATATGGAGAAGATTCGTTTTTTGATGGGAGATAGTTGCTTCTCTTCTTGTATAGGTGGATTCTGAAGCATATTTTATAGCTTGAGCTGTAGCAATACTGGGAAATTGCCCTTTGTGTTCATGCTGGGACAGCTGCCCAGGTGCAATCCCTTGATACCAGCAAGAAAAGCTACTGTTTTCAGTTAAACAGTACACATTTTTTCCTCTTTTTCCAGGAAGCAGAGGCTTATGGCAGTTTACTTACCTACACAAAGAGTATGAGCTAGCATTCCTGGCTAGCCTCCGAGAGCTGCGAATATGATACATCTCCAGTACGGAGAGAGTCTTAAGCAGCTTGGCAGGATGACAGGAACGTAGCTGTCATCACATTAGCAAGCCTTAGCATTATAAACATGGCTTTAACCACCAGTGCTACATGAAAACTGAAAGAGCACCATCAAAATACTGGTCTTTCTCCTGTGATCCTAAAAGATGTTCTAAGGAACCAGACGGTAAAACAGCTACAGACCCCAATGAGACAATTTCTCAATTTCCTTGAGAAATTAGTTCCTGAACACTAGTGCCTTCTTCGTCCATCAACTTCTTCTTTTCGTTATTTCTACCTTCTTATGTGTCCAGCTAGAACAACTTTAAATTACAGCTCTCTTTTTATGTCCATTGTTACAATCAAAAACCCAAAAGCTTGTTCTTGAAAGATTACACACACACCCCCATTTTCCACTGAAAATAGATGTAATCTCTCCAGATGTTTTCCAGAGAGGGTAAGTTTGGGAGTGTAACTTGGCATTATGGTTACTCAGGGCAGAAACTGTTGGAAGGTCTGTGAGCATCACTGTTTACTACAAATACGACAGTACTGTATGTACAGTTCTTTCAAAAAGAGCTTGATTGCAGTTTAACTTCCACTTCTTCAGCCTAGCTTTTTGTATAACAGGCAAATAAGGGAACAAAAAAGCTTGGTATTAATTTGAAGACATGACTTCCATTTTATTTTTCTTTCTTTTTTTCTTAAATAGAATTCTGGGATTGAAAAAGCATTTTTATTTGATGTAGTCAGTAAGATCTATATTGCAACGGACAGTACTCCAGTGGATATGCAAACTTATGAGCTCTGCTGTGATATGATAGATGTTGTGATTGATATTTCTTGTATATATGGGTAAGTAAATTGTTAATGTTTTTCATAAAACTGTGTGCCTAAAATCTGAATGGCCTCAAAATTAGAATGATGTGGGTATGGACAATAATGAGAATGTGTAATTTGTCAGGACAGGAGAGAGAAAGAGGAAACAGCAGGTACAGATCCTCTGCCAGCAACAAGCACTGTTCCCTGCCCAGCTTCTTTTGTGAACACCTTCCTCTTTCTATGCTAATAATTTTATGTGGAGGAAGGACTGGGAAGTAACCAACCTAAAATAAAAGGCAATATTTAACATTAACTTTTTGTTCCTCAGGGACGAATTCAGCTGAAGGATGCCTCACGTTTAAAAAAAAAGTGGGGCCATATTTAATTTTGTTTAATAGCTAGTGGCCTCTACTGGCATCAGGGAGCTGCTTCACTCTTGCTTCAGTTCTCTCTTCCTCTTTTCTCTACATGACCTTTCTGGGTTGTGTTTGGTTTTTTTTCCCGTTTTCCCTCCGTATACATTAGCAGCTGGAGATCTCCTGAGGTAGCATGTACATCTCCTTGCAAGTTATGTTTTAAATGGCTTGGCCCTTGGCAAAGTGTAATGCCAGCTATTCCTGGGAACGGCAGGGGCACATTAAGAATTAGTGCATTAAGATGCATAGACTTGGAGGCTAAACCACGGCATGCTTAGAGTGTGGTGGTCTTTGATAGCCTTGCATTCTTACCCATGGATAGACTTCTTGCACTCTTGGAGAAGGTACAAGGGAGAATCCTAGTGCAGATGTGCACTATGCATTAGAACTTCAAAAGAACAACAAATTGCTTAATACCTTTCTAAAATTTCTTAAGTTTGTATATTCTACTGTATGTTTCAGATCTTGGATTTTTCAGTAACTATACACGAACTTGTGTTTTACAGAGGTATACCGTAAAGAATTCTGATTCTGTGGCATTTTTTTGGTACAGAGAAAGATGCTGCTGTATAGTTCAAAAGACTACGCATTTAATTATTATCTGTACAACACCACTTGTGGGGCTTTCTATTCACAAAATGTCACTCTGCCACTCTCTTTGTGTAACCATTTAGCATTTATCACCAGAAATCTGCTTGCCATGATTTTAGCTATAGACTAAAGACATGATATTACAATTCATTTCTTGTCTGTTCCTGGAGCATCTGTGAAACTTGCTACCTTAATACATTATTGATACTAATTGTTCTGGGAGGTTGGTGATAACTACCTATTTAACAAGATCTGTGTGTACGTTCAGGAATGAGGGTAAAATTACAAGGCATAAAACTAATACAGTGATCATCATGACACATCATCTGTGAAGGAGAAATCTCTTTTCATGATACGATGTTGCAAAAGCCAACATCTCATGAGGAAGCTCTCAGGATGGCTTAAACTATCAGTCAGCTGCCACTGCTCAAGCAAGGTTACTAGATTTGAAATTATCAGGACGGACTTACTGGTTCACATGTTTTAGATAAAAAAATATAACGCATTGATTAAAAGAAAACAGACAACCTTGTGGTAAATGGTTGGCAACTAATAGAGGAAAAAATAAGGCTCCAGTTCAGGTACTTGGCAATCAAACAATTTGATTTCTAGCCCTGAGATTTGGTGTGGGATTGGACAAATGATTTAATCTCTATGTCTTCTTAGTTTACATAGTGTGTAGTTTGAAGAAGAGTCTCCCTGAAAGGTTAAAATGAAAATTTCATAAAGTTTGAGATTATCTGGTGAAAGAACCAATGTGGGAGTACTTTTGTTGGCTCATCTGGTGGCTTATCTTTTCTTGTTTGTTTGTTTGTTTGAATATTGTCCCTCAGGCTTAAAGATGATGGCACTGGAACTCCTTACGACAAAGAATCAATGGCAATCATAAAACTGAACAATACAACTGTCCTTTATTTAAAAGAGGTGACAAAATTCCTTGCTCTTGTTTGTTTTGTCAGAGAAGAAAGCTTTGAGAGAAAAGGTATTTTTCCCTTTTCTAGTATTGTATTACTTTTCCCTTACATTAGTTAATGAATAACTGTGGTTGTCATTAGCTGATAACAGTCTCTAGCTGTATCACAAATATTAAAGGTAAGTACAGCTTGATAGAACTTACATAACAAATTTAAAGGCATGAGGTATTTGTGCTGGCATTAAGATAAGATGAAATCATAAATGTATTTGACAACTTTCTGATGTGAAAGCATATGAAAGTTTACATCCAGTACAGTAAAGCTTCCATCTGCAACAGTAGAATGTGTCAGTTTATCTTGGCTAACATTGATTTGTACCTGTTGGTGCCAGCATACGCGTTTGGAACAGCTTGCATGCCATAACCGAGGGAAAATTATTGAAACTGGCTGATAGAAAGAAATATGGTCTTGCTTTTCTCATCTCTGAAAGGAGGCGTTTGAAAAGCTGCATATTTGGGAACTAGATGGCTTTCGTATTTTGCAGTTAAAGTGCATAAAATTTCTTGGTTATCTCTCTGACCCTGGTCAAGGTCAATACCGAAAGCTTAGTTCATGATCGCTCTGCTTGCTGGCATGATGTTCACTGAGTTACCGGTCTTAGTGAAATGCCCTGAGGCCAGAACTGAGCAGTGGAAGAATGAGCCATCATCTAGGCTTGTGTCCCCATCTTGTGATATTAATTCCCCATCTTGTGATATGAATGCACCAGTCAGTGTTGGTGTGTTTGTGAATGCAGTACTCATACCATGTCTGCTGGGCTGTTTGACAGGCTATTTAGCTTTTAGTTTACAGAACTTCAACTGGTTGAATTTCTCTTTAATATCCCTACCGCCTTTATTATCTATGAATGTTAGATGCGGTCACTTTCTTTTTTTGCTGTAAGCATAAGAAGTGTTACTTTGACATACCTACTAACAACACTGTTTCAGAAAGGACACCATGTTGAATAAACACCCATTAGGGTTTGTCCACGACTGTGTCAGGTTGTTGTGTCTACATAGTTTGGGACACTGAGTGCTGTAGCCTGTACTCTTTAACAGTACAGTTCTGGTATTATAATGCAGATTAGCTTTCTGTGCTTGGTGACTTCCACATAATATTTTGTCTGAACTCTAGGGAGAGGGAAAATAATTCCTGGGAAAAAAATCAAAGTGTAACATGGTGGATTTAAACCTCTTAAAATATGTATCATCTCCTGTTAGGGAAATTGAAGTGGAAAACACTGCGGTATTTGGGTTAAGAAAGTTTATGACATTGACCTTGAATGAGGTCATAAGCTCAGTACGAAAATTCTAAAATTGTATTACAGTATTACACAATTGTAGCACCCAGTAAGTCTTCCAGTTGAGTACCAATATGGCTTTACAGCTTTTCTGTGGGATTACATTCAGCCCACTCACATGGTAATATTATCTGCCTATTATGTATGTATGTAATCTAACAGCGTGTCTATTGTATTATTTTTCAATTACAATGTAAGATGAAATACAGCTGGCTGTTATTTGGTAATATTTCTATCAAGTATCCATTTCAAAGCTTATGCATTGTCAAAAAATGCAAATTCTTTGATTACTAGATGCTACTTATTTTTATCACAGTTATTCTGTAAAGCAAATTTACAAAATGACACCGTATTTTATGAAATATTCTAATTTTTCTTGTAGTATACTGAGCACTTCTCCAAATTTTCTTTATTAAGTTAAGGCTTTGTTATCTGCCAATGAACTTCTATTTGTTTTCTCTTAAGACTAGTAAGTACATTTAATATCAGGCATAGTATGAAACTATAATGCTCACTGAATTATTTGTATTTATCAAATGTGCTTTTGCTTAGCACAGAAAATAATGCCTGGGAAATTTACTGATTATGACCTCCAGAGAGACAGTGTGGTATTTCACGAAATGTAGAACCTAAGCAATTTTTTCATTACCTAATTTGTATAAATGTCTTTATTAATATGAAAAACATTTCTATCTCTGTAGGATTAATAGACTACAATTTCCATTGTTTCCGAAAAGCCATACAAGAAGTATTCGAAGTAAGAATGAAAGTAGTAAGATCTCGAAAACATCAAAGCCACATGCAAAAAAATAAAAGACCCACTCCCAATGGGACACCAAGAATGCCACTGTAACTGAGGTTTTCTGGCAATGTGGCAAGCAAAGTTTTCGTGAAGTTGATGTGACTTCTGCATCTCATTGCACTGAGTGAAGAGGAAGACAAATGGGACTGATGTATTATATGAATTTTCCCTGAATGTTCAGAAAGCACTGTTTAAATATTTTTATCCAATCAGTTTTTTTCAAATAGTGAGCACTTTGAGCAAAATGTTGTATATATAAGCATTGAGGTGAACACTTGTAAGAATTTTCTTAATATATGCTGTAAACCTTTTTCATGCCATATTAAGAAAAAACAGCTGTGACAGAAATACTGGGTACATAATTTGCACTTTTTCATGTTTTCCTTGTGGAGTTTGACTTTGATAAACTTAGTTTTTATGGTGATTTTGATGCATGGTGTCAGGTAAAATGTATGCTGTAGTTTATTTACCTGCTACAATCAAATTGGTTAGTAAACAATTCAGAAAACTTGGTACAATGCCTTTTAAAATTTGTGACAGCTAATACCTAACATTCATACAGATCTAATTTCATATATTTTTCAATTTGTAAACTGAAGAATAATTTTGAAGTATGACAGCAATAAGCACCTTACCAGGGATCATAACTGGTAGGTAAATATTAGCTTTTATAAAACAGGCTTTTGGCCAGATTTCATCCAGAGTTCTCCGTAACACTGGTCATGCCCTCTGTTGGGTCTGTTTTTATTATTTACCTCAGCATATACCACTAAAATACCTTTCTATAAAGATAATTGTTTTGTAAAATGGCTCTATGTTGCACTGGTATTTTTATGAGGCTTCAGAGGAGGGTGTTGTATCTGAAAGGTTGAATTTACATTGCTAAGTTTGTTTTGAGAGCCTGCACATTTACAGTTGGCTCAGTGAAGAATCTGTATGTATTTCCACCCCGACGTTCTGATGTACCGATAGGAAGTCCTAAAGATGTGAGCACTGGGTTCTGATTCCCTCTCACAGGGGTACGTCTGTGATTGAAATCAAGAAGAGACCATTAAAATGAGGACTGGACAATCTACCTGCTGTGGTAATCAGCGTACCTCACTACTTTTTTATTTTAACATTGAACATGGGCAGACTTGCCACAGGGTCAGCCAGGACAGCAGAGCACTCTCAAACCTAAAAAGAAGTAAAACTTACTTTCTGAGTTCTGTATTAACGGGTTTTGTTTAATTAATGATACAAATTTGTAGTTTTTAGTCGGAAGAGCAACTCTCTAGTTTTTTTCCCAGTCCCGCCGCAAACCAATTGCATGCGTGGTTCAGCGGTGTTGTCAGCAGCTCTTGGGAGTGGGAAGAGCTTGACCTGAATGGGAGGCAGCTTGCAGTACACCAGAAACAGGTAAGGGGAGCTACGCCTCATTCATAACTAATCTGCCCCTGGCTGAGATACCTCTGGAGACAGAAGGGAAGATGGAATTTGAAAGTTTTCTCTTAGCCAAGGTAGGACATAATGCTGCATGTCTATCAGTGAGTTAAGAGCCCCCAGTGTTTGCTGGCTTCTGTTGAACAAGGAGGGGTTTAACCTGTGGTAAGCAAGTCTAAATTCAGTTGTGGTTTGAACGCAGGTGCAGAGTTTCTGTATGCTATATATTGACGCGTCTTGAGGCTCTAGTACTGTACTGAATACATGAGCTGGGAGAGCCAGTTGGCATGAAGGCAAAGGCTCTCTACAGAAACGTCTGCCAAAAAGGAGACCAATAGTTTCCATGCCCTTTACTGCTACCTGATGAATGTGACTTACCTTTTTGGAACAAATTGGCTCTTTTGGCCTGAGTGTTGAATATATGTGGAGTTCTTCGAAAAAGGTGCTAGTCAATAGACGGAGCTCAGCTCCATGAAGGCTCACTTGTTCAGTAATGCAGTTCTAGGTGCTCAGGAAGATGAGAAACATTGAGCATAGCCAGAAGTACCAGTCCTGGTGCCAGTGTGAAGGATAATGACAGTAGCTGTAATCAGAGTACTTCAAAAATGCGGAGAGTTCAAATTTCTTTCAGTACTGTCACCCCCTGTCATCTTAGGTGAGGGCAGCTCTTCTGACCAACCCTTCAGTTAAAGTAACACAAAGCTGTCTTCAGAGTTCACCACAGCCATGGTGGGTAAGAGCCACCTTTTGACAGCTCTCCAGTCCACAGGATTTTCATTGAAGGGCTGCCATAATTTCTGGCCACACAGAGACTCGCCGCTCGTCTCTGTCCTTCTCCCTTCGCTCCTTCAGGTATAGCTGACTGTGGGACAAAGAACACCTACCAGGCTGGACCAGACACTGTTGGGTTTTGTTTTGGTGGTTTTTTTGGTTTTTGTTTTTTTTTTTTTTTTTTTAATAAACTATCTCATCATACTGGCTATGGTATCAATCATAACTAAAGAATGTAGCTTCCATGTATTTCACCTGAGTTCTATGTAGTCATGCATACCCTTGTATTTAGAGACCATCAACTTATTTAAGACAATTAAGTTAGCTCTTGTAGTCCCCTGCAGAATTTGCATAGATTGTGTTGCACACAAAGTGACTAATGTATAAAATTTCTAATTTGATATTGTCGGAGTAAGCATAATTTTTATCAGATTATTTATGTTTCAAATATGTTTAATTATAAAATTGAAAGAATGTTAAAAATGCATTAGTTTTACTGTTTAACTTTAGCATTTTCAGTTTAGGTGATGAGTGTTTCACTTTTGAGTAATTTTCTAATTAGTGCCTCAGATTTTCATGTTCCAGCTGTAGTGATTGAGCACTGAGGTAGGTTGTTTGTTTTTTTTTTTTTTAAAGAACATATTATTTCAAATCTCTTGCTTTTTCTTTTAAATTTTATTGAGATTCTAGTTTTTATTTTAAAGGTATGAAATACTCCATGTGCTACAAGAGACAATTCTGACAAGGCAGTGTTGAGATACCTTTTTTAAAATTAGAAACTGTGCAAGAAGTAATCACTTCCTGAGTAGTGCAATATTTCTAAAATACCTGATCTGTGAGTCTCCATTTTGATATATCATCGGAGTGGCCTAGACATAGTAGGGACCATTATTGAACTAGCCATGTCTCTTTAAAACACTGGTTTAGAATAAACCCAAAGCAATTTAGTATCCCATAGACACTTTAAAGTCAGGAGCTGAATAACTGTAAAACATTGGTTCCAACAACTTGTTGTAGTTGAGGAAATCTCTGTAAGTAATTCAATAGGCAGCAGCCCAGAGTACTTAATGGGTTCTTTGAAGAGTTAAAATGCATCCTTGAGCATGCACTGGAACATGGCTATTTAAAAAGTTACAGTGCTGGAATGTCTTTCTAAAATTCTGTGATTACAGACATGCTGTGCATTAGCATGGGAGTGTAATCAACAGGAGCAAACTGCTCTGATAAAGCATAATTCAAATGGATCATTTGAGATCTCATGTTTTGTGATGGAACAATTATTTTTTTCTCATTAAAACAAAAATTCTGGGTTTTCTTGCATGTGAAATCGCACTCCTGTGATAAAGTTTTATACTAAGGGAGTTCTGTGAAAGTACTGTAGCGATTTTTTAAAAGAAACTTTAAAGAACCTATAAACTCCCTCCACTTTTATATGCATCATCAGATCAAGTTGAAGTATTAAAGAGAATAACCCTAAACAGGTCATCACATACAGTAGCAACTGTTTGCTTTAATGACATATTTACTGTCCCTGTCATTTGCAATAGTCATTGCAGAATATTTTTTTCTTAAATATCAACATTGAGGTTTTTCCATTTTTGTACTGAATGATGTGCATGACATTGTTACATAGTGATTTTTGTTGCTGCAGCTTTATCTCTGTCCTGTTCGATGGGGAAATCAGATCATTAACACCAAAATGTCTTATTCAGATTCTAAATATTTATCAATAGCCACATGTGAATTTACTCAATTACAGACAAACACATCAACTTCACCCATTTCAGCTGTGTGGAAAATGAGAAATAAGCTTGGTTGGGAAATTCTTTTGGGCTGCTCTGATATGGTGGCATATGGTTGACATCCCACTTGATTTCCCACTGTATTAATATTTGCACATTACCTCATGGACATATCTTCAAATGGCTGCATTTTAAAAAGACTCTTAACAGACTGTTTCTTTTCATTTGTTTTCTCCCTGATACCTTCTCTATTACTCTTCTCATTTTGCTATCTCTGTAGACATGTTTTCATTGTAAACAGGTCAGATACTCAGTCTCCTTGGTTCCTGCCAGCCTGTTCTCTTTGGCTTATAAGCACTATAAGCTACAGGCTAGGTCTTGAGCAAAAAGCTACTGAATATATTGGGGGGGGGGAAGTATATATAATATAATTTGAAAATATTGAGTCTAAAAATAACTAAATTGTATAAAATCCATGACATGCTACTAATATCATTAAAAAGATAAAACATATTTATGTAATCTTGGTATGCACACCATAAAATATGTGTTCATATTCAAGTTACAGTTTATGCTGGCAGTCAGATTTTAAACAGTCCTTAATCATCTCCAGAACAGATTTCAAAAGAAAAGATTCATATAGATAAATACATCCAGGGAAAGAGATTGATCTAATGCAGCAGTCTGTCACAATGTCTCTTGGACTAAATGAACATATTTTTGATACGGTACAAGATTTTCAGGAGGCTAGTCAGAGGAGATACTCTACTGAATATTTTCCTTAATACCAGGAACCTCTATGAGAAGGAAGGATTATTTATTTCAGAATTGCGAGTACCAGAAGGTAGAGAAAAAACCACTGATGTCCTTTTTAAAAAACAAACAAACAAACAAACCAGCAACTAAACACGGCCTAAATTGAGAAGAGTTGGGATTAAACACCTCATAGATGAGTGCAAACGTGAGAGACAAAAAAAAAAAAAAAATACAGAGTGGCCTAGTGTGTAGGCCAGAACATTTCATAGTGTATTCCAAGCTGCCTTCTTTCACAAAACGCAGGCCAAGAAGAGATCATGGGCTCATCACAAGAAGATGGGCGCGTGTACGTTGAACCATGGCGAGGTGGCCTGGGTGAGCTCAGTTGCACCATATGGTCCTCAAAGGCCCATGTAGTATTGCCCCGGCAGTGACTTACAGGACAGTATCAGAGCTGCCTTTGCTATTATAGCAGGATTTACCCTTTATATAGGTTTTAATCTCTGCTCAGTGCGAACTAAAAGCCATTCTGGACTGTGCTGAAGTAAAGGGTAGTGTGGGTACAAATACAAGTGTAAACCAGGCATGAACACGTTCGCATTGGAAATTGGAAATAGGTTTCTGAAGCAAGAGAGCGGCAATGTTCTGAAGCCTCTGCTCAGCACAGGGAGAGCAAACAGCCCGACTATGTCCGAGAGGAACCTCAGCTTGTCAGTGAAAAGGGGTGCAAGTTGCGGTGAGCATGCCAGTTACCTGAGAGTGCTAGCGTCCGGGAATGCTATAGCCCTAACTCACTTTCTCATCAGCAGTGCGAGTTTCTGACCCAGATGAACTCATGTTTGCACGTAGGTGTTTTTATGTCAGGTAGGTGCCCACTCAGCCGGTACCAATCACTGCAAGTTTATGTTCTTGGTCCTCCTAATTAGGCTGCCTCCTTGCTCCTTCCCACGCAAAACCTGAGTCTCATACCTCGTGCGTGCTTCCTTCATAAATACTGCTCTAGTCCTTCCTCAGCTGTCTGTTATTCCAGATAAAACAACCATCCAACAGTTTGGGAGCCAGTAATGCTTTCAGAGTCCTTCACACCCAATGCTGCGAGTTCTCTTCTGCAGCTGGGGTTCCTCTAATGCTGCTGATAAAACTGAGGGGATGGAGTGGTGGGTGTCCTAGCAATAAAGTTCAAATCTTTAACCAGCACTCCTGGGGTTTCTAGAAGCCCCACCGTCCACTTTGCAGTGGTATCATTCAAGGGACCCGACACCTGTGAGGCAATTCCTACTTGTTCTGAGGTTAAATCAAGTATTGATTGAATTTTCCCCTGTTGTTCATGCACATCCACATCGGTTTTGGGGACTACTTTGATAACAACCAGAGCCATCCGAGCTATGGGAAATGTAATCTGTTTCAACTCCTTTTGCAAGGCAGTATACAGAGAGAACAGGGGTGTGCCTTCTGGGAAATCCAGTAGAGCCAAATCAGAAGGACTGAGCCAAATCAAAAGGTCCTAGGGGCCAACATCTTTCTCTCTAAACCCTGCACTCAGAGGTGGAACCAGACTCCCCTTTTCTGCAGTGCCCTTTTCAAAGACTGAATCATCCTCTGGCGAGCCAAATGGTCTGATCCACAAATTACTTCTCTTTCAATACTCCCTTCACAGCTGCTCAAACTTCTTTTGACTGCCAGTATGCCATTCATCACGCTGTCTGGTCGCACACCCTAAGTGCTGAATGCAGGCTCTGCAGCAGAGGCACTCCAGTCAGCTCACTCCCACCAGTCCTCTTCCCTTTGCTCAGCACTGTTTCCAGTCCGGTTCCTTCAGCAATTTAATTTCATATTTCAATTCCACATTTTCATCTATGAAGCAGCAGTCGTTATTCCAAGTTCTGCAATTCTTCATAAAGCCCATTATGCAGAAAACTGAGTATTGGCTTTAAATGTAGTGTTCTCTTGACGGATTACAAATGCCTTTCCTGCTTTTCTCAGTGCACCCTCTCCCATGAAAGCTTCCCGCTCCCACGAACTGAGTGCATCCTTAAAAGTTTCTGAGGATGAGAGAAGTTCACTCCCTTCTTCTCTCCCCTCTTTATATTGCTACCATTAATAGTCCCCATAAAATCCAAGCTATAAATCTCTGATTTGAATAGTTACGACAACACCAGACTGCACAATTGTTTTCAGCTTTTGTTATACCTCTTTCAGAATAACAAAATTCCTCTGCAGCCTGCATCCCCTGCTAATCTGCACCCTTCAGGAGTCACTTTGCTAGACATCTTCCACCACCTGCAAAAAAACCCTGCAAGCAGATACACACAATTTAAAAGTGTAAAGTAATAATTCAGTGATTAATACAGGTGGCTATGACTAGCAAGCTACTAGACTAAGCATTAACATGCTCACTTCCCCCTGCAAGACACCAGGTGACTCTTCACTGGCCAATGTCACCAAACTGCCGTTTTCTGACTCTCCGCTTTTCCCTTCCAGCATTTTATACCTTTTCACATCAGTGTTTTTCTTCTGGACCTCATCTCAACCACCCTACCTCCATCTCTGGTTCTGCCTTTTCTTGCCTGGCTCTGCTGTGCAGCCCTTTCCCTGAGCATGCTGAACCAGGGCTACGGGGCTGGGCCCTACCAGGGCTGGGCTGTGGAGCCCAAGCAGCTGAAACTGCAGAGGGAGGTGACTTGCTAGCAGGCGGTGGAGATTGGGTTAATACAGTCGGCTGGAGCCCAGAGACCAATGCTGTTTACCAGAGGGTAGACGTGTTCGGTCAGCAGAGCCACCCTCTGGGCTCTCTTGACTGTTGTGATTAGGGGTTTAGTCCAGTTGCCCACATGGGTCCCTCATGTCATTGGAGCTGCTCTAGGCACTCTACCTGGCCTTCAGCTACTGCTTCATTCAGAATGGCACCAGTATCCCATATTATCCTTCCTCAGCACAGGAAGGATGTGGACCTGTTGGAGCGGGTCCAGAGGAGGGCCACAAAAATGATGAGAGGGCTGGAACACCTCTGCTGTGAGGAAAGGCTGAGAGAGCTGGGGTTGTTCAGCCTGGAGAAGAGAAGGCTACGGGGAGACCTTATTGCAGGCTTTCAATACTTAAAGGGGGCCTACAGGAAAGATGGGTACAGACTTTTTAGCAGGGCCAATAGCAATAGGACAAGGGGTAATGGTTTTAAACTAAAAGAGGGTAGTTGTAGATGTCCCTGCCAATTGCAAGGGGGGTGGACTAGATGACCTTTAAAGGTCCCTTCCATCCCAAAGCATTCTATGATTCTACCTTTCTGCTCCATATGGATGTCTGGCATACCTTAGGATACCTCGTATGGCATCAGATGCTTACGTGTGCGCAATTGAATCAAGCCCTAGATTTCCACTAACCATCTGAGAAACTCCTGGGTGTCCCAGATATCTACAGGGGGCTGGTGGAGGCGACTGATAACTCAATATATCTTGGTTAATGACACAGTGAGCTTTAATCATCCTTACGCTGGTTGTACAACACTTCTTAGGAGCTTTGAATTAAGAGCTCATAAATCCTTTATTCCCATTGCTGAGTCAGTAGGAGCTGTATGCAAGCAGTTGTGCGCAAGCAGGTACATGCAAGTTCACATTAGAGTCGTGAATAACATTTTTGGAATGGCTGGGGTGGAAAGACTGCTTGATGGCAGTCCAACAGATGTAATCCTGACTGCTTTCCCTCTGGCTGCTGTGTAATTATGAAGACAGATGCTCCCTTCCCAGAAGGAAGCTTATGGAAGTTAAAGTGAAGGGGCATGGGGAGCAACTCACATAAGGAAAAAGTGACAAAAAGAAAATCTGGGGCCTGAAGCCCTGAAGAGGGAGGATCATGAAAAACTGGCTGCATGAGTCAAAGGCTATGCCTGTCATTTTCTCCCTAAATAGTGGCACAGGAGCAAAATAATTTTTAATCGGAGTAGTTCACAACTGCTCTCCAACTATCTAGCTCTCTCTGCAATTTGCACGGTAAAGAATATGCACCAGAGAAAACTTCTGCCATTATCTGTAGTTACTAAAGATAGAGTAACTAGATCAGGGAAGTCCAGAGTCACGAACAGCTGTCACTGGGACAGCAGCTTCAGCTTTGACTTGGGCCTTTGCACATTTCTTCTGAACCAGGAAACCATCTGAACTATTACAACGATGATGCCGGAGGGGTGTGAGTCAAGTGACTGGTGTGACTCTTCCCATTCTTCAAGGGGGAAAAAAAAAAGGTGAAAAATATGTACCTTTATTTTGACTTCACGTAGTGTGGACTACGGCAAGATGTTCCACAAACTCTGCACTGATGGTCCAGATCAGGCACTCGCTCGCTTGGGCAATTACAGCAATCTGGTAGCTCCTTCCTTCATTCTCTTTCTTCCTCTTTACTTCCATTTCTGAAATAACGCTAATTAAAAGTCAGCTAGCAAAGCCATTTTGTGAGATGGTTGCTTTAGAACTAAGCTTGCCGAAAAGAGAGTAATCGCTTTCCTGAGAAGCACCATGCATCTGTGCAATTGCTACAGGGCATTGGTTACACAATGCTGCGCTTGTTTTTATCAGTGAGGAGGAGGTGCACTTGTTGAATCCAGATTTACCAGGTCTGAATTCACATAAAGGATTTTAAAAGCTGAGACTGTATTAGTCACCAATGAGCACAATAATGCTTTCTCTTCCAACTGAGTCATATCTGTTCCCACTGATAATATAGACAGATTAATATTAGATTCCTTAATTCCATTAGAGTTTAATTCTGCAGCCAACTGTCTGCATTGAAAGGCTAGCATTATAAATGAAGCAAACCGCTCTACATTTTGTGAATTGGTGAAAGCAGGGTGTGAATGCTTTGTACAAAGAACTATTGTATTTTCATAAGCTTTTATGAGCTCAGACCTCCTCTAGAATAAGTGATTTTTAGCTGAGTTTATGAGACAGCCTACAAAGCATACAAACGCCACTCTGAACTGATGTCAGGTAATCGCTTAACGTATAGTATACACCATCGAAATGTACCTTACCTCACACAATTCTGTGACCTGCACAGAGAAATAAATAATAGTTCAGTGTCACAATACCTAGATTAATTCCCTGAGATCTGCAAGCATATACACTGATGCATCAGACCCAAGTGCAAAAACGGAACCGCTGTGTCAGACAGGTGTCCTGCCTCCACGAGAAAGGAGAGGTTTCGGGAGTAACTCCCTCTTCTGGGGCTCCTGCTGGAGGCCTCTTGGCGTCCGTCCCCCCAACTCCGCCTGCTGAACTCTGCGATTCCCATTCCCGCCTGCTGAGCTCCCCTCTTGGCCCTTTAGCGTCAGTTCAACGTGAGTCTTACCGGTTAAAAATAAGAGGCTCTATCAACTGAAATGTTTGTAATGCTTGTAAACTGAGGGGAAAGGCGTGATACATTTGTATCAGATATAGAGCTATACCTGCATATGAAAATACCTACCTATAACTATCTATAAGATAGATGACTTAGCCTAATCCCCCTTTTTTCCCCTAATGGAGAAAACTAGGAGCTTTTAAAGCACGATTTGTTGGATTCACAGCTAACACCTATGCCAGGTAAGATGAACTCTGCTCTAGAAGCTCCTGGTTCGCTCCATTAGCTGTGAAGTGGTAATCAGCCTCGAAAAGTATCTCCATAGTCTGCAGTTGTCCAGGGGAATTCTGCCCGTCTCTTTACTCTGATTTGGCCTTTCTTTCACAGTAGAAATGGCTGCAATTGAAGAATTACGCATTTTATCAAACCTTATGATTGTCATTAATTTTGTAATATGCATTTTATCAGACCTGATGATCATCAATAATTTTGTAATATTTTTTGCAACAGAGGGGCCTATATGCTCCTTTGCTCTGCAGCTAGGTGGCTGTACCAGAATCTCTGTTTTCATCCGAAAGAAAAAAAAAATCAGTATGCCACAGCTGCAGAAAAGTACATAGAAACATGAGCAAAAACGTCTTATTGGAAACTAGAAATTAAAAAAACCCCTAGAAATTATTAGTTATTTTTGGGGGTCAAACTGAAGCCTTACTTCAATATAAAACATTTACTAAAGCCAAACAGTTTTTAATATTTTGAATTGTCAAAACCAGTTATTCTTGCTGTCCTGCAACCAACTTGGTGAAGTTGTACAAAATCTTTCTGCAGAGATTCAGTGTGGTGTTAAATAGCGAAATGTTTGTCGCAGCAGTGTTCAGGCAAACTTTCAGTTTCTATATGCTTCAGCTGAGCATGTTTATTTTTTTCACCAAGCTAGATCATATGACAGGATACACAAGCTACATGAAGTGCTGCCAGCATGTGGGATTTGACTGCAATTTTACTACTATATTTGGCATTTGGGTTTAAAAAACCACAACTTCTAGCACAAAATGGCTTCTCGGTGCAAAAGTCGAAACAAAAGGCAGATGAAAACACAAATCCAAAGGGCATTTTTGACCAGAGGCAGGAAGAGGAGGGAGGCTGCCACTCCGGACTGGCAACACTGACCATGCAAGAGCTCTGCAGTGCCCGATCCTCCTCTGCCCCGAGCAGCCGCTGACATGTGGGGCTGGGAATTAAGCTCCAGATTTCTACCCGTACGCTGACTACCTCACAGGAATCGGCGGTTTCACCTGGCAACATTCACCTCCTGCAGCTCTGACCTTTACTAATGCTCCTGAAAATGAAAGCAGTCTTGTACTGCTAGCTCTGCACAATTTCACGTGGTAATTACCCCAGCACCTAGCCAGGCCATGATGTAGCTTACTTAAACGGGGAAAATGTATATGTCCTATCAGTAAATTTCTGTTACTTAAAATTTAAGTTCTATTCAGCCTATTTTCAGTAGTGTTTGGTTGTCATGTAGTTACAGTGACTGTGTATTTCTTTTTTTAGCTAAAAGCCCAAGTTTCATGTGAACTGCAGGTGCTTCCTCCTCCAACTATATAAAATGACATTGTCGGTGCTGCCAGGGTCAAAGCCCAGAGCCCAGAAGAGAAAGCTGAACTCCACGTTATTCTTATCTAGTTCACAATAACTATGACTTCTCCATTCATGACATTATTCGCATTATAATACCATGTTTTGAATTACTTTCTATCAAAGTAGATCCCAGAACTCTGTATGTGAAAGTTGATTTCCAAAGGCAAAATACTGCTCTCCTACTTTGGGGAAGGGCAAGATTTAGTCACAGATGGTCCCAGAGCCCTTCTCCCACTGCACAGCAAGACGACTCTGGCAAATGAGGAAAGATGGGACATACCTGCTAAGAATGAGCAAAATAGTTTGTAAACATGACACCCAGTGCCTGCAGCTCGCCATCTCAAGCAATCAGATCAGCCGATGCTAACCAGAAATGCTGAGATGTGATAAAGAATTGTTGTCCATTAAATACACACTAGGGTGCTTTTGGTGTAAGAGAGAACCGCAAGGTCTGGCACCATCCCTTCCCTTGTGCTATAAATGTTACTCACTCTCTACATTATTTGTAGAGGTTTGTCCTGTAAAAAGGGAGATCGCTTTTCCCTTTTGAAAATTCAGCTACTTGTTAAGGTGGAGTAAAGTTGCTTTATTTATTTATTTATTGCTATTACCAAAACATCACTATGCAACAGAATAGGAAAGGGAAGAGCAACGCCTTGTTTTGCAATTCTGAAAATAGGAGGTGAAAAAAAGTATACCTACTCAACTGTTTCTGTTTACAATGTTTTCTATTGCTGTTCAATCAAAGAAGGAAAAAGGAAAATAACTAGGACATCAAAACATGAAAAAAATAGTTTTATAAAGATGATTAGGAGGAATATAAAAGCAACGTAGATGGAATTACGGACAATTCATGAGCTAGAAACAAGAAAAGCTCAGACATGTTTCTTATTTACAGCTTGTAGTGAATTAAAGGGAAACTGAGACTGCTGAGAATTCTGACCATTTTAATTTGTTATGTATTTCCGTAGCTATAAACTGTTACAAGTGCTATCCCAAGTGTACTGTGACTGTAACCTGGTGGCAGAGAAACCAAAATTGTAGATGCAAACAACAATTCCTCTGGCACTGTGGGATGGACAAGGGGATCAGCCCATCAAGTCAAGCTCTGGCTGGTAATTCTTGCCTAAACCAACAGTCCTTGGTGTATGACACCTTTTCAGTCTTTCATGATCCTGAAAACCAACAAACAAGATGCTGCTAAGTCTTAACAGTATGGTTAAGTGTTTCGGGCGGGGTGTTGGTGGGTCTGCGGGGTCCTGGAAGCCCCTGCTCTAAGCCCCCCGTTTTCAAACCGATCTGCCGGTGCCGTGGGGCCCGAGGCACACCACCTCAGAGACGAGACGGGGAGGCGGGGGGCATTTTCGCTATTGCAGCCACCACGGCAGAGCTGCGGCCCAGTGGCCGTAGCATCGCCTCCCACCCCGGCCGCGCCTGGAGTCGCGGTTCTGCTGTGGGGCCATCATCCATCGCGGCTGGAAACCGGCTGCTTCTTCCACGCCGCGACAGAGAAGGGCGGGCAGCTCGGGAATTTTGGCTTGTCCCACACAGCCCAGGGACGCTCACCCGCTGCCGTGCCCCGGCCGCCCGACCCGCGGCTGCGCGGCCTTCTCCGGGCCCGGCCCGGCCGGGGCGGGCCTGCCGAGGGCCACCCCGCGGCGCCAGGCGGCGGGGCGGGGACGGCGAGGCCGCGGGGGCGGTGCCGGCGCGGCAGGTGCCTCCCTCCGCGGTCACGGCGGGGCCGCCGCCGCCGCTGCCACGTCAGGGGAGTTTCCCGAGGCGGGCTGGGCCGGGCCGGGCCGGGCCCGGCCTTTCTCCTCCTCCTCCGCCCCCTGCCCCGGCCCCCGCTGCCGGAGACGCTGCGGAGGGAGCGAGCGGTGCCCACTGCCATGGAGGCCCGGTACAACCTCAAGAGCCCGGGTAGGCGGCGCGGCAGGGCCCGGCGGGCGGCAGGGAGGCGGCCGCCGGCCTCGCCTGCAGGCCGCGGCCGGGCGGGGGGCGGCGGGGCCGGGCGGGGGGTGCGCGGCCGTGCCTTGCGGCCTGCCCGGGCCGCTGCCTTCCGCGGCAGGCGGCCGGAGGGGCGGGTGTGCCCGCCCCGGGGCTGCCGCCGCTCGCGGAGGGCTCGGGGGCCGCTGCCGGAGCGCGGCGGCGGTGGCGGGGCCGGCAGTCGGCTCCCGGGGCGCGGCGGGACAGGTGCAGCGGGCGGGCCGGGCCGCGGCGGCGGTGGGGGGGAGGGAGGGGGGCCGCGGGCCGCGGCGGTGCCCGCGGGCGTGGGGCAGCTGCGCGCCGGGGCGGTGGCGGCGGCCGGGCGGAGGCGGGCGGCGGCGCTTCTGCTTCCCAGTGCGATGGCGTTGAAAACTCCCTCCGAGCTGTTACTCGGTTCGGAGCACCCCGGCTGCCGGGGGTGTGTGTGTGGGGGGGGGTGGGTGTGGGTGTGGGTGTGCGCCCAGGCTTTTTTGCTGGTTGGTGGAAGCGCACCTCTGAACTTCTTGTCAGGTGGCTGTGCCCTGTCCCCCTGGTGTCGCCTCCTTTCCAGGTAGGTGTCCGTCAGGGGACAGACTGCCAACGCTAGCTTAGTCTGTGCGGCGTGAGTTTGTTTTACAGAAGTGTTGCCGTACGCACTGTATTTATGTGTGTGTGTGTTCATGGGATTCCGTGTTAAAATTCATGCCTTGTAACTCCCAGACTTTCTTTTGGATCCTTGAAGTGAGAGGGATGCCTCAAGAGATGTGGGAGATGTCTTGAGAAATAGGGCTGGAAGGGAAGGCTTTGCTCCCTCGGAGGGGAACCTGAGGACAGGCTGGGTCCCCCCCATAGGCCATGTTGGAGCAGTGGCCTCTCGCCGGCCGTGCCGGCCTTCACCTCCTGCGAGCCGCACACGCAGCCGGAGGCCCATCGCGGCTGAAGCGAAACCTCTTCCACAGCTAGTGAGGGCTGGTTGGGTTTGTCTGTCGGTTGGTGTCCTCCCCCTGCTTTCCCCTAATCCGGTTTTGGGAAGTAGGTAGTACCAGCTTCATATTTTTGCGATGAATAGTGGCTTTATTCTTTAATCATGCTGTCCTATTACCAGCATGGGAGGTGGGGAGAAACTTAACATTATGATGACTTGTACCTTACAAATGGAAATGGCAGGCTTATTTACAAAACATGCCGCATGTGGATGACTTATCTATTGCTAAATTATGTCTCTTACCCTCACACCCACATTGCATACCTGAAAGATAAGAAGGATCACAAAGAAAGTGATGTACTCGTTATAGTTTAGAATATCGGGAAGGAAGACTTTTTTTTTCTTTAGGGAGATATGCTGGATATGTTGTGTATGTGAACTTACGAGGCCATGTGAACATGGTCACTAGTTATGGTTTGCCACGTCATTGGAAGTAGTGGTGGTGTGCTATATGATGTGCTTCTGGGATCTGGGTGGAGAGGGCAAATACTTGTGGTTTAATTTAGAAATGTTCTTCCCCTCTGCTGTTATTAGTCCCCCTTGTTTTCAAGGGAAAGTTATCTGTACTGGAATTGATTTTCAGCACCTGTGCTGTTCCATAGCAGAATGAACCTTGCTTGGCAAAGAGTCATACACTGGGTCAATATTGCTTCCTGAAATTAAACATGCTCTCTAGCATATTAATATATTAAATTATTTCTTTCCATATGGGTGCTGAAAGTCCACAAATGATTTAAATCACTATAATATGATTTAAATTGTGCATTTCAGCAGTCAATATGTGTGAAATCTTTCATTTAAAAAGATGGGCAAAAAGGTATTAGATAAATAAGAAAAAAATATGTAAAATAAATATAGTTTCTTCAGCGGTTGTTGTTCATTAAAACAAGTTGATTGTAGTCATGTATAGCTGTTGCATTAGTCTGGCACTTTTCTTACTAACCAGGTAGATAAGCATGTGCAATTATTTAATATTTTTGTGTATGTTTTACAAATTCATATCTTGTTACGGTTATATGTGCAGTGTAATGATGGTATCTTACACGTGCCGTTCAGCTGAAGGCTTAAGATGGAAATGTAGAGTGCTCTAATATTAAGGTGGTTTTAATTAATATAAATGCACTGACATACATAAAAACAAATCCACCATGTTTCTTGTTTCCAGTGGTTGTGTCATCTGTGGACTGAATGGATTATTTTGGTAACTGAGCCCTCTAAGGCTTTAGAACTAGTAGCTGTCCTCGTGCCTTGTTGTTCTGACTTGAATAGCGGAAAAACTGAGCTGCTAACCTTTAAGTCCTCATCAGCTTTAGGGGTTTGGAATGTGCTGTCTTGAGACAGAGTGAAGAAAATAATTGTTTTGTACCTGCACAAGAGGCTTCTCCTGTTGACGTGTGCTTTTGGACTTGAGCAAAAGTCTGTCTGCTCAGTAGTTTTAAAGAGAGCAAATACTACTTACAGTTTTAGTATAAGTTATTTTAATGATTGTAGTAGGCTTTATCTGAAATATCGTAGAGGAAAACGCATTCTAAATAGGAAAAATTTGTTAAAAGAAACCTGTGCTTTTATTGATCTTCCTTTTAAGCCAAATTGCGCTGTAGAGCTATCACAGGAGCTGAAGTTATTCTGTGATTATACATGGCTACATGGATCTCTCTTCTGTGAGTAGGTGTGCTAGACCAGATCGATGAATGAGGATCAGTTAGGCTCTCTAGTACCTTTCTTTTTTGTGCGCTTTCACATAGACCACATAAAGAGCAATATTGCTACATGGCTTTGTCCTGCTGCTAATTGCTGCTAGTCAATATATTCATCTTCTTCCTTATCCCAGTTTCTCCAGCTAATGTTAGCTCATCCCAAACATATCTAAAAGACGGTAATACTCCACAACGTGAAACAAATTGTTCCCCTGCACGCTGTGTCTCTGTCGATGCGACGCAGCGCAGCTGGTGCTCTGGCAGCTCTTGGTTTACCATCGGTACACGTCCTGGCCGCCGCAGGTCTGGGCTTGGTGAGGGTGGTGTGCTAAGCCGCTGCTGGCTCCTGTCGCTTACCCTCTATAAGGGTAAGGAGGTGTGGGGGGCATTCACCTGAAGCTGTCTCCTCACACCATCTGTGAATGTGATTTGTTGGTGGTTTTTTTTTTTTTATTTTTTCCCCAAAAGACCATTAATTTTGGAACAGAAGAAACTTCACACTCCACACTTCAGGCTTCTTTGTATTGCCTCAATAAGGCAAAGCCTTTTAAGCTGTTGCTTCATATTTTTATGTCTATTTGTGGCACTTATCAAAGGGCAAGCTATTTTCTGTCTTAGGATTTCAAAAAGGATTAGTCAATGTATATCAGCCTGCTACCATATGGCTGATAAACCTCTCCCATCAATATTAAAGCTCAGCTGACTAAAGCACAGACTTCATCCTCTTCATGCTTCAGGAACATCCCTATTTTCTGAAATTTATAAGACAGCTACTTGGAATAATCTCTTTACTTTTTTTCCCCAAGAGCTGTGACCCTTAGCCTGCTGCAAGATCAGACACCAAATCTTGTCGTCACTGTTTTTGTAGTGACAGTCTCCCTCTTTCATGTAGGATCTTACCAGTCTTCTGAGCGGGTATTAGCACAGACACACTTGAAGAATTATGAACAGCTACTTACAGTGACTTGCATAGAGCCCACAAACAGCAGTGCTTTTTTATTTTGTTTTGGGTGGGTTTTTTTGTTTGTTTTCAGAAGACCTCCTCATCTAGAACTTGACTAGTGAGGGCACTGGAGGACTGGGGAGAGCACATGGAGGGAGATGTGGTGCGCGTGTCCTGCGTTTGCCGTCCAGGGACGGTGCTTTTGGATCTTAGATGCGCAGGGAACATAACGTGCCGAGATTGTGATCCTCTTGGCTGTCACCTTCAATACATTTGCTGCTTTTCCTACAAACTATACTTCCCTCTCCGCTCCATACTTTTTACAAGTAAGGAATATTCCTTGCCAACAAGCATGCATCAGTTCTTTGTTAATAACAAACAGTTAATAGAAAGCAGCACAATACCTACTGGCTATTTAGTACCTTCCATGTATGAAATAAAGAGAATTTTTTTAAAAATAAAAAGTCGAATGGATGTTAAAAATTATTAAAGCTGAAGACATTGTTTGATCTTCGTGCGTTCAACAAGCACCTTATAATTGATGTTTTATCTCCCTTTGTGTTGACTGAATAGTTGTTTTGAATAGTAACTACAACGAGAGCCCTGTACTTCCTGCTGCTCTGAGGGAAGTGAGGACTAAAGGTTTGTTGTTTCTAAGGGTGAGAGGAAAGAGAGAATTGACTAATTGAAATTATTCTCTTTTTTATTTTGTTGGTTTTTTTTTTTTCACAATTGTCTGTACTTTATATAAGTAGAGGAGGCTTGTGGGTCTTGCTAAAGGATATATGTGAGGCTGTGAAGATGTAAAGCAGCTATTCAGGAGGCTTGTGGGTCTTGGCAAAGGATGTGTCTAAGACCCTGAAGATGTAAAGCAGTTGGCCTGCCTCTTGGCAACTGGTATTTCCTTTTGTCATTGTGGCAGAAGTCAAGGCAACTGTCAAGCTGAATTTTAAAATAAAAGCAATTTTGGTACCTATGGCTGCCCCAAACAGTTGTTAAGAGTTCTGCAATCGCACCTTTCAGTTTTGTAAGAACAATTATTTTGTCTTGTTATGCGAGATTAACGTAAAATGAAAACTTGACTAGTGGAGAACATCACAGAAGCAGTGAATGATGAGCGACTTCGTTGTCTCTATCTGCTTTTATTTAGACAGAGAAGTGTGCTTTCTCTAGTATGGAGAAATAGTGTTCCGCAGATTATGATGTTTAGACTAGTGTTGAAACTATAGTAGATTTCAGTAGAGGTGACTTTAAAATGGTGATGCTGTTCTCTTGAGACCAAAGTTTTAACTTTTCTTCATTTTGCCCATTCCTCTAGTACTGGAGGATGTAGATTTGATAAGGTGGTCACTGGCAGTATGGGAAGGATCATTAGGGTTATGGGTTGCTTCTACTGGTGGCTTTTTAGTTCCAGAAGACTGAAAAAAATCTGGAAATCTTTGCGTGGTCTGTTGCAAGTATGCCTGTTTCTACATACTTCTGTTGCTGAGTTGTCAGAGCAAAGATTTGTGTACTCCACTGTCCCATCATAGGTAGAGGCAGTAGGGAATGCTTCAGAAAACAGCTGTAAAGAAACAGAATATGTAGTATGTTCTCCTCATCAGTGGTTTAAGGACTTGCCCAACTGGAAGTTTCATCTGTCTTCCAGGGATTTTATTTTGGATGGATGCGACTGGGAAGTGTAGTTTTTTACAAAGAAAGATCAGGTATCTCGGCTCTAATGAAACTTTAAATGTGCTCTTGATTCAAAATTCAGTGACTATAAACTGCTATGCAAATTTTTGTGAAATGACATATGAAAATATATACAGGAACTCAATCTATTTAAAGACAGATGTGAACTCAGAAGGGTTAAGAAAGGTGGGGGCAAAATGAATAAACACAGGGAATGCAGAGGTAGAGGAGAACAGCATTAGTTATGTGGAGCTCACTTGAAAGTGTGGTAATGTGGGTTTATTTCTAGAGTAGATATCATTTGACACTCTATTCTGCAAAAGGATTGTAATTTATATTTCAGGGTACTTTTGTCTCAAGCCCCCTTTTCCCCCTTTGTTTTTAATTCACTAATGATCACATATCATTCAGAGGTTCTAAGCTGTCCAGGAAAATCACATCCACAATGGAGCAGGTGACACACAGTTACCTAGTGACACTGTGCAGGTCGCTGTGAACCTGTTAGGGTCTCTGTATGTTTAGATTTAATAAACCATTCTCTAGAGAGAACAACACTACTTAAAAAACATACCATTCTCCATATCAAAGAGTTGTTGTAAAAGTATTTCATAACTCTCCAGTCTGGTATGACTCTTCGCCTTAAATATGTTTTCTTGCGTGCTTTAGTGACCACGTCACTTAAAGTGATTTTTTTGACTTAAAATGTCAAAGCTTATTGAGTGTTGTCGTCTCACAAGAAATCCTATGTACTTTACACATAAATTTAATCCTGACTTTTTTTATTGCATGATCCAGTCTTTGTGCAGTTGAACAACTGACTGACTGTGATTCACCGTTAATTTTCCCCGTAGGTGAAATTTAAACTTAACCTTTAGTAAATGAGATTTTCTTTTGAATGTGAATACAGGCAGTTTGGGTGAATGGGTTGGCTGCTGCGGGGACTGGTGGTGGTGATGGTTCAGCAGGTGACACTGTGAGCTCTGAAGTCACTTGGTGGTTACAGCCACCATGGCTCAGTGGTAGGTATTGAGCGGATGAGGAAAAACCAAAGCCAGCTGGATTTAAAAAGACTTTCCCAAAATGTCATCCCTGACATACGCATCATTTAATTGAAAGGCTTTTATGCTTGTCTCAAATTGATCATGTGGTTTCTATTTTTTTATTTTTCTAATACTATTGTCTAATATTTTTTCCTAATTGTAGATAGTAACATTATTAATAGACAAACACGTAACAAAGATGACTGGTATTTTACTAATAGCTTAAGTGGGCTGAGTAGTTATAAAACCCTTCATCCCAGAGAAACTTTATAAGAGTTTTAGTAATTCATTGGAAAGCCTGGATTCGATAAGTAAATTGCATCCTTGCTTATGCTGTCTTGGTCAGCAGAGACATGGGAAAAAATCATTACTTCTTCTGTATTTCTCCTGAGTAGACCTCTAAATCTTATTTAAAATAAAGAAAAAATAAATAATAGCAGCCATTTAAAAAAAAAAAAAGTGGAAAGCATTTGCTGAAGCAGTAAAAGCTGTCAGGTTGTTTTATTCCTTTTTTTCCAGATCAGATAAGTCAACTTGAAAGATTAGGAGATCTCTAGCTTTATGCTAGCAGTTTTGAGTTCCTTTATTTGTTTATTGTGTCCTTTCTTTTTCAAACAGAAGTACTGAAAATTGGTAGAATGAAATGGTTGCTATCCGTTTAAGGAAGATATTGCCATGCACAACCCATATCACTTAAATATTAATTTGTTTCATTGATGATCCTGCCGTCATCCTTGTGTGCACAAAACGCTGTCTCTTCGTGTGATGAAGTACTAGGGGCTGAGCCTTGCTGAACTGAGACCTCACCATCCCCATGCTTCCTAACTTGGGTTTGATTGCAACGTCACCCACCTCACCTCTGCTACTCCCCTCGCCTGGGGCTGTTTCGCCTCTTGAGCTCTTGTACCTGAGTACCGTTGCCTTTTGTAGGCAAGTTGTAGTCGATCTTCAGGAAGCTTGTAATGGTGTTTGGGTTTGGGGGTTTTGAGTGTTGGAGGGAGTTGGAACTTCTATCAGATTTTCTGAACTTCCAGTGAGCAAAAGGTATGCAACTTTGTTATGCTGAAATAAATCCTGTTGCAATGTTGTGTGTTATGTTTACATTAATATAACCTTGGTCAGCTCATTTGATTGCCACAGGTACTGTTCACTGATAATGTAAAAGTGAATTAAAATTCTTCCTTATTAAATACAGAAGACTACTAACAAAACAAAGCTCTCAAAAGGCTAAATATAATTTCTTTAAGACTTTATTTTCACAATAACAGATTTTTAAAAAATAAGGCATAATATTTTACTAACAGAACACCACCAGTGTTCAAATCCCATCATCTCTTTAAGCAGTAATATTGACATTTATGAAGGCTGATCACTTGCATTTTGTGTGTACAGAAGGGTTTCTTGGGCCATGACATGCAGACTAGTCTAGCTGGGTGTGATAGCAGGAGTACTTGAATGTGACTTCAAGATATATCCAAGAGAACCAGTTGTGTTGAATAGAAATTTCAGGATACCTGAAGGTAAACATTAATAAGAAGTAGGATTTGATCAGGACACAGTTTTTGACAGAAATAAATCTACAAATCATACATGCGTACATTATACAAATTTTGCTCATTAATTGTGTTATTCCACCGCTGCTCAATCCTAAAGCAAGCTGGTGGCTTTAAATTTGATTCTCAGATTTTTAACCTCCACGTTTTGCTTTTCAGGAAAAATTCAGCAAGTTCGGTGTAATATAAGAGGCAGATTGTCAGGCCGAGCCTCTGGCCCATGGCACCTGCTCTTTCCTTTCCTCCCCAGAGTAGTGGAGAGCTCCTGTGCCTCCTGCCAGGACGAGAACTCTCCTTTGCCTCTCTGGAGTTAGCTCAGAAACTTAATTTCCTCAGTATTTAATTTCAGTGAACATTATGATAAATTGTTGCCGAGTGTACCTGTGAAAGCATGGTTGTTTTTCGTGCTGACAGTCATGCCACGTTAAAAAATATATTGATTGTTTTGTCTCTAAAACCTGTCCTCGACAAATTGAATGTCTTGATTTGAATTTTTTTTTTGGCTGAATTAGTGATACTTTTTGACTTTACTGACAGTTTGCAATTCTTTAATTTGAATGGGCCCAAACCGTTCTCATTTTTCAGAATTGCCATTGCCAAACGTTTACTCAGATGACTCAGTGTGATTTTAAGTGGGTTGAAATACCATATTTTGCATCAAAACTCCTTTTAATGAAGTTTGGATAAGAATGTCACGTACTTGTTGCAGGCAGAATTTGTGAATTACATTCGTTTCTTCCATTGCAGTTTTCCATAGCCAAAGGAGGGACTGTGTTCATGAATACTGCAGCTACACTTAAAGAAGAAACAATTTAATGCTTTCTTCACTGGATCACACATTCTCAGAATGAACCTTTATCAGTCCAGGCTGTTCTTTGCAGCCTGTCAGTTGGCATTTTTCAGCAATGCGGATATAGAACCACACAATGGTTTGGGTGGGGAGGGACCTTCAAAGATCACCTAGTCCAACCCCCCTGCCATGGGCAGGGACACCTTCCACTAGACCAGGTTGCTCAAAGCCCCATCCAACCTGGCCTTGAACGCTTCCAGGGATGGGGCATCCACAGCTTCTCTGGGCAACCTGTTCCAGTGCCTCACCACCCTCATAGTAAAGAATTTCTTCCTAATATCTAATCTAAACCTACCCTCTTTCAGTTTAAAACCATTGCCCCCTTGTCCTGGTACTACAGGCTGTGGTAAAAAATTATAAAAATTATATATAAAAAGCTAAATTATATATTTTGCTGTATTTCATGCTCCAAGAGTGGAATAATATTCCATATTCTTTCAGCATATTTTATGCTGGCTTCTTGATAATAAAGTAATGCTATGAAAAAAGACACAGTGTCACTGTTAATTAAATACAAAAATGTTAAACATGCTTTAAACTGCTTCTGTTTTAAATTCTACTTAACAGGAGCCCACCTCCTTGTTGTCCCCACCTGGCTGCTGTCTCGGTTACTTCTCAGTGCAAACCCTTGGTTTCTGTGTTTCTGCCTGCCAGCTGCTGGCACTCAGCACCCGGGGACATCTTTGGAGCTAAAGCGGTAAAAAGGCTGTTCCTTTTGGGACAAATCCAAAGTGCCAATGTGCACTGCCAAAGATCCTGCACCCAGTTTTAGGCTGGTAGGCTGAGTACAAACCTTTCTCTGAGTGTCGGTAGACTTTTGTAGAATGGTCTTGAATTTTTTTTTTTTTTCTCTAATAGTTAGCTTCCCCTCAGTTAACATGGGTAACGCATGTGATGCTGATATAGGGGGACTGTATTACTTCTCTGTCTCGGTCCCTCGTCTGGGAAATCTCAGTAACAGAGTTGTCTGCGGCTATTCTGTGTTTGTTAGGCTTCATTATATACGTTCTCAGTTTTCTCATGGTTACCCTTTTGCTTCTTGGGGTGTTCACTCCCAAATTGGCTCATCCTGGTGCATGCCACTCTTCTTCTGAAGGCAAACGTCCAAGCTTGTTGGCTGTGAAGCAGTGCTGGGTCTGAAGCCTTTTCTGGTCCAGGCTGGTTTTCTTATTATTCCTTGCTAATGAACTGGTAAACCTTAATGCAGATGAAAGAGACAAACTGTTTTTCAGTGGAGCCCGGACACTGCTGCCTGTGATGTGACTCTGCAGGGTGCTTAACTGACACCTCCCCCTGGCAGCAGCAGAATTGGGACAACTGGCAGCAGCAAATTTCCGCATGGTCTGTTTGCTTTTTGGGTTGTAAGAAGTGAAATTCTCCATCTTTGAGCTGTTGTTTGTAGCTGTCAAGAAGTGCGAAGGAGGAAGAGAACTTCTCACAGTAGATGGAAATCAAAATCCCTCTGCGGGAAGGTTAGAGTAGCTTCCCTCACAGCATCATGAAAGTGAGTAAAGCCTTGGAGTCCAAGCGTGCTACACAGCCTACAGTCAGCTGGTGATGCCAGGCTGCGTAAATCGAGGAACTACGGTTCGCTTTCACCATATCATGTGCTTACACTGTAAGGGAATTCGGGCAGTGTTCCTCCGTCTTTGTAGTTAACTACATGAGTGGGAGGGACATTCATGGTTTGAACTGGATGTGGAGGATGGATTTAAAGGATCCTGTCGCTATGTAGTTGCTTAAAGAGGTAACTGGTATGTGCACTTTTTCCAGTAAGTAGGAGGGAGTAAGAACTTTCTACCTAACCTTATTCATGAGGTGGCATCCTTGAATTTCTTGTCTGTCGTTCTTATGTTTAGTCTGCTCTTCAGTTTGTCCGACTTCTTTATTAGGCATCAATGCATGATGCACATGAGGGCACCTGGCAGGACAAGTGATGCAATACAATTTACTAAAGGGGAAGGAAAAAGGAGATGCAGAAAATACAGATGATGCTGGTGGTTCTGAAGTAGAAGACTGGAGAGGGTAACTAATGACTATCTTGAATACTCAGTAGTAGGTTCAAATTACAAAGGCCCTGGGTAGATTTTTCTGGCTGGGCATGTAAGTTTTCAAATCTAGTGTAAAACGTCATCTCCTCATACTACCGGTGTGTTGTTTTCTCTCAAATGTTATTGTGACCTCCTTTGGAATAACTAAGGGAGTAGTCATGTAATAGTCATGGGAAGTGTCAGGATAAAGCTTTTTCAGCAGTTGTTTAAAGATGCACATGATATCCTTTATGATAAAATATTGAGGTTATTTCACATCTTGCGTTTGAAGTCTGAAATTCCCTTAATGACACCTATGTTTTCCCTCATGTCTTTTATGCAATTAATAACGTAAAACTACTTTAGTCCCAGTGTTCAGTGTTGAGAAACTCTGTGACCATGCAACATATTTTTCATAACTTTGTACTTGTATAACTCATTTAAGATTTATTCAGCGTGTGTAATTTATATTGTGTCTTGGATTATTAACTCCAGTGAAGAAGCTGGGATGTGCTGAAAAAGATTAGTTAGCTGAAAGGAGCTCTTCAAGAAATGTGTGTTATTTTTGTGGGCAATGGTATTAACTTTTTTCTTTATTTTCATGTTATGCTTTTTCAGCTGTGAAACGTTTGATGAAAGAGGCTGCAGAACTGAAGGATCCTACAGATCATTATCATGCACAGCCTTTGGAGGTTTGTTTTTCTCTGTGTTTGCAGGAGCTTGTAATTAGACTGTGTTATATACTCTAAGTTCTCTGTATGCATATATATTTTAAATGTACATATTTAGATACTAACAGATGTTTTAAAATTGATTCAGTTCTTTTTTTCCTATGATGGAAATCAACAGCAGAATTCCACTTTAATGGTATTGTAGTTCCAGGTTGTTAGTGAAAGTACGTAGTATCGGTTTTACATTGCACCTGAGTAATTTTGTCACACCGGTATGTTTTATTCCCCCCTCCCGAGACTACGTAAATGCATTATGTTGAAGTTAAGCTTTTTACACCCAAACCTGACATCTGGCTCAGCTGCTGAGTTGCTCAACAAAACATTTAAGCCTAGGTGATCTATGAGGATTCACTATTTTGCATACAAAAAAACCTGTGAAAAACGTAAATGGATGCAGTTCTGGATGCGTTGTAAGAGAGAATGCTTAGATTCCACTTAAATAGTAGCTTCTTGAAGCTGTCTAAACACTCAGTTAAGTTTTTGGGCTGAGAGGACAGTGAAGTTCTGGTGGTTAGAAGCTTAAACAGAAGCCCCTTCTGATTTTGCTGGAATAATAAAAAAGGCAGTGTTCTGTGGTATTCAGTTTGGGGATTTGATGTAGCTGTTCACAGAAATGCAGGTTTAATTCATACTATTACTTGTAACTTAGATGAAGGTCTTATTTCTGGCTTAGAACAGCGACTTGCTGGGAAGAGAACAGTGGCAGGTGAAAGGGAATGCTGGAAATGTTGACAGTTACCTCCCATCCTTGAAAAAATTGTAACTAGGTGGGCAGTCACAGCCCTGTGATACCAGTGTTCAGCATTAGTTGAGAGATCTCGTTCGCTGACAGCAAGTCTCATTTGGACTCCTGTCCTAACAGTAGGAGTTGTTCTGCTTGTAAATATTCGGGAAGTTGTGGGCATCATGAGATCTGATACACAAAGCCAAACAGAGAACCCCAAAGAAATGGTGCTTAAAGAGAAGTTATTTATATGTCCAATGAAAATAATATTCCAAATTTCAAAGTCTACCTGTTGTGCAGTAAGGCACAGTAGCTGCTTCAGAATTGTTTATGGGGAAGCAAAAGAGGATAGGAATTCTCTGGGGTGTGAGTCAAGTCCCTGTGTTGACTTGGGCATGGAAGGGGCTTTGCAGAGGCTCTCATTAATGTTCTTTCTTGGGGTGGGTCTCCCCTTGGTTCTCCAGAAATTATTATTCACAGGGCAAAGACACAGTTTTCCCTTAGTTGACTCAATTTTCCATTTGCTAGGTAATAAAACTCTTGTCATAATTGATACAACTAGAGTGAAGAGCTTAAATAATGAATTTGAGGGTTTCAACAAAGCCATTGTGTAAGAAAACTTCCAGAAAGCTACAATATTTTATCCTTTTAACCAGAATCTTAGTACTGTGTTGGTTGACTTCTTAAAACTTCTGTGCGCTATTTCTTTAGCCTGTCCTTGTTAAAGAAAATGGTGTTTAGTTGTCTACTCTGACACACTCTTCTTTCTGTTTTTTTTTTTTTTTTTTTTTTTCCTTCTGTCTTTGGTGGGGGCATTTTAGGATAATCTTTTTGAATGGCACTTTACTGTTAGAGGCCCTCCAGATTCAGATTTCGATGGAGGGATTTATCACGGGCGAATAGTACTACCACCTGAATATCCCATGAAACCACCCAGCATTATTTTGCTGACGGTAAGCAAGTTTACTAGTTTTTCCTTTTTACACGATCAATTTAACCATAAGTGTCTGAGAGAGAAATTCTTGGCATTTAATGTAATGTTATTTTTGTAAGAAAGGTGGCATAGTACAGTTAATGCTGCCAATTTAAGACTGGAAGTCTTCCAAGGTGACTTTGGTATTCTGTAATTACATGAAGCTTTGCACCTAATAAATGGAAGTTTTCTCTAGGAGTAATCACACTGCTGATGCGATTGTCTAACCTTCTGTTCTCTCCATCGGCCCTCTTGGTCTCTGTTGGAGATGTTGGTCACGTGTAGGAAGGCAGACCTATGGTTTGGGGCAAAGGCCTACATTTTTGCATAGTTTCATAGAGCTATAGCTTTTCAGATTCTCTGCATGTGGTGTGTGGGTTACAGGAGCAACAGGCAAGCCATCATGCCACACTGTGATCAGTCTTCATGCATGAATAAAGGCAGATGTCAGGCTTCTTCAGAAAGCTGAATGCCAATTTCATAAGGTTGGCAGTGATATAATTATCAAGTATCATTTGCATATATGTTTGTTTGATGATGATTTTTACAACTTGTACCAAAAAAAAAAAGAGTTAACTTCCAGCATGTTTTATTATATCATCCTTCTTCCTTTGAAGGCCAATGGCAGGTTTGAAGTGGGGAAGAAAATCTGTTTAAGCATCTCAGGGCATCATCCTGAAACATGGCAGCCTTCATGGAGTAGTAAGTAACAATTATTTGGAAAGTGTTACCCCCATCAAGCAACTAGATCTTTAAACTGAAAAAAAAAAAAATCTCACAAAGAATGTTTATAGTGGAAAAGGAGACGGATTTTGAGGGACTAAAAGTATGGGAGAATTTGAGAAATGTAAAGTCATGAAAGAGCAACATAGGAGGATTTGGGAATGGTATTAAATAAATGCAGGGTGGAAGGGTTGAGAAACTGAGGGGTGGTGGTAAACTCCTATTTATTTGGATGCACAAGCATTAAGAATGATCAGACTACTTAGAATATTGTTTGGTTTTGTTGTTTGTTTTTTTTTTTTTTTAAATTGTTCTTATGAAAATACTTTAAGTCCTATTACTTTACCCCATTTTTGTATAATCACTAAAACCAGCTTGAATAATGATAGAGGGGATTGTGGTCAGCTTTTAATTCTGATGCTGTACTTCTGAACACTCAAGAGGGAAGACAACATGGTCTGAGTTTAGAAAAATTGAATGTTTTCTACCTTTTCTTTAACTTTCATTGTCACAGAAATTGAGAGTTGGCACAGTTCATCCAAGGCAATATTTCTGTCTTTATATAATTTTAGTTTTGCTGAGTACAATACATCAATTATTTCTTTGGATATCGGTTGCACTTTTAAAATATGTTGATAAGAGGGATAAAGGGAATTTTCTAGCAGACCACTCTTCAACTTTTGTAGTCTCTCATGTTTTTTTAAAGAGTAGAAACTACTGTCTTCCAAGTGTGAGGTGTAAATATCCTGTCTCTGTTTTGTGGTAATTATCTTCATGTGATATTTACCAAATCTGCTAGTAAAGTGTCTTGAATTCTTAAATTTCACGACTACGTAAAACAAAATTGAATGATAGATATTGTCAAAAGAGATGTTTTAGATGACAATTCTGTTATGAGCTGTTATTAGTATTTAAGTAAGCTCCTTCCCCAGCATGATGACATAAAAGGAACAAATTCTGTGGTACATTGCATAAAAGAAAACCACTGAGCTTGTGTGCACTAATTTGCAGAATTCGTGTTTAATAGAAAACACACACAAAAAGAAGAATGCCTTATGAATTCTCCTCTTCTCCCTGCCTTATATGTTAATTCTGCCTTACCTTTTCTTCTTCCGAACCCATTTTTAAAGTCTGGAACTCTAATCTTTATATTGATGCAACATTTTTGTGACAACTTTTCTTTTCTGTGTCGGCTGGTGGGAGAATAAGGCCTTACCTTTAATTTATAATGTGAAGTTTAAAAAATGAAGAAAGCCTTGCAATGTACCAAGAACAGCGGTGCTGCTTGTATGAAATTCAGACTACTCCTTTGAACAAAATGAAGTTTTGCAGGCAGAACTGCAACTTTCTATACTGAGTGTAAAGTGAGATGAAATAACAGTGGCTTCTGCAACCTTGTTTGTATCTCTGTTTTCCCGTTTCAGTAAGAACAGCTTTACTAGCCATTATTGGATTTATGCCAACCAAAGGTGAAGGAGCAATAGGATCTCTAGATTATACACCAGAAGAAAGAAGAGCTCTTGCAAAGAAGTAAGCACTAAGTTACTGTAGGTACATATATATGTACTCTCTTTTAGGGTAAGGTATTTAGTACAAAGTCACTTCAGTCTGTTCTCTTGCATTTATTCCAAATATAAAAAAAGTTCTATGCCTTATATATATTTTTTTTTTTTTTTTTTTCTCCTTGAACATTGTGCAAACTCGGAACTTACGGTCAAACAAAATAGTTTGCAAGGGCTGTGTTCCTTCCAGCATTGTGTGGTCAAATTAGAGGTTCATCTGAAATTGAGGCTTGGAGGTGTAATTAACATTGTGATACAGTGGCAATTGCAGTGTGGAAGGAAAATGAGTATGATGGAATTGATAGTAGGTGTAAGTGTGGGAGAAAACAATCAAAACAATGATGCATCATTTCCCTTAAGTAAATAATAATAATGAAGCAATGAAAAAAAATCTGAAGCAACTGCTTCTGAATGATTTTTAGGAAATAAACTTAAAATTAGATTTGTGACTATGATGAAATAATTAGCTTAGTGGACAAGGGGAAAGCAGTGGATGTTGTTTATCTTGACTTTAGCAAGGCTTCTGGCACTGTCTTCCTTATCATCCTCACAGAGAAATTCACGAAGTACAGCCTAGGTAAGTGGGGACAGTAAGGTAGATTAAGAACTGGCAGACCTGCCAGGCTCAAAGGATTGTGGTAAGCAGCACAAAGTCCAACTGCGGGCCGGTCGCTACTGGTGTACTCCAGAGGTCAATACTGGGGCTAGTGCTATTCAGTGTCATTAATGGCCTGGATGATGGGGCAGAGTGCCCCTGCAGCAGATTTGCAGACGATAACAAAACTGGGAGGAGTGGCTGATACACCAGAAGGTTGTGCTGCCATCCAGAAGAACCTCAACAGGCTGGAGGAGTCTCATCAACTTCAACAAAGAGAAGAGCAAAGTCCTGTCCCTGGGGAGGAATAACACCAGCCAACCAGCTGGAAAGGAGCTTGTCCTGGTGGACATCAAGCTGATCATGAGGCAGCAATGTGCTCTTGCAGCAAAGGCAGTGAATGGTATCCTGGGCTGCATTAGGAAGAGCATTGCCAGCAGGTCAGGGTACAAGAAAGATACAGGTTTACTGGAGTGAATCCAGTGCAGTGCCACAAAGGTGATGGAGGGGCTGGAACATGTTTCATACAAGGGGAGGCTAAGAGAGCTGGGAGTGTTCAGCCTGGAGAAGAGAAGGCTCGGGGGATCTTATCCATGTGTACAGATATCTGGAAGGTATAAAGAGGGCAGAGCCAGGCTCTTCTCAGTGGCATCCAGTGACAGGACAAGAGGCAGTGGGCACAAACTGAAACCCACAAAATTCAATCTGAATGCAAGCAACCCCTTTTTTACTGTGGCGATGGTCAAAGCACTAGCACAGGTTGCCCAGAGAGGTGGTGGAGTCTCTATCCTTGGAGGTATTAAAAATGTGACTGGAGACAGACCTGAGCAATGTGCTCTGCTTGACCCTGATTTGAGCAAGGAGACTGGACTAAATGATCTCTAGAGGTCCCTCCCAACCTCAACTTTTCTGTGATTATCCTTAAATGAAATCTTATACCTGTAGGGTTTTTTTGGTCTTTCTCCTTTCCCCATCTGGGGAGGAGAAGGTACTTCAAAGACCATATCCCTATCCTATAAGCAAAGTTACCCTATTCCAAATTGTAATAGTCCCTTATTTTGCAGGCAGATGTGAGCTTATTCTGCCTGTACTCTGAGCCAGTCAGAAGCTGCAACTTTCCTGTTAGTGTGGCACTGAGTCAAAGCTAATAAACACTGTTGAGAGGTAGGGCTTAGTGGGTTGGTCTTGATACTGTACTATCAAGGCCGTGTGGTTTCTCATTGGCTTGGAGAGCTGCCTGCGGTGTGCCCTATAGCCAAATTATGTGTGCAAAAGAGGAAAGGTAATGCTCTCGCAGAAGCTGAAACTCCTGGATTTGAGGTGCAAGCTCCTGGGTCCAATTTAATATTTGTAATAATAGTTAGATGTCTATAATTTACAATTTTAATTTGCTGCAGATATAAAGTAAGTTTTAAAATGGTAACAAATTATTAATAAATTATAGATAATAGCAATATGTAAGTCAGTTGTTAATATCTTCCTAAATGACATGAGAGAATATGTATTTGTAGTATAGATAACTCTCAACATATTTTATCAAGATAGCATGATTTGGGGCAGGGGGAAGTACTTTTAAGCTACTGGTCTTGATATCACTTCTCTTTCTGTGGATTGTTGTTCAAATAGTTTGTTTAAACAAGCACGCAAGAACATTATGAGAACATGCTATTCTGAGCTATGTCATTTGTGGCCAGGTCACAAGACTTCTGTTGTGAAATGTGTGGCACATCTATGAAGACAGCCCTCTTACCACTAACATCTGGAAGCGTGTCAAGCCAGGCGGCCAAGGAGGCTAAAGAACTTGCCAGACAAATTAGCTTCAAGGTGAAGTCACTGCTTAAACTTTTATCTTTGTTGTACAGAATTTAAAAAAAAAAAAAAAAAAATTGAAGAAAAGCTTGTAAATTGCAGAAATATTCATCATTTCATAACCCTTCATCAATCACTATATGGAAACCTGTTTTTTTAGGACAGTCTGAAAGAGAAAGATAGGAGTGGATCTCTGGCAATGTGCCAGTTAGTAAATTGTGCATCTCAAGCACTGATGAATTAGTTTTAATTTCAATGGTGAGCACTGTAGTAAGAGGAGCCTAACTGTGTTGCTTTTACTTCCATGTTTTCAGTCACTAATAACTTGATTAAATTTTCCAGATTTAGTCTTATCAGAAAAGTGTTAGGGAAGTTTGGGCAAAGCTAACATAAATTTTTTTTTTTTCCTTTGTGATTCCGTCCTCTCCCGCTCGCCCCCCCCCCCCCCCTTTGGCTTATGGAAGGAATAAAACACATTCCTACTGAAAAATGGTTACAAATTCTTCTGAACTACTCTGCAGCTAAAGATACTGAAAATTGAACTCTGGTACGGAAGTTGCTGTCACCCAAAAATGTGTTCTCTAGCTTGTGTTTCAGTGAAAGTAAAGTTTGTGTAGCCAAATACGTGCCTTAGAAAAATCGCATGTCTTGCATGCGCAGTGTTGTTTTTCACTGGGTTTTCCACTGAACTCTTAAATCGGCCACTACGGAAGACTGCTGTGCATGAGGGCAGGGAACTGCAGTGAAATATACTATGACAATGTGGCATTGGTGCAGAATACATCCTCACTAAGGTCAGTGATGCTAATATGTCCCCTTTTATCACCAGTGTTCTCCTAACACTGTCATAAAGACTACTTTTTGTGTGTGTGTGCCATGAGAGTAAAGATTGCCTCCTACTGAGCATTACTGCCAGTTTTGCAGGACCTGTGCATTCCTGTGCGATCTCACATCTAGACATGTTGACATGGTTGGGACTGTGTGTAATAACATTTATGATAAAAACATCTCAAAATATTTTACAAATATGAGGAGATACAGGGACAGAGTTTTAAAGCTGAGCTACTCGGAGAAGCAATGGACTGCCTGCTCCTGGCTTTTTTACAATATATAAGGGTTAAAAAGTGTAGGAGTAACTTTTACTTAAGAACTGCTAATCTTCGTCACAGAAATTCTAGAAATAGCAGAGTGTATATATATATATATATATATTTTTTTTTTTTAGAAAGAACTCAACTTACATTTCATACCTTTTATCAGTTTTAAAATGAAAGACTTAGGGTCATCAGTCTCTAAAGAATATTGGTGTGTTCTATGTATCTACATACTTAACTCCACCTTCTAAGAACAAGCACTCAGCAAGGGAAAAATGAACAAAAGCTTCCATTTTCTACAGCCTTTTATAATCCATTGTGGGGTTTTTACAAGGTAAATCAGTTCTGTCCTCTGGTTGTGCCTTCCCTCCCTTTCTCAAGTCAAATTTTGGGGATCGTTTGTTGTTTTTTTTCTTTTAAGCTTCCTGCTTCTCTGCTTTGCTTGACTTTAAGTGTTTGTTCAAGTGTTTTAGTACACTAATAGTATGAATTACTAACAGGGAATACAAAAGTTTTTAATAATTTGGATATATTCCATGTCAATTTGTGGGGTAAGATTTAACATCAGATTGCTGATTGAGCATATAATTTGAGAGCGCCTCTCTACTAGCAAACATACTAGCAATCTCTGCATTATCTTGATCCTTAAAGAAGAGATTTCTTAACTTTTTTTAGATGATCCTGGGATTATGAGAAATTATTTCATACCAGCCTTAAGCAAAATGGTAACTTTTAAAAAAACTCCATGTGTGGTATTGAGAAAGGAATATGAAATTCAGTAGAATTAATTGTCCACTCACCCTCATTATTACATTTAAATGTGTTGAGATTCTTTCCTTGATGTCTGTGTTCTCTCCAGCTTTTCTGGAAGCAGAGGTAAGGGCTGGAGAAAAGAGAGACTAGGTGATAAAGAAGATACTTCAGTTTTGGGAACGTTCAAGTGCTTTATTTTTTTTGAATGTTAGCATGACTTCAGTCTAGCATGCCAGACTTGGTACTTAGATAAACTAAAACAAATCAAATGTACATTTTGTAGTGTATGTGCTTTATAGAGATTAATAGCAAAGATGAAATGAGCTCTTCTTGGAAAAAGCACAAGTATGAAAAGCAGTGGTCACAGGTTCCAGGGAAGGAACTTACAACTGGATATGGGAAAGGAAAATTCACCTGGCGAGGAGTCAAATGCTGGAGCCAGAGAGGCTGTGGAATCTCCAGCTTTGGAAATGCTCAAAACTTGACTAACGTGACTCTACTTTGAGGAGAGAGTTGGACCGGCTGACATCTAGAGGTCTCTTCCAGCCTAAATTATTCATAATCCTGTGTTGCTTTGTTGCTGGTCCATATTTGAGTCATAACTTGTCCTATCTAATATTAAAGTTTATAATAGTCAAGTGCAAAAGGAAAGCAGTGTTGTCAGATTAGAAGTGTTTTTAAATCTTAAATTCATCTTCAGGTTGTTTCAGTGACACATTTTTTGGATTCTTCTGAGATAGTATACGTCAAGAAACAGGGAAGTTAATTTCCTCACACAAAGTAGTATCATGAAAGAATATTATTATCTTGTGATCTTACCAGCTTATCGCCATAACTGGTTGGTTTCTAATACACTGTATTTCTTACTACTACTACCACTACTTATATCTGCATTTGAAGACAGGTATTAGATTTGGAATTGTCATCTGTATAATAAATTGAGATCTGGATACATGACTTGGGAGGTGACTTGCTGATAAAAATTGATCTGGTCATGACTTTTTCTTCTAATATGTGTAAGTTTTAAAGTGTTTCAGTTCAGGACTATGATGCTACGTCCTTTTCCATTCCCAAGGGATTATTGCAGGCATATATCCTGTCTTAACAAGAGGTTTGTTCATGATCTTCTTTGTGTCACTACTGATTTCTTGTCTCAAATTTCCAAAAGCAAGAAACCTAAATTCTGGGAATTGAGGCTTATTAGTCATTTTATAAATGCATACAAAAGCAGTATTATAAGACCTGTATTTTTTCTTTTGCTCTGCTTGTGCTGAAATTTAAATACTGGCAACTGAAGTATGCATGCCTGACACAGTGTAGTGCCATGCATATATGCCCACTCTGGCTGTGAGGCAACTTTGGTATTAGAACCAGTATAGCCACATTAAATTAGCATTTACTGGAGGCTAGTTAGCTCTGCTGAGAAACAGGCTGTATTAGTTCACTTGTAACAACAGTAGTCAGCATTCACTTAAGGACATGAGAAACACAAGTTTTAAAAAATGGTGTTATTTCCAGCATAATGTTGTCCTGGATCTTCTAAAGAATTTTCTTTTTTGGTCTATACATCTCTGCGTTTTTTGAATGTTATACCTGTTGTTCCGTGCAAACAAACTTAAAATTGTTTTTTAAACTGATGTTTGCACATCTATAGTTTCGCTTCTAAAGAATGAGAATTTCTTAAAGCTGTTGGTGTGTAATTGAAATGCAGTTGGTGTGTTTGAAGTCTCATTCTCCAGACATTAAAATACACGTTCCAAAATAAGCCAAATCTTTTTGGAGCAATTTTGATCTTGTTTCTGAAGCATACATATGTACTCCTTGTAGGCAGAAGTCAATTCATCCAGGAAGCCTGATGCTGGACCCTCAAACACATCAGGATTGAACCACTCTGCCACTTCACGTGAGCCTCAGCAGGATGGTGCAGCTAGAGCATTCCAGGATCCAACAAGTGCAACGGTATGGTCTGTCTTTGAGCTTTATCAGTGCAAGTATAGGCATAGTCTGAACATGAAATCGGCACTATTAAGCTGATTGGAGGCTTCATGAAGAGTATGTAGTTCATACATTTCTTCTAGAACTTCTTCATACTTTTATATAAAATCTATGTGTAAACTTTAGCAAATTGTATGCTGAATCACTTTTAGAAATAGCAACCTCTTTGCTTTCCCTTCCTTAAAAACAAATAAATAATGTTCTTTTAGCAATTCTTGTTCCCCGTAGTTCCTTTAATGTATGGGTTAACAGTTCATTAAAATATTATCGTGTCTGAAGTACTACAATTTAGCATCTGCATAATATATCACGGGTTTTTGCAATAGACTTCTAAGCCAGAGGCAAAAAATGTTTTAGTGATAATTTGTAGCTTTTAAATATTAATTAAGGATATCTTCCTGTTTTTTATAACCTCTTAAGTAAATCTGACTAAAATATTCCTACCATTTAAAGTATGACACTTATGTTTTAATACTGCTAGGTGTAGGGCTTACATAATGGTTTCGGAAGTGACCGAGGCCTGGTGGTGGGCCAAGGCAGCTGCTGTTACGACCGTGGCAAATGCAATCTAAATTCACTGATAAATTGCAGGCAAATCCCAGCTAAGCTGTCTTTTTTAGAGAGGATGGGGATGCAGATCGTTTAAAAAAACTAAAACACGTCAAATAACGTCAGACCATCTGTTGCATGTTTGTAACATATTTTCAAGCTATGTAGAAATATAAACATGCTAATAGCATACTTTTTCCCCACAATAAGGATTTTTCCAGATTGTTCAGGATTTAATAAACCATTTTATTTTATTCTTCTTATTACAAATCCTGGCTTGTATAGTATAACTAGCCAAAATACCAAGGCATTGATAGCATTTTCTTGAGGAGAGAGACTGATTTTTTTTTTTTTTTTTTTTTTTTATTATTAATACCATTTCTGAGAAATTTGTTTTGTGGAAGAAAGAAATATGTAACAGGAAAAACTATTTTAAAGAATTTGAGCTTGCAATTTTTGTGTTCTTATTCATGTGAAAGTTAATAGAAATCTTCTCAAAGTAGGGGGCCGGAGGCCTTGATCTGCTAATAGGCATGAAAGAGTATCCATGCAAACCTCAGACCCTTTTTATTCAGGTGGGCTTCTTGCATGTGTAAAATCACTTTATTGGGTTAGTTCTTGTTGTGTAAAGACATAACTCTACCTTACTGAGTTGTAAGTGTTAGATGTAGGCAACGTCAAAACTAATTTTTTTTCCTTTCTTGGATAAAATGTTTACTACTTACTCTACAAATGTGTGTTAATTAAAAGCTATTGTAGAAAATTAGCTGTTGTGAACTTGAAATTTATGCCCTTTGAGAATAAGAAGGGCAGAGGTAGACCAAATGCTGAATCCTTGTATTAGCTTGCGTAATTCCTTCTGGTATAGTAGATACAATGTGTGTAACTGAAGTCATGGGACCTTATGTCCTGCTACGCAATACAGAGGACAAAAAAATAGCTGTAATCATGCAGGAAGAATGGAGTGTTACCTTTCTTCTGCTCTTGGAACAGTCATAACCAGTCTTCATTAAAAACATGATGGTAAATAGGTGCTAAAGCAAGGGCCTACCTGTAGGTGAAGAGGAGGGAATCTGTAGGCTATGTTGTACTGTGGGAAACCCAATCTACAGACTGCTTCATGGGTGAGTTTGTTCTTTCCAGCAACAATTGTCTATTCTTTGATTTTTACCTTTAAGCTGCTTGAAAGGACAGATATTTTTGCAATGAATTAATGGCAGGACAATTGTGAGTAGAGAGATGCCCTTCCTGGCGTAGGTTTAACTGAATTCTTGTGTGAAGAGCACACTGAAATGGGTCTCTGGCATAGCATTGCTTTGAATCCATTCAGCCTATTCCACACAGGGCCTTATTCCTGAAGAGAGAATTTCTCATTCAGTCACAAGAAAAGATATTTTGAATTGACTTTCCCTTCTGTCAGCTTTCACTTAGAAAAAGGAATATAGCCTCACTGACTAAAGAAGCACCAAGACTTACAGTATTTCAGTAAAGCATATTTTTTTAGATTTCAAAACTCAATTTGAAATAGTAATTTGTGTTTTAGTAATGGCAATTGTTATACTAAAAGCAATGCCATCATAGCGTGAACTGTCGTGTTATTCAGTACTTTAGTCTTACAGATTTTTGCCGGTGAAGGGACTTACTGTGTGATGAAATTGTTGCATGGGTGTGTTTGTCTATATTGTTGGAGAGGTGCACTCAGTCTTCTTGACTTTTGGGCTCTCGCTGCCTGACCTCATCTTCTAGGTCACTTCCCTCCCTCCGCACCTTCTCTTGCCATTTTGCCAGACCAGCAGCCAGTATCTTGATGCCACACTTAAAATTATTACAGTGTCCATTTTGGTCTGAGGCCTAAATACCTTCCCAGTGCAATGTTGAATATGTATTTCCTGAGTTCCTGCTGTTTAAAAAGCAGACAGAGGGATAGGGGTTGTCTCTCTAGTGCAGCACGTGGTGATGATGAAGATGACTTTGCGCTATGCTTTTCACCTAGTACTATGTACTTTTTGTCAAGACCTGCTCGTCGGTTGTTCCTATTCATGGCCCTGTTAGCAATGACTGAAGTGGGCAACACTAGTGCCGATGTTGCACGTTGGCTGTTAAAATTTTGTGCGCCTGTATTATTAGAGTATATTTATCAAGTATTTAAATGAATTATCTTTGAATGAAGAAAAAGGAGGGGAGGGGGATGATTCTCAGGCCAGTGATAGTTGCTTCCCAGGAGAAATTGTCATAACATTATCGAGGTTTGCAGGTGCAAGGCAATGAGTACAACAGCATGAGAACAATAAAAGGAACAATGCTGCCATGAAGGCTCTGGAAAATGCTGCCACAGCAGCTTGGATAAAAGGATACAGAGCTGCAAAGAACAGGCTTTAAGCATTATTAAGGCTAAAACAATAGGCTACCTAAAGCATTATGCAACATAGTACTTGTGCGGAGGCTGGAGCCAGTGCAGAAAACACCTCTGACTAGACGACTACTGACAATATATATACACTTTTTTTTATTAAATTTGTAGTAGCTGTTGATGTCTACTCAGGGCAAAGTAATGGTACATTACTGTTGTTTGAGCATTCAAGTTGCAAGCAAGGTACTGCTGGAAGTTGACTTGATAAAAGTAATTGCCCTTAGCACTAAGAAAATGAGATTCTTCCACGTCTGAGCAAACGAACATTTTTGAATGAATATATTGTAGATACTCAGGTTGGACTCAGGTCCAGATGAAGTCACCTAATGTGCCAGTGGTCACCTAAATGTTGGTGCCAAAACTCTCATCACAGTCCATGGGATGTCTGAACTCCTATCACGCCTGTAGCAACCTACCTTCAGTGTATTGCTGTGGAATGATGTCCCACCTCGGTGCTTATAGTTGATGAATAAAATTGATACTTGATAAGAATTATAAAGTGACTAGCTAAAAACTGTGGTTAGACTTTTTTTCTGATAACCTGGGAATATTTTAAACCTCAGTACACCTGTTATGAAACAATAGACTATAGTAGTGTCCTGCACTAATATACTGGCCAGATGAAACGGTGTAATGAGGAGTGATGAAATAAACAGTGTAACTGAAGTCAACTGATCTGGAACTGATGAGGGAGGTTTTTGTGAGAAAATGAGGCGATGTTCTGATATGTGAGATTTATAGAAGCCCTTATTTTTAATCATATGTTCTGAATGATGTATTGTTAAAAAGTGTTACCTTTTATCACTATTAAGTGGTGTCTTAAGTTTTGTAATACTACAGCAACAATTTTAGATGTCTTGGCAATCATGAGTAATTGGCCCGACTTTGATTCATTAAAAAATAGACATATTTCTTATTAGCCTTTAAGCCATGCTGTGTCAAACTTCAGCTGTTCTTCGGTTGAAAGTTATATGGACGAACAAGTATTTCAGTTATCCTTATGTCTCTTATTTCTGTATCTCTCTGAGATCATGAGTATAACTGAAAGAGGCTTCAGTAACCCAGAGTATTTATACAGTTCTGAGTTCCCAGAGTTTGCTATATTTTCTAGAACATGCCTTCCAAGATGATTATTTAATACTTCCAGCATTCTGACAAAAATTTTTAAAATTACAGCCTGGAGACATAAGTGATGCAGTGAATGCTACCGTTCTTCAGTAGACTGAACATAGTGTAAATTTCCGTACTTGCATTTTGTTATATGATGGAACTTTTTGTTGATTCTAATATATGTACACTTTACTAAATTAGCCTTATTTATCAAGCTCAGATGTCCTTGGAGCAAAGTTTTCTACCATTCCTAACACTTTCAGAAGCTTCAGAAATAATATGACACACAAAGTGCATATTCAATGACTGATTGAATCAGTCAAAGATCAGATGCTAAAGGTGGCTACAATGTAGCTCTTATTAAATATTCTTATTTTTAGTCTATTAGGCCCTCATCCCCAACATTTCCAATACGGTTTGGCAGAAAATGACTTAAAATTGGATGGAAATTGTTTCATGTTAGGTACAGCATTGGTCTAAAAATCTTCACATGTTTGCTTAAGGAGAATTTTAAAACTTGCTGTAAGTGAAGACAAGAAGATTGTGATTTTTTTTTAAATTTATAATACAGCCTGTCTGCCATTTTGGGGATTCTTAATAATTAAGTCTTCAAACAAAAAAATCTTTATCTAGATGTATATATTATTTCAGATACACTAGCATCTAGTCCCAAACTTATATCGGGTAATGATCACTCCTTTCTTATCTAACTTGCTTCTGCATGTCTGCTAATACTTGGTCATTGATTATGTTGGGAATTCCATGGCAGTGGGCTAGCTGAGCTTTGGGTGAAGCACTCGGTCTTCTGATGCCCTGATGCATCTGTATAATTTTATCAAAAAAAAAAAAAAGCCTGGCAATTGTCAGTGAGGTTTCTCTTGAATTACTGCTCCGTTCATGTCAGTGTATGGCACCTTGTCTCATTCAGAACAAGGTCTTTCTGTTTTATTTTTAAATTAAAAATTTGCAGCGTTAGGAAGAAACCCAGGTGTGTGACAGCTAGTGCCAGTTACTTTGGTAAGTATGAAGGATAAGGAATATTTCTAGACTTTTTTTCCCCCTTTTCTAAAAGCTACTTTAAGAAGAATAACACTTTGCCTGCTGAATTTGCAGTTCTTGCTTCCTGAATTCACTTCTCTCCCTCTTCTCTTCTGAAAGATGGGAGTGTAGATGAATCTAGGAACTTGATTTTCAAAGGCTCAGCTTCCCTAAGTCCCTATTTTCCTTGGCATGAGGAGCTTTCAAGTGGGTTCAGTATGAAGCAGAATGACTTTCTTCCGCAGTGTAGCAGAAATCGTGGCAAGCTGCTCGTCATGTTCTTGGCTGTCTCTGCTGATAAAATAAATCTTTTATAAACATTTTTCTTTGAAGCTACCCAAGCTGCTTGCTTGCTTAGGCAAGAAACCTATGTAAACAGGCAAGTTGTCAAATGTGGTGGAATCATTACATCAGTACTTCCTTGGTAATAATAAACAGTGGGAAATAGTAATGATGAGGAGGTAGGAAAGGAAGGCCTCTTCCCTGGGCTAGTTAAATCGCCAACTAGGTGAAAGTTTGGAGATTCTTCTCCTACATGCAGCATATGTGGCCAAAGAGTCACGGGACCAAGTAGTACTTACTCTCTTGTGGATCGTCAAACCTGATACACAGTTGACGACGTTCCCTGTCTGGCCGCGTGGAAAGGATATCTTTTGTGGATGTAGTAGCTGGACAAAACAGTGCTTAGTGTTACAGGTGTTGTGTCCATTAAAAGGCTTTTGCTTGGAAGCAAATATAAAATGTCCAGAATTCTAGTTCTACCTGCTGTAATGATAATGGATCTTCTAGAAGCTGGCTGGGGGGGGGGGGGGGGGGGAGCTAACTTTGGAAAACAGCTGCAGGTTGCTTTAAGTGGGAATACCTGCAAACTGTTCTGAGAAGTGAAAAGACGACTTCAAAAGAATAACTTTTTGTCCGAGCTGCTTTTTTTTAAACACTTCAGAACTTTGACAAAGTTCAATTTTAATTTCTAACAACTGTGCTGTGTCACTATTTTTAATATTAAAATGTTGGAAGTTTCAGCCTTTTAGTATTGCAAGCAGGGTTAGGCTGGTGGAATATCAAGAACCCATAGTTTCAATCTTACAAACTGAGTAATGATTTTCTTTAGAATAATACTTTCCTGAGCTGAACATCAGTTGCCAAGGTTTATTTTTTTTCTTACTATGTATAATGGTAGACTGACGTTTGGCCAGTAGAGGGCAATAGGTATGTGCGTGCGTCGGTACAATGCTCAATAATTTCTGCTGGAATCACTTGGGTGTTTTGTGTTCTGGGTTTTTGTTTTGTTTTTTCCAATGTTGGTGGTGGTGATGAGAACAGACTTTTGGACCCCGCTGTCCACAGGAAGCAGTACAGCATTGCTTAATTAGAGTTCTCGGGACTTCTCTGCTTCCTTTCTGCCCTCCCCAACTTGTTTCCCCCTCAATATAGGTGACGTTACAAATCCTGAGAGACTTGATTATCTGGATTATTAAAGATTTCTTGAACTGCAAAGAGTTAAGCAAATCCTAGACAAAGATATTTGAAATATCTTGATTTGGAGCAAATCTAGAATTCAAATATCATTTGACAGACTTTCTTCAGACTTTTCTTTTCTTGTCCTTAGAACTGCTAATTTGCGGCTTGAAATAGACTTCTCAAGATAGTGTATGGACAAAAATGATGGATATAACATTCTCATAACTACTAGTGACATGTATTATCAGGCTTTCAAGTATTAACAATTATCTGAAGAGAACATTTTTAGTCGTAATGATTTTATTCCTTGCTAATCTTATGCATTGTCTTCCCTCACAACTGTCCATGTTTCCTTTTTAGTCTGAAACTCAGAATAGCAGTGCAGCAGCCAGTCAAGAGCATACTCCGCCTGTGTCCACTAACACGTCCATGAGTCCACGGCAGCGCCGTGCTCAGCAGCAGAGTCAGAGACGGGCTCCATCTTCAACTGACTTTAACCGGGTACAGCAACCAAGAGTCAACATGAACCACACTGGATCAACTGTTCTGATTGTCCTTCTGACTTTTGCACTGGCAGCTCTTATATTTCGTAGAATATGTTTGGCCAATGAGTATATATTTGAGTTATAAGGTTGTTTCTGTTGTAACAGCAGTGGCTTGAATGCTTCATTGAACATTCTGTATTGGGTATGACATGAGAACTGTTTACAAAGGTTACTTTTTGTATTTACGCTTAAGTCCTTATGAATGTTAATGTACCTACAGATACATTACTTTTAAGAAAAGTGTTAATTGAATGCCCACTGGATACTTGGAGAAACAGTGCAGTGGAATAGTAACATTAAGGCATGTGGGAGGGGAGTCAATTTGAGTAATTTATCAACTAGAAAAAGACAATTTAAAAAAAGTGGTTGATTCAGTTTTTTATGGAACATATAAATGCCATTAATCACCCCATCTAAGTTAGTATAAGATTTGACACTGGAGAAGGAATTCTAAAATGAAACACTACTATGTGTTTGTGTCCAGTGAACTCTTAATTTAGAGAGGATACAGTTCTGTAACCACTTTTATTTACCGTGACACGTTTCTAGAGGGGGAACACATATGAATTGGTTGTGATGCTGCTTTGTGTGTGTGAAAGGGCGAGAGGAGTAAGGGAGGAAAGAAGGGGCCAGACAACTATTTGCATTGTTTTGATTTTTATGTTTTGGAAGAAAGACTGGATAATCTTTCGGAAGATTTGGATGTCCTCTTCTAATACTCTCAATTGTATATCTTGGGTTTTTTTTAAATTTTAAGATTATATAAAACATGTCTATTCTTGCAATAGTTATAAATATGTAATATAATTATTTACCCAGAGCTATTGTCTTTTAATTATACCAGAAATATACATAATGTGTTGAACTGAATGTTTCATATGTGGTTTTATTTACTAAAGAAAATTTAAACCTTGTTATACTTAAACTCTCATATAGATGAACATGCTTGAGAAAAATATTTATTAAAACCTTGGTAATAATAAAGAGTTTCAAGCCAGTCTTCAGTTATATTTCAAGTATCACATGGCCTTTTGTTTGGTTTTTTTGTTTCTTTTTTTTTCTTAAACCTCAAATCAGTATTAGACCCAGAGGCTTTCTGCATTATTAGTTTATCAAAAAAAAAAAAAAAAAAAAACTGGTAATATTGATGAATGCTGTGAGGTCACATATACAAGCAATAGACCTACAATTGTTAGGGTTTTGGGAGGTTTTGTCTGTGAATGTTTTAAGTATTGCAGTGAAGTAGAAGAAAGCAATTGGTGGGATAATTTTCCCCTTGTATTATTGATCAGATTTAAATGTATTCTAGCATGTTGATTTCAAAGACAATGAAATGTAGCTAACTTTCATTTTGTTGCTGTCAAACATGATAGCCCTGACTTAAGTGAGGTTCTCATCCTGTTTCTCAGCAAGTATTTATGAAGCTACCTACAGCTGTCCTAAATTTTGTTAAATATAAGTGTTTTGAAACATTAAAGTAGCTATAGCAACTTCTAAAATAAGGAAAGCCTGTTGTGTGTCTAAGGGGAATGTGGAAATAAAAAAAAACAACACCAGTTCTTTTTTAGCACTCTTGTGGATTGCTGATAATCTTGTTTGCAGGTACAATAGAACAAAGATCAAAAAATAGAAGTTCAGATAAATGTAGTTTATTCATCACTTGCATACACATTCTGCTGCAGAACAATTTGATGTCAGTATATTAATTGATGTGTTTTTACCAAATTTGTATATTTATTTCATTAGAAATTAAAAAAAAACAAAGCAAACCAAACCACAAAACCAAAAAAACCCCACACCAAAACCCCCCAAAACCTCTCCAGCTCCTGTGTTTTCCTAGTTGGTTTGTTGCTTGAAAACCTCTTCTATTCAAGTGTTGCAAACCTGGGCTCACAGAAGAGAGGTCTGCCCCAAAGGACGGTTTTGCTGGGTTTTGACCCGCTTGCTCCTCTGGAAGCTTTGCTCTTGAGTGCGCTTTTCTTCTCCTAGAGACTCACTGCTGTGCCAAGCAAACTTTTGCTCTCGTACCTGTGCCCCACACTGGTTATTAGTAAAGCAGTGAAGTCTTCTGCAAAGAAGCAGCCTGCATTGCCCTTCGAATGGGCTATGAGAAAATAAGCTTCAAATGGTTTCTGAAAGCAGCCTCTTCCTTGTGGTTAAAGGAACAGCCGCTTTGTAGCTTTTCATTTTTATTTCAAACTTTTTTTTTAATAAAATGCCTGATTGTGCAAATACCTATTTGAAAAAATAAGTATTAATGGTGACCTGATTTATGTAAAGAGTCTATTGCATGTATAGATACTTCGGGGGTTACTGTGTTTTAATTTTCCTTTAAAAGTTAACAGTAAATAAAATCATTTTCAGAGGAAATAGCTCATCTTTTATCTTCAACAGCATAAAGAGGCAGAGTAAATTGGAAAATAAAATCTCAACTGCCCTAAAACCATGAAAATATGTGCATTTTACAGTTCTATACATGTCTGAAACATGGCACAGGCGGTTTCCAGTCGAAAAAGATGCCGTGTGAAGGAATAGAAAATGTGGAAAGCCTAATGAGAGGGGACAGCCTGGTTTTACACAGTCTGGCAGAAGGATAGCACTGTCCTGAGATTAGGGGATTGAGCAAAAAGCCAGCAAGCAGAATTACAGGTTTTTATATAATGGCTTTAGTAAATATCCTTTAGGACCCAGTGGAAATGTTTGGTGAGGCAAACTTCGTGAGTAATGGCCAATCATTAAGCCGTGATGAGGGAAAAGCTTTGCCTGAGAAGCTCCTGAAAGCCTGTCGAAACCATCACGTCAGGAAAGCAGCGTTTCTACCACCGATCGCCGACGAACGCCCGACGCTGGAATTAGAGTGGATTCAATGTTTGAGCCCGGGGGGACTTGTGCTACAGGAGGTTACTGGCCCAACTCCTGTTTCCAGCAAGATGCCTTATTTTGCAAAACTCCTTTTATTAATCTTTTGCTTAGTTCTTCTTGTGGAAAGCAGAAAGCACAGGAGGAGGAGGTGGACGAGGCAGCTGGAGGTGCAGAGGGCAAGGTAAGGGTTTTTAAAACACGTAAGCTGCTCTTCCTGTAGTGTTATAAATACATTACTACGTAGACCTAAAAATCTGCCCCGTCAGTGTCTTTGTGTATATCGGACCTGCAAACAGCCTTATAGATCATGTTTTTTGAATAGTGTCTGATACTATATTCAGTTTTAACTGTAAATGGACATGTTTAGTGATAACTTAACTCTTAATGAGGCAGGTTTTGCAGATAAGCTGACCGCTTCAGCTTAGTAAAAATATTCTTAGCCCTATATGTGAATTACAGAGAGAATTCAGAGAAGTTGCAATTAAGAGATGTTCAAATCTGCATGTTGTTCCAGCACTGTTTCAAGAGCAGGTTATTTACCCTGCTTGCTGGAATGTCTGTGCTACTTACATTCACATGAAATTAGATGTTGTTTTCGAACCATTTGAGATGGGGGTGTTGGTTAGCATGTGTAGTATTAATTAATAACATATAAATCCCTGGAAGTTACCCAGAGGCTGTGAAATTAGTAATGTTTTTTGAAGAAATTTATGGAAACTTTGCAAAAATATATATTTTAAAGTCAAGTAAAGGCATAAGAAAGAGTTAAAGGTCTTAGTAAAGTTTATTAGATTTACTGTTGCTGAGATTTGACTGGAGGTTTACATTAGAAAAGATAATCTTCCAAACCTGTCAGACAGTCCAAAGTATGTTATCCTTTTTTGTAGTTATCTCATCCAGCGGCAATTATATCTTACAAGATTCTTCATTGTTCGAAAGGCTCAAAAATAAAATTGGGTTAATCCATCTTATCAAGTGGCTTCACTACGGCTGTAAACCTTCATCGTTCATTTTGTTGGGTTTTTTGGTTTAACAGTCAATGCCTTTATTCTATAGGGAGTGTCGTTACTTGAACGTTTTACAAAGTTGTGATATAATTGAAAGCAAAGAATGCCTAATATGCTCTCAGATTTATACCACTTATTGAAAAATACAGTAGCATATGCTTTTAGTGACATAAATGTTATAAGGCTGAAACAGCTGGGGCCTGAGCCTGAAATCCTAAAGCTAACTGAAGTTTTGCCACTGATTCCCACAGAATCTCCATTATTGAATGAGATCTTTCATTTAACTCTGACAATTTTTCCAAGTCTATGTTCTGGACAACACAGGGGATTCAACAGTAGCATTTTCTTGCAAACCATTCACGTGTAGTAGAGATCATCTACTTGGAAGTAACAAAATAGTATAAATCTTTCTTTCAAATGTGACTTTATCCAAAAGTGGTGCCATTCTCTGGGTTAATAAGTTGTTTGAATATTTTGTACTTTATTTAAACATTGCAAGAATAACTTAAAATTGCTACAGCGCCGTTGTTTTTGTGAAGTTGTGATGGAGTGGAAATCAAAGCACTGCTAAAATTATTTATATAGATCAATTTACTGTAAAGAATGACTGATAGTATTTGGTTTCCTGTGAAGTAATGCTTTTAATGAACAGTTTTCCAGCCAGGTAGAACCTGAGGAGCTATATGTCTTTTATATATATATATATATATATATATATATATATATATATATATATTTTTTTTTTTTTTTACATTTTCTATGCAAACAATGTACTTAATTGAAAGTATATAAAAGTAAGTATTAGGGGCTATTAAATGTGAATGACATTTTAAATACAGAGAATTCTGCAATATTGCGAAAAATAGTGTACGGAGCCATGACACTGATATCTTAAATTTCCAGTTACGCAGAAAAAATACAGTTGTCTCTAAACCAGCAATGAATGGTGGACTCTTCTAGTAAAAGGAAATTAAAACCAGCTCCTATGCTGGTTTTCTAATCATGTAAGAGAAATGAAAACTGTCCTTTAATAACTGTATCACGTTTTCTGCTTAGTGTTTCTCTTGCTGACTTACCATGAGAAATATAGTAAATGTACTTTACAGTAAACGTAATAGGCAAGAAAATTTATTCCTATGTTTGGGAATCTACATTTGACAAGTTTGATATTTTGTGTCCTTCAGGGTGATAGAGCAACCCGATCGAAGGATCTTTATGTTGATTTCAAGAAGCTAGCTTGGGTTGTGCAAGCGCAGAGGACCTTCAGCTCCGTCGTTCATTCCTTGAACGTTGCATGGCGGTTCCTGCCCGCGGGGCTCTGTGGGCCTGGGGTAACTGGGCCTGCAGGCACCAGGCAGCCGTCTGCCGGCCGCACGCAGAGAAGCTGTCCTGGGCCTTCGTGGGAGAGGAGCATGGTAAAGCCAGGTTAGGGCCGTGGAGGTAGGAACCCACATTAAGAAACGCCAGGGTAAGGGTTGCCTGTGCATCCTTGATTACTCCCCGTTTTACGTTAATGTTGAACTGTCATGCCTTATTTTTAATATGAGTGGTACCCCGCTCAGCGTGCTGAATGGAGAGCACTTGCAGAATTAGAAAATGGGTCGTGTTTCATTTTCTCTTACTCCTGCACCCCCCACCTCACTGGTAATGCAACTCTCCGACAAAACAGAGGTATGACTTAAAGAAGCAACCGCCTCTGTGCAGCATTGCCGTGGCCATTGCCTGGAGCCGCTTCACGTTACGCTCTGGAGAGCCTGGGCTTTGCGTAGGAAACTGGGGTGTGCTCGTTGAGTAGCAGCTCCTGGCTTTGTGCTTTGATGGTAGTTTTTTTTACATTTTCCAGGGATACATTTCCCTCTCTCTTATCTTACAAAACTGGCTGAAGGGATTCAGTGACACCTGTTTGTATGAAGCTGAACTTTTTTGCTGATGTACAAGCTGGTGAATGGTGCACGAAATCAAGAGCTCATAATTAACAGAAGATTTGTTGGTGAAAAAATTTTGCATTTCATTCTGTTTTAGAGAAATCAAGTAATAAATGAAGTGCAAAGTAAAACCTGTCAGAGTCACCTGACGGGGGATATTGGCTCCAGCATTACCTACATACCAGGGAATAAATTTCCAGAGAGGAGGTAAAGACTTTGGTGCTGAAGGAGATGGTGTAAGTGTGGAAAGGTGCAGGTGTGTGTGTCGGATGGGCTGTGTACCGCTGCCAGGGCACGTCAGACTTGCTATGTGTAGTACTGATTGCACAGTGCATGTCTATGTGTGCTTGTAGCTTCCTTGGAGCATCAGCATTACGGTAAGTGCCAAGCGAGTGCTGTTGGCATGTCCAGCACTGGATTGGAAACGGTTTGGGGTACTCTTCAGTAGCTCTGTGGTGGCTGCATCTCAGGAATCACAAACAAATGGCAGTAGTCCTCCTAGACTATCCATCTGGACAGAATTTCCCCACAGAAAAAGAGAAACTCTGAAAAAGTAGTGCTTTTGTTAATATTTATTGTTCTATAAAAATTGCTGATAATGCTTCTGGTAATGTTTATTGCTCTGCATAAATTGTTCTAGAAGAGAGGGCTCAGGAGACATTTGCCATCTTGATTGTGCCTGTGAATGCTGTGTTTCCAATGGCCTCTGCACCGGACAGACAGACACAGTCTGGCTCCGAGTCTGCTTATTCCTCTCTCCTAACAGTTGAGCAAAGCCGCATGCTTCAACCATCAGAAACACTGCACTTTTGAAATAGAAGGGGCTTTGAACTTCTGTCAGCTAAAGACTTTCTGCCAAGGTTTTTGGAAGTGGTCAGTGGTTTGGAGTATCTCATTAGAGATGTAATTTTCAGGACACGCTACATGCCAGCCTTAGGTTGGGACTCAAAGCAGAAGCAGACCGTCAGGGCACGGCAGCGCGAAACTCAGCACACAGACTGTCTTTCCAAACAGCAGTTTGCTGCAAGTAATCTGCTGATCCCTGCCGAAATGGCTGCTGCTGGCAGGCGTGCTCCCTCCGTTGCCTTGCCGGGCTGCATTTTTTGCCCCAACTTTCAACCAGGTGGAGCAGACAAGTCTTCTGGCCTCTGATACCTCCCAGCCCCTACTGATCCCCTCTGCTCTCTGGTGATTTCTCAGAAAATGCAATATTTCTAAGTGGCTTAATGGTTAAAATGTTGATAGCCATTTTTTTACAGGTGTGTTGCTTGCCTGGGGTTCAAGTCCAGGGCATTGCACAGCCTCTAGTTGTGCAAGGTTTGATGTCTCCTGAGATTTTTTTCACCAACACCGTGGCATCACAGCAGGGCCAAATAGCAATGTGAAACAAAAGCAGAGAGAGACATGCACACACACAAATGGCAACAGCGGATCTGAGAAGCAAACCTCATGCCTTATCTTGGCTGTGTGCTCCAGCTGTGGTTCATGTTTGCAGTTGTCACTTTTCTGCTGTTGCTAATGTTGCCCTCTCTGACTGGGCTGCAGCTGCGTAGCTGTCTGTGTAGGCTGTGAGATGTTTAGAGCCTCAAAGATGGTGAAGGGTTTAGAGGGGAAGCTGTATGAGGAGTGGCTGAAGTCACTTGGTCTGTTCAGCCTGGAGAAGAGGAGACTGAGGGGAGACCTCATCGGGGTCTACAGCTTCCTCACGAGCGAAGGAGGAGGGCAGGTGCTGATCTCTTCTCCCTGATGACCAATGATAGGACCCGAGGGAACGGCAGGAGGATATGCCACGGGAGGTTTAGGTGGGACATAAGGAAAAGGTTCTTCACCCAGAGGGTGGTGGAGCACTGGAACAAGCTCCCCCAGGAGGCAGTCATGGCGCCAAGCCTGACAACATTCAAGAAGCAATTGGACAATGCCCTCAGATGGGGTTGTCCTATGCAGGGACAGGAGTTGGACTCGATGATCCTTGTGGGTCCCTTCCAACTCAGGATATCCTATGATTCAACACGGCTTCCTCACCAGCCTGCGTGCATTCGGTGCTGTCTCTTCAACAGTCGTGCCTCTGGCCTCTTCAGCGGAACAGTGGCCTCTGGCTCCCTTGGCTACACCCGTTATCCCCCATATCTCCATCATTTGGCTCTTCGCAGCGTTCGCTGCCCAAGCAGCCTGCTTACACCGGAAAGCTGAACGTTATCGCAGTGCTGTACCTCTGCAATTAAACATGCTGGTTTATTTTTGCTACTGCTGACATGGGTGCCAGCTGCACTGATTTCACAGTGAGGAGGGCCTGTAATTGTTTTTTGTTTCTGCGAGCCAAAGATGATGTCTTAAGTGGCAGGGGGCATGGGGACAGCCAGGCAGGTTGGATAGTTCTGCCCTGAAATAGTGCAAATAAAAGGTCAAGTTTTTAGCCTTGCAAGGGAGTGCCTCTGCATAAAACCTCCCTGTGAATTTTGCCCTCTGCTTATGTTACTGTTGTTGGCTTTGGGCTGGATGGATGTAGGAAGAGGCAAGGAGCGCAGGGTTTGGGATACACTTGGTAAAAAACAGCTCCATTTATTGCTGTGAAGAACAAATCTATTCTGCGTTCATCTTTAATAAGCCAAAAATATGAACAACCATAGAACAGATTGGGTTTTTTTTCTGGTTAAAAACCATACTTTATAAATCCAAGCAAAAATGGAGGGACCTAAGCAATAGATGATAAGGCGTGTTGGGCACGTGACCATGAAATATTCCTAATGTGTACGATAACAGTGATTGTGCACATCCTTTGAGTTTGTGTCCATCATTTTCCAGAGTCTGATTTAGTTTTTTCTAGAAATCTGGCAAGGAAAGTCTCTTTCCTTTCCTTCCTGCTCCAGGCATAAAACCACAGATGAGTCGGTGTGGCGCATGTTACATCCCAGCTTGTCAGAAAGTTCTCGACCATATCTGATCCCATGTGATCCATGTACATTAATATTAAAGATACACATCTATGTGGGATACACTTGTAGCATAATGGAGATGATAATAAATTTGGAATGCTCATCTAGGAGCGAGTTAATTGTTATGGGAGTCATAAACTGTTTACTGTACCTTCTCTTTTTTTTCATTTATCCTCTAGGGGATCTTTTTGCAGTCATATGCTTTGTTAGTTAGAAAAACAGGAGGTTTTGTACCTTTCTTGGTGCTCGGTTTACGCAGTGTGCACCTCCTCCAGCTTGCTGTGGCTGCTACACAAAGTAAATGACACCTTCAACTAACACGTTTTGGGTTTTTTTCCCACAGAATATACTTAAGCGCGGTAAGATTTTCACTGAAACTGTAGAAACACTTTTCTGAGTCCCAATAGGAAACAGGATCATGGGAGCCAATGTCCCATGACCATGAGATACCATCTTGTGACCAAAGTCAATGCTGAATTCTCCAGAGGGAGGTACGGAAACCTCCCGGACCCTGGCTGCCAGCAGCTGCCCCGTGCTCGGGACGGAGATCACCTTTCCTTTCAGGCTCACCACTTAGCCATTGCCTTATGCCCTACAGCAATTTTATAAGTTCTTTATCTTGCTCTGGAAAGGTCTGAATGTCTGCATAGATGCCCGCTGCTTTTTTGAGTCCTGCTGAGCTGTTATCTGTGATTCCTCATGCCATCAAAATTTAATTTTCTTTGATATATTTGGCAATATAAAAAGGATCAATTTCATGCAATTGAGAACAATTCTGAATAAAAGTGACTGGAAAGGAAAATATAAAAAAGAATTTAGGGCAATAATGGAGAAGCTTTTACAGAAGCTCAGCGAGATACCTGTCCCCTTTTCTCGTCTGTAAACAGGAACACGTCCTCACAAAAGACAGTTTTATCAAACTCATCCCACTTGAGCGAAGTGTAAACAGCAATAAAATTATATATGAAAAACATGGCATAAAATAGAAAAGGAGATGGGTTGCTTTAAATGAATAGTGGTGAATTGCAGAGTGCATAAAGCTGAAAGAACCCCTGACAAATCTATAATCAGAAGTGCTAAAGACCATAAGTACATCAGGGAGGATTTATGAGATATTGGTGATCAGGTTGTCAGCAAAGGCGCCCGGTGGGCAGGAGTGCTCAGTGCATCCTTCAGCTCTGCAAAGGCACTGGCGGCTGTATTCACCTTTGCTGCAGATGGTGAGATGCTTCCTATGCCAAACAGCGGTGGGGGTGGCATGGGGTCCCTGCCGGAGAGGATCAGAAGACACCAGCATAGCTGATGCCACACACTGTTATAAAGAATGGGGTTTTTTTCAAACAAACTTGGTCTTGCTTTTGGATTAAATTGACAAAAATAGTTATTATGCATTTCAAAGGCTGCGTAGACTGCCTGTCATTAAAAATAGCTCTATACAAAATCTTTGTAAATGGATTAAATTGATTAAAAATGAAATGACAGACCTCTATCTGTAAATTCTGAATCTTCCGTCATGTACCTGAAGGATTGGGCATGAACTGATGGTTCAATGCTGGCTATTAAATGCAACCCCTGGCTCAGGCAGTTCCTGAAAACCTGTTTGCTTCCTAAGGCAGCGTCGGTGTCCCCCGCCAGCCCTCTGACGCCTCTCAGCCACAGGCTTGTTCTTAGCAACTCTCCTCTGTGCTGTTCGCTGTTTGATGATTTTTAAGTGAATTGATCAGAGCTTGGCGTTTCAGTCAGGCTGTGCCATCGATTTACAAGACGGCATTGTAATGCCGTCAGGGTTTTCCATACTATTTCCTCATACAGCATGCAATCCAAAGTTTTGTTGGATTTTTAACTTGATTTTTTTCCCCCGTTCTTTGAGTAGAGAGATTTGATTGATCATTCACTGGTACTTAGGCCTTTCCCTGATGGTTAAATTCACAGTAAAGTCCAGTCACAGACACAGTACGATCATTCTTCTCCACTGCCAGCTTTTCAGGAGCAGAGGCAATACTGCGGACCGTGAAGTGGAGCACTTTTAGTCAGCAGCCCTAACCTTTGCAAAGAAACACGACCTCCCCCTGCAGCAAGCAGCGAAAAGCTCAACTTTTGCCCCCGATCATTCCCATTAATGGCTGTGCTTGGGTTTATCCCCCTGCTTTTAGGTAACCATGAATGCAGCCGTGTTGGGAGGGTGGTTGCTGCAGCTGGCTCTTTTTTACAGCCAGCAGGGAGAGAGACGCTCCGATATCCCGATTTAAACAGGAGCCCAAAGTGAGGTGAGACGAGGGGGATCCAAATTTTCCTATGATGTAGCATGCACCTTTGAGCACAGGGCTTATGTTCTTTCAAAACATCCATTTAATACATTTTTTTAAATTCTGTTGCTTCTTTTTCACCTCCTTATTAAAGTAAGCAGGTTATCCATGTTAGCAGCAGCTATCAACGCCCCTTAGGTTTTATTGTTACTGAATTGAATGATCTGGTGGGAAACTTTTCTTCTGATTTGCAATTTATGCTCTGTTTGCTAATACTCATCATGATTTGTATTTTAATGACCCTGAAGCACATCCATGGCCCTTCCACAGCCACACTTACACGTGTGGTGATGGTTTTCTAAGCTCTGAATTTTTGATCGAGATTTTAAGCCTAATTCACCCTCATCTTTGTATCTATTAGAGTGGTCCCTTTATTTTTCCTCCAAACTTTTGTTCTTTACTGTCAGTAATATTTCTCCCACACAGGCAAATGAATCTAAACGCTTTTGCATAAAGTTCTTTCTAGTTATTCTTCTTCTTTTTGGTAAGTTGCTGACAAACAGCTAACTGCAGCAGTATTTCCAGCTTTGTCAGTTCTCATGACCAGAGAAAGGGGTTGAGGAATCTTAATGGTCCAAGTGCTCCTTCCTGCGCCGCTGGGGAATGCCAGGGAGGCTGATCTGGACGTTCTTCTGAGAGTCCACGCAGTATCTGTCTGTCTGCTGTTTAGTTACCCACTTATGCCATTTCAGTGACTTTCTAACACTTGTCTCAGGGGTTTGTTGTCATCCTTGTTCTATTGTTATGTGATCTCTCAAATAAAAAGTTAGGACTTTTTCCCCCTTAATATCCAGAAAAGTGAAGGATTGCAGATCTTGCTGATGTTTCTAGATAAACCCCCTCTTTTCCTGCTGCTGTGGAGGGAAATGGGTGATTTTGTCATTGTTAAAAGTCAAAAAGCAAAGCAAGCCCTCTGTCCACACAAACTGCTGGTACTCAGCTGATGCTTCTGGGGCAGATGATAGTCTCAGAATAGCGTATGACATTGAGTGACCGCCGTCAACAAGAGCTTTCTCATGATAACGTTGCCTTGATACCCAGCCAAGTCCTGGCTGGGTAGCATGTGGGGCAGAATCAGCTGCTTTTACTGCTGTGCTCTCGGCCCTGTGCCTCCCCGGTGTGCGGGCTGGAGAGAGCACCGTGTCCGTCTTGGAGCCGGCCGAGATGGCAGGGGTGTCCTCAGTGGGGGCCAGGTCTGAGTTAATGCTGCGGAGAGGCAGCATTGGGGCTGCCGCGCTGGCCTACGCCGTGGTGCTGGCAGCAACCCCGCTTCCCTCCGTGGGGCTGTGCCCACAAGGATGCCACTCCCGGGGCTCTGAAATCAGGCAGGCAGAAGTCGTTTGCAGAGACATCAGACCAATACTATTGCTGTTTTTTGCAGCCACATCTATAAGAAGAATCATGATGTGACCAAAACTTGGAAAGGAAAGACAGAGCAACTTCTCAGGGTTGATGACCATGACTTCACCATGCGGCCAGCTTTTGGAGGTGAGAATAAAATGGTTCTCTTGATTTCATGCTCATCTAACTAAGAGTCATCTAATTATCTTATTAATCTTGTAATTTAAAAAAAAAAGCCTCTGGCCAGATGCCCCAGTGTGAGGGGAAAGGACTTGGGTGGTTTCAGGAGATACTCAAGGCAATTCGGAGAGGCCTCATCCTCACCTCATAGTCCTCTGTACAGCTCCTACACACCTTCCTGTTGCTGAAGCTGGCTCTTTTTTTGGCTACTGTTCCCCAGCCTCAGGATGGACCCTCCTGGTAAGCATGTCACTGTTGAGAAGATGAACAAGCTGCAGGTTTTAATGTTCACTTGTAGATGTGAAGTTGCAATGACCTTTTCAGCTGATGTGATCAAATTGCAAAGTAAAGAACTCGTTAGGTGGATCACATCCTATCCTTGCTGGGAGAAAATGGAGTGGTTTTGTCCAGATAAAATCTTGTCTCCAACTCTCTAAAGCAACCAAAAGAGCAGGAGGGGAGGCCTCCATCACCTTCACTTCTGTCTTCTGTTATACCCAGTTACAGGAACATGCTTGCCTAGTCTTTCTAAGGTCACTACTGCAGAGGTACAAGCGTACTTGAATAAAAAATCTGCTGGTATACCAGCATGGATACCCCTCTTCTGATTAGATCAATAACCAAGCCCCTCCAGAGATAAGCACAGAGTTTTCTGCAGCTTTTGCTGAATGGCTAATACTGCATCCTTTGTCAGTCGGCCTTCTAGGACGAAGTGCAACATCTCCCTGTCCAGTGGGTCACAGGGGTATTTTGCATTTTGCACCTAGTCCATAGAACAGAGCTCCTCTGACCTGCCCGTTCCTGGCGCAGCTGGAAAGATGTTTCTCACCCTACAGTGCAGATGTGCTGATCTGACAGCACACTGCTGTCCCCGTGCTCACAACCCAGGCAACTGGGGTTGTTTAGCCTGGAGAAGAGGAGGCTGAGGGGAGACCTTATCGCTCTCTACAGCTACCTGAAAGGAGGTTGTAGCGAGGTGGGGGTCAGTCTCTTCTCCCAAGTAGCAAGCGATAGGACAAGAGGAAACAGCCTCAAGCTGCACCACGGCAGGTTTGGGTTGGATATTAGGAAAAATTTCTTCACCAAAAGGGCTGTCAAGCACTGGAACAGTCTGCCCAGGGAAGTGGTGGAGTCCCCATCCCTGGAGGTATTTAAAAGATGTGTAGACGAGATGTAGATGTGGACTTCAGAGTCCAAAATGTGTCATCACCAGTGTTCCCCAGTTTAGGTTTTGATGCCCAGTGTCACCACTGCACTGTATTTCTGTAAACAGACCAAATTTTTACTACTTTTATCAATGTCACAGAGCCCGTGAGGAACACCTCTGTGCACATTTCCCACCAAGCAGACACACATAGTTACATGGTTACTCTTCCAGTGCTAATGTAACTGCATTTTAATCTCCTCCTTGTCTTGTTTTGTTATGTTACCCCTCATCACAAGCATTAGGATACTGCTAAAGTTTAAAAACTTGGAGTACCATTTATAAAATTGAGAAATATCCTAACAGCCTTTGGTGAGAAGGTGACTTTTTGTAAAGGAAAAACATGGCGTTTCTGTAATTTTTGCTCAAAACCTCCTTAGGTTGCAGAGCTACCTGGAACAAAGGTGGGGTGTTAGGAAAGTTGCACTAAAGTTGCATATGATAAGGAACAAAACATAGCAACAACTTTGTTGAGGCTCCAGCCTTGGAAAGCATGATTCACAGGCATGGAGACAGTCTGGGTGCTACAGGTTCTTGCACAGCTGCAGAATTATGCAGTGTATTTTTAGTGACAGATGATAATCCTGATGGAAAAAAATATAAAGGAAAGAAAACAAAAGCCTGGTAAGAGGCGATCCTTCTATTTTCTTCTCTAATGTTATTCGTCAGGCAGTCACAGTGATTTGCTACACCCTGTGAGTCCTTCCAGTTTTTTGCTGCGGCAACGCCAGTCAAACTGATGTGGTCTGACCTCCGTAGGATAAAAAGGCTTTTGTACTGCTGAAGCGGTGTAGAGGAGTCCGTGGGATGCGTGTGATTGTAAGTGGCTGCTGGCCTAAGACCCTCTTTGCGGGCAGCCCAGGGACCACTGTCTAACGGAGAGTCCAGCCCCGTGGCATTGCATTGGGCCTGTGATGTTATGGTGCAGGCGGGAAAGGCAACTCATCTCTGGAAAACATAAATAACATCAGAAGGAGACTGTGAGTGACATTAGACTATAAAGAAACCCCATACCTTAAAAGTGATCGTTCCCAAGCTTGGTTGAGTAATGGGCAGCTGTTAACCTTCAACATTATTGGTGGACCAGTCTACAACTTCAGCGCTGAACTTTAAGCTAAAAAGGGGATGGGGTCTGCAGCTGCTTTTTGTGGCCACGGTGACTCTTTGTGGCCACGTGGCTTATCATGGCCAAGTGGCTTATTGTGGCCATGGTGACTCTTGTTGGTCTGCAGAGGACAGTCAGCAAGCTGCCAGCCCAGAACAGCTGTGACCATTGGACAGAGCAGGCTGGGGTTATGCAAAGTGAAACAGAAGAAAAGCATTAGAGAAAGGTGAAGGGGTTTTCAAGAAAAAGTATCTTGGTAAAGAGCAAGTGAGCAAGCAAATGTTGTGTAAGTTGTGTTATTAACAGCCCAATAAGCACGGTTGTCTTGTGTGCTCTCAGCCCATTAGAGGCAAGCTATTGGGCATGGTGGTAATGACAAAGATTTTTGCTTTGCTGATGCTCAAAGTAGCCTCCATAAGCTAAAATAGACTGCGTTTGTTATGACCCTTGGGCTGTTATTTCCATGTCAGTGACCTTGTTCCAGCTAGCAGATGTTCAGGTATTATTTACAAATATTAGTATTTAAAGATTATGTAAATGTTTGGTTTACTGCCTTCCTTAAACATCCATTTTAAGCATTTCATCTATGACATCTCGTATTTTACAGGGAGCCTGTGAATAAGCAGCTTTAGCTGATACTTAAAATAGCTGTATCTTTGCTGAGGGACAGCCTAATGCTGTACTTTTATTATATTTCTTCATAGCCTAATAGCCTAACGTCAGCTGGTCCTCGCTGCCCTTTCTTGGCAGTATTTTTGTCAGGACGGATGAATGGTGGGGTGAATGAAGCATCAGCAGTTCGCTTAGGATTTGTATCAAGGGCTGGAATAAAACTTGCTTCTCCCTCAATGGGATGTGAGCAAACGAAGGTCTCTGCAGTCATGTGGCAGCTGATGAGCATATCCTGGTGGTGACTGCCTGGTAGCTGCCCACACTGAAGAGGTCCCAGACATATATGCATACATTAAAAAAAAAAAAAAAAAAATATATACACACATACACGTACATGCAGGACCACTGAAGACTGTTTTGCAGCTTGCAGACATGGGATCCCTTATGGGCATCTGCGAGCCTCTCTGGGTGTGTGCAATATATCTGGCAGCAAAGAAGTCTCAAATTTGCTTGTTTCCTATGTAGATATTTTTGTCTCAGGGCCTACATCTGCCTCACTCCTTCAAAGACAGCTGAGAGGAAAGAGAGACTGTCTCAGAGAAAAATAATGAGCCTTTGAAATCACTGCCAAAGAGAAAAATTAAAGAGATGTTGCAAAGCTTTAGTCTCAGAGCTGGAGTGGAAAACTGACACCAGGCATTTTCACGGTAGCATGCTATTCCCTATCTTCCAAAGCCTCCTGCAGTGTTAAAAAATAAAACCCATGTTTGTGTCCAGTACCCATTTCTGACTGGAAACTGACTGGTCCTGTGTAGCTTTCATGGCTGCTCCTCAGTGAGTGGTTTTAGGTGCCAAGACACGCAGGGACGCGACAGGATTTAATGTTGGGCACCTTCTGAAGTCATTCCTGAACAGGACTCGTGGAAAACTCCTGGGTTTCCTAGAGGGGTTAGCCCCAGACCAGATGTCCCATTCAGCCTGGGACAGAGTTTAGTATTCAAACTGGAGTTTTTGCAAGGTGAAACAAGCCATAAAGTCTCGGTGTCAGAACCCACCCAAAATGGAGACTTGTTGTGTCCGTCTATTCTACTTGTGCAATCACGGAATGCAGATGCACGGTGGGCCTTCTCTAAAGGTATTCTGTGCGGCATCTTTTCTATATGCAGCACCTCAGTCCAATGTGTAATGGCTTTCATGGAAGAGCAGGTCACAAAACAGAGCAGCTCACTGCAGAGGAAAGAGAAATGAGGGAGCGCTCTCACTGCTGATTCCCAGGACACCAGGTTGTGAACTTGGTAAAGGAATAAAGACATAGAAAGCCACAAACACCTTGACAGGCTGGTCCCTGAGTATCTTTTTAATACCCAAGTTTGATTTGAGGCAAGGACACTGACATGCAGGAATTTCCAGAAATAAGATGTTGCTGACACAGTTTCAGAAGGTGGTACCTTTACAGGGAGAAGGTGCAAGGGTGCTCTCCTGTATCACCTGTCAATCCTACACAGAAATTGTGGGGCTAATGGATACCGTCCAATACAAGAGAGAAAGTAGAAGCACTCCTATCAGCCTTGGGTGGTGGTTCAGGTCACTTCAATCCTCTCTCAACATGCAAATATAAATATCTCCCTCAAAATGAAAAACTCCTATTTTCCATTTCCAATTTTTATATCATCAAAATTGCTAATGACTGTGCAAGTGTCTTGAGTTTGCTTGGAAGCTGCCACGTGCTGTCTGAGATGCAAGGGGAATACTTTATTGGTGTGTTCGTTTCTGTGTTGTAAGTGGAAGTCTGTGACTTTTATGAAGTTTTCTAAGAGTCCAGAGTTTGCTTTCTGGTTGTATCAGTCCTGCTGGATTAGGATTTCTGTTCTGCAAGATATTGCTGTGGACAGTGATGGAGATAATGGATGTTGACACGTTTGCTGTTTCTGGAAGAAATGCTTCAGTTGAAGGTTATACAATTTCTCTCCAGACCTTGATCTGTAAATACTTGAGGTCATGTTTAATTTGAATAATTCCATGAATTTGGCTGACACTTTTCAGAGACCCTAAAGTATGAGCTGAAAACCTTTGCTGGGCTGCAGTCTTTGAGCAAAGCAGCACTGCTTCGTCATCTCAGCCAAATCCACAGCTTTCACATGGATCCGTTTACCTTCCCATCCAACACTGAACCATCCTAGAGAGGAGCCTGAGCTTTGAGATTTCTCCAGTGTTACAGTATTCAGGTCTTTTCCTGCTTGTAATTCTCCAAGCTGATCCTTCTGTATTTCCTCTCTCTGAAGAAAAAAATTAATATTGATAAAATATTGTTTATGACAAGGAAAAGCTAGTTGATGAGGGTTTTTTTACATTTAATGTTATAATCTAAGTTACTTGTCCTCTGTCTACCTGTTCAGTGTGTCAGATACCTTCTCAGCTGTTCTTTTCCCTTCCTGTTCACACCTTCCTCATCCTCTGCTCCCCCTCAATAAAGAGGTTTTTTTTTCTCTGTTTGCTCCTCCCTAGTGACATTTGATGTGGAATTTGGCAAAGCATCTGGAGCCCCAGTGGTTTAACAGTTTAGTTTCCAGAGGGAGAGGATTAAAAAGCTAGCAGTTCCCAATTGACTCCAAGGATTAGTGAGACCAAAGATCTCTTGACATCTTTCTGTGACTGATCAGCAGCCATTTAATTCAATGGTACGTGCTGTAGCCCAGGTGACCTTTAAGGAAACCCAGGGTTTGTTTCTGTGGTTTAAGGAGGGCATTTCTTTACAGGGCTTCTGTTTTGCTTCAGACACTGCATGCATTTACAACGTTGCTTGCATCAAGTACCTCTGCAAAACTGCATCTTGGTAGAAGTTTTAAAGAGTGATGGGCCAAGTGAATAAACAATTATCATTATCAGTTTTGCTCATCACCTAGAGCAGGACTTGGTGATCATTTGATTCCTACCACTAGCTCCCAGGCAGCAACATTTGGGCTGGCCCCACTGGCCCGTCACCCACCCTTCCCTGCTCAGCCCAACCTCTTGTCCAAGCCTCCTCCAAAAAGTCTGGGTGTCTCAATGTGCCCTCATTCCCACTCGTGCGCTCTCTCATTGCCTCAGCCCCAGGTGCTGAATGAGGAGCAGGGAGAAGGGAAAAGCAGTGATTGCTCCTGATGGTTGTAGTAGGATTTTGCCCAAGAAAGGCAGGGTAAATATTATTTCCACTGATAAGTAAGTTTTACAGTCTCATCTTCATACTGTTTGTATTAAGAACTTCACATTTGAGTCCAGAGTCCAAATGATTTCTCTTTCTCTCTGTTATATGCACTGTTTTATCATCCCTCAAATTCATGATTAACTGCAGAAAAGAAAAAAAGTAAAAGCAGTTTCACTGATACACAAGACACCTAACCCAACCTCAGGCCTCTTAAGGACTTTCCAGACCATCCAGCTTTAAATTGAACACCCTTTATTTTGGCATTAATAAAGCTTCATGTCAGCTCCAGACTGAAGCTTAGACTTTGTCCTTGTAGTGAGGTAGCTGCTGGTTATCTGGGAGCCAAACTGAGCATTTGGTGCAGGAACATGAAAAAAGAAAAGAATATGGACATGGCATTTTATCTTCAAGAACAGATAGAGAAGGAATAGGAGAGAGGGACAAATACCAACTTGGCAGTGTTATTCTGTTTGTGGTTTTGGGGTTTTTGTTTGCTTTTTGTTGTTTTGTTGTTTTTTTTTTTTTTTTAATCTGTGATTAGTATTCAGACAAGTGTGGAAATTGCAGCAGTAAATAGACTTCGGATGGATTTTCATTTCCTGAATCAAAGCTAAATTAAGCATTCATATACAGAGAGTGTCTCTTGCAGTCTGGAAGTTGAGGGGGGCTGCCCAGCACGTGCTGGGCACGCAGCCCCTCGGCACCAGGGAGACCCAGTGGGAAGCACCACGGCCGACCGCTGCCTTCCTCTTCTGGCACAACCTGATTGCGCTGTGAAGCCATCCTGGCAGAGACCGCGTCTTCTCTGTTAGCACCGTGCTTACCACAACATGGCTGTTTGGAAGCACTGTGGGCGCTACTGTAATGTCAACAGCTGTGTGTGACAACAAATAATATTAATTACAAACGCTTTCTCTGGCAAGAGCCAGAGGCAGTGCTGAGGGCAGCCTTGTGTCTGCCTTGACCTGGGCTGTGTTGGACCATGGAGCCTTCCTGAAGTGACTTACTCTGAGCATTGAGCCGTGCTGTAGCAGAAGCCCAAGTTAAGTATCATCACAAACATGACTACACTGAAGAGCTATTAGGTATTTAAAGGCATTAAGGGAACAGATGATAAGTATTTCAATTATTGCTCAGGCTCTTATTGACCACCATGTATGACTTCACAAGGTATCTGAGGCAAGGAAAACTAACTGGCTACCAACAGGGCACTGCCTATCAGCAGGCTTGTGTTGTTTCTCTGTTGGCTATACGGCACATCAAAGTGCTTGTTATCACCACAGATACAGTGCTTTTTGCTACCTTGTTTAAAAAAAAAAACCAAAAAACAAAGCACATTTTACTGAGCAGGAAGAATGTCATATAGAAATTCTTTCTTTGGTGTTGTTTTTAAGTTTTGTTTACTCAATGTCCTAAATAATCATAGAGAGTAGAAGGAAGTGTGGCTGCAACCAAGGTATGAACTCATAGAGTGATTTCAGATTGGAAAGGACTGTGTTAAAGTACTGTATGTAAAACAGGCAGGGTATGTAGTGAGATGTAGCATCACTTATTAGGTCAACTGAAAGAACCAGAAGTAACAAATCACCTCCTTAAAAACAGCACTCTATAAGCTAATTTGCTTGGTAGACCTTATCATACTCCACAACTACTCAGCTGACGAGGATGAAGGGGAGCAGAATACACAGCCATTGCCACAATATTTCCACTCAATGAAGCCACCATTTCCTCTGGTCAAACAAGAAGATAATGCATTTGTGGGGTGACAGAAGGGCCATGTGCTAGTCACTGTCTGCAGGATGCTGGATTGCATGTTAGGAAGGACACATCTGCTTTGGACGTAAGCAATATCTCCTTCTGGGGCAAGGAGCCAGTCAAAAGAAAGGATGCATGGCAAGGGTGACAAGATATCTGTGATTTTGCTGTGGATTTGCCTCTCTTTGATGAGTTACGATGGTCTGAGAAGGAATCCACGGGCTGATGAATGGTTGCATCCTGTAGCCACAGCAGTAAGGACTGAGCACGTTTCCTGGCCTGGTAGGCAGGGACTGGCTCATGAGGAGCTGAGCTGGTGCCACCAAAAGCAGAGGCCTCTCTGACCTGCTGTGCTCCTCCCTGCCTGTCTCCTCTGGCCCCAGTGGCCAACTCGGCCACCTGACAGGTCTTTCCCTGGGCTGATTCAAGTCACTGATTTGGAAGAAAATAGTCCAATTGCTGCTGCTGCTGCTGCTGTTGGTTTTGGCTGGGTTAATTTTCTGTGGCTCAGTGAGATGAACAGTCTTATAGAAGGTCTCACCACAAAGTCTACTCGTCTATGCAACTTCACCCTTTGCTGAAAGTCATTCCCCGGGTAATTTGGGGAGGGGGCTGGGGACTATTCTCACCTGTTGAACAAGCACATCTGTGTTGTGAAGCCCTGTGTGCAAGAGGAAGAAAATCTTCGGCACCTCTCAGCCCCGCTGCTGGACGTGGTTGTGACAGCAGGTCTGCATTTCATCAGCGGTGCAGACTGGGGCTTTGTGGGTTTTCCCAGTTTTGGGGAATACCTGGGAGAAGAGGAACTGAACACCAACAGGGTGAGAATTTCCTTGGCCTCCAGTGATTCCTTATAATACATAAGCAACTGAAAGGGAGCAAGGTGGGCTCATGTCATTGGAGTGAAAAATCTTATCAAAGTCTCTGGGCTCCTGAGAAACATGCCAGTGCAGATTAATTGGAATTTATCCCCAAGTAAGTCTTCCTGCAAACACCCTTTGGCTTGAACAGACACCACCAAGACACCAATAGGAGCGAGCAAATGTTTGCTGGCATTTTTTTTAAGCATGAAGTGCACAGTTGTGTGTCTGAATGTGATATGTAGGTGTTTGTAAGCATCTAGGAGTCATCTAAAAGTGCTGGGTTAGCTGTGTTTCAGCTTCATTGATGGGGGCAACAGTCACTTAAATTGGAATTGGTGGTGTTGAGGAGCCTAGTCCTGCTCCACAGGGCTTGCTTGAGGGTGCCTGTATCCAGCACAGCTGCTGATGGACAGCGTGGGTGCAACAGGCGGGAGCCGTGCGTGCGGAAGGGGGACAGTGTCACCATCAGCACGCTCTGCTGTAATTTGGTGAGACTGGCTTATCAAAGCCCTAGCAAAATCTGTATCAGGGCCAGTCGCAATAATCAGTTTGTCTCATAGGCTTTGTGATTACTCTGTCCCTACCAAAGCTGGGTTGGCGCTTCTTTCTCCTCCAGCAGAGGCAAATGTAAGGCTGTGTTCAAAAGCCCTGAAGATGGGTGGGAGTCTGTGCAGGTACAGGAGCAGGACGGATGGCAGTGTGCAAAAGTGCTCTGCGTTCTCAAAACAGCAGTGCTGCTGTCTTGGTAGCCTTACAGTGTATTCAGAACTTGGATGTGGTCTTGAGGAAGATGCTACTGTAGCTAAATACATGCATGCAGCAGGCCCTGCTGTGCATGGCACTGCGCAAATACAGGTCTGGATCTACAAAGGGATTGTGGTGCCTCTTAAACACCATCCAGCTGCTAATCAGGTTCAAAATCTAGGTGCTAAAAATCTCTGCAAACCTTCATAGAGGCCACTATGATCCTTGGAAAATTCATTTCTGCTGGGCAAGTCCCAGACACATTTGCAGAGCTGCTACGTCCTTCACCACCACCCGTCTTGCTGACAGTGCCCAGGCTGGAGATATGCTCCAGACACACACATCGGCGTGAGCCCTGTGAGACCCACTGCCACGCACTGAGAGCTCAAGGTAACAGTGGATCCACCTGGACTGTTCCTCAGCAGTTCCTGCTGACCTGTCTTCATGGGTCACGCTTGGTGTGCACATCTCTGCAGGCATTTACCTCCTCAGTGCAGCAGAAAAGGGAAAAAGCTGTGTGAGGACACACTATGAGGAACTTCAGTAACCTGAGGAGGTCCTGGGCATTAATTACACAAAGAAAAAATATTTCACGATGAGGGTGGTGAAACACTGGAACGGGTTGCCCAGAGAGGTGGTAGATGCCCCATCCTTGAAAACATTCAAGGCCAGGCTGGATGGGGCTCTGAGCAACCTGATCTAGTTGTAGATGTCCCTGCCCATTGCAGGGGGGTTGGACTAGATGGCCTTTAAAGGTCCCTTCCATCCCAAAGCATTCTGTGATTCTATGATTCTATTCTAATGAGCAGCAGTCTACAGTGGAATTTTCATACAGGATTTCTAGTCATAGAGGAGTAAGCATTTGTTATGGGATGTTTTCTGCTTATTTACTCTTTGTGAATTCTCTGGTTGCTAATTTTAAAACTACTGTGGAAAACTATTAGCATCATCAATGAGTCACATGAATGAAAATGGTGATGGGCTCTTGAGAGTTTAATGTAGCTTGTCTTGCTGATAAGAAATGAGAAACCCACAAGGAAGAGCTCATTGCTTGCAGTTTCTTCTTCTCAGTCCCCTGTTCTTGGGGCCAAATTTGTTCATAAAGGCCTAAAATTTATAGTGAGATGGCTCAGCTTTTAAAAACATATGCAAATGGTTCATCCAAGCTCTGGATTAGCTGGGCAGCATCAACACTGCAGCGCATGCCAAGGGGAAGATAATTCAGTGTTTCAAAAGGGGCCTTACATGGTTATTCACTGACTCTTCCCCCAGCCCTCTCGTGAAGAATCATGGACAGGAAAGTATAACATAAGCTGAGAAATGTTTTGCATGCTACCTTATAGTGCTAATTAAATGCAGATGATATAAAAGAATAGTTATTTACATATCTAAATCTGATTCTCCTACAGGCCCTGCAATTCCTGTTGGGGTGGATGTGCAAGTTGAAAGCTTGGACAGTATTTCTGAGGTTGACATGGTACGTAATCCTCTTTTAAGCCTCAGTTATTCCTAGTCATAAAAAGTCCCTCCCACTTGAAACCTATGGATTTCAAATTATTGGTCAGAAGAAAGTAATGGCAGCATTTGGGAAATTCAAAGAGGCTGATACTCAGAACTAAAGACTTGATAAAACCAAGTGATCAAAGGCTTATCTCTGTATCTTCAGAAAAAGATTAAAAGTATGAAGGAAAAAGGGACCTTAAATGGGAGAATAATCAGTGCTATGAAGTATCTATCACAACCAAAACTATGAACAGCTGCATACAAAGGTTTGAAGGTATATGGTGAAGTTCACAGAAGCTGCACTTACTGCAAGAGGTTTCTTTCTTAGGGAACCATTGAGTCCATTTGTTTTAAATGCATGATTCTGGGAGGTGCATTAGAAAATTAAGTTGGCAATGTAAATGAGAAGGAGCTGCTCCTGCTTCTTCATCTCTGGGGGTTACCTCACGGAGGCCCATGAGTGGGAGCTGCCAGGGGGGCCTGAACTGCCTCTGCCAAAGTGGAATTTGGGGCAGGGAGGGGGAATACTCTTTCAGTCAATGATGATGCTGTTCAGGAAATTTGCACCAACTTTGATTGTGATTTAGTATCTTTATTTTTTTATTCATGACAAAAGAGGAAGAAATACACACATTTTTTAACCCTCAACAGGTTTCAAGGGGAAAGGAGTGTTCACAAGCATTTTCCTGTTTTTTTTTTTTTTTTTTTTTTAATGATAAGAAACAGAGTAAAAGCACTGGAAAGAGAAATGGAAAGGGGAACATAGAGGAAAAGAGGAAACTTCTTGATTCCTTCCTCCCTGTTTTTGGGCACCTTCTCTGGCCTAGGCAAAACATGAAGACTTAAAGGAAGAGCTTTTGGCTAATCAGTTTTTATTGCAGTGCAATTACATCTCATTAAAAGAAGGGAGCTTGCCTGCCTGGATATTGAAAGAGATGGTTTGGGGAGATGCGTGCAATGAAGCGTGTGGGAGGGAGCTTTCAGCGCAGAAATGGTCGTCGCAAGGAGGCTTGGGGCTCTAATATATCAAGATAATGTTGTAGCAGCAAAAAGACCTGATTAGTGCAAGTAAATAACTTGCAATACTTCCTGTCAGGAGCATCCAATTTCAAGAAAAATCTTGCCCATCAGAAAGTTTTGAGGGCAGCTCTATCTCCCTTTGCTGTAGACAGCTCTGCAGTCCTATTTTCCCGGCACAGGACAAGTACTTTCCACAGCAGTTGCCGATTTGTATTTGGGGTGGAAGAACAGTCTCCCAGGTCAGTCTGGGTTATGCTGGTTTGTTTTTCCAGCAGTTTGTCCCAGCGTGGGCGTTCATGGAGAGGAGAGCCAGCAGTAAGCTGTCTGCATGGCCAGGGGAGCTGGGCTGGCTGTGCCAGCACCAGGATGCCCTCCTTGGCTCCCCGCTGCAGGCAGGGCAGAGCTGCAGGCAGGGTCGAACTGCAGGCAGGACTTCTTTCAAAGTGCTCTGAAGGGTTAGTGGCCTTGGAAACTGGGTACCCTGGGTCAGGAAGCCTTTGCCTACTGCTGCTTCAACAGGCACCTGGTGCCCCAAAGAAGCACCAGAGTGAAGCTGGCTGCTGCTGTGTGCACTGGAGGGGGATGCTCTCAAGGCTGCCCGGAGCATGGCAGAAGTATGAAATGTGCTGCCAAAAGTGAGGCACTTGTGTATGCTCATTCGCTGTGCCTCCAGCAGGTACTATTGTTCTCTCAGTTCATTGTAAAACTTGTTTCTTAAGGGGTTTTCCTACTCATGAGTGGTGAAATAAACCCCTTTTCTCAGTTTGTAACTAGCGCGTGTGCTGGTCAGAAAGGAACAAGCTGTCGGTGATTGCAAACTGCCTCGTTTGACTCACGCCACGAGAAAATATCCAGAAGTTGGATTTTGTACTTAGAAGTTGTCATCAGCTGCCACTTGGGCTTGATGTTTGCAGCGCTTGGTGGCCAGTGCGTTGGCCATTGGAGGCCTGTTTGGAGAGAGAAGGGTGCTGAAGGCGAGAGAGGAGAGGGGTCCTGCCCGGTGGGAGGGGGAAAGGGCCACATCTGGGAAGCGGTGTGGCCCTTCCCGCGCTGTCCCCGCAGGCAGCCTCTGTGCCCCCGCTGTGGTGGCTGTAAGTCACGCTGGGGGTGCCTGGCTGATGCCACAGGGGTCCCTGTCCCCCTGCGCACCCATGCTGGAGCTGCCCAGAGGCATTCTGCAGCCGCAGCCCCAGGCTGCCTGGCCCTCCTCTTGCATCATGGCCAGCAGGCTGCCAGGGCTGGTGACCCTGAATAGCCAGGCTCATTTTTACCCCTTTTTTTTCCTTCTGGTGTAAACAGCATAGACTCCTAAGAAATCATCAGTTATGTCTCTTCCTTGCTTTCCATTTTCTCAGCTCTGGTCAAGCTGATATGTTTTCCTCGTCCAGCCCCTGGGCCTGGCTTCTCCAGCCAGATTGCAACCTAAGCTCTGCCGGTAGCAGCAGTCGCTGGAAGAGTTTATTTGGGACTGTAGCTGCGAGGGGAAGGTGGCCAGTGTCCAGTAGGGAACAGGAGCTGGCAGCATTCCTGGGGGGGAGCAGGGATGCAGGCTGGGACCAGTCTGCCAAGGTGGGGACCTGCAGGTGGGTGAGCAGAAGTGTCCCTCCAGCAGGGAGGTGTCTGGCCAGCTCTGCCCCGTGCAGGGCAGCAAGGTGAGGGCTGGCACTGGGACTTCTTTGATAAATTCCTGAAAAACCTATCGGCAATGCGAGACTGTTGCCAGGGCAGCCCTTTGAAATGGAGAGTCAGGTTAACCAATCCCAGCCTGCGTTGCTGCCTGCCTGGGCTTGGCAGCTGCGGCTCCCATAACCACTCGCTTAATTGGGAATATAAAGAAAACAAGTGTATTTGATCTCTCAGCATGAGAGAGTAGATTCAGCTCTGAAAGCAGCAGCTGTCAGGTTGGGATCAACAAGCAGATGTTTTCCTTTGTGTGACTGAAGCTCCTACCCCCTCAACGAGCTTTAAAGAGAGCTTTATTTATACACTTGTACAGTAGGAAAAACAGTTCCCTCATTTGGTCACTGTTTGCAACTATTTAGATCTTTTGAGGATAAATTGCTTAGTGTTTAGGCTGACCATTAAGCTAACTTTGAAAATTTTTCCTCTTGAACGTGCTATTGACACCATAGCCCTTCAAGATAATTTTGCCGGGACTGAAGAGTCATTTCTGCAGGGCAGTGCTTCTCTTGGGGCATATTTGTATCCCTTTTAGGACTGAACATTACTGAGTACTGTAATACATTGATTGGGAAGTTGTCTTTTGTTTTGGCTGAAATTATTTTGTCAGGAAAATCTATTCACAAAGAGCATTGGTCTAGGGAAGAAACAGGGGTTGAGAGGGGAGGGATTTCATCCACCTGGTAGGAGTGAGTTTTCTTTCTGATGTTTCCTAGGTGTAGAAAGCAACACTGACAGACCTCTCTGGTTTTCTTCCTTTTTCGTGAAGGATTTCACTATGACTCTGTACTTAAGGCACTACTGGAAGGATGAGCGTCTCTCATTTCCCAGCACCACAAACAAGAGCATGACCTTCGATGGCAGGCTGGTGAAGAAGATCTGGGTCCCCGACGTCTTCTTCGTGCACTCCAAAAGGTCCTTCATTCACGACACCACGACGGACAACATCATGCTGCGAGTGTTTCCCGACGGTCATGTCCTCTACAGCATGAGGTAACGGTGTTGCTCCTGAACACCCCCCAGGGCTTCACTGTCAATTTTGCTCCCAGCATGGCTTTGGTGACCACCAGGACTGCTACTGCCAACCCTCCTACTCCCACCACTGATGCAGAGCCCTGTTTCTAGCATGTCCAGTACAAGATGTTTCGCAGGAAGCTGCGAGATACCATGCTGTGGGCAATAACAGGATAATCTCCTCCCGGGGGAAGCATTCCCCTAATTCTTTGCAGTCAGAGAAGGGCTTAGGCAAGCGGGAATGTTCGTCCCGAGGTCAGTGTGTGATTAAACTGGAAGCTGCTGATATACCAGATGGTGACCTCTGTAATTATCCTATTTTCCTTCCTGTTTGCCTAGAAAAACTTTTTTTATTTGTTTGTTTGTTTTTTTGTTGGCATTTGCATGTTGATGTAAAGGTTTAAGTTTATTGAAACTGAAATGGCAGCATTAAAGACACCCTGTAGTCCCTGATTTTCTAGCAGGTTTGTTGGCTGGAAGAATCCTGAGGCACGTCTGTCATGACCTAAATAAAGGGTTACCCGGCCTGCGGGTGTACAGAGATCATGACTGTGGGTTTGCAGGATTCTGTAATGCACAAGGACATGGAGGTTTTATCCTCTACACTTCCCTACCTTATTAGAGATTCCAAAAATACCACAAAAATCACCACCAGCAAGTAAACTACCACAAAATCACCACTAGCAAGTATACCTATGATTAATAAAGTGAATATATATACATCATGCTATTACAAATTACTATCAGCAATCAATAATATAGCATCAATAAATCGCATACCAACAGCCAATAACAGTAATAACCAGGTAGATATACACTATTACGGGTTACTACAGACTTAACATCAGTGGAGCAACTCAACAACAATATAACGGCAGATATACTTATGATAGATTGCTTATATGGATGTATAATACTGGTATCAAGTGATACCATCATCAGGTGAACCAGACCATCCCACGGGTGGGAGGACAAACCGAAACAACCCCAAAAGTGGGCCCAGAGGGGGACCAATGAGACAACAGAGTCTCATCTCAGAGGTGCTCCACGTCACGGAGACTGGAGTCAGCCAGGCATCCCCAAAGAGAGTCCAAGAGCTGGTAGAAAGTTCATGCAGCAAATTCAGCCTGTTTAGGAACAGAAAAGTACATGCAGCATGGGAAGATCTCAGAGAGAGAGGCTCCATTTTGGATAAAAATTGAGTCCTCCTTATATCACAGAGACGTAAGAGGGTGTAGGACACCACCACTTTGAGCAGCCAATAGCTGCTGTTAATTTCTATTTTTCACCTGGAGTGGCCAATAGATGGTGATGATTTTTGTTCTTTCAGACCATTTTTTTTTTCCAGATTGTTTTCCACCTTTTCAGACAATAGGTTGCCATAACAGTCCCTTGCTTTTGTGCTTATTGGTGATATCTCAGGATGTCTCAGGTTCAGGTACCCAGCTTCACTTCAGAGAGGCTGGCTGCGCTTCTCAAGGATGCTGCAGCTTCCCAGGCTGGCAGGCCTTTCTCTGTCAGTATTTTTCAGCGGACATTTTCTTTTGCGCAGTAGTTTTCCCCTTCTAATGAGGCCACCTTTATAGCTGCTCACATCAGCATCCCAGCAGATTTAATTTCCTTCAGAAGAATGCAAAAAGAGATGCAGAGAAAAATACACTGCCAGAAGAGAAAAGCTTGAGAGCTCAGACAAAAGAACATTTCCCCAGGACAGAAGACATGCTCTCAGTGTACAGTGACCTTTGAATGTTTTGTAACACAAGGTTTTCTGTTCTAGGATCTTTCTGGAACTTATTCACATTATCTACGGTAAAATAATTTTCAAAAACAAGGAAAGGTTTTTTTATAAAGTTTGATTCAAGAGGCTATTTCTCCTTGAAGAATGAGCATAGTGGGCGATATTGTCCCAAGTAGAACAATATCTTACTGAACCAGAGGGGTCTAAAGTTCACTGGTTTCATAGTCCAAATATAATTCTACCAAATTTATTTAAAAAAACCCTGGACAAATTATTAAAACTACAAAGAAATGTGTGTGTGTGTGTGTGTAGGAAAGAGAGTATGCACCATATGGCCACTTCATTTTGCCTGGTCTTAATGATGAAAATCCCATCTTGACCAAGCAATTAGGAACACTTTGCCTGTTCTGAACCCATTTAATAAATCCATTTATTGCGTGAAAGGTCTGATTACTCACACCTTAACTAAGCACCTAAAGACATAGTCTATTTTATTAGAACTGTATGACGATGAAGATGCCACGCAGCAGGAGAAACAAGAAGGAGAAAGAAAAATGAAGGAGGGTAGATGTAGGCTTGGGCCAGCACCGAGGGGAGAAGAGCAGGAGGAGGGTAGGGACCTTCTCTACAGATTGTAACTGAATATCGGTTTCCATTGCTCATATCCTGTAGTTCTCGTGCGATGAAGCCAGCATCGCGTCACAAGTTAGCAGTGCTCGACAGCCAAAATAAAGCAACAAGTATTTTTAATGGAAAACATTAGCTCTGCTCAGGTCTGCTCGTTTGCCCATATGCAGAGTTTTTACTTTCAAAGTTTTCTGTGAGCTGTCAAGGAAGTGATGTGACTTTCTAATGTTACCCCATGAGAGAGAAGGATGTGAATAACCACGACTGACTGCACAAGAGTTAAATGGATAATTTGATTCATAAAATCCAAGGAGGACAAGAATCTGAGTGATATTTGGGCCTGGTGGTGTTTAGGACACTCAGAACATGATCCAGCTGCCCAAGCATGGGTGTCCAGCGGTGCTGGAAATCTCTCAGATGTCTTGAGATATATGCATGGGGTTGGCATTGGGCTTTAGTTGAGGAATATCTTGTTGACGAGCTGAGTTGCTGTGCTGCCCCTGACTAACAAACTGTTAATGACCACAGGTTGTGCCACAGTTTGGGTGATCCCGAGGAAAGAAATAGCACATTGTAATGAGACTGAGTTATGCAATGTTTAAATGCTACACACAACTATGGGAGGTCATTGCTACAGTATGCCTTCTGGAGCATATCCCCAAAAAGTTTCTTTAAGTTTAGCTCATATGGCAAAATTCTGCTCTAGTTTTATAGTCAAAATGAGCAGTGTGTGCTTTTCAGGGCTGATGAGTGTGTAGGTCAGAGCAGGATTTGGATCACAATCCCTTGAACAGAAGAAAAGTTCTTTATCAACATCTGCAATGAATGTAGAAAATGTCATGGCCAACATAAGTCGGCCTCTGAAATGATGATTCACATCTGATTTGCCCTTACTAAATCGGGAGCTCCACTGCAAATCTGTCCACAAGAGAAAGTTCAATGACCCGCTGCAAGACTTGTTACGTAATGTTGTGCACAACTGGACTCATTTAAAAACGGGAGCTGTGATTGCCGCTCTTTAGCTAAGACACAAACTTAACAGAGGCAAATCTCACTTGTGGAAAAATAGCTACACCCATTTTACACCCTCTGTCCCAGAAGTACACACCCCAGATTAAAAGAATTTGATCGAGGACTGAAAGAAACTGCTTTTGCCTTAATAATGTATATACTGGAGGAATTTTCTGGCTTGCAATAAGGATGGTCATGTTCCGCAGGCCCGGGTGATGATGGAGGGAACTGAGCAATGGGGAAAATGAGAAAACCTTAATTAAACTGGACATAAGGCAACCTTCAAATGTAAATGGTGAAATTGTTTTATTTTATAATTATTCACTATTGTCTTGTAGCGAAATAATTGGATATAAAACATGGTGGAAGTATCCATACTGACATTAGTATTACTGTAATGTCCAAGACAGTACTTAGTTCCCTGATAGGTACTGAAATTAGAGCTTCCTTTGGAGGGTCTGTGTATAATCCATCTCTCGGACTTGGAGAATTGGTAGGCATTTTCCTGGGGATTTTATGCTAACATTATGCATAATCGCTGGCTTTAAAGCTGCAGAATGATTTATCTGTGTTAACATTCTCCCTTCCTTGCTCCTCATAGAAACCAACCTTTCTCATTTTCGACTTCTAGGATCACAGTGACAGCAATGTGTAACATGGACTTCAGCCGCTTCCCCCTGGACTCTCAGACATGTTCTCTGGAGCTGGAAAGCTGTACGTTGCATCTGTGTTTCTAGCTAGATGTGCTCCATGGCTGGCTGCATGCACATAGACTGGACACATTTCAGATTACAGTCTATTTTAGAGCTCGAAAAAAAAGTTCACCAGAGTTACTGGGAGTCTTTCTATTGACTTACTGTGTTGTGTATCTAGCCCTTATGCTACAAGACAGGGGAATTTGCAAGGAGAGCATCCTTGTATGAATTTTAGCAGATGCACTTTCAAAAAACCCACCAACAGAAATATTCAACATGTACCTGTTCTCAGCAGCTTGCTGATGAGAAACCTGGGGGGGAAATTTTGCTCTGTTCATTGCTTCTTACAGGAAGGTGGTGCTTTCAAGTGTCACAGTGAAAAGTTGAGTATAATGATCATTAATTTTTTCCAAATTTCATCACCAATGTGGTTTATGTATTGATATAATCCTGATCCTGCAAACACTGTGACTTGGGCTCAGCTTCTTCGGGAAGGAGTTATTCTGCAGAGAAATTGATTTGAAAAGTAAGATTTTCACGGCTGTTCTGTAAACTTTCTCCACGGTGTGCCAAGACTAACATCTAATTCTTTTGAGGTCCTCCCAGCTATTTAACTGAAATTTTCCTCTACAGACAACAGAATCACACAATCATAGGGTAATTTAGATTGGGAGGAGAGTTTTAGGTTGGTCTTGAGGTCAGCTGCTCCAACACCTTGCTCAGAGCAGGGAGCTTTAGAGTGGGTTGCTCAGGGCTGTGTCCAGTTGGATTTTGAACATCTCCAAAGTTATGGTGGCTCCACAACATTTCTGTGCAACCTGTTGAAATGTCTGACAGCTTTCATCCTGAGAAAGTTTCCTTTTATCTGCTTGGAAAAAAATCCCTTGCTGCAGCTTGCATCCCTTTCCTCCTGTCCTTTCACTTTGCATCTCAGAGAAGAGTTTGAGAAAAGCCTGTCTCCATCTTCTGTATGACCCCCAGCAGGGCAGCAGCTGGACCCCACCACAGACTCCTCTTCATCCAGCTGAACAAACCCAGCTTCCCCAGCCTCTCATCTTACACCATGTGCTCCAGCCCCCTGGCCATCTTGATAACTCCTGTTTCATTCCCCATTCCTGCTACGTAGTGTGCTAAGTCTTTAAGTTTTTAATTTACAGTCTCCAAATATTTCTAGACTTTTGCTTCAAATCACACCTATCACTTTTGCTTTTATCACTCTAAGATAGTTTGAGATGTCTGTGTTTCCTCCTTCCTCTAAATTCAGGCGTTTTACCCATGACAATTTCCTGAGTTATTCTTTTCAGTCAGCAATTACTTGTCTATGATTTTTGCTATGTGATGCTCAGAAAAGTACCATTCTAGCTGTCATTTCATCAGTGTGGTGTAAAAAGAGCGTATGGTTCCCTGAATCAGCATCACCTGGATTTTTGTTGTTGTCATGGTATATCATATGGCAAGATCTTTTTAACTCGCCGTTGTTAGCAGACTTATTTGTGGCATTACTTCATGCCAAAGAAGCCTTTGAGTTTGTTAATTTTGTCTGGATCTATTAACTTTTGCTTTCCCTCCAAGCTAAAGTCACATCACATCGTATTTCTTCTTTCCCTAAGATGCTTACACTGATGAAGATCTGATGCTGTATTGGAAAAATGGGAATGAATCTTTGAAAACTGATGAAAAGATTTCTTTGTCTCAGTTTTTGATACAAAAATTCCACACTACATCAAGACTGGCTTTCTACAGTAGCACGGGTATGGCCTTTTCTGATTTAATGCAATTGCTAAAGCTAATGATGTATTAACTACCTGTGAGAGAGCTCTTGGGATTATATGTCACTGAAATGTAGTCTCCACGGTCTGAAAAATACATATTTTGAAAGATCAATTTCTCTTTTCACTACTCTTTAGAAATAAAAAATCAAAAGAAAGATCTTGTCTCTCTGTGCCTACCATCCAGGCTGTTCTCACTGATTCTGGCTTTCCTCCTCTCCCAAAGGTTGGTACAATCGCCTCTACATAAACTTCACTTTACGCCGACACATCTTCTTTTTCTTGCTCCAAACCTACTTCCCCGCCACCCTCATGGTCATGTTGTCCTGGGTGTCCTTCTGGATCGATCGCCGAGCCGTTCCTGCCAGAGTCTCTTTGGGTGAGAGCAATTGCAACCAGCCATGACTGCGTGAAAATCTTTGAACGTGAAAGATTTCACAGGAAAGGGAACCCGTTCATATTGATGGTTAAAGATATTGGGCAAGCAAATGTTTGTTTTGTCTGATGATTAATATAATGTACAACTTGCATTTTGTCTTAAGTCCTTCATTGTTAAGCAGTCCTCCTGATCTATACTTAGCTCAGGACAGAAAGGGCTGTGGTTTTAAAAATAAAGTTGGGCAGAGAAGAAAGTTTTCAGTATTTACGAGTCAACGAAGCAAGATTTTTCCGTGTTGTCCAGTCCTGCAGTTCTGAGATATGCAGTGCTGTCCTTGAGGGTAGAGTTTCACAGGAGTTTAGGCACCTCGAGGGAGTTAAAGGCTTCTGTTACAATTTTCATGAGTGCCTTTCATGAGCAGGATCCTGACACGTCCCCGCTGCCATAGTGGGTGTCCCAGCCCAGGTATGTGTCTTCCTAACCAGCCGGCACTGGTGCTTTAGCCAGTGGCTTTCTCAAGGCTGCCAGCGTGGCACATCTTCACAAAGTCAGGAAAGAAAGGCAGCAAGGGATCTAGTCCTGTCAGCACCTCCAGACTTCGGTGTCCCTCCGACACCAGCGTTTGCCTTTGGAAGGCAAAAATGTAATAGGAAAAAATCTCTGAATATTAATATGTAAGGCTTCCAATACTAAAAGCATAAAACCAGTACGTTAGCCCCACAAGTTTGTCTCGCTTAGAGAGTTATGTAGTGCAGCAAACATATGAAAAGAGGCAGCTGAGAGTCTACTCCACTGAAAGAAATGTGTTCAGTGGATAATATTAAAAAAAAAATTAGATCCTGATGAAAAGTGAACAACAGTAGCTGTGTTCACTGTTTTGAAATGGCTGAAGTAGCTATGAATGCTTTTCGGGGCTGTTGTCTTTATTTAAGTGGCTTTGGGAACTTGTAAATATTTTCCTCTCCATGACAATCCAAACAAAGTATATACTATTCGGCAGGATTTTACCTATATCTATCTAAATATATATACACACATACACGTGTATATATATACATATTAACACACATATGTATGTTTATAAACATAATCATAGAATCATAGAATAATTAAGGTTGGAAAAGACCCTTAAGATCATCAAGTCCAACCGTTAACCTAGCACTGCCAAGTCCACCACTAAACCATGTCCCTAAGCACCACGTCTACCTGTCTTTTAAATACCTCCAGGGATGGGGACTCAACCACTTCCCTGGGCAGCCTGTTCCAATGCCTGACTACCCTTTCGGTGAAGAAGTTTTATGTTTATAAACATACACACATCTATACACACAATACAATGGTTGTTTTTCAAAGCTTTTTGACTCCTACAGCCTGAACTGTAGACAAATATTCCTAGAGGTAAAAACATAAAGCCTTTCTTTTGCATCGTTTTATGCAAAGCATTTTATCATTATCGCATGTCCCTTTTAAGATCAGTGGCTTAGATTGAATCCTCTTTAGCTGTGACCAGAAGTCAACACTAGGTTGCTTTCTGGCAGCGCCTGTAAGACAGATTGGTACAGCTAGGAAACAGGAGTCCTTGTCATCACTGGTCTGAGCAGACCTGACTCCAGGCACTGTGTTAAAACCCTAGAGGTTAAGGAGGGAGTTAAATGCTGTTCCTAGCAAAATGATGGCTGCTCCGTTACTCCTCAAAACTAAACCCATCATGTGCACAGAAGTGCAGGCAGTGGAACAGTTCTGCATTGTGAGGAGAGTTACCTACCACAAATTTATTTCATATCTAACATCTTTCAGAGCATCACGTAGAGCATAATTTCTGTTTTTCTTGAGACAAAAGCCTTATGGACTGTGTCAGTCCGTAATATTTATTTCCCTTGGCTCTTTCCAGGGATAACCACTGTGCTGACCATGTCTACGATCATCACTGGGGTGAACGCCTCCATGCCTCGTGTTTCCTACATCAAAGCAGTGGACATTTACCTGTGGGTCAGTTTTGTGTTCGTCTTCCTCTCAGTGCTGGAGTACGCAGCGGTGAATTACCTGACTACGGTGCAAGAGCGGAAGGAGAGGAAACTCCGCGAGAGGGTAAGAAAAACTTTTATTTTGTTCATCCATTTATTCCTTTTTCTCTTACAGCTGATCTGGTCTTTATATTGACTGGTTTGTGTCTATAAATGGGAAAACACTGACATCCATGTGTGTATAATCGGATCTGTTTAGACCGCTCCACCTCGGGCTGGATTGCTAACACCAGGAAAACAGGAGTTGGTCTCATGGGTCTTCATCTAAACATCAGAGAAGAGGAGAGTGTGATCTGAACTGGGGAAGACTGCAACCTGGAACTGTGTGGGGATGACAGGAGGGGAAAGTATCAAATCTGGTACTTCACTGCAGCTGCCACAATTGCTATATTTTTAAGCTAAAGATGTTATTTGGAGCAAACTCATTTCCTTCCTCTCAAGTCGGCTTTACTCTTGAAACTGGATTCAATGGATGTAATAGTGGAGTTGTTTATAGCCAAGTTTAGTGGAGCATGTAGCCAAGTTTATGGTTGTACTTTTTAATGTGCTATGAAAGATCTTGTCCTGCATCCTTGGATTTTTTCAAGACCTGACCAGATACAGCCCTGAGCAGCCTGGCCCTGCTGTGAGCAGGAGATAGGACTAGAGACCCCCTGAGGTCCCATCCAACCTGAATTACCCTAGACCTGTGAGCCCTTCTTCTTTGTAATTAAACAAAGCACCATCACCTTTTGAACACTAAGGCTTGGGATGAAATTTTTCAGTCCCTATACACCCAGAACATCACCATGTTTTACAGCTTCTTTCTTCCTATTAGGAACTCCCCACATTAGTTCACAGGTAACATTGGTCACCTACTGCCTTTGACTCATGGAGAAATTTCATAGACTCATAGAATCATTAAGGTTGGAAAAGACCCTTAAGATCATCGAGTCCAACCGTTAACCTAGCACTGCCAAGTCCACCACTAAACCATGTCCTCGAGCACCACATCTACCCATCTTTTAAATACCTCCAGGGATGGAGACTCAACCATTTCCCTGGGCAGCCTGTTCCAATGCCTGACCACCCTTTCGGTGAAGAAGTTTTTCCTAATATCCAACCTAAACCTCCTCTGGCTTGGCTTGGGGCCGTTTCCTCTCGTCCTATCCCTTGTTACTAGGGAGAAGAGACCGACCCCCACCTCACTACAACCTCCTGTCAGGTAGTTGTAGAGAGCAATAAGGTCTCCCCTCAGCCTCCTCTTCTCCAAACTAAGCAAACCCAGCTCCCTCAGCCGCTCCTCAGAAGACTTGTGCTCCAGACCCTTCACGAGCTTCGTTGCCCTTCTTTGGACACGCTCCAGCACCTCGATGTCCTTCTTGTAGTGAGGGGCCCAAAACTGAACACAGGACTCGAGGTGCGGCCTCACCAGTGCCAAGTACAGGGGCACTGTCACCTCCCTGGTCCTGCTGGCCACACTGTTTCTGATACAAGCCAGGATGCTGTTGGCCCTCTTGGCCACCTGAGCACACTGCTGGCTCATGTTCAGGAGGCTGTCAACCAACACCTCCAGGTCCTTTTCTGCCAGGCAGCTCTCCAGCCACTCCTCCCCCAGCCTGTAGCGTTGCATGGGGTTGTTGTGACCGAAGTGATTTGTATCAGCCTTTCAAAAATGCCAATGCAGACATCTTTCATATGATTTGACCATGACATTTCCCTCTCTGAACTACTCCGTTGGTTTTTCATGTCCTTCTCTTCCCCTTGCACTTCTTCCTATGACTTTCTTGAAGTACAGAATAGACGACCTATCAGCCCAGTACCTTTCCTAGTTGACATGTCATAAAAAATTTAGTTAGATACATTTTGAAAAGTGATTGGAATAAATTCAACAGACTCCTGTGACAAAATTTTATCTCTCTCCAAGGTCTTCTCAACAATAGTGTGATTCTGGAAAGCTACTTGAACAGGTCCTGTTTACCTGTTTTACCTTGATTTATCTATGCCCCCGTCCTAGTCCCCACCCAGGGCCCAGCACTTCTCTGCAACACCAGGTAGAGATGCTCTGTGCAAGCACAGCAAGTCAAGTGTGTCTTACTTGCTGTGCATGAGCAGTGGTCTGTGGCCTTTTAGCCAGCCCTGCTCAAACTTCAATGTCCAAAGAAGACAGCGTCTTGACAGTACACAAGAAATAACAAAAATCACCCTTGCTAGGCTCGACTTGCCTAGAATAAAACTGTATTTTTTTAAAAGTCAAACCCCCCTCTCCTTTGTCTGTAACTGTATTGGAGGGATGAAATGAACTTGAGAGGGTTTGTTACTGTTCTGCTAAGTCTTCAGGAATGTTTTCCCATGTCCAGTGATGGCATAGCTTGTTATTTATATCACAAATCCACCCTTTATTGAGTCTGGTGCATTGAATTCTATATTCAGCAAATGCCTTTTTACTACACAAGGTAAAATATTCTATCCAGTCTTCAGCATGTGACAATATTAATCCTCAGTGGTGGTAATGGGAACAGAGATAATAGGCAGTGTTATTTGAGGGGACTGTGGCAAAATGTAGGTGAGTGCTTTTGAAGAAGCAGAAGAGACATTCCTCATTGTAAATGTAGATCTTGTCAGCCAATGCTGCTCCCCTATGAAAGACCCAAAAAATCCTAATATGAATATGTTAGGCTGCCCAGAGAAGAGATCTATGTTATACCTACATTAAGAAATTAAGTGTGCCTGGGACCAAGACTGATGGGCACGAAGTATCTAAAACTAAACCTTCTTTCCCTCAAAATCAGAGTGGTTGCTGTGAACTGCCTGTGGCAAATGGTCTGTGGCCCATGCTTGTTCCCAAACTGTACTTGGGAACTTTTTGGTGCTTGTTGGCCTGGACAAAATTCAGGCCAGAGACATTTCTGACACTCCAATAGTATTGTCAGCTGAGGTCCTGTGCCCAGGGAGGCTCTTTGGCAGTGTTTAATTTATTAGTGTAGACATAAACTAAAATTGCTGTAGGGTGAAATTAGGTAGCATACTTCTGCACCTACGTGCCTATGTGAAGATGGGTGTGATTTAAGACTCGGTGGAGGCGGGTTTCTAGTATGTTAAGCTCCCTTATCCATAGGGGTGAGTGTCATCACACGTACATGAAGCCATGGGAATTGTAATTTGACTTGAGGACTAAGAGTAAATCTGCATAATTTCTTTCTCTGCTGGGTCCTGAAGCAATTAGCTTATTGCCGTTAACTGCTTTCCCTTCCACCCACCCACCATCTCCCGGACCTGATGTCAGTTGATGATAAAGAGCCTGATGTAATTATTCCCTGTGGTTTTTTGGTGTTTGTTTTTTTTTTTTTTTTTTGAGGTACACCTGCATAGTATAAAATAAGTCTTAAAACCCAACTGATGTTCAGCTGCACCCATGGAATGTTCCAAAAAATTCCTGGAGTGATGGATCTAAGAAGTAGAGCAAATGGGCTACAAACTTGTCATGTTTTTCTGCACACAATCTGCTGATACCAAATAATTTGGTTATGACTAGAACACAGTAAATTCTTAAGTTGATTTTCAGGCTTTCAGTAAGCAATATGTGATCTGTTGGCTAAATAATTTGAAGAAAAACCCTGGAGTGCATTTTTCCAGTGTTATCCTGAATATTACGTATTCCGGTATATATACATTTATATACATATATATATATGTATATATTCAGAATATATAAATTTCTGTGTATATATACTTAATTATTTTAGCTGAACTTATCCTTGAAAACATGTCCTTGGAAAACCCACACATCATTGTTGGTGGAGGAGGGAACTGGAGGCAAAATATTATTGAGTAAGGAAAGCAGTCTGTGGGGAATCAGAGGCAGAAAGGAGGTTTTGAATTCCATTTTCATTGCATACAAATATATAATCCATATTGCTGGGACATAAACCCTGCAGATTTTAAACAGTAGAAGACAGTATTTGCTATTCAAAATTCTACCTGTATTCATTGGGTTTTTTAGACCTGTGGGATGCATGCTGGTGCTGCTGAAGTCAATGCAAGTTTTGACATTAACTTCAACAGAGTTGGGATTTTGCGTTAGGCTTTTAACTGGTCCTCTCCTTGGTTTAAAATCAGATTTACAAAGCAAACGTGTATTTGTGAAACCAGAACCTGGCCCTTTTTTTTCCATAACATGTACTGGATAAGCCGTTTCCACAGATAAAACTGCAGCTTGTCCTTGAATATTTGTAAACACAAAAACTGCAAAATAAGGAATCTCAGGACAGCAAGACTGAACAGAGCTAGCTAAGAAAACCTTTTGGTTAGTTTTTACGTCAGCTAAAACATTTTTCTAATCTTTTCTGAAGCTTCTTGTCCAAGCAGTGTAGCTAAACCAGGCCTCTTCCTTTTGGAACACAAGCAAAAAAAAGTGACTTTTTTGTTCAAAGAGAAACTTATAGTATCTCAACTAAAATTTCAAGCTCAGCTGTTTACAATCTGTCTTTTAATAGAAAGGCATCATTTCTGTTGCTAATGTGTTCTTCCAGTGTTCAGCTATATTTCTTGTTTATGTTCCTAGTTTCCATGTACATGTGGAATACCTCATTCGAAAACTATGATGCTGGATGGAAACTACAGTGAATCTGATGCCAACAGCCTGGCAGGATATACAAGAAACCAGATGGTCCCAGAGGAAGAAAAACAAGAAAAGATGGTTGTGCACTTAGCTATGAGCAATGAATCTAATTCATCAAGGAAGAGAGGCCTGAAGGGCCATGTGGGCTTGCGCATCATCCAGAACACTCATGCAATTGATAAATACTCAAGATTAATATTTCCAGGCACCTATATATTTTTTAATTTGATATATTGGTCTGTCTTTAGCTAAGCATGCTGGCACAGCAGTGACTGAAGCAGAAGGCATTTGCAAAACTCTCTTTTGTTGGTTCTTTTTCAGTCTAATCTGGATGCAAAGCCAGAAAACTGATTATTTAATGCTTCTTTGGAGGGTAAAGGGGAAGACACATCCTCCAGTGGGCAACTCCATGCACAGGCATCATGGAGGAACCTGCTGTGCTGGTTGTTTTCCAACCCACACCCCAGCTCCCGTTTGCTTTATGACACATGTCGTTTCTCACACTTGAAAATATGTGCTCACCATTCATTTGGGGCTGGCCACGCCAGTGGTGCCTGCTGTGCAGTGGGCAACCAGAGACAGTGCTCACATGGGCTGTCAGGGATTAGACCAAGGCAACTTGCAAGGCGAGGTCTGGACAGTGCATCTGCTGTAAGGGAACTGAATGAGGCCTTTCCTTTTCAAAATCTCTGCTTTTCAGCAAATCTTTTTATTTTTCTTTGGCATATGAACATCATATTTCTTTCCATTGGTTTATGAAGAAGACCTCCTTTTAGGGTCCAAATTCTGCTTTCTCTGGATAGGACCTTCATCAATACCATTAAGACAGTTGACTGGCCAGGATCAACAGGGTTGGTTACAGAGTGCAGGTGGTACGTTTGAGTCAGTGGTCATTTTTTTTCCAGATTAGAAGTAAGGAGTGATGATGAAGCAGAGCAAAGAAGCCCACAGACTCACAAAAGATGGCTCCCAGGGTACATGGGTAATGAAAACAGGGAGGTTTAGGCATGTGTTCTCCATATAACTTGAGCACTGCACATGATATGTAGCACCTGCCCTCTAAAATGAGAGGGGAAGCTGATGTGTAGCAGGTACAGCCAGCACAGGGTGAATGGGCAGTGTCTCTGGGACCATCACTTTCTCTCTCCAGAAGCAGAAAGCAGCGTTGAGGGCAGCACTGGTGGCTTTCAAGGATTTTCCTCACCCCTGTGAGGAAACTGTATATCCCAACGTGCCTCTCCCAATCAACACATTCCCCTTCTGTTCAGGCATTTTGGATCAAGAGGGAGAAGTGTCTGCCAGAACCTCTCTCTGAAGAAACATAGGCATGTCAGAGGTTAAATGGCCAAGAACAATATTGTGGGATTCAGTGAAACCCTGTCTGGCCTCTGGCTCTGAGGTCGATGTAAGTCAGTCCTTTGAAGCTGCTGGAGAGCATCATAACAAGCTTCTGTGCTTGGCATTTCATTTTTCATCCCGTGATATCTCCCTTTCTTTTGCTAACAACGTTGACAGCAAAACCCAAATGTGGAGACATGATAGCAACAAGACACCGATGTCCAGGTTTGTGTGCTCCTTATTTTTAGAAAACACCATGACTTTTTTGCTGTCGTGGACATTATGTTCATCAAAACATTTGGTTACCAAGCTGAAACTCAGCAGGGTGGGCAGAGCCTGAAGCGTGAAGACGCAGGACTGAGGTTAGAAGCTGACTCAGTGACAAGATTAAGTTATACATCTGACTGGGGTTGGGCCATGAAGATTCAGATAAATCACATGAATAAAGGAAAAGCAAACAAAAATACTAATAAAACCGTAACTGTTTGTTGGAGCTTGAAATTTCCTGTAGCATTAATTCTTATGTCCTATATCTCAAGGGATGTAGAAGATGGCAGGGAATTGTCAACTCCAGGCTGTCAACAATACCCAGGTTTTCCCTTGTGCCTCAAATATTACTGCCTAAGTCACACTGATGGTTGCACTGAATTACTGGCAACGAAACTGATGAGAGAAACTAAAATTAACAGCTGTGTTCCACTTTCATCAGCCATGTTAATAACTGACATGAACGGAATTCTGTCTGGTCATAAATGTAAGAAAATACAGCCCTGAAATGGCTGGCAAGAGGAGGAGCCATGCAAGGACAGTATCTGAAAGGAAGGGTTGCCCGTACCCCAGCCTGCCACTTCTCTCCCGAGCCACCACACATCGCTCTTCTTGGAGCTGAAACCTGGATACTTCTAATATCGACAGGTGAAGATCACTACAATAAAGATGCAAAAAATATTAAAGAAATAGCCCACTCATCTTTTGAGAGGTTAAAGCCTGGACATAACTGTGCATTCTTCAGCACTAGCAGTTTTGAGTGTAAACCAGGAACCAACGCCGTGGCTGGCAGCAGAACCACGCAGCAAAGGGACCTTTGCTGGGGGAAGGCCGCAGAACCGCACCATGAAGTCACCCGTGCGGGGAGTGAGAAACTCGGTTCCTGGGCCCTCCGTTTTACCAGTCTTTCTGCATTACCCACGGCACGTGCCATTTAACCTCTCAGTGCCTCGTCTCCTCCACCTGGAAAGTGGGGAGCAATAACATTTACCTACCTCATGAGGTGCCAAGGGGCTTAACTTGCTTAACTAGCACATCTGGGGCGACGGTTATGATTTCTGAGCAGGTCACCCAGTGGGAATCCAAAGGTTTTTGTCTTAGGTACCAGTGAGTTCTTTAAATGTGTCCTCTGAATCCATCCAGCTGGAAGAAAGCGACTATCTGCCCCTCCTTATAATGATATTAAGCCAGATAACTCCCCCACATTATAATGATATTAAACCAGAGATAAATGTAGCCCAACAGCCAAAAAATGAGCACTGCCAATGAATAATGCTTCCTGGCATATGAAAAAAAAGAACTCCTCGTGCTTCACTTTGCCATTTGTTTTTATTACATCTCCTGTTCCCTTAAAAGTTATGTGGCGACAAAGACAGCCCTTTAGATCCGATCATCTTTGTACTAGCGCTGCCTGTAGTTTAAATGCTAGCTAATAAACATCTTTTGGAGAGGCTACCTTACTGTTATTTTATATGCAAGTGTACATAACTGATAGAGATTGATGTCTGTTTCTACTAGACACAATTACACAGCCTATAAAACCATCAAGGAGGTTATTTTTCCATTAAAGGAAAAAAAAAATCTCTATCTTAGGCACCACTTACACTTATTATTCATTAAAACAATGAGTGAAAAGTACAGATGCAAATAAAACCAAGACATCTCCTTCAGGCAGCATATGAATTGTATTTTTCTGCTTATTAAGAGGAGAGCAGCCAGGCATGAAGCTAGAACAAATATTTGAAGTGTGGTATTGAGAATGTATTTCAACTTTCATCTCCCCTGGATTACAAGAGACTCCATGAGCACTGTCTAACTTCCAGTTGCAAGACCCAACCAATGTTTTGAGAAATAGTGCCTGAAGTTAGGCTCTGAATTCTGTTTGATGGATATGACCCAATTCTGTGAAGCACTGGGCATCTGGACAATTAACCTACCAAAGGACAGGATTTTCAGAAGTGCACAAGTTGATTTGGGCGAATGAAGCCCATTGATGAATACGCCTTCTCTGAATAACCTGGTCCAATTGCAAAGAGAGAAAACGTCGGCCCTGCTCATTCTGCGTCTGGCTCCATTGTACTTTTACTTACTTCTAACCAAATCATGTCTTTGAAAGGAAGTATCTCTCTATATAGATATGTACATATATGTATAATGTATATGCAGGTAGTATATAAGAAAGGAAGACACTGGGACATGTACCTATGTTAAATAGTGTACATATGTGAAATTGTAATATATTGTATGTAAATTACCATTTATTATGCCCAGAAAACTTACCATGTTGAATTGAAACAAGGCTCTTATTGCCAGCCAAGGGCCAAGAAATGAGGTATTGGCAAAAATCATGGGTTCTCTCACATTTTCCTTCTGAAAAGGGAAGTGTCGAGAAGTTTGCAAGAATGGCTGATGCTAAACTGGTTGTACAATGGGTACAATCCACTGTGCTGATCGCTGTAATCAAACCTGGTAATAAAATAACAGATGGAAAGGGTGCAAAGGAGTCCATTTCATGGTGCGAACTTTAAAAAGTGATTTTAATCTGTTTGGAGATCTGTTATTTATAAGCTAATGCTCAGGGGTAAAGGATTTCAATAAACACCTTATTTGTAATTGATTTTAAATAAAAAGCATCTCAAAAGGTGGAAGAAATGTAGTGGAAGCATGCAAGTACTTTGAAGTATGCAAAGCTCCTTGGGAAAACTGAGCCGTTAATTACAGCTATAAGCTACAGAGACCTTTTGTGAAAACTGCAGCCCACAACTGAGGAAATTTTAATAATTATTTTACATTTAAGGGCACATTTTCAAAAGCCCAAATGGCAGGTATATATCTCAATCTCCATTTGACTATAAATGAGAACTTGTCATTTAATTCCTCCTTTGTGCCTTTGAAAAGATTGTCTCCACACTTACCAATGGAAGATAAAACCGCTCTGAGGTCCCGGCTGCCCAGTTTCAGCTATTATCCCTAATGCAGACAATGGGACTAAAGTAAACGTGGACGGACGAGGCTGATACCCAGACCACTGAATAATGACTATTGTCTGTCAAATTTCCACAATGGAGAGATTACAGCAAGGTACAGTCTAACTAAGGGAGATACTGCCCTGCTGAAATTTAAAGAATAGAAAAATGTATTTAAAAAACAGCAAGACTTTAGCGCTAGTAAAATTAAAATATAATCCAGTCTCACACTAAGCTGATTAGTTCCTTTGCAAAAATGACATTTGAGATAATGTATCAGGGTCATTACTTTCCTGGTCAGAGGAATTACCATTTCAGACGAAGCAAGAAGGGTGGGGAGGGAAATTGTGCATGAGCAGGGGGCAAGACGCCGCTTTTGGGCTATGGCTCTTGCAGCAGTGCAGGGACGACTGCCAGGCTGAGCAGAGCCCGCTGTGGAGGTGAGGATCGGAGGACCCAGCTTTCCCAAGGCACTGGGTACCTGGGGATCACATGTCACCATGTAGCACCCCTTGATTTGGGCAAGAAAAAGCTATCCTCTGCCAGAAGTGGTGGGATTCCCACCAGCCGTGGAGCAGTCATGAGGGGTGGTGCCGTGCAGGTGATATAGCCATTTTGGCTAGAGGTTTGGGTTCAGTTCTGGCCACATGTGTCATTAGCTCGTCCTTAGCCAGGGAGCCACGTGTCTGTGGCAGCCCGGGCCAGAGAAACACCTGGCAGAGGCCCCTCCACACCAACACAAAGAGATATGCATAGCCCCAGGTGTCCCCCACCTCCCAGCTTGTCCTGCCAGCACCGGAGAGTTGGGGGCTACATCAGCGGCATGGCACGAAAGGTGTCCCACAAACCTCCCTTTGCAAGGGATCCAGGAACCAGGACATCCCTGCATTTCTTGCTCCTCAGAGCAAGCAGCAAAGCCCTTAGCGGATAATTTGATGCTTGATTTTTAAGATTTCCTGCCTTTGAGAAAATGCATAAGAGCCATCTTGGCCAGTTGTCCAAATCGGACTTCTCCCACAAGTCCTTTAGGGGTCTCTGAATGTGGATATGCACACTTGCAAGCATAGAAATAAGCTTAGGAAAAGTGCCTGGCAACTCAATCCGTGCAAAATGCATATAAATGATGTGAAAAAAAAAAAAAAAAAGATTTTACTGCTCTACTTGTCACGCAGATTTATAGAAGAAAATTGTGTGTTTAGCTTAGAGGGAATTCAGAGAGGGAAATGAAAGGACAAGTTAATTGTAATGACAGTTTGAATTACTTGAACAAATATATTTTGGGAAATGGGACAGAACATTAGAGCTGTAAAGCTCTCTAGCCTCCTGGCTCTTTCCATTTTATCTGGATTTTTATTAGGGTCCAAATTCACTTCAACCATGAAATTTTAAACCTTTTTTATTAAGGTGCATAATGACCACATTTTTATAGGTATGGTTGGGAGGAGACCTTCAGTGCTGCACACAGATTGTAATTGCAGCAGCCTCCAAGTAAAAATACTGCTCTTTTTTTCATCTAGAGTTTTAGGAGAGCTGCCATTCCACAAAACAGGAAAAGCAGAGTTATTCAGCCATTAGACAGGAAGACAAGACACCCTCCAAGGAGATGGACAAGGAAAAGACCATATCATTTGCACCAGATGGTAGCCTTGGCATCTAATGCACATTGCTAGGTGCTCAGGTGCGGTGCTGAGCAGGACTTTGTAGGACTATGTGGGGAGGAAAGGAAACTCCTGCTTGGGCCAGATGTGGAGAGGCTAGCCATCTTGGATGGCCATCACCCTAACCATCACCCCCAGCCATGATGGTGACACAGATGCAAACTGCCACCCCGAGGAAGGTGGCAAAGGATGTTTCCTCAGGGCTCGGTCCCATGTACAGTGCCTCCATGAGACCCTTTCTTTGCAAGGTCAGTGTCCGCCTGCCCCAAACAGCTCTGATCTGGCCCCACGATGGCACACTGAAGGAACTGTGTCTCTTCCTGTGGGGCTGGGGCCTCTCCATGCGTGTTTTGTCCACGAGAGGTCGGTGCCCTGGTCTGCAGGTGTGGTGCCTGTTTGCAGGATTTTCGTGTCAGATTTCTGCCACATCAGACCTCCCTTCCACCCCAGTGGTGGCCCAGAAGAGGAGGAGGAGCCCTTGCTTCAAAAGGCTGGTTTGTTTGGAGAGGGGCTGGCGTACGGCACAGAAAGCAGAGAAAAGGATTGAAATGGGAGGCCCTGCTGATTACCTGGGGTCAAATGGTCTGTCCCAGGCTCTTGGGCACTCTGTGCCCTAAATGACAGAGGACATGAAAACTGTGCAACCCAATTTTGAACTGAGCTGCTAAATGGAAATGGCACTTGCTGAGCTGCCAAGAGCCCTCACCGCCACTCACACAGAGTAAGGCTGGGCTGGGAGCTCTGTGGGTGTCGTTCTTTACCTCACTAACACGCACAGGAATGCCTGGTGTCCAGCAGTGATGCTGCCTGGTGGTGATGCTGCCTGGTGGAGATGGTACCCAGCAGTGATGCTGCCCAGGAGCAATGCTGCCCAGCAGCTTGCCCTTCTCCAAGCTCAGGCTCCCACAGAGGGGCTCTCCCCATCTCCTGCCCACCCTCATGCAGGCCCAGCCATGCAGTGCTTAGCAGGACATGGCTTCCTTAAAAAAGAGAAAAAAGTAGGGAAAGGGAAAGAGGCAAGAAGAGGAAAAAAGTAAAAGTCCCCCCGCAAATGAAAGTATGTATTTTTGTGACTGTGCCAAAGGCAGTATTTTGCCAAGCCATTAGCTGCTTCTCACTTCTCCAGCTTTTCCTTAATCATGGCTGTAATGTTTGTGCTTTCTCTTCCTTAGTCCTCTGGCAGCTGACGTAAACATTACAGCATGTCAACATTCTTCCCACGTCTCAGCTGGTGACAAAAGCCATGAAAATGAGTGACTAACAGCTCCAGTGCAAACCACCTTTGTGCTGATGCTCTGCCAAGGGAAGAAACCACCGAGGCTGTTTTACAAGTACAAACTCTGTCTGTAAGATTGTTTTCCTTACAGTGTGAATCAAATAAACCAATTAGTTGAAGCAGTTTAATTGGGAGGAGGTAAAACAGCCTGGTACAAATTAAAAAAAAAAAATCTGTTTGATTTCACAGAGGAGGAAGCAGCCTCAGAAAGAGGTCTGAGGCTTATCCTTACTTCAGGTATCAAGCAAAGTGGTGCAGATGCACGGCATGCAGCCGTGAGAGGCCTGGCCTGGCCAGGTGGCAGGTACAGGTCCAGGAGGCAGCCCGCAGGAGGACCCACCAGTGCACCCAGGACTGGAGCAGCCACCCAGGAAGCACTTTAGATCCAGAGTTTCATTCCTCAGTCTTTCCATCCTGTGCTGCTGGGTGGCCACCTCAGCCTTAAAATGCTCACAGTTTCTTCCAGGCACGTCCATTCCCAGTAAGGAGGCTGCCCCGAAGCCTCATGGTTGCTCCAAGGCATACCCCTGGTCCCTAGCTCAGCCTGTATGGAGCTGAATGCCTTGATGTTCATTTCTCATGAGCCTTCAGGCTCACCCACCCGGCTGGCTGTCAAGTTCTGCTCAGCACTGTTGTGTTAAGCTGCCCCTGGTGCCATTTCCCAGCTGCCTCCCTGAACATGGACGTGCCTCAACACCTTGAGCACCTTGCCCATATCCCAGCCCAGCCTCCCTGCTTTCTGCTGTCATTAGAGCAGGTGATGGACTCGAAGACTTCGCACACACTTGCTGCCAAGCAGACACCCCTCCAGCCATCTTCTGGTGTCTACCCTGATCCTCGTTTCTGCTCCCCAGGAGACTGCGAGAGGAGAAAAGGAATCAGAAACAAGCTGATGGCAGCCATAGAAGAGGGAAAGAGGCTGAAAAATGTTTCTCAAGGGGTGGGAAGGCGGGAGAGGGTGAAGCTGCTGAGCTTGGTCCCTGGGTGCTTGGACAGAGCGCGCACACGTGGCACAAAGGCTCAGTGTGTGCCAGGTCTCCGGCACAGCGCAGTGAGGCTCAGCCCAGCTCCCGCACCGACACCGTGCTGGCCAAGGAATGGTAGACCTGGGGCACGTCCCCAGCACCCGCACAAGGCCGCCATGCCGCACGCTGCCACAGCAGTCAGGCGACACAGGCCTGGTGGGGCCGCGGGGAGGCCAGCCAGCCTGCTCCCGTGCCCGAAGGCAGCATCGACTGCACTTAAATAATTTCTGACAGATGCTCATGCAGTCTGCTCTTAAAAATCTGCAATCCCACAGCCTCCCCAGGCAGTTTATACCAGTGGTTAACCAGTCTTAAAATTAGAAAGTGTTTACTGGTAGCCAGGTTGAATCTCCTTTGCTGTAACTTGGGTCTGTGACGCCTTGTGCTACCTGCAGTGGATATGAAGGGAAGTTTATGATATACCTAAGTTTGTGCAGATATCTGTCAGGTTTTCCCTGCTCTTCACTGCTTTGGACTAGGTGACCTCCACTCTGTGTGTGACCCTCCTCAAAAAAAAGAAAAAGCCTCACAGCAGCCTTACCGCAGCCAAACCGTATGAGCCCTGCTCACCCCCATCATTTCCTTCTGTGGAAGAAGCAGCATGGTTTGAGGTTTGATAATTTTTTTTTTTTTTGCGCGTATGTTTTTCAGCTATTTCATTAAATGTCTCATTATGCTGCAGAGAGGTGATAACTCATCCATGAACAGGCACCCCATCTTTTCCATAACACCTGCCAAGATTACCTGGCAGCCCAGAAGTGACTAGTTTTGAACATTAACAAAAATTCTACCAGACAGAATAAACGCCTCTCCTGACTTAATCATCAATAAATTCACACATTCCATAGATGCACAGAAGTGCTTTTCCATGCCTTCTGCATCACTGCAAACTTTGGTTCCTGTCATGGTGGCAAACAATGCCCCCAGTATAATCCAAAGCAGGACTTTCACAGGATGGGTCTCTTTTATTAGCATGATGCTCCAGCGGGGAGGCTCTGATGAGCTGAGGCCATGTCCCGCAGCCGGGCAGCGGAGAGGCAGGAGGAAGGCTGAGCCCCTGCCCTGCCCGGCTGCCCTCGCTCCCCGGCACCAGCACACGCGTGGGCGGGCAGGCAGAAAGCTGGGCCCTGTGCTGCCTGGGATATGGATAAGTGCATTTTCATATTACATCTAATGTAATAAGTCAGTTAAATGCCCCTAGTCCAGGGAGGGCAGCATGTTAATAAATGGTCGTTACCAGCAGTTGACAGTTGGTTAGCATAGATTAATTCCTAATGAAGAAAAAACTCTTTATGTAATGTAATGCTTCTGGCCGGGGATCAAGGGTTGCAATCATCCACCCACAGCAGACCTTTAAATCCGGCTTTGTTCCACTGAGGGAAAAATAGACCAAAAAAAAAAAATCTGCTGTTTTTTAAAGGTTATGATTCAGCCAGCGTCACTCGGATCCTAATTCCAGGAGCGCTGAGCTTGTTTCCTAAAGGGTACAATATGTTGCACCATAGCCTGGTGATGCAGATGTGGCGGAGGAGGCTGTGTGAGGCGGGAGGGGGGCATCGCGTGGACCCTGCGCCCCCGGGATGCAGGAGATGGTCTTGTGCAGCCCTGGGCACGCCAGGGCTCTCGCATCTAGTGAGATGATGCCGGCTCCCTGGCCATGGCCACAGATGCTTGGGGCTGGCTGGTGGGTGTCAGGGCATGCTGGAGTCACCCCAGGAAGGTGCAAGGAGCAGGGGTGCAGCTGTATTGGGCTGTGCTTGCATGTGGGACCAGGGTAGCCAGCCCTCACCTTCCAGCAGCCATAAGGAAACAGGCTGTGAAAAGCAGGAGGTCAAATGCAGCTTAAGCAGCAGAGGTTTTGGCAGGGGACCACACAGCCGCCAGGATCCTGCTGACCGGTGTCGTGGTGGATGCACACATGCAGGCTTTCACCCCTGCAGCCATCAGGAGGATCCTGTGACCTTTATTTCTGCTTGCAAGAGAGCAATGCATTTCACACTGACTCACTCACTTTCCTCTCCCTCCCTCAAGACATTCCTTGAGATGAGGCTTTAGGAGCTGGCTCCTGGGCTCCTCTGCAGGTGACACCATCTCTCCAGGCTGTGCCAGTGTCACCTTTGCAAGGGGGGACTTACAGAGGCACCTGCACCCACCCCAGCAGAAGGTCTGAGATATTCTCACAAAGCCATGAGATCAAAAGCAAAACTCACCAGAAAGCCAAATCCACTGGAACATCCATAAATAGTGTCAATAATTACTCTACCGGTGAAGAAGAGAAATCGCTATGGTTATCATGTGACCTAAAGATGCAGGTATAATAAAACTGATTCACATACAGGAAAGTGATTTGTACTTGTGAGGACTGTTTTTTTACTATATTTAGTTTTACTCATGATCTCAGAGGAATCTTCCTACTGATTTACTGATGACCTCACAGGAAAAATTTGGAAGGAATTTTACAATTATGGCTTAAAGCAAGAATTATTCCATTTTACTTGACCATTTTATATTTTACAGTATATTGACTTACACAAAATAAATGCACATGAAGTAGGAAAAGCCCCACAAGCTGTGACATGTGATTAGGAAAAGACAAATGAGACTCGCATCTCCTGAGCAGTGTGGGTCCTCAGCAGATAAAATGGGTTCTCTCAGGTGTTGAGGTTTTCTTTCGTCTGCTTTCCATTTCACCTTGCTTTTCCACAGTGATGCCAAGCTGCAGAAAGCAGATTAAATCTGTAAGAAGTGTGAGAACAAAGTAAGTTCTGCGCAGGCAAAGGACTTCAAACAGGGAGAAAGGCTGGCAGCCGAGATACTGTCATAGGCAGAGGCTTCAAAAGAGACGCAGCAGGTGATTAACTTTGCAACTAATCGGTGCAGCCGGAGCAAGGTACGCAGGCTGCGTGAGCAAGGCTGAACTCTGCAAATTTCTATTTAAGTGATTTCTTAGAGTTTTTGCCCTTTATGTACACTCGTGTTAAGGGCACCTGGAAGAGCACTGTGCTTGTGTCTGGGAGCACAACGTTTCCCTAAGGGCTTCCCATCTCATCCGGGTCCGGGGATGGGAAGTCAGAGGGACCGATGCTGAGGGATCCTGCTGCCAATGCAACAGCCTGGCCAGCAGCACCCCCAAACGACTCCGTGGCTTAAACTAGCCACTGTGGCAGATGAGAGGGGTGAAAAAAAACACCATGGGGCTGTTGCCTAGGCTAACACTGCCCAGGGAAGACAACTCCAGAAGTCCCTGACCACCAAAAGGCTGTCAGCTGATGGTACCTGGGTGTGCAAAGGAGGCTTCCCGCAAGTTGCCATGCAAGCAAGGGGGGTTGGGTACTGATGCGAACAGAGAAAATGGTCACCACCCCATCTCTGAGCCTTTTTCACGTATTGTTTTTTACCAGTAAAGTCCATGAGCAGTTTTATGCTTCTCAGCACCAAGCAAAATCCAACTTCTTTTTACTCATGGGCAACTCTGCATGTGCTGTAATGGAAATTACAGGCCATATTTATAAACAATAGAAAATTTAGTGACACCAATACAAAGTGAACAATGAGATGAAACCATTTGATTATTGACATCAGAGATGAAACAACCCCATTAGATCATCTTAGTCATCTCTCAGAAATGCTGGATGCTTTCTAATACTTTGTCTGGGCTATGAAAGAAGTTACTGTTAAAGGAATGCCAGCCTGGAGACTGTTAATGGTTTTTTTGGCTCTGGCACACTGAACAACATCTTTAATGCCAAAATGGAGAGATGAGCTCTTCCAAGGAGCTGCAGAAACCACATGCAAAAAGCATGTACAAATTAATAACAACTATTTTTTTATTTGTTCCAGCACCAGAGAAAGACAAAAAAGAACAGACAATGTTTTGCAGAAATCCCAATATGTTCTTGGGCTTTGGGGCTTTAAAAGAATCAAGTCTTAAAAAACAGTTCACCAACATTTTCTGTCTTAAAACGTGTTGTTTTAGGAATCTTTGCTTTGTAGTTTTTCTGGGTTTATTTAATTTCCTTGCTCACTCTTACTATTAAAAGAAGCTAGGTAAATGAAGCGAACAAAAGGAAAAAGTTTGAAAAGCTTGCAGAAATATTTTAATGGAGAGGGGAAGATGATTCTGTTGCGTGGTTTTTTTCTCTCTCTCTCTCTCTCTTTTTTTTTTTTTTTTTTTTTTAAAGTGTTGGAGAAGCAGCATTCTCAGGGCTCAGTTCTGGGTAGTAGCGTAGGACACCATGTGCTGACCGGTGATGACAATGTCTTTGTGCTGGGGCCTTGCAGGCACATGGGGCAGTTCTTCCATATCTCCCTGCTCTGCACAGGGCTCCCACATATTTCTCTACAGCTCGCTCTTTTCTCTGCCAGAAATATAGTGATCTTACCTGGGGCCCACTGTAGACAGGGGAAAGCAGGTTTGTCCCATAGAGAGTCTCCTCCTATGCATGGAAGTCTTCAGTGCAATGGCCAAAAAGAAACATCTCCTTCCTCTGACACCATGCACACAGAGGAGTGGGGTACCGCCATAAAGGAGCACTCACTCACAGCAGTGGATATGCTCAGTAATCCCATGAGACACCCCAAGTCTCTTGGTCACACTTTGAAAGAGCCCATGTTCAGAAAAACCACGCAGTTCCATTTTCTACAGTGATTGCAGGTTTATAATCCATGGACGAGTATAATCATGTCGTATTTCCATTTTTGATCATGGAAAAACAACTTTCTTTTCCTGTTAAAATCAAAACTTAAGTCTGATCTTAGAATATTCTTTCTTCTGCAAAGGGCACGTTGTTTTCCCAGACATGTCATGCTTTATCTCTTCAGCACAAAACTCAGCCATTGTGTTCCTACATACCATGGGCTGAATTTCCAGAGGAGATTTCTGCTTTTCCTGGACTGTTTCTGGGCTGACATCAGCACGCTGTGCTGCAAAGCCATAAACTTGCAACTACACATGCCCACATTCTGCTTTTTGGGTCCTTGCCCAGAGCTTCTCAAACCACTGTCTCCCCTTCTAGTAGCTCTGCTCTGGATTTCTCTCTGAAATAACTACATTATTTTCCTTTAAAGATAAACCATTCAAATGCTGTTAGTATCAAGCCTCTGATAACAAATTCACTCTTGCCAGAGAGGGAGGGGAAAGGATTTGGCCTAAGAAATCAGAGCCTGTTTTCAAGTTCAGTGAAACTGCCGTTCAAACAAAAGCCATAAACAAACCCACTAATGCCAGGCAGCTTTCCATAATTAGAGTGATATCTTTTGAAAAGGGAGGGAGAAGAAAGGATAAATATATTTTATTTTGGGTTTTTTTGCATCTTTGGGTGACTTTTACCACCTGCAGGAGCTGCTCAGCTGGCTCCCCTGAAGTCTCTGGTTATCCACGCATTAGGGTGGCTGTGGACTGTAGCAACCTGGATTTTTTCATGCTTCCCCCACCCTGGGCAGGTTTATGGGCTGTGAAGGACCTCCCCAATGCTTTCCCTTCCCCAGAGGGTACCAGGAAGGTGTCATTTCCTTCCAGATAAAAATACACATCTGCTCACGGTCTCTTTTTCATGCTGGGGTAAACTCCCCTGATACACCAAACTGCACGAGCGAGACCCTCAAAAGCCACACATATACTAAAGAAGAGTCTCCTGGTTATCGTGTCTTTTTTTTTTTTTCCCTGAAAAAATGATTCTTCCCCTTAGGAAGAGTTTTTTGTATTGCTTTTATGCCTCCTTCCCTTTCTACTCCTGCCACGGCTTGCTCAGGGTGAGCAACATACAAAAACCCCCTTCACCTCCTCCACCCACCCTGGCCCCTGGGCAATGGTGCTGGGGCAGCACGGTGTGGCCATCCCTGCCAGGCCCCCATCCGCTGGGAACCCCCTTGCCAGGCAGCCGGGAAAAGTAGCTGTGGAGCTCCTTGTCTCCAGCAGGTGGGAGCCTGCCTGCACTGCTGCTGCCTGTCTGCCTGGCACTGCTGCCTGCCTGCACTGCTGCCCGCACCATTTCCCCTGCTGCTGCCAGCCTGCACCGCTGCCCACACTCCTGCCTGCACCACTGCCCACACTCCTGCCTGCACCACTGCTTGCACTGCTGCCCACTTACCTGCTTGCTTGCCTGCACTGCTGCCTGCTCACCTACAAACTACCCGCACTGTTTACTGCCTGCCCACAACACTGCCTGCACTGCTGCCTGCCTGCACCACTGCTTGCCTGCCTGCATGACTGCCTCCACCACAGTCCCCACCACTGCCTACCTGCCTGCCCCATTGCCCCCACTGCTTCCCGTGCCACTGCCTGCACCACTGCCCACATTGCACTCCGAGAGGCAGAGAGCCACCCTGGGTCAGTGTCGCTTCCCAGTGCAGCTGCCTGTTGCAGAGCTTGAGACCCTGGCAAGGAAAAAGTACCGAGCTGGTATTCCAGGTGGAAAAGCGCAAGAAAAAGGGTGTGAACAATAACAAAAATTCCCCCTTTCTTTTCCTTATCCTCTACGTCCCTGCACCCCAACGGAAATAAAAATTGCAAATGATCCTGTTCCCCTAGGTGCAATTACAGGAGCAGCCACAGACTTCAGTGCTGGGTGTAAGGCCCCCCTCCCATGCCATCTCATCCCCAGGGGTCCCCAAGGCCGGTCCCAGGTGGGACACAAGCAAATGGCACTGGCAGCAGAAGCGGGTCAGCCACGATGCAGACACGTGTCCTGGGGGACGGATGACGGCTCGGGGCTGCGCTGTCCTGCTGCTGCTGCTGCAGCTTCTGCATACCTTGGCTTGAATATGCAATGAAATGAGAGCAAGAGGTTGAATTAGGAAGGTAAGGTGCTGGCTGTGAGAGGGTAAAGAGGAAAAACGTGCAGGAAGAGGACAGATGGGCAGAAAGCAATGATGTCAGGACCGAAAATGGTCATAGCAAAAACTGTATTCATTATGTTTGTGCTTTTGTCCAGGCTTTCCTCTTTTATGGGTGTATCTAATATGTTTTAAACTCTACCACTCTGCTAGTGTGCTTGCAAGGAAGTGTGCATCCAATTTTCTCTATTTTATCTGGAAATAGAGCCATGTGAGATAAACACTGCCTCTTCTGTCTGTTCCCCTTCAGTGAGCTGCTGAGACCTTTCTGATGGACCTTTTGTGCCCCGGTCCCCCCCGGCGCTGCACCTCGTGCTTGCCTGTACACTTCAGTGGCTCTTTTCAATGGCGTCTGCACGTGACCACTTTAGTGGGACGTGCACGGATTCATATAACTGGCATTGACCTCATTTGGAAGGGAAAAGAAGAAACAATGGTGAAACCATGGTGAAACCACATGGGGAAGTTTAAAAAATAAAAGGACTGGCTTTTTCTGTAAGGCAGCTCACCTCCCACATTGCAGCCGCAACGCTGTACCCCTTCCTTTTCAACATCTGGCACTCTGTTTTTCCTGTGCAGCTTCTGCTCACGGCGGGTCAAGGCCTCTCTGACCTTGCTGAGCTGGATGTCCCCTGCTTAATCACCGCTCCCAGGTCAGTGCAGGAAGCACTGCTTCATCTAGTGACGGTGACAGCACGTTCAGGAGGCTTTTATGTTTTCTGGGAGGCACAGACCTTCTTCTCAATGATGCTCGGCAAAAGGCAAGTGGCAATAGTCACAAGCTGCAGCAAGGTACAAGGATAAAGCTGCTCAGAGAGGCTGTGGAAACTTCACCCTTGGAGGTATCCAAAATTCAACTGTACAGGGCTCTGAAAAGCCTGGTCTAAGTTGGATCTCTCAGGTTTAAGATGAGAAAATACCATCAAGACCTTTTTAGTAGATTGTACAAGAAAACAAGCCTGTTCCTCACTGTATGCTCATCAGAAAAGAAATGCAAATGTCAAGACTTCCTCTTAAGGCTTAGTTCATGCTTGTATAAAGATTCAAATATTCTTGCAAACCAAAGGGAGAAATTAAAACCATGGCATGGCATAAATACATCAGCTCTAGACAGTGGTTGTGTTAATAAAAAGGCTGGCTCCCAAACAATTTCTTGCAATAGCAAGAAACCAGATACCAAGGCTGATGGTCTCACATCCAAGCCCCATTGCTTTATGACTTTGATGTGAAATGAGCCTATCGATAAGTTCAATAAAGTCTCAAGAGATCAATGATAATTTGTGCTGCAAAATGAACATCAAAACGACACTAATAAAAATTATAAATGATATGAAGACCAAAATTAATAAAAGCTCTGTTCCAAATACAAATCTGTGATGCCACTAAGACTTGACAGTTGATAGCTGCTTCTGGCCATGCAGTCTGGGAAATGACAGGATTAAAAGTCGTGACTTGGTACCTCTGCTGAATCCCTGAGAAAACTCAGCAGTCTCCTCCATAGAGGTAACATTAGGAGGAGAAGAGGTTAAGCTGGGCAAAGGGGCACCTCCTAACTGTGAGCAAGCTGCCCAACACCAGAAGGCCCACCCTGATGGAGCACCCGTAAGGGATGGATAGCACCGTGCACATCACCCTTACCTAGAGACACCCCACCATAAGTGGAAACAGACCCTGCCATCCAGCCCTAGGGCTTTGCCACACAGTGTGTCATCAAATCCCTCCAGCCATTTGCACCATTTTGAGGTCCACTGAGAGCCCAGATGAGTTTCATTATGCAGCCATCCTCTTCTACTAAGAGTGTGTGACATCAGGCAAAGATCTGCTGCTGCTGAAAGTTGTGTACCTGGGGAACCTGCACAAGGTTTGGACTGTCAGATACACCGCTCCTAAGTGCTGATGGGCACATCAGTTGTAAGTGTCTGAGGAGAGAGGTCTGAGTGTGTTGGTCAAGCAGAGGATCCCTACATTTAATAGGGATGTGAATTGCTCTCCCTTAGTAACAGGGCATTGGAAAAATTAGATACTAAAGAGATTATTAATGATGCTCTAGCAGGTGACTTCTTTGGTAAAGGCAGAAAATATTATCACCAGGCGTAGCGTATTTGGTAAGACCTTATTTTTAATATTTTGTGCAATTCTGGTTACCTATGTTGAAGAAATATGCATGTGAACAGGTGCAGGTGTAGGGAAGGACTCCTAGGATGGTTAGGGAAATAGAGAGGCTGTCTTACAAGAAGAGAACTAAAGAGCTTGTCTTGTTGAGCCTTGCAAAATCACGGTTGTGAAGGCATATGATTGCAGTCTGTGGACACTTCTGGAAGGATAAACACCAGACAAGGAGATTGATGTCAAAGGGTAAACCAATACAGGTTCAAATAAATAGAACTGAATAATGAAAAACTGGAAACTAGAAGATTTCTAACTATCAATCAGTAATGTTGAGGACTTGAGTTACCCACCAAGAAGTGAGGCCAGAGAAGCTACAGTGTTACAAGACGGGGCTTGATGAGTTTATGGAGATGAGTTTGTAGGTTTTGGACATCCATTTGCTTGGTTTCTTTACAAGGGTCGTGCAAGAAAGGCTGGTGGTAAGGGAAGCAGATGGTTGTAATTTGTCTGGATCACATGGATTGAAGACACATATTTTAGTATTGAGCCAGTCACCTTCAAAGGCTGGGACACTGCCACACTTGCTTTTCTTCATACATTTTACTTGAGTGAGAGCAAGGGCAGGGGGGCTTTGGTTTTGTCTTCTGATAGTGCAGCAGAGATTAGTGACAGATGGAAGCAGGACACTGAGCACTGAGGTCTCCTCTTCAGACTTGTCCTAGGAAAGCTTTTAGGTATCATCTGCTTGATGTGTTTTTTGTGTGTGCTCAGGATTAGCCTGACCACCAGTTCTGTAATCTGAAAGGAAGTTTTCCCTTGGGTCAGGCTGGCAGAACAACTTGTTGGTTTCTTTGGGTGTTTTTTTTTTTGTTTCCCTCTGTGACATGAGCCACTTCCAAGAATGGTCTGTGCTGACACCTGAGGAACCCCCTCAACCTGCAGAGGGACAAGCAGGATGCTCTAATGTTCAAGAAGCTCTACAGACATACTAGGCTTGTTCATTTGCCAGTGACAGTGATTTCTATGCTACATAATCATCTGTTGATTCCTGTACACTTGCAGTCTCTTGCTGCAAAACAAGACCTCTTATTAGTATTTTATTTCAGTTAAATATTCCAATCAGGCTTATGTTCTACTAATTACAGTCTTCTGTCTTCCCATATTACACCATATGGTAGTTGCAGACAAGGGACAGAGCTAAACTACTGGTGGAGATACACAAAGTGCTTCACCGTGGATTCAGCCCACTATTTGTATAAAGATATTAACAACAGCAGTAGGACAAACTGAGCAAATGAGTGTTTTGCTAAACTGAGATCTTGGGAGACAATAAAGCAGGCAATTGTTTCAGTTAGAACAAAATTTTTAAAAAGAGTGCAAATCCAAGCTGTATCCAGTACAAGAATTTTTGAGAGGGAATTCATTGGTTGAGAAAATGGTCTAAAGTAACTCTAGTTCACCTATGTAAATCTGGAGGACACAGCAATCGAACACCAGTGGGGTTATACTTATTGGCAACAGGCTAAAGGGACACACAGTGGGGAAAGTCTGCTGTGGCATTTCTGTTTCATCACAGATCTGAAGACCTAGAAGGGCTGCAGGCCATTTGAGATCCAGAGGCGGTAAACAGTACCAGCTGTGCTGGTGAAAGGGTGTCAGACAAGTTTATCTGCGATAACCCATCTAGCAGCTTTTAGAAGTTGGCCACTGAAATCAGAATTGCATGTTACAGATTTGTGGCTCCTGTTTGCTGTCCTCTTCTTGGTGTGTTTCTGTGCAGTTCATAGTACCTTTTCAGTTTGTTTTTTATTGCTGCTTTGAGGCATCAGTGTTATAGTGATGAAGATCAGTAGCAGAGGAAAAGGAGCCAACCAATAATTTTCCAAATGACCATGTATAATTCACAGAGCTTCAGTACATCCAAATGTCAGACTAACATCATTTCAGCACAGAAATTAAAGGAATATTGTTGTTGGAGCTGCCCCAATCTGCAGTCATGTTCCAATGTTAGTGCAAAACCATGAAATCTCTCAGAATTGACAGAGCTGGAGATGCTGCAGCGTATTCACAGAGGAAAATAAAAGCTTCTGGATTGCTTTGTGCCAAAAATAAGAGGTTTCAGTGATTCCAGTGAGGGAAAACATGTAGGGAGCCATTGGGACAGGCTGTCCATGGGCATTCAACATACCAGGCTCCATCAGAATAAAACAAGAATAGAAAGGTGGGACTTGCTGACATTAATGACATCATTGACTCTGCACACTTAGAAAAATACTCTCACAAGCCCATGAGGAGGATCCCACGGCACAGCTCTCTGTATGCCAGCCAGCTGCACCGGGCTGCCATCCTCAACAGCGAGACAGCCTCTGCTGGAAGGCAATGCACTCGACTGACTTAGAGAGCTACCTCCTGATAAAATGCACTGTTTCCTAGAAACACTTCCCCAGCAGCCCCTGATGGCTGGCTCGGATGTAGCTGTCCATGCTGCAGGTAAGGAATTTGAGCGGGCGAGCGCCGGTCTCCTTACACGCTGGGAGGTGCGGAGTGCTTCGGACACAGCCCAGGGGCTGCCAGTAGAGTACGTAGCTTGAAAATGCTTCTCTCAGTTGTCCTGTTCATGTGTTCATCTCTGAATAAACCCAAAATAAGCTATACATATGCCCAGTTTTTGATTGAAAAGGTTAAAAGTGATGCTGAAGCCATATTTGAAACGTGTGAGTCCTGTGAGCGATGGCCAGGCAGATCATTTGTGGCTGGCTGGTGGGTCCACCAGATGGCCACCCATGGAAGTGGGTGGTTCCAAGAAGCAGCTTACTGAAAACCACTGTGTACCTCAGAGTACATCTACCAAGGGAGAATATTGTGATATTTGTTTGTCTTTATTTTGAAAAATACAAATTGTTATAATCTATTATTTAAGAGCCTCTTTTTGACCAATAAGTATGGAAAATCTAGCTGTTATAACATATTGCCCTCTGAAGTTAATTATCACTGCCAAATTCAGCAAAGGTTGTCAGATTCAAACAAATTTGTCTTTCACTGTTAGAATTTGCCATGTTAGCTGGTGCCAATAATTGACGGTTCTGAGCCTGGCTCATTGACTGTTTGATCATCTAATCAGCTCTTCCTTATGGCACTGGCTATTGGACTTCCCCAGATTTATCCTTGTCTGAGAACTAGCCCATATCCTTCAGAAAATCATACTATCTTCCGTTAAAAAATACACTTGTAGAGAAACAAAGTTCGTTGTTACTGTTAAGAAAATAAAAATGAATTTGTTACTATTTCAAATTTGTCTTCTGTGGTCTTCCAGCCACTGGATCTTGTAACAGATTTAATAAAGCTATTTTAATAAATCTTTAGCTTGCTGGATAGAGGAGAACCCTTGCTTTCAAGATGCAGACAGTCTGCATCATCACGTAAAGAGGTAATATAACCTTCATACTCTTACAATATTCCCTTTTTTAAACACAAAAGCTAGCAAATTTTGGCCACTTTTTTTGTATGGGAAGGTACTGTTCAGCTACTTTTCCAAGAAAATTCTCCGTTGATGTCCAGAATTTCTCCTCCTTATCCTAAAATTGTGACCCACATTTTTGACTGTTAGATGGATAGTTTTGCAGTAAGCTGTAGTCAAATGACACTAACAGTTTCTGGCGCTTTCCCTATGATATTCCGTTTACTCCTTGTCAGTGATCCTTCGGTTTTTCTGATCGACGTCATGCCACTGCAGGCTTGTTCAGGAAGCAGTCCGTGTTTTATTCTTGCTTATTGACAAGAACGGAACAGGATAAAGAACCAGTCTCTTTGGGGAGATAATTGCATTGCCTGGTGAAGATTTGCGATTTACAGTCATATGCAATATGGGGGTTTTGTCTAGTTTTAAAAGATTTTCCTTATTTTATCTTGATACTGTATTGTTGCAGTTCCTTAATCAAAATGCCATGTGGTGCAACGTTAAATGCCTTACAGAAGCACATTGCATAGCTTCATTTCCTCCAACAAACACATTTTAAATTAATCAAAAAAGGATTAGCTTAGAAAGATCTATTTTTCTTTAAAGCCATGCTAATTGACATTAATCAAATTACCCTCTAACTCTTTATTTATTGAGTGTCATATCAGCCATTCCAATATTTTGCCTGGGATCAGTGTCAGGATGAGGGCTGTAATTACTTCAGTTGTTCATTTAATCCCCTCTGAATATTGGCAGAACAACTCTTTTATTAAGCACTTCTGCCTTCTCTGAATTGCTGTTGACGGTTCTGTAGCTGTTATTCATACCTGCTTTTGCCTCGAGGTGGCCCTGTTGGAGTCTTGGCGTTTGTGTATAAGAATTTCTGACTCATCACCCTTCTTTTTTCTTCCATTTTGTTGCTGTCTTTTGAAATGCATTTTGAATTATCTCTTGGTGGACAGGCAGGGGCCCTTAGCCTATTACTGAGGAAATTCCCCATGGGGGTGATGCAGTGGGCTGTGAGAACAGCAGAGGAAACCGGGAAACCCTTTTTAGCTAGGGTTCTGTGTGTAAGAAATGTACTTATTGCAAAAAAGGGGAATGGTGCGGGCTGGATAGGAGGGCTGAGGACCAGAATCTGGTAGTCAGAGTGAAATTAGTCCCTATCCAGGATGTGCAAAGCATAATTTCAATCCAGTCTGAATGCTTTCATACCTTTTAGTTCTGGATCTTCCAACAGAGCTAAACTCACACCTTTTAAGGGAGCACTCCCTCCTGGTAAATCAGTGTACTGTGTGCTCTGTGGATTAGGACATATGGGGACTGTCAGGGGAATCCTTAACACCCGTAGCATCCCGTATCTGCCTCCTCTAGTATATCTGCTAGTAGCAGCCAAAAATAATTTCTAATGGGCTGCACTGGGCACTAGTGTGCATATTTCAATATTTTAATTCAGCCCTCTTAAACTGCTAAAAGTAAAGTATCTTTCTAAAAGTGTCTTTTTATCTTTTATTTATCTTTTACTTTTTAAAGCATCTTTTTCCAGTTTTAACAGCAGAACCTCCATGCAAAAAGGTCTGGTGCCCCACGGCCGAGTACACACAAAGCCGCCTAATCCAGCTAATGCAGCGCTGGGAAATTGCAGAACGGGCTGAAACAAAAGGACACAGCTCAGCACGCAACACACATAATCTCTCAGACAGAGTGTAAGGCCGCGTAAAGACACTTGTGAACTCAACTAAGTCTCCATGGGCACAACGACACATCGTGTGGGGAGAAAAGGAGCATTCGGTGGACAAAGACATCCCTGAGGAAAGAGCTCTAATGAAACCAGCGTGGTATTAAAGATTTGCCTCGCTGTGGTGCTGTAGCATTGTTATTCATTTCAGCAGTGAGAAACAGCAGCCGAATGCATTAGTCCTGAAGCACTGCAATTCACTCAAGCGCGTTGTTCGCTGTAGCCTTTCAGGTTTCTGCCCAGTGCAGGCTTGGCCTGTTTCCCTTGCCTTTCATACAGTGCACAATCCATTTAGGGATTTATAGCGGCTTAGAGGCACATGTACAGTGCCTTGCCTCTATCTGATTTTTATTCTGTGATAAGAAGGCTTGGGGTCATGGGTTCATTGGCACATGTCTCCTCCCTGCCATTCATATTGCATGGAAATCTAATTATTAATTAGTGTTTAGGATTTCTTGAGGTCCACTAATGTCCGCATCACTACCTGGAGAAGCCCCAGAGTTTTCCACAAAGAGTATGTGAACGTGCTCTGGTGTGATGCAAGAGAGAGCAGAGAAGAGCAGGGCCATAAAGACAAATATGATAATAAAACACAAAAGCTATTTGCAGTGAAATCCATAGCCAGTATCAAGTGGCGTGATTCCCATCCTGGTGCACACTTACGCCAGCTCATACGTTGATCTTTAACACTGAAAAGTAAACTCTTCCTGTTCGGACATCCCCCCCGCTCCACTCTTGCCAACAGCTCCTGGTCTCTGCTCCCCACAAAGGTAGTGTATTTGCCCGTTGTGCCTTTCTGCGTGGGCTTCTTTAGTTTTAATCACCTCAGTGTAAATACATGTATTCACGCTGCTCTCATCCTCTCAAATTCCTGAAGAGTTTGATTTCAAGTTGTGCAAAGAGCAGAGCTGCAAGTGTTGGGTTTGCGTGGCAAGGTTTTGGTAGCGGGGGCTACAGGGGCAACTTCTGCGAGAAACTGCTTAGAAGCTTCCCCTGTGTCCAGTAGAGCCAGCGCCAGCCGGCTCCAAGGCGGACCCACTGCTGGCCAAGGCCAAGCCAGTCAGTGACGGTGGTAGTGCCTCTCGGATAACATGTTTAAGAAGGGAGAAAAAACCCCACCTGCACAACTGCCTGGAGAGAGGAGCGAGAATATGTGAGAGGAACAGCCCTGCAGACCCCAAGGTCAGTGAAGAAGGAGGGGGAGGAGGTGCTCCAGGCACCAGAGCAGAGATTCCCCTGCAGCCCCTGGTGAAGACCATGGTGAGGCAGGCTGTCCCCCTGCAGCCCATGGAGGTTAATGGTGGAGCAGACCCCACGCTGGAGCAGGTGGATGCCTGAAGGAGGCTGTGACCCCGTGGGAAGCCCACGCTGGAGCAGGCTCCTGGCAGGACCTGTGGACCTGTGGAGAGAGGAGCCCACACTGAAGCAGGTTTGCTGGCAGGGCTTGTGACCCTGCAGGGGACTCGCGCTGGAGCAGTCTGTTCCTGAAGGACTGCACCCCACGGAAGGGACCCACGCTGGAGCAGCTCATGAAAAACTGCAGCCCGTGGGAAGGATTCACATTGGAGAAGCTCATGAAGGACTGTCTACCGTGGGAGGGATCCCACACTGGAGCAGGGGAAGAGTGTGAGGAGTCCTCCCCCTGAGGAGGAAGGAGCAGCAGAGACAACGTGTGATGAACTGACCCCAATCCCCCTTCCCCATCCCCCTGCGGGGAAGGAGGTAGGGAACTTCAGAGTGAAGTTAAGCCCAGGAAGAAGGGAGGGGTGGGGGAAGGTGTTTTAAGATTTACTTTTTATTTCTCATTACCCTGCTCTGATTTGATTGGCAATAAATTAAATTAATTTTCCCAAGTGGAGTCTGTTTTACTCATGACAGTAATTGGTGAATGATCTCTCCCTGTCCTTATCTCAACCCATGAGCCTTTCGTTATATTTTCTCTCCCCTGTCCAGCTGAGCAGGGGGAGTGACAGAGCGGCTTTGGTGGGCACCTGGCGTCCAGCCAGGGTCAACCCACCACAGCTATGAATGGCCACCAGCTCTGTTGCCACCACCATAGTGAAACTCAGTGGATATGCCACTTATCCCCAGGCTGTTCCAATTCTATTCATCATCTGTAGTAATGTCCTCCTTGGAGATGGCCCTGTATGCAACAAACATGAAGAATCCAGCTAACATATTTCACCTCACACAGAACAAGCGTGCATCTTCTGTGAACGTCCCAAAGGACAGCAGTGTACTTCTTAAAAAGGGACACAAGTAATGGATTCAGAAACCCCACTAACTTCATATTAAGCCCGATTTTTGAAGTTTCCGACAATACCCATGAGTGAAGGCACTAAAGAAGTAAAAAACTCTACTCTGACAGTGTGCCCTGGAGACACGGATTGCCATTTCTGAAAGAAACAGAGCTGCACAGGGGAAATAACTTTCCAGAAATCAAACAACATCCTATCAATTACACAGGTACCCTTGTGCTCCTCCAGCTACTGCAAACATAAATCACAACAGAGATACAGTGACACATTCATCCACGTTTGCATTAAAACCTTTTAGATAAAGGCAGACACCCGTTAGGAAGAGGTTAGGAAATGCAAATGCTATGGGCTCTTTTATGTGTGGCTGCTGCATGGTGTATACTGCCTATTACTGCACCATTGGAAGCTTTGGATAATTAATTAAACAAGAGAAGGCCTGGTTCATGATTTGACTGGAGTTACCATTGTGGCAGACACTTACACTGCATTGTGCCTTGCCCTCTTGGGCACTGAAAGTGCTCCTGGTTTCCTATGGTGGATGGTGGCTTATGTGACTGTTCTCCAGACTGGATTTCTGCTCCTGACAAGGTCAGCATCTCAGTACACAGCTGACCTAAGGACAAAAAAACTCTCAATATTTTTCTTCTGTCTATGCTCTCATTTTGGAGATACAGGGGTTATAAACAGAATTGGCAAATAGTTGACTTTTCTGTGGTAAATGGAAAAAGCGTATCTTTGCTTGGCTCAAAACTTGTTTATTTTATGAAACTTGTCTATTATAATGTTATGGTTGGGTCAAATGGAATTAAATGTTTACTTTTGTGACATTCCTTATCATCTTTTGTTAATGAAAACCCAGGAAATACAGGAGTAGAGTCCGAGGCAGGCTAGGAAACCTGCATGTAGATGGCCTCAGTAACTAAGTAAAAGCCCAAGGTCTCATTGAACCCTGAGGAACAAAGTGACTGAAGTGATAAAGCCCTGAAGCAGGGAAAGCAGTGCCAGCTGGTGGGTGCTGAGTGGGCCGCTGAGCTGAGCAGGAGCTGGAGGTGGCACGGTGTCCTAAGACAGAGTTAGCTATACCTGTCTTAATGACTTCTAATGATGGCAATTGCAAACTCTTCCCATGTAATCTACTTCAGTGCTTCACTGTCCTTATTGTTAGAAAATTTTCCTAGTATCTAACCTCATTTGTCCCTTACTAATCTTGCAGCCCATTACTTTTTGTTCTGTATACCATGGCCATTTGGAACAGAATATTTTTCTCTCTGAAGTAACTGTTACATACATAAAGACGTACACTGTGCTATTTCTACCCTTGTCAAGCCTTCTCTTTGGGTTAAGCACCCAGCTGGTTCACAGTTTCCTTGCAGATCATTTGCAAATCTTGCTACTTTCTTGCATGTTGGTAGTGAGTCACGGATAACCATAGAATGCTTTGGGATGGAAGGGACCTTTAGAGGTCATCTAGTCCAACCCCCCTGCAATGGGCAGGGACATCTTCAACTAGATCAGGTTGCTCAGAGCCCCATCCAGCCTGGCCTTGAATGTTTTCAGGGATGGGGCACCTACCACCTCTCTGGGCAACCCCTTCCAGTGTTTCACCACCCTCATTGTGAACAATTTTTCCCTTGTGTTCAGTGTAAATCTACGCTCTTTTAGTTTAAAACCATTACCCCTTGTCCTATCGCTACTGGCCCTGCTAAAAAGTCTGTCCCCATCTTTCTTATAAGCCCCCTTTAAGTACTGAAAGGCTGCAATAAGGTCTCCCCGCAGCCTTCTCTTCTCCAGGCTGAACAACCCCAGCTCTCTCAGCCTTTCCTCACAGCAGAGGCGCTCCAGCCCTCTCATCATTTTTGTGGCCCTCCTCTGGACCCGCTCCAACACGTCCATATCCTTCCTGTGCTGAACTGCCTTTGGAGTACAGCAAGATAAACCAAGCTAAAAGTAGCAACATTTTGCATCAATCCTACCAATATGTCATCAAGATCATGGTTCCCTGTCTTGGTTATGAGAATGTCATGTGAGGTGGTGTTGCAAGCTTATCTAAATCTACTGCTTCTCCCCAAGCTATGAAGCCTGTTGGCCTGTTGGGGAAAGAAATTAAGTTTGTTCAACAAGTTTGGTCTTGATGAGTGCATGTCTGTCCATCATCCGTCATTTCTTCTGGGAGTTTAGAGGTTGTCTGACAATTTGTTCCAAGGTTTTTCTTTGAATTGCTCATATTTGAACTTTTCTATGAACAACAATGCAAAAAAGAGGAATTGAACACATTTTTTTGCCCTCTCTATAGCTTCTTTTAGTAAATTCCTTCTGTTAGTGAGAAGACAAATGTTTCCCTCCTCTCATGTGTACCAAGGGGCCTCCAGTTTTTCCAAGGCAGCTAAGTGAAATCAGAGTTATCCATTGCTTGTCAATCCCCATTGCTCATCAATCCCCATTGCTCCTCTGGTGCCTAAACAAGGGACTAACATTTTTTAAAACTGTGTATGAAGTAACAAAAATGCATTTCAAATAGAAGAAAAAGTTCCTTTGATGAAAGATGTCATAAAACTCTATTGCAAAGACTGAGAAGAGTATATCTAATATCACCACAGGTGAAAAGAACAGTTGTTAAGGTACTTTTTATCTTCCTTGAGAAGGATATGTGAATCGGTGGAAACTGAATGCAGGTAATATTCAAAGATAAGATGGGTACAACTTCTTTGAACAGCAACAGCGATTATCCATTGCAACAAACTGCTGGTGACTGATTGCCCATCTCTTGAAGCCTGCGTGACTCTCTGTAGGACATGTTTTAGCCCAGCAAATCATTGAATTGAATTGTGGTTGACGGAATGAAATTTCAGTGGCTTTTGATGTGTTGTTCCTGTGGATCCCGAGGCAGTGTAAATGCTCACTGAAGTCAGTCAAGCCACGGCAGCTTAGGCCAGGTAGAGATCTGCTCCCCAGGGTTTTTAGAAAGGGCTTTCATGACAAGAGATGGGTGACTTGACAAACTGCTCTAAAATAGAAATCCATGGGTAACAGGCAGAGGATGAAGAGCCTTGTCAGCAAAGGGACGGGACAAGGCTCGTGGTGTCTGCAGAGCACGGGGCAATATCTCCATGATAAGGCACAAGTGGGGCCAGAGCCATAAAGCCTTGGGGGGGAGGCACAGAGGAGAAGGAGAGTAAACACGGAGCTGTCGGTTATGCAGGGAGGGCGTGAGCTCCAAAGAGATGGGCAATGTGGCTGGCTCGACTACATATTTCTGCTCATGCTATTTTACTTTCTTTAGCACCAATTTTGTCAGCCACATGATATCCAGCACACCAGCCCCCCGAGCTCTCCTGCAGCTTCGGGAGGATCCCTCCAAGCAGATCTCCCCCATGCTGTCCTCCTCCCCTTCCTCTGCACACTGGGATACCTTCCAGAGACCCTGCTCAGCAGAGCGGTGAGGTACGTGGCACAGGTCCTGAAAGCACCGACCACTCCAGCCACAGTACCACCGTATGGTAAAGCAATTTAGAAAACCACACAGAATCAAAATACTGTTTGCAGAGCTAAATGGAAACAAGTTTTTGCTGGAAACTGATGCATGTTTATTAACACTTTTCAATCTATTGCAATGCCTGTAACAAAAATCACTGCTACACAGATAAGTCTGGTGATTAAAGAATGACTAATGACACCTGCCTGACCAGCTGCACTACTTTGGTTAACCAGGTGGAAATATGTGTGTGCCATATCCCACAGGTACTTGAAAAGGGTTCAATTTAAACCAATTAATAAAATAGCCTGTTTGGACAAAAAATAATTGTTCTCTGAGAATACGTGAATTCAACACTGCTAGAAAATCCCTGCCATCTGACGTAGAAGGATTTATAGGTTTAGTGGAAATTGCTTTCCCCACTGTCCAGATTAAATACTGCAGGATGATTTTTTGTATGAGTAAACATCCTTCCAATAACAATCAGACCGATAATGTTTTAAAAAGAGGAACAGGATCTACATTTTGGTTTTCTTCTTCTTGTATGGACTATTTCTGGATACAGAACCCTCAGGTAACATGTTGACTGTCCATAAAATGCATTTTAGCATCTTCCTCCTGTTGTGGGGATGGGTTTTATCCACTGAATGCAGAGCCCACCGACAAGGAAAAGAAATACATGAGGTATACAAAAAAGGCAGGTGAGTCTCATTTTTTTACATTCAAATAGCTACAGTTTGGACAAATGCAATGTTTCAGGTGAAGATATAATGACTAACAGATAATTAGAGTTTGCATTTGCAGATTATGCTCTCTCAGACAAAAATATTTTCTGTTGCTGTTTTTGCCAATGAATAACTTTTAATGCATTTTCTACAGTGAAAATCATTGCTCTCCCCCCAAAATGGGTTTATGAGGTATCTCAGAGTTTGAAAGGGTACAAAAAAAGAAGCATTTGTTTGTATTTATTGTGGTTAAAATGTGGCAGAGTATTTACATGAAAATGGAGAGGAAATTTAGGTCCGTGAGGATTGTTGCGTTTACTGAAGATTAGATTGACTTGAGATCTCAAATGAAAACATTCAGAATTTATGTTATTATTTCCATACAATTTGTTTTATAGAGCTTTTGAAAGGAAAAAATTAAAGTCTCTCTGTAAAATTCAAGGGTACGGTCAGTTATCAGAGGAAACAGAAAGAGCACTCAATGTATTGAATTAAGATATTACAAATTATTTGAAAGACTGTCTATTCTTCTCTCTCTCTCACACACACACGAGAAGACTGTGTGACATTTTTCTTCCACTATCCTGTAGACAGCCATTTTAGGAAGTTTTAAGTTGAGGAAGGTTTTTCACTACAACTGAATTCTGATTATTTATATTCTATTTGGGGAATATTTGGAACTTTGTATGAGGATTTTTATACTCAGGCACAAAACAAGGTACATCTGGAGGAAAAATCCTTTGGTTTTTTATTTTTTGAGAATATAGTCGGCACATTTAGTTTTCTGTTCAAACGTTGTGTACTTCTGCTTGCGACAGACTGAACCTATGTTGCTTCTGCTTTGCTATAGTCACTGTTGTTCTGTAGTGACTCTGTATCACCATCAATACCGTAAAGTGTACGGGGATGGAAATGCAGGAATGCCACAGTCCTGAGGAATTCAAACCACTCCTGTTAGCCTTCAGGAAAAATGACTGAAAGGTGGAAGGGATGAAAAGCGCAGTGCCTTTTTGTTTTCCTGTAGCCCCTTGTAACAACTCAGGGCTACATTACAGAGTGACTGCAGTGTCCTGGTTGGCACTTGGGGGTCCATGAGCCATTCTATACATAGGAAATAGCTTTAGCAGCGATGCCACTTTCGTGGAGGCATAACTGGCAAAATGGATGCAGTGGCTCTGTTCATGATGAGCCTCCAAGGGATGTGTAACCAGAGAGAGTATGGATGCAAGACAGCCACGAAGCCTCTGTTTTCATTGAGGCTTCATGACAGTGGCAGCGGAGGCAATATGCTGGCTGTGGCAAAATAAAGGGGTGAGAAGCAAGGTACCACCACCAGGATTTGAGCTGAAAAGCGTCCAGCAGAGAGGAATGTGTACACACGGTCATGTTCTTGTTTAGCATCTTTAACAAAAAACTCCCACCGCACCAAACGCTTAACAGTGTCAGTGCAATTAAGTGACGATATAACAAATCACAGCAGCAGAGTGCTAAAAATAGGTGAAAATGGAAAAGAAATACTTATTCAATTCAAGTAGGAACTGCCTCATCACCCATGCTTTGTATATATGGTGTAATTCTGCCAGGACAAGCCCATCAGAAAGCCCCGAGGTGTCATGGGTCTGAAAAGCTGGGTCCACTGCCCTCCCAGCACGCCCACGTTGGCCTGGGAGGTCATTTCTGGCCTATTTCTGCCTCAGCTGAGCAGTACTGATGCTGAGGAGGGCTGATGAGGGGAGAGGAGCTACACTGGCATGTGGCCGTAGGGTTGTCCATCAGCAGTGTGGTGCCAGTACAAGTGCTCACTTTCCCCTGTGATGGGATAGGCCACAAGAGAGCAGTGATTTTAACAGCCTTGTAATTTGTAAGGTAAAAAAGAATGATTATGGTCATCCATCTGATTTCCTGCTAAGCACAAACCACAAAGCCTTCTGTATGAATTGTACACCCAATCCCTAATTTATGATAATTACCTTCAGTGTCAAATAAACTCAGAATATGATCATAAGTATTTTTTACCTTTGGCTTCCATCCATTTACTCCTGTGCTATGCTAGCTTGTCTATTCTCCATCCAGGTACTTGCAGGTGGATGAAGCTCCCTCTTCATCTCCACTTAGACATATTCAGAAAATTGAGCTTTTTATATTTCTCACTGTAGGATGATTCCCAAACCTTGACTCAGTCATTTGCTTGTTTTCCTCTGTCCCTTCACTGCTTTTGCAGGGTTGACATCAGGACTCGGTGCAGTATTTGTACGGTCCTCATGTAGGTGCTGTATACAGAGTTACTCCTGTTGACCTCCTGGGATTGTGGTCATGGTCTCCATCGCAGCCCCACAGTGGGAGATCGTGCTTGCCCAACATGAGCGAGCATCTGTGTATGGCAGAACACCTTGTCTTAGAGGTACAGCCAGTCCTCTTTGCACTCACATGTAGTTCCCTGTACATTAAGATGCTGATCAAATGAGACAGTTTTGAAGTAGGCACGGTTCATTTGCACTTCAGTCAAAGTCAAGGCCTTTTTCCATCACAGAATTAGATCCTGGAAGAAAAACAGAACAAGAGGGGATGCTATTTAACATCAGAAAAACCTTGCAGTGAAGATTGCTCCTGGACATTTTGTTATTGACTCCGTTTCCCCTCCCTTCAAGACTCAGCCCTGAATATCCATTATGCAGAAGGAGTTACAGCAATTGACTTTGTTACTCCTCTCTGAGCACTGTTATCTCTTGCTCCATAAGGCTTATGATAAGGACCAGGATGGAAACCCATCCCTTCACTGCAGCCCTTGCCTTCTGAAGAGACTCATATACCTCACTGGAGGTTGATGGGGGAAATCTATTCGGAATGGAAAAGGCTGGCTCCACACCACCACAGGATGCTCAGGGTGGCTTAATTTGCACCCACGGCCTCCTTAGCCTCCAGAAGTGCTTTAGGGGCACAAGACCATCCGCTTGCCGTACTGCCAGGGCTCAGCGCCAGCCACCGGTGTTGGCAGGCAGCGCAGGCACCTGCTGTAGAGACCTGCCACCTTGGGTGTGCTGCCAGCATCCTGCTGTCCCTGACAGACGTGTCCAGCTTTGCCCCTGATTCTCATGGTGCAGCTGATGGAGGAAACACACAGGGTTGTAGCTTGTTTCTTTGGATGATGCCATTCTGCAAGTGTTACTTTCTTCCAAGGAGACTCATTTGCTCTGAACTCTGTTTTCAAATAAAAACTCATTTGCTCTGCAGTTTTCAGCCCCAGAGCTTATCCTTTCACCTGTCCATACCCAGCTGGTCCCACGGCCTTTGCACTCCTCCTGATATGGTGAATGGGGGACCACAGGGTCAGACACATTCTCTGTCACAATTTTGCGCACTGTAGGTACCCCAAGGTAGCCAATCTCTCATGAGACAGAACAACCTGGAAGAAAGGTGAGCAGACAGGCGAGGTTTTCCCCACAAGAATGCATGCGTGCAGCATGGTCCTTTGGGGACTGGGTTTGCATGACAGGAATTTTGCAAAAGGTCCCAAATAATTCCTGAAATAAAGCTGATGAGGCTTTGGGACACAGTGCAGAGTGTGACAAAAAATAAGTATAGGTCAAAGTATGCATATAGTCACAATGAGAGCAGCAAAGCAGATGGCATTATTGCATGGGACTTATTACAGAGCCCTCCAATATTGTAATTCACTGTAAAAATGTCTGTGTGCCAGTCAAAGACTCAACTACTCATTTTTGCTAATCTCCAGGACAAATCACCTCAAAGGAATTTCACTTACAAGAGCAGCACTATAAAAATAAAACCTTTCTCACCGTGCAGACCTCTTTGCAGTTTGCAGTCAGCCGTGCGCAAATCCTGCAGCGTTTGCAAAGCTTTTTACTCCTGCTAAATCCACAGTGCCAAAACTCCGACAGGAAGGAGCTGAGATCCGGAGCACCGGCAAGAGGGCTGCCTGCTGCTTTCCCAACTGCTCAGGCTCTTGGAAAGCCACCAGGCTGCACGGGAGTCACTAGAAGGGTACCGAGGGTCACTAAGGGTCACAACATCGTTATGCCAACAAAAGGGCCACAGCCTGTGTTGCTAATTAGACTTGCAGAATCTGCTAGAGAGGATGAGCAACAGAAAAAGAACTGGCCTGGAGCTGAGCCCAGGTTGTTCTGCCAGAGCTAACTGCTGGGAAAAAAAATCTCTTTTAACGCTAAAATCTCCCTGGACAGCATTATAACCACCTTTCAGACAAACAGCTCTCAGCAGAAAAGATTTCACTGTACAAGATTTAAGGATCACGTTTGTTTAATCTTAGCTAAGAGACCCTCTTCATGTTTTCAGTCATGTCCCTACCATTCCCTGGCTGTGTTATAATCATTTTGCCTCACTCTGGTCTCCAAATAGCAACTCATATTCCGCTCCTCTAGAGCTCCCTGTCCATGTTTCTATCAGTAAGAGCTATCTTTTACAGCAGTTGAATCACATCCTCTACAATAAGCCCTGGGCTTGTTATCACAAGGTCTCTTTCATGGCCAAAGCTCTTTCTCTTTATGACATTTTCAGATGTTATTACAATTAGTGACACTCTTCTTAAGTGATGGGAGCCATCCTGCATCATTATGGCTATGGTTCCTTCCTGGTCCTTTCTCAGAGGCTCAGCATCATACTGAACATTCACAACATTAAAGTTACCTTCCCTTGCTTTTGTTGAATATGGATAGGACTTCTGTGTTGTGAGCTCCTCCGTACCCCAGTCACATCGTGCACAAGCTCTCTGCACTCTGTAAATCACACATGGCTATCCTGGTACCCTCACTGAAGCTGCCTTCTACATGTAGGGCAGCTCCTACCTTCTTGCCCTCCAAATGCTTTATCTGGCCTTATAAATTCATCCCTAACAGGATTTCTTCCTTTACCTTCCAGCAATCCTTAAGCTGTTCTCCTGTCCTAGAGTTTTGCTCTTGTATCTTATCTTCAGGATTGATCCTGAAAGCATTTATTTGCATGAACAAAGCTTACTAATGCAAGCTGTCTTTAGATCAGATCTTCAGAGTGCACGATAAGCCCATAAAATGCCCGTTGAAAGCATTGCCTATAGGAGCATATTATCAACAGTGAGCCAGATCCAGTGGAGCGCTGAGCACCCACAGCTCCCAAGGCACTGCTTTCTAAGATCAGCAGTTTGTGTTATGCCTTGACACCATAGGCACCAGCAGTGCTGGGTATCAGGAGAGCAATAAGAAGCCCAGAGTGGTCTTCAGGCCAATGCAACTGGAGTCTCTCCATCTCCCCTGTTGGTAACTTGCCTTTCCCTTTCCTCCTTTCCCCTCCATCTCCTTCACTCCTTTTCTTTCCCCCATTCAAGGTTCCTCCTCTTCTCCAATTTGCTCTTTCTCTTTCTTGTCCCAGACTTTCTCTGCCCTCTGCTTCATCTGCCTCATTTATTTGAACATAGACACAGCCGTTTCCCCTGTCACACAGTTCTGCCAGATTTTCTCCAGTTGCTTTTAACTCTATATTATTCTGTAACTTTTCTCTCCTCTGGCAGCTGTTGCTGCTGCCTGTCTTACCGCTTCTTCCACTTGCCAAAAATCCTTTTCTTCTGTCCAACAGTGCTCATCTTCTTTATCTTGTTATACATTAATTTATTTTTCATTATTGCTTTGCTATTTCTCTCATTTTTCCTTTCCACCCCTGTTGTTCTTTCAAGTAACTTCAATCCTGCATGACAACTTTTCTTGGAAGTCTTGTGTTTTTTTCTCACAACCCAGCCAAATATGTCCTCTTTCCACTTATCATTGCAAATGACGATGCCTTGAAAATAATATTTTCTCCTTTCATCATTATCACTAGCCTCCTTTTATCCTTTCTAAAACTTATTTTGGGTCTACACTTCACATAGCTTGCTATCTTTATTCAGGTGATTCATGGCAGAACATTGTCTCTACTGGTACTTCTGTAGCTATGTTCATACACCCATGTACTGTGCCACTTCACTGTGCCACTGATGAGAACATCTCCAGTCAATGTTGCCACCATGTAACTTGCTCAGCATCAGCAGCTTCATATTGTCTTCTAGCCCACCATTACTCCAATGTGTTTTATGAGCTGGTGTGAGAAGACATAACAGACTCTAAAAACCTATCATCTGTAGCTCAGCAAAAGAAACCCCAAACAACCCCAAAGATACTGCAAGGCAGTTTCCTCCCTCCTGAATGCATATAAGTGGTTTGGTTTCGTGATTCAGGGGTTGGATTCACACCTGAAATGCTCCTGCTGGTCTTTCTTCTATAAACTGCCCAGTCACCTTTCAAACTCACTTGTGTTTTCAGCATTCGCAGCTTTCAGTGAGAGCGAATTTCACAGTGTGATGACGTGCCGCGTTTATGCACTTCCTTTCAAATTTCTTCTCCTTCTTATATGTTGTGAAAAGTCTGGAGCAACAAATTCCTGTTCACCTTCAACATGCCACTCCTGATTTTGTATCATTGCACCCTATCACTCAGCTGTTGTCTTCCTTCCCAGCTGGAAAGCCCTGCTCAGGCTGCCTGGAAGCCCTCTCCACCTCTGAGCTTGCTCTCTCCTCTTGCTCTGCTCTGTTTTTTCCGACTATGGGCATTGGATATCCGAGATGTGGGCATGCCTTGGTGTTACTAATAGCATTGAAATGCTTTCTGTTTTGTTTCCTTCTCCATTCCCAATAACACCCAACCTCCTGTTTGGTTTTTTGAGCACTGTGGAGCATTAAACTGATTTTTACGAAGAAATAGCCACAATGACACTGAGACCTCCTTCCTAAGCAGTAACAGGTGATTTGGAGGCCATCAATGTCTTAACATTTTTTAATGTTAAAATACAAAATACAAACCAATGTACACTATTCTGAATTTACTAACACTGAATTTCTGTTGTCATTTTATCTGAAGTCACTTGACATCATGAGATCCTGCTGTAATTCTCCACTCCCAGTTCTGATTTTGACTACCTGGAACGGTTACATATCCTCAGTAAACATTGTTGCCAGTAATTATTCTTTTCTCCCAAATAATTTATACATTTATTGAACAACAGAGATCCTATCATAGGTTCCCATGAGACTATACTGAAAACCTTTCTTCACAGTGAAAACTCTCCGTTATTCCTTTTGTTTCTTATTTTGCAACCGTTCCCATGAAGGAAACTTCCCTCTTTCTGACCAGCTGGTTTCTTTACAAGCCTCTGGAAAGGACTTGTCAGCACCTTTTTGGAAATTGAGGTACACTCTGTCATCCTGATCACGCTCATTTACAAGGTCATTAACTTTTTAGAGAAGTGTATCATACTTATAGCGCATAACATCCCTCAAGAAAAGTGATACTGTCTCTCGCTCTTCTTCAATATATACTATATTTACCTGGTGTCTGTCATTGGTGGTTTTTACTATGGCTGTAGCTAATTGTCTGTAGCTTCTCAGATTCCAATTGGAGCTCTTTTTCCAAAGAAGTGGAAAATTATCACCTTCTACTCCTGTGACACAAAGGACAATTTAAATGCTGGTTCAACAGTTTCTTACTTGCCTTACTTCTGGGTGAAAGCCTGGCGACTTGTTACTGTTGAGTCCATTTACTTTAAATCTGTCTCTGGTCCTGTGCCAATATGAATATTTCTTAACATCGGTCCAACAGCAGAATTGTTACAATTCTGTATTTTTTGTAGTGCAAACAAATTCCTTAGTTGTTGATGTTTTTAACTGCCCTTATAAAGCCAGAGTTCTTTCATTGCTGTAAATAAGGAATTAAGGCAAGTGTAGTATTGATAATTAGCTAGTTATTCCCCATTCTGCATTTGTACAATTATTTTTCTGTACTCCATGCAGTTCTTTCTTTGTATTCTCTTTTACTGAAATTCATCTTATTGACATCACAGCATTTCTCCAATGTGCTGATGCTGCTTTGAATTCTGATCCTAGACCACAAATTGTCTGTTTCTCTTTCAAGCCTGATGTCATGCACGAGTTTTATAGTTGTCATCTGCATTATTATTGAAAATATTGACTAGTAGTTTCCAGGATGAAATCTGTGGGATGTCATTTAATGTCTCTTGACAGCAAAGTAATGGCAGTTATTCTAACCATGGTCTTTCAACCATGCTCAAAGTCAGTTTCATCTCAACCATATTTCCCTAGTTTAGTAATGAAATATTAAAAACCTCATTCAAATCTACTTTTCCTCCTGCTTACACTAAGGCAGCCAGTTACACTGTCAGAAAGGATATTAGACTGCTTTGACGTCAATTATTGCAAAGATTCACATTGAGTGATCTTTATAATCTCGTTATCCCTGGGGGGCAGACAAACGGATCACGAGTTTGTCCCAGTTTCTTTCCAAACGTCAAAAGTCCAACATCCTTCTTTTGTCTCCTGTTTAAAACTAGGTTTTGTGTCCTGACCCTCTCTCAGAGTATCACCCGTCTGTGAGGAGTCCTTGGAGCTACCTGTTTACGGCTCAGCTGGGACTCCCAGTGCTCCCGGGGAAGTGCCATCAGCCTCTATTGACTTAAATACCTCTAATTTATCTAAATATTCCTTAATGTGCCCTTCTCTGATCTGCACTGTTCTGACATCTGCTTACAAGTCAACTTTTCTTCGAAGACTGGGGCAGACATGAAACCTTTCAGCATGTTCTGCATTGCCCCATTAGTTGCTCCCCTTCCCTTCACCCATTTCTCTTTTTCACTTAGCTGGGCCCCGGCAGCGTGCCTGCCTCTTCCTCAGCTGGCAAGACTGACCTCAGTCACATTCCTTCCACTCCCTCCAACCCTTCCTTTCAACCTGTATAACACAAAACCCAACAAACGCGCACCCACTGGATGCAATTTCTGCCACATAGGGGCACTTTCATTTTTGCAACATTGTGCCAAGACCTCAGGTGGAACGATATTTCTGTGAATAATCAATATGTGTAGGTTTGTTTCACTTTTTTGCTTTTGCCAGTGTTTATGTCCGGGCACAGAACAAAAGAAGTGCAAAATTTGAAGGATGTATATATGTCTCCTGCCTCTGCGTATTTTGCATTCTGAGATTCATCTATGTTAATACTGGATTAAAATGGGGTTCTCAGTGAATTTTCTGTATCACTCAAAAATAAGGTGGTAGAACAGCTCCGAATCCCACTGTTTCCCAGATTTTGTGATGTGAACATTGAAAATGTAGCACTTTTTCCCCACTTCTTTTCATAGATTTAACCACCTATAATAGCAATGGGTCATCTTTCTTCACCATCTTTAAACCTACTGGTCATAAGGACACATGACCCAAAATAATTACAAGCAAAGAAGGGCTTGCCAAATGCCGAGATAAAATAAATTTCGTGATTAATTTTCCTCAGTTTATAGTGGCTTGTTTACAGCTCACAACTTTGCAACTCTCCCAATTTGAGTACTAATTAGTGGGTTTCAATCCTACATTATCCCTGGGAATTAGTATGTTACACAGAGGATCGTGTCTCCTGCAGTGCATGTCGCTGGGTAAGAGCAGCTTCCTCCTGTTGCAACTTTGCTCTCTCCTCTCTCAGGTGCTGGGTAGTTTTTCTCCCTGTTCAGCTACCTCACTTTTCCTCCTCCCGCAAAGCACTTCTCTGGGCTCTGGACTACTGCTCAGTCTTCACCCAGACCTGCTGCACCACCTGTCCACCAGCATCTCCTGCTTGCTAAGAAGGTCTTCCCAATTCATTTTCAAGTTAAAAGCATGTTATAGGGGAATTTTCTGTGAACTCCCTGCCCCCAAACCTCTTTCCTTCCTTTGGGACACAGCCTGGAAGGTTCTTTATCCCAGTGAAGTTCATGTACCTCCAGGGGCTTGGCAGCATCTCTGTCCCACACCACTCTGCGGTGAGGGGACACCCCTACTCATGCAGGACTGTCCGGGGTGCCCGTGCCCCAGGAGTCATCCCACACAATGATGAAGCACTGTTTGAGCCTGATGGCTCCTCTCTGCTCCTTCTGATGTCTTCCCCTCTGGCCTTACCCGGTGTTTCCTCTCGCTCCCCATCTCTGCCTATCCAGCCTCTTTTCTCCTCAGTCTCAACCAATGCATAGGCTCTGTTGCAGATCCAAGCTCTCTTTGCCTCTGCCCCACTTTCTCTCTGCAGAAACCTTCTGTATGTTTGTGCGTACAATCCCCAGACCCTTTCTGCCTCCACCCCATTCCCCGACCCAGCACCCCCCACCTGGTTTCTGCCTTTAACATGATGTTGATGTGGTATGAACCCAAGTCACTAACTGGTCATAAAACAGAGGGAGAAACAAAACCTAGTCAAATATTTAGGCATAAGTCTTTAATAAGACCTTTAGACTTCTCACAGCTCTTTAGTTGTACCAATACCCCTTTACCATTCCCGAGTCCTCCCCGCCAAGGCTTTGTCCCCTGCAGGGAACTGGGATGCCTCCACTGCTCTCGCCTGGTCCTTCTGCCTTGGGCAGCATTTTGTCAGGGCCTTGCTCAGCCATAATTTTACAGGCAGACCAAGGAGAACATGGCTCCTGCCATTTCCCTGCCCAGCATGACACGAAGGCTGTGCAGCATAGTGGGTGCAGGACGGGAGGCACCGCACAAGCTGCCCACCAGTGTCCACTCAGGGACGAGGAGCCCAGAGCCGAGTGCCATGGCACGGCTGGCAGGGATGAGAGAGTTTTCATCACTTTCATTACTACCCAATTAAAAGTCTGAAATGAAATAATAAAAGTCCTGCTGAAAACTGGCTCAGCAAGCTCCACACCCTCCCTTGCCTTGCGTCAGTGGTAGGAGAGGCTGTCGATCAGATGCACGCAGCACAGCGTGAGCTGCAGAGCTTGTATCTGGAAAAATTAAGTGCGTGGCAGTTTCAGAGGGTAGCAGAGAGAGTCCACACTCTCTGCACCGGAGAAGGGGTAGAGGCATCACCCAGGCATGAGATAAGCAGAGAGAAATGGGCACCCTGGGTGTCTCTGCCCCAGCCGCCAGCTGCCAGGCTTTCTGGGGTGGCAGGCACCTCTGCTCAGGGTAGGAGGTTTGGGGTCAGTTGTAGCCACAGCCCCTGGCCAAAATGTTGCTGATGACGCAAGTGACTGGAGGGAGAGAGATTATGCCACTGCCACATCTCAACAATATTTCCTGAGACAGGATCTCTTCTGACATCTCTTCTCTGATCTGCCATCCTCTTTGCAGACCTAAGAATACTATGAGGGATGGAGAGAACAGACTGTCCTAGAATTTAATGAAATCTGATAATAATAATGTTAGTTTTAGCCCAGTCTGCCAAACCCACCAGCACCGTTCCTCAAGGATGTCACCCCTTGAACTCAGGAAAGACCGTGTGAATCTGGCTCCATTACTTCAGCAACTTACTTTCACTTTTCTCTTGAGGAAAATACATCAGATCTTTCTTTTTCCTGAAGAACTGAAACTGTGTCTTGATTTAATTGTTCAGGGAAGAAATGTTCCCAGATCCTAATGAGATTATCCTATTAAGAGTGTAAAATAGGTCATTGTCTACTACAGGTGTATTGCCTCCTGTAGAGAAAAAGGATTATGATTTATAGGTGGGAATGTATGCTGCATAAGTAATTACAAACTAAAATTCTAAGATGGATAGTGACTTCTCTCACATTCGCTGTGGTTGCTTCCAAAAGCTCTTATTTTAGAGATGAAGAATACTGTGGGTTTTCTGGTGCACACTGCAAGCGTGGAATAAACTGTGAATAAATGCCACTCTGCTCCAGTTGTTGCTTTTTCATAAAGCGTCTCGGTGAGCTTCTTGAGCCATGAAATGCCTTTTGGCACTGTAACGGTTAGGAGATAAATATTGGCATTAGGGAAAAAAAAAGAAGGTTGTTCATTATTCAGTGTATTTTACCGCAGGAGTTATCGGTTAGTTTTAAAGACAGCCTGTCACCCCAGCGAAGGCAGGAGCCACGCTGTCACACTGCGTGGCCGGGGTGGCAAACAGTTGCGCTGAGCAATCTGTGAGCAACATCTGGACCGACACCCCTGAGTGCGGCTGTCTGCTGCAAACGCTCAGGGGCAGCAGATGTGCGAGGGGAAGCTGAGGCGGCTTGCCATTGATGCACAGCCCGAACGGGCGGGCTAATGGGGTCCCGTGATGCAGCTGCCATTGATCACTTAGCCAGCAGAGCACTGCCCAGGAACCGGACTAGAAAAGCTATTTATTGAGTAGAAAGAAATGGGGCTTCAAATTGCAGTAACTGGGGAATGATTGGCAACAGGTAAAACTGTTTTGCTGCCACAGGAGGAGGCAGAAAAGTGGGGGAGGCTCAGTAACCTCAGAGGTGTGACAGGGGGAATGAGAGAGGCAAAAAGAAGTGAAGGAGCTGAAGCAAAGCACAAACGAACACGGTCCCCTGCGGTAGATGGAGCATGGGGGACATTTTATGCTGGTTTGTGATAAAGAAAGAAAGTTTAGTTTAGAGGCAGCGGAGAATCACCTGGAAGAAATAAGAGGAATCACCCAGGATTGCTGGGTGCAGAGGACAGGGAGGATTCGGCCACGAATCCTTGATGGCCATGCCTTGAAGGCTCCCTCGACAGGCAGGATAGGGCCAGGGCCAACACGAAACATTAGGTAAGTTCTACAAAGAGAAATGAAAATTAGAAATTGCAGGAACATGGCCTGCTTCATCCCTGTTTGAATACCAGCATTATTCCTGAACAGCCGAGAGTTCACTAGGGCACTTTAAAGTCATGTAAGTAGGTCAGCTTGTCGCCAGAATCTGCTTATCCCCAAAACACATAAAATTACTTCCTGATGGCCAGCAGATGAGAAGCAGGCAGCAGCGAGACACATCAGTGGCAGCCCAAGGGCATATCGACAAGGCAGAAGACTCCAAAAAGTGTATTTTGAATTTGCAAGTGCATTTTGCTGCATGATGCCCAGGTCTAAGCAGTGCCAAAGAAGCTGCTCCTTGCAATAGCACTGGTACTGCATAACCCAAGGCTCCCCCGAGCAGCGGTCTGACTGTGGGCTTATTCCCACCCCTCCTCTGGGAAGCACAGAGCAGATTCCCAAAAAAAACCAATCCTACTTGGCCAATGCTTCACTTCAGGGTGAGTTGGTGATACAGCCCAGCATGCCCACCCCTAGCCTGGGCAATGCAGAGGTGGTCTGCTTCACTGTGGCAGCAGAAAGATGAATTTTCCTCCAATGCTATCGTCTTTCAGAGAGTTCCCAGTCCAGGGAAAAACCTTCCTGCAAGGCCTGGGGTTCGGCTACCACTCACCAGAGGGACGATGGTGCTCGGGTGGTGACACTCATTTTTACAAAAGGAGTTTTGCCACTGTAAATCTCTACAGAGGGATTTGAAATGTATGCTAATGGGCAAAAAGTCTCATTAGTAGAGTGGATTAGAGTTAGCGTTTATTACAGAGAGAAGCTAATTTTTTTAACTTTTAATTAAAGATGAGTTAGAACTGTTAAATGTTTAAAATGTTACTTTTGCTCAAGCTAGCACTTACATTGCTAAAAGCAATATACTTTCCTTTAATGATGAAGTAAAATATTGGCCAAACACCTGAGAGAAGCCTTCTTGAAAGCTGGCTAGGAGACGGTATGAAACCAGAAACAAATATTTCCACAGTTTTTAACATTTTTTTTCCCCTGGAATACTTTGAAAAGATTTTCTTCTAATGAAAATACCCAACTGCCTCTGGTGAGTAAATGTAATGGCTGTGCTCCTTGCCGGCAGAGGCCCTTGGGCAGCCTGGCTCTCTCCAGAGCCCCTGATGGCGCTGGCCATGGCTGCGGGAGGAGGGAGGCGAGCCGCCTGCCTGGGTCCTTTGCCAGGCAGTCAAAACCAGGGGTGCCCCGCTTTACAAAAATCATCACTCCCCTCCTTTTGCCCTGTCCCAGCTGCAAGCTGCCATCACCCCCCCTGCCATGCCCAGCCCGACTCCAGCCTTCCGTAAAAAGGTAAAAAAAAAGGTAAGAGCCATTTCACACATGTGACAGAAGGTAACGCTGCGGGGATCCGGTCCTTCCCATTGCGCTTCCCTCCCAATGTCCTCACCCACCCGCCCGTGACCGCCTGTCTCATCTCTCCCTTTTTCTGTCGTTTCCCTGCAGCCGGCCGCAGCGTCAGAGACGGGAGACCCATGGCGAGGCGCACAAACAAGGCAGGTAGGCGAAACCCTCTGGTGGCTACTGCTGGCCCAGCCCCACTGGCCACATCCCCGTGGCCAGGCTGAGGCTGTGGCAGGGGAAGGGGACACCACTCGAGCATGGCAGTCGTATTTAGGTAGGAGTCATGCCATCAGCAGGATCCAGCGGGCCCCAGAGGAAGGCACGTTGCCTGACACCCTCATGGAGGTGAGGTGTGATACCGTGGCCATTTGCCACAGCCCCTTGGGCTTCGCATTGTGCTGCTGCACGGTTTGTGCCACCTGTGCTGTGTGAGCGGGCGCCTTCCCTCTGAGCATCCCTTCTGCAGAAGTGAACCCCCTCCACGGGCTCTCCATCACACTCCATCATCCTTCCCTCTGCCACTGCCAGGGAGAAAGCGCCTTTCTGAGTGCGGTCAAGCCTGCTCACAAATGTTGAGGGTTTTGCCAGTGACCTGCTAATATCGCTCCCCTGTCTCAGCCGGGTATAAACCTTCCCCGATGCACGCTCACAATGCCACAGGTCTTTCAGAAGCTGAATTAAATCTAAAGCAGAAACAGGGGCCACCTTTTAAAATGCCTGAGGGATAATTCATGACTAGAAGAACTCACTGATGGAGGTAGACAACTCACCACTCCTAGAAATTATTAAGCTGAGACTGAGCACCTTTCTAAGATACTCCATAGTCCAGATAAAGGTCTGGGTTTGAAAGAGGAGTCACTGAGAACACCTCTGGTCCCTGTTAGGAGACTGTTGTATTGGCTTCTCGTGGCACAACCGCCCACGAGTCTGTGACAAGTACAGCATGGCTTAAGCAGTCTCATTTAGGAGGAGCTTTATCTCAGGAACATATCCCCCATCAAGTTTCCTTGTTGTCCTGTTTTCCTTTAATCTATTTCTGACTTGTCTTGTGTATATTCAGACAAGTGCCTCTCTGAGCATGCCATCTTTTCTCAAACCAAGAACCAGCAAGACCTTTCCTCCTGTTTTTGAGCCCTCCTGCCACCCGAGTGGCTGGCATGCAGCTGGCTCTGAGGGCAGCAAGCCTTCACCTACATGGTGGAGCAACCGAGGAGCTGCTGCCACCACCACCCCAGCCAAAGCACTGGGGCACCGAACAGCTTTTTGCACCTTGGATGTGGAGGACGAGCAGAGCATCCTCTGCCCAGTGTTTGGTGCAGCTCCAACAGCTGCTGGAATGACCCTCCCAGGCTCTCTAATGCTCAGAGACCTCCCAGGTCTTTAATGCTCCTTTTTATCCTCGTTAGAAATCTGGGGCAGGAGCTAATCATTTTATCCCAAGTCAGGGGATGGCCTGCCTCCTGGCCTGGTTCCCAGCCTGTCTCCATTTTGTTCCTGGGCAACAGCCAGTAGCTTATTTGATATATTGTTTCCCTAATTCCTGGTCTCGCGCCCTGTCATAACTCAATGTCAGAAATGCCTCCCCCCCATTTCCATTTCCCCACTTATCCACACGCACTATTCCTCCAGCCCACACTTTCGAGTGATTGCCTCCAAACTGTGCTATAAGCAGAGAGAATTTTACAGGGACAAAATGTCACCACACAAACATTTCCTCAGTGCCAGAATTATCACAGGTGCCTAAGCTGTATACCGAGGGCAGGTATAATTTTTTTAATGACACACTGCCAACCGCTGCAAGCAATCGCATGGTTATGGTCTAAGAGGTGAATGTTGTAAGGGGTAACGGAGCGAAGCGGGGGCATGATTCTCACAGGCCCTGCTCAGGGCTCATGGCTGTGCTCCTCTCTTCCTGGTAGCCCAATCCTAAAACGAAGCCCCGACATCACCAAATCTCCCCTGACGAAGTCAGAGCAGCTGCTGCGAATAGATGACCATGACTTCAGCATGAGACCAGGTTTTGGAGGTATGAAACGTGCATATTTGTCACTGTTCCTGTTCTCCACTGTCACTTCTTTATACTGTAACACATATTCAGGCGAACAGGCAGATTGACAAGCAGAGCCTTTTCTGTCTCTAATTTTTGTTATTTTATTTTGTGAATTCATGACATGCTCGGGGGGACAGGGGTGCAGTGAAATAGCCTTGCTTGGAAGAGCAAATAGCATAGTGAAAGGCATGAAAATGTGATTACAGGCAATATAATATTCCTAGTATTCAGTGACACTTTCTTCTGATAAAAATCTGAAAATACACTTATGTTTATTCCCAGATGGTGGGGAAATTCTAAGATTTCATCTTACTATGGCAATGTGTATGCATAATCAAATCACGTATCACGCTTACTGACCTGGCTATTTCATTTATAACCCAAAAGAAAATATTTTGACTGCCGTGTGTTAATGCTTGCTCACAGTTTTGTGGCTGTGTGCTAGAGCAACCTAAGCTTTCAGGGAAATGGATGAAGGAGAACACGTTTCCTTTCAGCCCATCGGATTAGAGAATGTTGTAATTTATCTACCCTTTCTGGCTGACAGATGGTCATTCAAATCCAGGATACCATTATATACTCTGATGGAAGAAGATTTTATTGCTAAATGCTCAATATACCAAATACCAGCATGTTCAATTAATTTAAAAAGGTTTCAGTTTCATAGCAGTCTGCTAATGTGAGCATTATTTGTCTTGACAGATCTCCTGTACTGTAATTGCCAGAGGTATACGAGGGGCTAGTCAAAGCCTGGAGGAGGGAAAAAAGATCGAAATCCCTATTACGTGGGGTCACAGTCGGACCCTTCCCCTCGGGAGCCCCAGGCTCCGTGGCACATGCCTGTGTCCTGCAACACATCCTTTCCCGTCACCCTGTCTTTTCCACAGCTGAGCATTGAGCGATGTGAAAGCCAAATACACGGAGTAGCTCTCAGAGATGTTATTAGCCTGAGAGGGGAGCAGAAATGAGAGAAAAATTTGGAGTAACTCTCCCACATTCCCTGAGCTACGCTGTCACTGCTTTCCATGCGAATGGGTGCTCTGCCGGGCATCCATCTTGCAAGCCCTGGACCCAAGAGCTTGAGCTAAAAGCAATTAAAATTGCTTTTAAATTTTGAAGGGATGCGTGTAGGATGACACAATAAAAAGAGAAAGTCAGTAATAGGTCAGTGTCATTGCTGATTTTGATTGTTATTAGGAGATTTTTGTTATTAATTCCGATCGCTTCCACTTTTCGTTGGTTTATGGTTGTTTCTATTTCAGACTGAGCATCTATTTTTATCTCTAAGATATGAAAGCCAGAGGGTTACTTTGTCACACCAGGTTTATACTTTGTCGATTTTTAATTTTTCTCCCCCAGGCCCTGCAATTCCTGTTGGGGTGGATGTCCAAGTTGAAAGCCTGGACAGCATTTCCGAGGTGGACATGGTAAGAGTCACAGAAGGGCTAAGGTCAGATAGGACCTCTGGAGACCATCTAGCCCAAACCCCTGCTGAGAGCAGGGCTGGCTAGAGCAGGCTGCCCGGAGCCATGTCTGTGGGGTTTGCATACCTCCAAGGACGGAGACTGCACGGCCTCCAGGAAGCAGATTCGGGTTTGATCTGAATCTGCCGACAATTACTTCTATTGATCTCACGCTACCATTTCATCTCCCTTGAAGCAGAAGGAAGAAATCTGACATTTTCTTTTCTCTAGGACAAAATGATACAGCACTGCTAAAACTGCTCCAAATGGATTTGGGTTTTTACATTTTCTTAAGAAGTGTTAGCATGTTTAAAAGCTCTGAGGAGACCAATTAATGCCTTTAGTTTTACGGCACTTTGATACACTGCAGACATGGTCTCGCTTTGGCCATGCTCTGGGGCAGTTAGGGGCCACTAGCTCCCAACCAGAAGCCATGTAGCCATCCTGAGAGCAACACTAGTTCAGACTGGTAAGTCCTGCTCTCGACAGAGCAGCCAGAAGGAGCTCAGAGGCGAGAAGTTTCTCCAGACCCTGCCTTTGGCACATTAGCGGTTGCATCACGCCTGCTGCATGCTGGGGACCGGTGTAAGGCTCTGTTGGTCCTTCCCGAGTCTTCATGCTGATGCTGAAGTAGGATTTCAGGGCACACAGGACTGATGCTGGTGCTCTGCACAGGCTAAATTCCTTACTGAGTCTCTGTCCTTTGTCTCCTACCATACAATTACTCATGTGAAAACAGACAGTTTTCAAATGCTCTTGAAGTGGTATGGATTTTGGTCTTGATAATTTCTGCTGGAGGGACTTTTTTCATCACAAAACACTGCCAGAAGTAACGTATGATTTCTGCAGGACATTTTCAATGGGAAGATTTTACAGGCATATATGACATGGAACAACAGCACATGCAGGAGAGCGGGACCACAGAAGGGGAACAGGAGATGGCCCTGCATGTACATCAAAAGACCTACACCAATTTTATTCACCCTTTCAAAACCCAGAGTTTTTCAGACCTACCCTGTCAGAGCATCCCCAGTCTTTAAGCAGCTCAGCTTTTGCTTTGGAAAAAAAAAAATCACACCCCAATACAGAATACTTTTCAAAATGTTTTGCTGTTACAATGAATGTATCAAACAGCTCTGAAGCTTTCACAAAAAAAACCAACTTCTCTGTGCTCCTAATTAACAACGGCCACAGGATTCAAGAGCCCATGTGCGACCTCCTCCCATGAGCAAGCTAGCACGGTTACGTGGCAGCACGCTGGTGTTTGGCAGCTGCCCCCATTGCACGCTACCCCTGCAAGTGCACGCGGAGGCCGTGTGCTCCATGGGCAGCTGGGCTCCTCTCACTGCAGCGATTTCAGCTTTTGAATGGACTGGGATATCTACAGTCAAATGACCAGTCGCAGGGTGCAGCAGGGTTGCAAAGCCAGGGTGCATCAGGGTGCACGTTCGCCCCAGCCCCGGGGAGCCCTCCAGCTGCCCCCCCCCCCCCCCCATCTCCGGTGCTCTTGGCACCCTGACTGCCAGCTGGGGGGACTCTGAGCTTTTGCCTCTCCGGGGGTGATCCCAGCCCTTCTGGTTCAGGGGAAAGCTTGTGAAGGTGGCCAGGGAGCCTCTGAAAGGCTTCAGGACTTGAAGGCAAAGGCAAAGATCTTAAGTTCCAGGATTTTAAAAAACCCCTGCAGCTCATTTTTTAAGCAAGCATGATGATTTTGAGGGACTTCCCCTGTTTTTTTAATATTGCCCCTGCTCCTTGTGTAACATCGTGCTGCAACACCCAGCAACATAGGGAAAATATTGTATGGCCTCCGGTAAAAAAAAAAAAAAAATCAGGGTCAGTTTTGGCTGTTTGCAAAGTAATGATGGAGAAGACTTTATATTGTCAGAATCAATTCTTTTCACTCATGCAGCTTTAAAGAAAAAGGCCATGGTGCTTTGCAAGATGATTGCTTGCTTTTTAAATGAAGAGACGTCACTGACAGAGATCTTCACTCTGTCCTACATTTAAGCTTGAGGAGTTAGATACAGCAATCTTTCCTTTTCTCCTGCTTTCTGACTATTTGCAAGAAAGTGGTAAAATAATAGAGGACGCTATAAAACTTTGTTAGAGTGTCACAAATCAGATTCTTGTTGTGCAATTGATTTAAAAATATATAAATATCTATTACGGGCCACTGACCCTGAAATTAACAGAGCTTTTGCAGGATGTGCAGGGCAGCTGTTTCATCTGGAGGAAAGATGGGAAGAAGGAAAAACCAGATTGTTACCCAGAATTGAAAATTCATTTGCAAAGATAATGAGAAGCTAATAGTGTCTCTGAGAAATGGACCAGAAGAAGAGGGAGATGTTATACGGCTGTTGCTTGGGGGATTTTCAGATGATGCATATAAAATATTGTGATTCCTAGTTTAATAGCCCAAACCTAGTGTTAATAAATAATTTCTGATGAAAGTTGACAATACTTGATCTTTCCACAGCAACCATAAATGTAACTTTATGCAAAAAAGCAAGGCATTGACTTCTCTCTGAAGAACAAACATCTGTCAATTCATTACTGTTTAAAGAACACATTAACACATAGGAGTCAATGTACAGGTTTCCCAGAACTATATCTCCTTTAAATTTGAATACAGGGAAAAGGTGTTAAAAATCGCTATAGAATAGATCAAGCAAAAAAAGAAATTACATGGTCAGTGGCTTTGGGAGCTTCAGCTGGATGTGGTATAAAGAATTTCGAAGAATTATATTGGCCTTTACTGTAAAAATAGCATAGGCTGCAACTAACAAATCACTTCTACTGAAAAAAGACTACGGAAACCCCCATATTCCAAAATGCTTGGAAAGTGCTGTGGAGAAAAAAAATCCAAATGTCAAATAATTTCAAAAAACCACTCCAAATCCACCTGATTTCCTCTACTCCAGACACCAGGGCAGACTGGGCAGTCTTAGAACTTCCCTGAGTCTGTGGGCAATATATTACATTACACTGGAAGATACTATGCTTATAAACACTTGTGGTTGAGCTTATCTTCAGACACGTGAAGGGTTCCTTTGAAATAAGGAAAAAAGCAAACCCAAGTGTACATGCCTCCGGTGTCAGACTCCAAATACAACAGAGCTCAAAGAGAAGGAGCATGCCTTGGATGTAAGAGTACAATATTTGGGGAGAAAGAGCAAAAAAAAAAACCCATTTTGGTCAAATACTGAGTCAAAAACATTTCAGTGGCTGTGCTGGAGGAAGAGCTCCCACTGCAGCATCTCCTCTGGCTGCCCGGGGGAAGACAGTTGCTGGAGCAGCACGGAGGACAGTATGGACAACAAATGTTGCTTCACTGTTGGCTCCAGAAATGCAGCTTCGTAGGGTTGGGGGATTAAGTGGTCGGCGGCACTCTCCACCTACCACTGCCTTCTGCCTTTTGGTCCCTGGAGGGGTTGCAGACATCAAAACACAATGTTTGCATTTCAGAGGTGGATTCACCAGCTGGATGGGATCTGACTTCTGAACCCAGTAAGTTGGTCTCACCTGAGGAATAAATAAGCTGCAGCCAGTTGTGTCCCCTGCAGCACAGGGAGTGGATGTGCCTTCAGGAATGGTGCTTTTACAGCCTGTGGTTTCTCCCAGGGAGAAGTCACTGCTATGCCGACAAGGCATTAAGTTGTGACAGAAGCCTGTTTGTTGCAGGACTTCACCATGACGCTTTATCTGAGGCACTACTGGAAAGACGAGAGGCTGTCCTTCCCCAGCACCAACAACCAAAGCATGACCTTCGATGGCAGGCTGGTGAAGAAGATCTGGGTCCCCGACATGTTCTTTGTCCACTCCAAGCGTTCCTTCATCCACGACACCACCACAGACAACGTCATGCTGCGGGTCCAGCCAGATGGGAAGGTACTTTATAGCCTCAGGTAAAGCTGCTTTCAGTCAATGTGAGCTATTAGTGGAGTGAGAGAGAAAGTGGTTTAGTTGATTCCTGTATTGTGTTTTTGCATGACTTCATACTGAAAAAAACATAAAAATGAATGAATGTGCTGACTATCCACTGACGTCTGAGTCCCTGTGCAATTTCATTAAGTGCCTATCGCAGGAAGCCAATTTCTATGCCAAAGTTGCTGGTTCCACCAGCGTCCCTTTGCCTTGTGTGCATGGTTAACCCTTGCTCCTGCTGTCGGGAAGCTGCGGCCAGACGCGGCAGTCCCTCAGAGCAGTTCACTGGGGGCCAGCGGGCTGTGATCCCCATGGGGCACTGCAGAAGAGGCAAAGCACTATCTCAGGAAGAGGGCAATATCTAATAATAAACAGAGGTTCAGAGCAGCTCTAGTTATTCAGTTCACAAAAAAGTCTCTGGGCCTCACGAATGTCCAATTTCTATTCGTAAGGTAATTATGAAGAAGTATAAATTATACTGAGCACAACTTTAGCTTTATGATAAGCAACGAGACATACTAAGCATCCTTCAGCACATGAAGCAACAAGCTTCAGAGCAAGGGTATGTAGCTCCTGGTGACTCACACGTATGCCTAGAGCAACCCAAACACTTGACTTCGACTCTTTGTGCTTTTTGTGCACTATCTATTTCATGTGAAATGCATGAAAGCTCCTTGAAGAGGGGGTGAAATCCATGTGGCAGCAAAGACACAAAGGTTATAGATGTGTTAGAAACCACGGAAGTGCCTGAGAATGGTCACATAGGAATTACGGCTTCTCCCCACAAAAAGGTGGTGGGATCAATAGCCCAACTGAAGTGCATCTACACCGATGCATGCAGCATGGGCAACAAACAGGAGGAGCTGGAAGCCATTGTGCAGCTGGAAAACTATGGCATAGTTGACATCATGGAAACATGGTGGGATGACTCGCACAAATGGAATGCTGCAATGGTTGGCTATAAACTCTTCAGAAGAGATAGGCAAGGATTGAGAGGCGGTGGGGTAGCCCTGTATGTTAGGCTACCCTTTTTTTTTGATTGTTTTGATTGTCTAGAGCTTAATGATGGTGATGATAGGCTTGAGTGTTCATGGGTAAGAACCAGGGGGGAGGTCAACAAGGCAGATATCATGGTGGGAGTCTAGTATAGAGCACCCAACCAGGATGAAGTGGCAGAAAAAATATTCTCTAAGCAGCTGGGAGAAATCTCACAATCGCTAGCCCTTGGTCTCGTGGGGGACTTCAAATTACCAGGTGTCTGCTGGAAATACAATACAGCAGAGAGGAAACAGTCTAGGGGGTTCCTGAAGTATGTCGAAGATATATCTTCCTGACACACACAGCGGGTGAGGGAGCCAACTAGGGAAGGCGCCCTGCTGGACCTCTTGTTTGTGAACAGAGAAGGCCTGGTGGGTGATGTGATGGCTGGAAGCTGTCTTGGGCATAGTGATCATGAAATGATAGAGTTTTCAATTCTTGGAGAAGTAAGAAAGGGGATCAGCGGAACTGCTGCCTTGGAATTCCAGAGGACAGACTTTGACCTGTTTAGGAGCCTGGTTGACAGGGTCCTTTGGGAGGCAGTCCTGAAGGGCAAAGGAGTCCAGGGAGGCTGGACATTCCTCAAGAAGGAAATCTTAAAGGCGCAGGAGCAGGGCGTCCCCATGTGCTGAAAGACGAGCCAGCAGCGGGGGAGAAGACCGGCCTGGCTGAACAGAGCTTTGGCTCGAACTCGGAAATAAAAGGAGAGTTTATGGCCTTTGGAAGAAAGGGCAGGCAACTCAGGAGGACTACGAGGATGTCATGAGGTTATGCAGGGAGAGGATTAGAAGGGCCAAAGCCCAACTAGATCTTAGTCTGGCTACATCTGTAAAAGACAATAAAAATGTTTCTATAAATACATTAGCAACAAAAGGAGAGCTAAGGAGAATCTCCATCCTTTATTGGATGTAGGGGGAAACACAGTGACAAAAGATGAGGAAAAGGCTGGGGTACTTAATGCCTTCTTTGCCTTGGTCTTTAATAGCCAGACCAGTTGTTCTTGAGGTACCCAGCCCCCTGAGCTGGAAGGCAGGGACGGGGGCCAGAATGAAGCCCCCATAATCCAAGGGGAAATGGTTAGTGACCTGCTACACCACTTGGACACGCACAAGTCTATGGGGCCAGATGGGATCCACCCAAGGGTCCTGAGGCAGCTGGTGGAGGTGTTCACCAAGACACTTTCCAGTATCTATCAGCAGTCCTGGCTAACAGGGGAGTTCCCAGTGGACTGGAAGTTAGCAAATGTGACGCCTCCTCTATAGAAAAGGCCGGAAGGAGGATCCAGGGAACTACAGGCCTGTCAACCTGACCTCGGTGCTGGAGAAGGTTATGGAGCAGATCATCCTGACTGCCATCACACAGCACGTATGGGACAACCAGGGGATCAGGCCCCGTCAGCATGGGTTTATGAAAGGCAGGTCCTGCTTGACTGACCTGATCTCCTTCTATGACAAGGTGACCCACTCAGTGGATGAGGGGAAGGCTGTGGATGTTGTCTACCTGGACTCTAGTAAAGCCTTTGACACTGTTTCCTACAGCATTCTCCTGGAGAAACTGGGGGCTCATGGCTTGGGCAGGTGTATGCGTCGCTAGGTAAAAAACTGGCTGGATGGCTGAGCCCAAAGAGTTGTGGTGAATGGAATTAAATCCAGTCAGTGGCTGGTCACAAGTGGTGTTCCCCAGGGCTCAGTATTGGGGTCAGTTCTCTTTAATATCTTTATCAATCATCTGGATGAGGGGATTGAGTGCACCCTCAGTAAGTTTGCAAATGGCACCAAGTTGGCTGGGAGTGTTGATCTGCTGGAGGGTAGGAAGGTCCTACAGAGGGATCTGGACAGGCTGGGTCGATGGGCCAGGGCCAGCTGTATGAGGTTCAACAAGGCTCAGTGCTGGGTCCTGCACTTGGGTCACAACAACCCCATGCAACACTACAGGCTGGGGGAGGAGCGGCTGGAGAGCTGCCTGGTGGAAAAGGACCTGGGTGTGCTGGTCGACAGCCACCTGAACATGAACCAGCAGTGTGCTCAGGTGGCCAAGAAGGCCAACAGCATCCTGGCTTGTATCAGGAATAGTGTGGCCAGCAGGACCAGGGAAGTGACAGTGCCCCTGTATTCGGCACTGGTGAGGCCGCACCTTGAATACTGTGTTCAGTTTTGGGCCCCTCACCACAAGAAGGACATGGAGGTGCTGGAGCGTGTCCAGAGGAGGGCAACGAGGCTGGTGAAGGGTCTAGAGCACAAGTCTTATGAGGAGCGGCTGAGGGAGCTGGGGTTGTTTAGCCTGGAGAAGAGGAGTCTGAGGGGAGATCTTACCGCTCTCTACAACTACTTGAAAGGAGGTTGTAGCGAGGTGGGGGTCGGTCTTTTCTCCCAAGCAGCAAGTGACAGGACAAGAGGAAATGTCCTCAGGTTGTGCCAGGGGAGGTTTAGGTTGGATGTTAGGAGAAACTTGTTCACTGAAAGGGTAGTCAGGCACTGGACCAGGCTGCCCAGGGAAGTGGTTGAGTCCCCATCCCTGGAGGTATTTAAAAGCTGGGTAGACGTGGTGCTTAGGGACATGGTTTAGTGGTGGATTTGGCAGTGCTAGGTTAACGGTTGGACTCAATGGTCTTAAAGGTCTTTTCAACCTAAACAATTCCATGATTCTATGATGCTGTGGGAACAAGTGAGAATTTTGTCCTCTAGTTTGAGTAGTGATGTTAACCCTGACTTTCTCCCTTATTTTCCAACTGGTGGATCAGCTTTACTTGCTCCAGACTAACACAGGTGTGTGTGCAGGTGTCAGAAGCAAGGAGGTGATTGAAAAACAGTACAGGATCCCATAGACTGTTCTTAGGGTTTCCTCTGACGTCCTCCTCCTCAACACAAACACTTCATGGGAAACAGGCTGGGCAGGCTCAGCCTGTGAAACTTCGTGGGGTCTTAGGTGTCAATGAGACACTGAGCCCCTCAGTCCAACCCACATGGAGACCCTATCGGGAATGTGCAGCAGCAGACACCAGGTGCCTGGGGATGTCCATAACTGCAAGCAGAGGCACCCCTGAGCTGTTGGTGTTGGGGAGCTGTGAAATGTGAGGCAAGGGGTGGGGTGGTGGGCTCAGGGTTGCTTCTTACAGCTTAGACACCTACTTTCCTTGAATATTGCTGACCATAAATCTGAAGATTATTAAACGAGGATTTTTTTCTTTCTACTTGTTACTTTCATGCTTGGAGATGCTAAGTGAGGGCATCTGTCAATCTCCAAAAGAAACTAAAATCAGTGCTTCTGTTTTTCTTGGCTGCAGCTCCATCCAGTTAGAAAAGAAGTATTGCCAAAATGATCCATAAAAACCATTGGACAGGAAATTGCTGTAAAACATTCTGATGCAAGAATGTCGACATCACCTCCACAGCAATGAAATAGCAAAATATGTGATAAATAAACAAAGCATCAGATGGTAGATAACGTAGTCTGAAGGACAAAAAAGAGGGAAAATCTGACTGACAGGAGGTCAGTAGCAGCAAGATGCATAGATTTAACTTTAACTAATGATAAGGTTGCAGAATACATTGCTTGGGAAGGCTGTGGAGGTCCTTAAGGGCATGTTAGACAGTAACCTTAGGAGTGGCAGAGGCAGAGCTAAGCCTGCCATGAGGTGTTTTATGATTTTTATGAAAGGAAGGCAAGAAAAGCAATTCTTGATTCCCTGTGGGGTATCAGTTTGACACAAATTTTCTAGTTCTCTGATATTTTTATCTTACTGTTCACTGGAATTCATAGCCTGAACAGTGTTTGCCTTCTCATTATTAAAGCTTTTTCTTCACTCTGCATCTTAGACAAGGTTCAGGTGTTCCTTAGGCCTTTGCAAAGTTTGCTCAGGTCCTTAGTGCAATAAAAAAAGGACAATAAAATGACATAAATTTCAGCTATAGCATGCATGCCTATATATTCTTTCATTTAGCTGCATGATACCAATCATCTGCATTGCAAGCATTTATGGTTGTCTAAAGAAGATGGGAACAGAAGAATATCAAACTACTCAGATCCTGCCATGCAGAGTCTTGTGCTTAAACAATTGTCCTGCACAAAATGGTGGTGAACATCTTGAATAGCAAATTGACAGAGTTTTATTATTTTATTCAGTGGCGACTGCAGGTTGGAGTGCTTTATGAATGGTGGGGGAGTATGAATACTGATCTCCCCTTAAGAGCAAACAGGTCTTTACTGCCCGCCTGCCTTTGCTGAATGCCTTTGCCTGTAGACTATATTTTTTCCTCAGTGTCTGCCTTTTTCAAGGTTCTTTACCAGACTTTGTCTTGTCTTGGAAACCACCGTAGACCTCACTGGCAACCTAAACAACAAATCTGAGCCAAGCACTTTCACTCAAGGACTAAATGCAGTTAGAAAAGCAACATCAGTGGGAACCCACACATGCAAAAGGACTACTAACATAAGGGACTGTCATTATGTGACAGATGTCTGTCTACCATTAACCCTGCTATAATTCATTAATTCTTTCCCCGTTATGATTTATACTTCTGCTTTCATTTACTTCCCTAGAGTTCAAGCCAGTTGAGTCAAGATTTATGGATGCTTCCAGCGCAAACACAAAATTACGCTATTAAAAATGAGATAATCACACTATAGCAAGACCAGAGCTTTTGATTGATGGGGCAGAGCATTCCAGCGGTCTCTCTTGCATACCAGCTCCAGCCCGGACTCGAGGCACTGCCTGTGCCCTCTGGTGATTGATACCCAGGTGTGATCACCAGGTTCTCGTTCAGCCTCTGGAAATTCGCAATGTGTGGAGAAAACTACCTGCATCCCTCATGGCACTAGGATGGCTTTGATAAATGTAAATTATTTTCTCATACAAAGCATCCGTTGAAAGCACAGATCGCTGCAGAAAGATGTTTGCTGATAGTAAAAGAGGAAGAAGTGCCCTCTCTGCCCTTTCCCATTTTCTGCTCCAGTATTTTTGTCATCTAGTAGCAATTTGTAATGGCCTAACTTTCTAGTCATCTTTTCTAACACTAGTTTGCTGAGAAGAAATGGCTTTAACTAAAGTGGAATGGCATTAGCTGAATGGAAGGTATTTATTGTCAGTGGACTGTTTCTGGCCAGATAGTTACTTAATAAAAAAAACAAACTCACAGCTATACTATTTTTCAGTCACATAAGAAGACAAATTTTTAATGGAATGTTTTTTATTATTCCTAGAGTTACGGTAACGGCAATGTGCAACATGGATTTTAGTCGCTTTCCCCTGGACACACAGACGTGTTCCCTGGAGATTGAAAGCTGTAAGTAAAGCAGAGGTGCAGGGAAGCCGAGGGCCACACACCATGGGCACCCAAACTGTATTTAATTATATCAATAATTATACCAATAATTAAACTGCTGCTGCATTAATGGGAGCTCTAACCAAAGTCAGCAGGTTTCAATGCTAAGAAGAACTCCCTGCCCATATTTTTTCACTGGAATTAGACGGTGTTTGCAACAATGCAGTGTTTTTAAACACCTGCTGTGAGCACTGTCGTGCCAGCGTCCCCAAAAGCCAGCCAGGCTGCCCCACTGCCACCCCATCCCCAGAGGACCTGGGCCACTTGTCTGCAGGTCAGCAGTCTCGAGCAGCCCCCGCTTGCCCAGTGGTGCCCTCAAACACATAAATAAATGGCCCTACGCCCTTCACGTGCACCATCTGCTCATCCGTGGTGTAGAAACCATGACAGGGCAGTGACATTAATCACCTTCCTCTTACGTTTCTTACACTTGTTTGAGATAAACCCAGCTTATACCCACATGTAGCTCCTTTGTCCCAGGTATGACGCACATACGAATCAGCTAGATTTCATACAGCAACATTTTAAACTTTTATCTCTTTAGGAGTTCTTTTTCTTCTCCTTCTTAAGCTTGCAATAAGAAATTATAATCTTAATTCTGTTTTAATACATTTATGTGTGATTTTTTTCTCTCTGTCTGGGAACAGCTGCTACTAAACCTACCTGAAAGGATCAACATTACTATATTTCCACATGTATTACAGAAACAAGACCTCTAATGTTCATGTGTGCATCACAGGCAGAAAGTTTACCCAAGAGTTTTTCCTCCTGCATGCCTCAGTCCATTGATAGATTGCTCCTCCTTTTACCCCAAGCAGGCTCTTTCCTCAAAGTCTCCTTTCCTTTGCTTCTGATTTTAGGACATTGATAAGGGCCAGTTTTTCAACTTCTGGTGTGGTGGGTTACCTGACGCATGGATTATGCGTGCGAAATTATGATTAGAGAAACAAAAGGGTTTACAAAACGCACCATGCATCGGGACTGAGGGCTGTGACAATGAGCTAATCCATTCCTTGCTACCGTCATACCCACCATCATCGTGGCTCTCAGCTGGGTGGTGGCATTTGGCCTTTTCAGCCGGGAGCTCCCAGGTAGCCTGGAAGGTGTGTGGGCACACCCTGGGCTGTGGGCGCAATAGCTGGCTCGGTGCATTGCACCAAGGTTTGCTCTGCTCCCATAGATGCCTACACTGAAGATGACCTCATGCTCTACTGGAAGAATGGGAACGACTCCCTAAAAACAGATGAGAGGATATCGCTGTCCCAGTTCCTCATCCAGGAGTTTCACACCACCACAAAGCTCGCCTTTTACAGCAGCACAGGTGGGTACCAGAGTGCCTGCCAGCGGGTGGGCTGAGGGAAGAAGGGGAGCAAACCGTCACTCTCGACCTTGGCCATGGACAAGTGTCCATTGGGAGGTCTCCCTGTGGCCCATCAGACCTGCCCCTCTTCCATGTTGAGGCTGCTGTCCCTGACACAGCTTTCCATCTTGATGCTTCTGTAGTCCGGAAAGGCAATCCCTCTTCAAGATCACACCAAGCCTTAACATGAAATAAACTCTCCAGGTGCACAGGTTATATTATCTTCTCTGGAAGATGTGGTCCTGAAAGACGTTTTGACTTTGATAGTTGGTTCAGTAAGGAGTCTTTTCTGTAAACTGCAATAATCTGTGGTTATTAACTGTGTTTTTCTAAAAGCAAATGAGGCACTATTCCCCTGACACAACATTACCTTCTCTGAAGGTAGCTGATGTTGGTGTGACTTCTCTTTTTCCTTCTCTCTGTTATACAGGGTGGTACAATCGCCTCTACATAAACTTCACTTTACGCCGACACATCTTCTTCTTCTTGCTCCAAACCTACTTCCCCGCCACTCTCATGGTCATGTTGTCCTGGGTGTCCTTCTGGATCGATCGCCGAGCCGTTCCTGCCAGAGTCCCTTTAGGTAAACACAATCTTCTTGTCAGCAGACCTAAGAGACAATTGCTGCAACTGTGGCCTTGACCACCAAGACAAAATCCCCTGTGCTATGCACTGCCCCTGTGTCATGGTTTAAGCCCAGCCAGCAACTCAGCACCACACAGCCGCTCGCTCACTCCCCCCTGGTGGGACGGGGGAGAGAATCGGAAGAGTAAAAGTGAGAAAACTCATGGGTTGAGATGAAGACAGTTTAATAGGTACAGCAAAAGCCGCGCGCACAAGCAAAGCAAAGCAAGGAATTAATTCGCTACTTCCCATCGGCAGGCAGGTGTTCAGCCATCCCCAGGAAAGCAGGGCTCCATCACGCATAACGGTTACTTGGGAAGACAAACGCCATCACTCCGAACGTCCCCCCCTTCCTTCTTCTTCCCCCAGCTTATATACTGAGCATGATGTCATATGGTATGGAATAGCCCTTTGGTCAGTTGGGGTCAGCTGTCCCAGCTGTGCTCCCTCCCAGCTTCTTATGCACCTGGCAGAGCACAAGAAGCTAAAAAGTCCTTGACTAGTGTAAACTCTACTCAGCAAGAACCAAAACATCAGTGCGTTATCGACATTATTCTCATCCTAAATCCAAAACACAGCACTCTACCAGCTACCAAGAAGAAAATTAACTCTATCCCAGCTGAAACCAGGACACCCTGCATTGCCTTGTGGCATGGAAATCAGCTATGCCACACGTGTGTCCCTCGTGCAGGGGACTGGCCATGGTACAAACTCTCCATCTTCCCTGCAGTGCCAAGTGAATTGCCTTCCCTGCTTGCACAAGCGCTAGCTGCATGCGGTGCAAATCAGGGAGCAAATGTCCTGCTCTGCTTTTATTGAGTTAACAGACATCGCACAGAAAGAGCCAAAGTGTCAGTATCCTTCAGAGACTTCAGTGAGCGAGAAGGTGAAAATCAATATTAGCAGCCCTGACAAAATTTCAGTTTATTGAGTTTTGCTAGAGGAGGGAAGGTGGAGGAAACACAGTCAGCTGAGCTGCGTTATTCAACTTATTAAATGAGTTTACAGTGCAGTGTGAGGGATTCAGCTTCTCCTTCTGCATCATCCTTCAGACAGAAGAAGCCATATGCCAGAGGAGTCACCAGGCGAGCAGAACTATGCTACGGACATAAATCTTCTAAAGCAGATGCTTTGCCCTTAGCAAAGTGCTGTTTGTATTTTTGCAGACTTTGAGCCCAAGCTTGTTTCTGCTTATTCCAGGCAAAACTCCTCAGGATTTTATTTATTGTTAAAATTACATTCCTCAGTGGAGAAGATGTATACAGGCATAGCAGAGATAGCAATGGGGCAGTTATCCATGTCTGTGTTCAGAAACAGCATCCATTGCCTTGAGACATCATTGAAAGGAGCATAAGGGTTTGGGCCATGGCTTTTTGAGAGGTGTAGGCACTGCCTTTAGCAGTACTTTTTAGTGCTTACACACTCCTGTGAACTCAGTCCTTTGTGCTTATATACATCATTTCAACTTTCAAAGGGATCATTAATGTAACTAAGCCCTGAAATAAGAGGGTCACAGACACCTTCCCTCAGAGCTCAGATAACTCTGAACTGCAGGGGCTCCTGCCCTTGCTGATGTACTCATGGTGCTCATCCACGGCGTAACGTGGGGCAGCTTTGCCCTCTGGGGCCCCATTAGTCCCTGCTCTTGCTCCAGGGAAGGCACAGACCAGGCTTGGGAGCTGGGTGGTGACTTCCCACGAAGCAGGACTTCTCAGGAGCAGACAGAAAGCACAGACTTGGGGAACCTGGTGGAAGCAGGAGCAGCAGCAGACGAGCTTCGCTTGTGCCTGTGCTGCAGAGGGGGTGAACGCGAAGCTGAGCTACTTGTACACCCACCCTGGGGACTGTCTTGAGCCTGGAGATGGGGCGCAGCCAGCGCAGGGTCAAAGCGCTGCTGCCTGCCGTGGGATGGGAGGCTGGTGGCATGATGGGGAACCAGGCTAGCAACACCCTCAGACCAGAACTAGAGCTGTTCTCACCAAAAGGACAGAACAACCCCAGTAAGAAATCAGGGCTGCCCGGACCCTCCTCGGGCAGTGAAACCCACCACTCAAATGTGAAAAAAAATACCGCAAGACAAATTCAAATGTCAGGAAATAGTAATGACAGCTGTATTTGTGACGAAGGGTCTGGGCTGAAAGTGCTTTACGGGCTCTCTGCTGGTGTATTCCCAGGGATAACCACTGTGCTGACCATGTCCACGATCATCACTGGGGTGAACGCCTCCATGCCCCGCGTTTCCTACATCAAAGCAGTGGACATTTACCTGTGGGTCAGTTTTGTGTTCGTCTTCCTCTCGGTGCTGGAGTACGCGGCAGTGAATTACCTGACTACGGTGCAAGAGCGGAAGGAGAGGAAACTGCGGGACAAGGTGAGGTTTTCTATCTCTAATGCAGCTTTACGCCCCCGGGAAAAGATGTGGCAAATGTCTGGAAATATTCAAAAGTTTGCAACTACAGCGTGCTGCTCCCAGCTGCCTGGGGAGAACGCAGGGCATGCAGAAAGACACGAGCAGTGAGGCGTTCCTGGTTATAAAGATTTGCTACAGACAACCCACACCTGAACTCACTGCTCTTTCTTCAGAGTCTGAGGGCACTCGTCCCTCCATGTGCAGCCCTCCACTGCCTGTATAAACGGGACAGGGTTTAGGATTTTACCTTTAAATACTGTTCTATGCGGAAGATCCAAGCCTGTGAATAGCACCAGATGGATACTGTGTTTTGGGTTCCAGATCACGGGGCAGATTTCCCCCACCTTTCTCCAGGCACAGTCTAAACTTACACACAGTGGTCCAAACTTCCCCCTTCTGCCTTCCTTACATCAAATTATAACCTAAGCTCTTTATTTCAAATGGGGCAAGCCTGATACGTGCCTCCTGCAGATTCCCTCTGCCCTCTTCTCCGATTTTCTCAGCTTCAAGGTACAGGTCCAACCTTTATTTACATCCTGATACGTGTGCTTAAGCCAAATGAGCTTCTTCACAGACAACCCCACTCTCTCCCTGACTACGCTGTGTCTTGCAGACACAAAATTGAAGAAGCAAAAAGCTGCTGCCCAGCTCCATCCTCTCGTTCTCCCTTTTGTGTCCCAGCAGCCTGAATTCCCCAGGCTTGTCCCCTTCTCTGCTTTTGTAAGGAGAAGAGGGATGTCTGTGTACATCTGGACACAACTCAAACCCATCCTGCGCTTACCTGTGTCCACAGCTTCCCTGTGCGTGCAGCCTACCTCAGCCTCGGCCCATGATGATGGACGGCAGCTACAACGACGGGGATGTGAACGAACTGGGGCACTACGTGTCCGACAACGGAGATAAACAAGACCGAATGATGGTGCAGCTGGCGCTGGGGTCTGAGAGGGGCTCAGGCAGGAGGAAAAACCAGCGATACGTCAGCATGCGGATCGACACTCATGCCATCGACAAGTACTCCAGGATAATATTCCCTGGTGCATACATTCTATTCAATTTGATATATTGGTCCATTTTTTCATAAATATACATAACTTCTGTAGTCACAGAGCATTGTGACATTAAATGAAAGTACCGTCTCATAGGCTAACAGAAAGAAAATGGAGAATTGCTTTAATTGGAAGGAAGATTGATATTTTTTCAGGATTTTTTTTTTATTAGATGCAACTCATCTGTGGCATAAATAATTGTGCAAGTTTCACATTTCAGCAAAATATAGGATATACAATCTAAAATTTTATACTTATTTAAAACTGTGCTATATGTTCCTTCTTGTGCCTCACAGGCCACTGTAAACTATTTTAACAAGTGACTATAATTGCCAGTTGCTTATATATGGTGCATCCTCTTTGTGCCCCTGAGATCCTAATTCTCTAAGTACCTGAGTGCATGCATACACCTCTCAACTCAGCAGACTTATCACGTTCAATACTAATAAATACAAAGAATATGCAAATACTTGCACGTTTGCAGGATGAGGTCAGAAATGGTCATTACAAACACAAAATAGCCCGTACCAGGAAACACTTTGGCAAGGTTATTGCTGGCTAAAGCTTGCTTACACTGCTAAATGCACGCCGCCCTAGCAGTACTGCACTGTCAGGTCCATGTAGGAATACTTTCAGATTTGTGCTTTATCATGATCATATTTAAAACAAAGAAGCTGGTTTGACTACCTTTTTAAAATATGACTTGCAATGTACACTTACCAAGGAATGAACAAAAGCTGGACTTTCTGCAATGCTAACCAAATCCTCTGGGAAACACAGGAGCTCTCCTTGGATCTGCGTGTTCGGGTCCGTGGGAGTTTTGCTCTTGAATTTCCTGGGAGAGAGCACAGGTTTCTCTACAAAATGATCCAGTGAAAGACAATCAGGTGTCTACAAAAAGACTAAAACTACTATAGGAGAAGCCAGATAGTCTGGGCATTACTGGTTTGCAGCCTGAGAACCTGTTGCAGCTTGTAACTTCTTGTCCCTGCTAAAACCACTGGTAATCGCACTCGCTTCCAGGAAGAGCCTAGTCCATCCATTTTCAGTAAAAACATAATAGAACGGTGCTCAATAGGTGACAAAGCAGTTGTAAGGACTTTATATCTGAGTTACTAAAGACACCATGCCAAAAATTCTGGAATGAAGTAAAAAGGAGCTTCTACCATGAGACAGCAGCTCCATTGCAGACCCGGGTACATCTAACCGACTCTGCTTTCACGCTGCATCCATCCCCCTGGCACCTGCAGCTCCCCGTGCCCTTGGAGCAGGCTCAGCACCTTCCAGGGCAGGAGCAAGGAGACACAGCTGGAGCTGGGGGCACTCGGCATTGACTTAAGTCTCAACTCTCCATCGCAGTTTCTGCAGAGCAGCCAGCCAGCGTAAACACTCCATAGGGAAAAGGCAAAACCTGTAATGCAGAAGTGATGAAATATTTCAGGAAAACAAGAATCGGTGGAATGGAATCAGGGGCCTTTACAGTAAGAGGGGACCAAAGGTGTCTCAGAAAGTGAGGTCATGCAGCTGGTCTGCTGCCGTGTGCTATCCACCTACATCCACAAAGCCAACTGAGGGTTTGGATTAACAGGACTTTAAACACATGCATGATTTTGCACACAATTACACAATTCCTTGTTCCCTGCACAGCAGATGCTGTTGTCTTTTACAGGTGTAGCTGCTCTGAGAATCAGACCAAAGCAGTCGTGTCTCCAAAATGGAAGTGAATCTTCTTACATGAAATCTGCCCTGGACTGACTGATGTGCCACTCTATGCATTAGGCTCGTGACACAGACATCGCGGTTGTTTGGACACTGCTGGTTGTTGCTTTAATTTCCTATGTAAATAAATGTCGTGTAAACATACTCAGCATTTCTTACAACTGCTAAAATCATGACCTGTAAAACTACCTACGCTCATCTTGCAGTTACAGCCTACACTCTGTAGGTAAGGCAATGAAATCACAAAAGCTAAAATCATTAAAAGACACACCCATCCATAAAACAGTTTTACTACTCATTTCTACATAGCTTTTTTTTCACATACACATACTCTCTTAGCTTCGTTTTACCAAGTTTCCTTCATATCGTGTTATTCTCCAGTGAGTTTTTTTCAAGAGATTAAAAAATACATATTTTCTTAAACCATAAACATTTCAGTGAGGTGAAGGTAGAAAGGTCACTCTGGCAAAAGCGGATGAAAGGCCGGCCACCAGGCTTGGCCACCCTACCTTATTCCCACGGCACCTTCCCCCACAAATAGCTCCAAGATTTCTTGGGCACTACTTGCACAGGAATGTATTTAGATCCTCAGCACTGTAAGAACCCATGTCTTTCTACAATTATAAGAATAGCACGAACAGGAGTGCCAGATCTTATAGTAAGCTCTCCAGCTTCATAAGAAGCCGAATGCTACGTAGTTTGCTGCAGTACTGTACATTCCCTTACAGACTCATTGATCTCATACGGCTTACATTCTTTGGCATCTGACCAGTGTATTAAGGGAGATTTTGAAGATACAAATGGGAGCTGGACTTTTGAATTCCCTGGCTTTTTTCGGTGGGAGACTGGTTTCTAACTTCCCATGTGATTTTGAAAGTTTCCCTTCCAGCACGTCCTCCAAAACAGATTCCCCAACCTCCATGTTTGGATTTACATTGTTAATTTACTTGTGTTTTATTTGGAAAACTCTAGTGCCTTTTCAGTCTTATATAAATGTGTATATAGATGTATTCTATAAGTACAGGATATGTCATATACAGCCAGTGTTTGCTATCAACAACTGTACTCATTAAACGTATTTACATACACAGTTTTTTGGCTTTTAACCTTCCAATGTACGGGTTTTGTACCCGACCGTTAACACTCTGTTCCTTTCCATTTCCACAATAAACCAGAGTGACTTGTTTGGTTTCGTTTATTTCTAGAAACACTCATAATCACAGTAAAACTTCACATTTGTACAGCATTGTTTGTTTTCTACCTTCAAAAGAATCATCTCCATGAGTTTGTACCTTTTCGCTCAGGACCCGATCCAATCAAATACCAAATGTCCTTAAATCCTGTGACACTGGTAGGGCTGGAGAGCCCTGGGACTTCACAGGCAGAGCTCTGATAACAAACTCAAAATCACAGAGAAGATGACATTAAGCTTTCCACCCCAGACAGCATAAGTTACAGTCCTCGTCCTTCTTCCTTAGGGTGATACTTTGCAATATAATTCAGACCAGTTGCTTGGAGGTTAACCCAAAGCCCAGCCTGGGATGATGCTGTTTTTAGAAGCTGAAGTGTCTTGGCAGGTCTGAGTGGATTACGGATAGACACAAGTTGTGCCTGTGAGCATGTCTAGATTAAGAGCTCTGGAGACTGAAGCCTTTAATAGTCTTTAAGGATGCTGATAATTACTGCTAGGGTGAAGCAGCAAGAAGGTAAACTTCAGTCAGGAACAGAATAGTGAGAAGGCATGAAGAAAGATCAATGATCTCTCTTCTTCCCCAGCGAAAGGATATTCTCACAATAATCAAATCATTAGACATCTCTTTTTCTACATGTTGCACGCCTGAGCAAGCGATTCTCTCTGTACAAAACAGATCCAAATTCCCTGCAAGCCCTGATGAGCAAGTAGAAATCCCTGAGACTCCCCTCTCCCGCGCCTGCTCGCGTGGCAGCGTAGTATTTGATGGAGCACTGGAGAGGCAGCAATGAGAAATGAAAAGCAATGAGCCCACCGGTACCACAAGGGGACACAACTAGCTCGGTGGCCCTACAACGCGTGAGGGCCCTCCAGACGCTGAAAGAAATCCGTGAAAGCTGAACAAATTGTAGGGTATGAAGCATGCTTTGGTCTCCAAGACTGAAAGCATATGTCACAGGAAAACTAAGGAGAATTACAACTCCTGATGAAATTCCTAAGTACTCATTCAAGCAGTTGTTACGAAACGGGACTCCATCACTGTAATTCTGATGAACACGCACTACATTTGTGTGCTTTTATCCTTCCATGGGGTCTTGAGAAGCTAAGAAGAGGTGAGCCAGTATGATGTTTGCCAGTTATCTTTGAGACTACACAGCTGAGAAGGTAACTTGGTGTAAGTACTCCAGAACAACCATGAATGACAGCATGACAGTGCCAGCGCTTATGGCTGTTAAGACTATCCACAACCCCATGGACTTCATTCTTTCCTAGGACTGAGGCATTTGGCTTCTTACTGCTTTTAAATAAGGAAGTTCAGATGCAGTTGTGGTTGAGAAAAATCCTTGATGAGTCTGTCAGCTACTTTTGGCTTCCATTAGTGCCTGAAGGAAGCTAAACCAGCAGCAATCTTACCCAACTTTGGCTTAGCAGAAGCAGATAATTTGGGTAAGAGCTCTCAGGAGGGATACACTTTTGTATCCTCCATAAAACCACCAAAATCTTGCATGGCAGTTATGGAACAGCGGCACAGAGCCACACTGCAACCTTGCCAGGCTGGAGAATGGAGGTGAGGTGATTGCACTAATAAAAAAACAAAACCAACGCAAGACATGGATGCCAGAAGCAGTCAGCCAGCCAGGCTGGCGGACAAAGGCTCTGGGGAGGGCTGCTACATTCAGGACCAGGAAATAGTAAACCTTAGGGGAAAAATAGGAAATCATGTAGACTGAGTGAATTTTTTCTTTAAAATTACTTAATCCCAAATACTTTTCTTTAAATAAAAATCTGCTTTAAAGAATGCTGTTAGAAAGTTACGAGAAGACCACTTTTAATCAATAGTAGACCAAGACTTATTTCAACAGCTCATGCGTTATGACTCTTATTCACAGCAGCAGTCTCGCTCTCTGTGACTGCAGTGAAATCAGGTACAGAGCACTCGGGCAACGGGAACCACATGATTACAGAAATACGAGTTACAAGAACATAAAGCTGCTCCCCATTTGCTGTTTGAAGAAAGGCTGCTGAACCCTTCCACACCAGGTAGTTTAGGTCACAAGTTACAAGTTCAAATCTTTTTTCAAATCTTCAAGTCTTTTCATAAAAAGAAATCCATTGCATTTTTTAAATTTTTGTTTTAAACCAGGCATATCTTTCACTCAATTTCTAGGACAGGTATTAAATAAGGGAACACTATAGCTTTGTAGGCTGGCAAAGTCTAAGTTCTTCACAAGGTCTGGACATAATCACCTCATCCTTAAACAGCTGTGATCCACTATCAGCTGTTCAGAATAATTTCAGCAATTATAGTTTACTACCTACACATTTTGATTTATTGCTAAAAGTGCCATTCTTGACAAATATTCCAATATTCTTAAATTACAAACAGCTTAGGGAAGACTGTAGTTAGGGTAACTTAAAAAAACATGCCAGATATTTTCATATAGATGTGATTTATGAGCACAAATTACTGAAAATCAAAGCAAGTTTTATTCCCACAGGCAATAAATTTCTCTCATATATAGTATCATTGTGATAGTAAAATCCTAACATTAAATCCCAAACTGCTTTAGTTCTGGACCTTAAGAATGAACGTTCCGAGACACAAATCAGAATTAACTTGCCCAGGGAAGCTGAAAAGTCTCTGTCTTTGGAGGCTTCCAGGATTCAGCAAATGAAGGCAAGCTCCCCTGATCTAGCATTGGTAGTAATCCCACTTCAAGCTGGAGGCTGGAGCAGGTTTAGCCTAACAGAGATCCTCCAGAAAGCCCTCCCAAGCACCATTCCTATTATTCTATGAATTCTAACATGTTTTAATAGTTAAACCAGCCCTAAGATTTTATAAAGACTACCATTAAATATTGTATTTGAATAGCATTAACCCTCATAAAAAAATTGCTCACTATGGCAGACCAAAACGGAAAGCTTAAAACACCCTCACTCTTATACAATCATACCAAACTAGGGAAAAAAAGATCAAACACGCTATTCAAATGAAGTCATGCAGCACCCCAATATTAATCAAAGGACAGGAAAATTCAGTCACAATTAAATTGCTTTATTGATATAAACTCATCTTCAATCAGTACTTCAGTTTCATTTTAATTCCAGCAATGATTACAACAAAATTAAGACATGCTTTTAGTGCAGAAATATTTAATTAAATGGTCTCGGACATGATGCAGCCAACAGCCAGCTAGCCTGGACAAAGAGAACTGAGAAGGCTGTAATGCACATCAGCATGTAGGAGACATGAAAATGCAGCATGTATTGCTGTCACTGGGATCCCAACACTCCATCTTAACAGCAGCAAAGCAAGAAGTTAAGCAGTTCATGAGGGAGGGAATAAAAAGCCACACAGGCTAAGGAAATTCATGAACTAGCTTGCTAACCAAGTAGAAGTTAATGAATCATAGCTGTGTCTGAGAACTGGCAAGGCAGGGTCTAAATTAAAAGTTAAGGAGAAAGTTCCTTTGACAAACCTTGGACCAAATTTCAGTTGGATTTAGTATCCAACTTACTACCCTGGACATACCTATAGCCCAGAGTCCAACCCGCATCTGTCTCATGCATTCATCTGTCAAAACTGCCTGCTAACGAAAGCAAGGCTACTGGCGTAAGGACGGACTCACTTGTAACCTGGAAGACTTGCGGTCATGCTCAACTCTTCAAATAACTGGCTTCTAATACAAAAAGAGTTAACCCCTTTAACTGCGCCTCCAGTTCTTACAGAAACAGGTAACAGTTCCTTCCTTCTTCCAAAGACACTGAGCATTTAACATATTAACTAAAAGATAGTCTGTGTCCTACTACAAAAGCGTACTACAAGCACAGAGGCTGAAGTATCAGAAAGTCTAAAAACCGTCAAATTATGTTGTCTACACTGTCTACGTGGCATACAAACAGAAGCCAGCCTAGTCACACTTTTTTCCTTTTAAGAAGGGAAAGTCACAACAGAACTCTTAAATCACAGACGGAGGTCTGCGTTAAGGAGGGCGCGGAAATGCAGAGGGAATGCACAGTTAAACGAAGATAAGGAATCTTTTTTTCCAGAATTAGAAATTGAATATAGAAATTAATAAAATATAAATTCTGATTAGAATTCTAGAGTTGACCATTTAGAGACTAGTGCTGTTAAAAACAAGGTTTCTGAAATGATTTTGGGTATTCTGACTTCCTGGGGAATATAGTTTGCCTGACATCTTTTCAGAAGCTTACTATAATACCTATGCTTAGGAAAATGTTAACCAGTAAGCTGCTTTTTCACTCAGGCTGTCCACTGACTCAGCAATTTGTATCTGAACAAAAGATTAGTTCCTTCTCTATGTATTCACATGATCCTTTAACAAGTGAATTAAAAAAAAATTCCTGGCAGGTTTGGACACACAGACCACCACCTAGGTAAAATTTGCAACATTAATGTCTCTGGGAAACAAAACAACAAGGATTAAGCAGACTAACCACACAACGCAAAGGACAACTGGCAAGACTGAACAGATCTGCTGCTTAGGATATGGGAACAAACAGGTTTGAGAAGCCAGTTGCTGCACAAGCAATCCTCAGTGCAAGCTTCTCGGAGCTTACTACAGGGGTCTGCACACAACCAGTTTAAGGTTACCTTCCTTTACTGCTTCACGGTACCACGCTTGCATCTTTGTGAAAAAGATTTCCACTGGTTTAGCTAAATTTATACACATCCTTCAGATCAGTTAAGCCAGTGCAACACCTTGTGTTGACACTTGTATTGCCTTAGAGTAGAACTTAAAAAAGGTGCACACGCATTTTCCTGCAGTAGTTCAAATGTGTTAATTTAAACAAATAAACATTTAGTTGCTTTCCAATTTTTTGATCCATGACTTTTCCACAACACCTCCAAAATTTATGAGGAGGAAGGTCAACGCATTTCAGGACAATCAACCTTTACAGATCACATTTCCATACAAACAGTTCTCTTCCGTTGCTAGAAGCTACTATTGTCAAAACCAGGCATGCTTCTAAACATACACCCTTCTCTCCAGTGAAACCAGCTCAGGTTTTAAGCCTCTATCTTGTCCTGAGAAAAAGTGACTAGCCAGAGAGAAATGCTTCATAGATCAGATTCAGCCTATGATCACAGAGTGAACAGTGCTTACTTAAAAATGCCATATTTCCCCTATAAGGAATATTACTTTAGCAATACATAGAAAATCACTGACAAGGGATTGAAACTATCATTTATTCAACACTGCAACTTAAAGACAACCTATTTGAGATCTCTCTGAAGTTCATCCCCATATTGAATACAGCAAACATTACGGCTAGGTGAAATTGTACATTTTTGAAAGCAATCATACTATTTGCTTCTCCTAAAGTCCAAGAAAAATCAACATTTCTTCAGCTATGTGTTTATCCAGCCCCTTTCGGGATTTAAATACAGCATCTCCATTAAGTCAATCCTACTGAGAGGTTTTATAAAGTTTAGTGTGATGTACATGCTCCTATGCCAACGTCAGATTCTTTGTTAGGTTCTACTGGATTTATTTGTCCATCTTCTTTTAGCTTCACTTGTCTAAAGTCTTCCCTGACTTCTTCTAGGAGACTTGGCTTGAAAATGACATCCAGTGCTGTCATTGCCAAAGCTTTTGCTGTGCGCAAAGCAAAGAACTGAGCATTCTGTGACCCTGCAGAAAAAAGTAAGAGAAATTTCAGGTTAGGTTACTAATATTAGATACAAACCACTAGCTTACTGCATAAGGCATATTCTATAAAGTAAGATCTTCCAAGTTTCAACTGCAAGAACAGTTTCTTAAAAATCTACTTGCATGAATGAAGTATGTCTATTTTCTGATGCCTCAAAACAAATTTTCACATGAAACTACTTAACTTTCTGCTACTGATATAAACAAATAAGACTGAAAACAGGAAAATGAGTATTCACATTTTCCTTTTTAGAAAATGCAGAGTTTTACACTGTTATCTCTATTACACTTCCGGAGTGTTGTGCTTTAGGAGTAAAAATTACTTTTATCTTTTGGCTCATGTTTAGAAACTCTTCTGAATACACTGCTACGGACAATCCTTCTAATTTCTTCTGTCTAGATGGTATACTAAGTCAGGCTTTTAGTACAAGGAGTGTGGTCATTCTTCCCATATACATTTAATTTTAAACACAAAAATAGAAATTCTACATTTTGTCAGCTTTTTTCTGCAACTCTGCAATTAACTATGTGAATTGTTTCAAGGTCCGTATTCAGCTCAGATCCCATCATGCTTGAAGAAAGCAACTCAATTTCTATACAGATATTCACAGGCAGCCACTTTCAGATCTAGTACTTACACTTTTATACATTTAATACACAGTAGCCTTGAATACCATAGAAGCATGTGAAAGCTTTAATCCTCTGTAATTTGAAATTTTTATAATTTCTACATTTGCTGTAGTGAAGAGTCAGCAACCAGTCCCTACAATGCATAAGGATTCCAAATATAAACCTCCAACACTTTTCAATTCCACTCACCTGCAGCTTCTGTGTACTGCTCAGTATGATTCAATGCATCAGAGCCAATATAAAAATAAGGATGAAGCCCAGGGACTACAAATGTAACATTTCCAAAGTCCGTGGAACCTAGAAGCAGCATAGAAATTTTATTAATGACCAAGCGTTGAAGAGTTTTGAATGCTGTAAGAAAATGTATGATAGATATTATCTCCAGCCTGTTTCTAAAACAGAATATCCTTTGCCCCAAATAATAAAATAAAAGCACTTCTAATGAGTCATTATGCATACAAAAATCTGCCCATCACTGAAATGTTTCCCCTAACTAGGCATCTTCAGATGCTGCTCTCCAGTGCGCTTCTGATCAATAATCAGTTACTGGACTGCAAGGAAGATGTATCAGCATGTTCCCATTCCACTTACTGTTAATTTTTTATCAAGCGTCTCCTGATAGTAAGCTGTTAATTCAGAAACAATGAAAGCTGCAAATCTTGGGAGTTTCGGGCAGTCCAGCTATTTTCCTGCTACAGCCCTTAGAACCAGGCCCAACAGTTACTGCTTCTCACCAGTATGCACATACTCAACATTAGGTAGGGAATTCTGAAGTAGGAACAATCTATCTTTAAACAAAATCAGATTGAGGACAACTATTTTTTTTTTCCTGTACTTTTTGATTATTCTCAGTTATGGAAACCTTAGCAGCACAAGCACTCTTGAAATAAGATCAGAACCAAACTCCAAACAAAACACTAGTGCTTTGTAGACAGGAAAAAAAAAAATCTTGATAGCAATCCTGCAGATTTTAACAATTCTTTCATGCCCGACTAGCACTTTCAGTATGTTAGCTAGCGATAGTACCTGTCTCAAAGTACTGCCTTATCTAGTTAATGATACCATCCAGAAGTAGTAGATTCTTCATAGTAAATCATCCAAGAGTCTGCAATGATTTCCCGAGCACCTTTTTTTTCCCCACTGAAACAAGCAATCCACTCAGTATTTGTTAAAATGACATTTAGAAGCTGGGGAAATCAACATGCCAGTTACTGTGAAATTCAGATACCAGAGGAAGCATTGTTTCATAGCAGGGAAAAATAGGGATGACCAACTAAGACCTCAATTAACTTTTTTCAGGCCAATCAGAGCTGTAAGAATTTTGTTCTTTAGTAATGGCATATAAAATGACTGTTCCAAAGATTTAAAACTATCTGTAAGACATCAGGTAGCCTCTGTATCATGATACTTTATGGAGACAAGATACTGCTAATGCCTTAAGACTGAGTAATGAAATGATTGAAGAATATAGATTTTACTTGGGAACATATAGTTATTAAAAGCGAGTCCACAGAGCCTACATTATGGGATCAAAGACGACAAGACTACATTGCTATTTGCTCTGCCTACAGACAAATGGAAGAAGCAAGGCTTGCCCAAAAAAAATGATCTTTTCCCATAAATTCAGTATGCATTTGAAGAAAATCCAACCCTTGGCACAGCAGCAAGTTATTGTAATTTTCAGTAGTCTATTGATCCATTCTTTCATCAGTCTGGAAAGACAAACCAGAAGTCTATAAGTTCTGCCTACTCCAGACTAAACTAAGAATTCTAGACTTGCCTTACTAAGTCCTAATACACAAGCTGCTGGCAAGACTGTGTTGGCCTTTTTCCCTGCTCTCACCCAGCAAATGAAGCATTAGCAATTTCAGTGCATCCCAGCTCTTAGTCATGTAATTCCGCTTCAAACTATATCCATATCCAATCTACTATCAGTTTACAAGTTGTTTTTGCTGAATGCAAGGGATTTAAACTTGGCACTTTCTAGTAAGATGGAGACCTTACCAAGCCAAAATCCAGGCAGCTTTTAATAAAAATGTGACAGTCAAATCTTCCCCTCTATCATACCTAGCAGCATGTTTAAACATCAGGCATTCCAATAGTTTCCATACAAACATCTGGAACTGTATGCTTGCTAGAGAGGTACAGATCAGGTTTCCTTCTAGAAGCATAAAAAAATCTTCCACTCTTATCATACCTAGCAGCATGTTTAAAACATCAAATGTTCCAACAGTTTCCATACAAACATCTGGAACCGTAACTTCCAACAGTTTCCATACAAACATCTGGAACCGTATACTCGATAGAGATGTACAGATCAGGTTTCCTTCTAGAAGCCTAACTGCGCAGTTATCAATGCAATATACAGACTCGTGCACTACCTGCCAAAGAAAGGTACTGGGAGCTCCAGCCTCTCAAAAAATATCCTGAAGCTGATACTGAAGCCTCTTCAAGTCACTAAGCACATAATGGAACCAGTATTACCACAAACATGAATGGAGGGGAAAACGCAAAAGATTCCAGAAAGTATTTATATACAGCCCCAAGCTTCAAAAGTGGTATTTCCAAAACATACTGGCTCCTTCTTATGATTATCTATATCAGCCTTGTGCACAGGAAGCCAACGAAGCCCATGAATGCTAAAAATATCAGAGTAAGTTATCACAATCTCAGGTGCCTCAACTAAGCCATGCTGAACTAAGCCATCTGCTTTGGGAGGTTTTCAATACCCTGTAGTAGAGCTACCCTACCAGCAGGAGGAGAAACAGGTCATGGCACCTGGTCCAAGCTAACTCAGATTCACATTGTCCTCACTGTGCGCCAAATGAGTGGAGCATGCACAAGGCACAAATGAGGTACCATGATTTGATGGACTAAAGGAATTCTTCGTAATGTTTAGCTGCCTAGAGCGATACCTGTAAGCAGACCGATACTAATACCCATGTAGAGGTGGCAGCGAGTATGCTCATCTGTTAACGACTTTTCTGCTGCACAGACATGGAGAAGCAACTGAGCTATCTTCCTTCCCTTTCAACAGAAGAAACTGATATCCTAAAAGAAAACATTGAAAACCATATGAAAACTAAACAGAAATAGAGGTCTTTAAAAAGATGAGACAAAACACTCAACCCGTCCCAAAAAGGGTAGCATACAAAATTCCACTCCTATGTCTCTGGAGGCTGTGTTTTCTTATCGCTCCTGAATCCCCACTGCAAAAATTCAGAGAAGCAGCTGTGGAAAGAAAATTCAGTAAGGCCTAGTGCAGCGTGCAATAAAAATGTAATTGCTCAAGCACATTTTGACATTCGATAAGCAACTTAAGGACAGGACAGGCACATGGAGAGTTTCAGTTTAAGCAAGTTAATGTTTAACGCTTAGCATATCATGTAACTTACATATGAAAGCACTATTACAATTAGGTGTCTGTACTAAGTTCATTCAAGGTCCTCTGAGCCAGCATGATCACCGGTATTCATGGTCTTCACCCTTAATATAATGGCTTGAGGGAAGCAACACAGAGCTCCAGCAAGTTTCACTACAGTTAACATTTAAATAAGGTTCCTCAGCACCTCTCTTAGGCTAAATGAGCAAAGTAGTAGGGCTTACCTGTACCACACTGAATAAAAAGAAATCTGCCTTCAGTTATAATTTGTTTTTGAACCCAAGACAATGAACCAATTGGAGAAAATACGCTAGTGTTGCCTTAATTTGGAAGGTAAGTAAGAAATAAGAGAAAAACCACACGAATACCATTAGATATGCTGCCTCCCCCACACGACTAAAAGATTGGAGAGCTCTATTCCCAAACACCAAGATCTCAACTATCCAGAGAGAATCTGTATTTAATATAGAGAAGATGAGCACCACAATCAAACTTACTGGATTAACATTTTTTTTACTGAAAACAATTTTTTCCTTCTAACCAAAGAGAAAAACCTTTAACATGAGTGGAGTAAAAATGTTTATATATACAGTTATGATCACTAGTGAAGGCTATAAAGTATCAGCAGCAGTTATAAGACTTGAACAGAGCTCCTGTGGGAAGATTCTGGGAAAAAAAAAAACCTGTTAAGGGTAATGAGAAGCCCACCTGAGAATTCAAGAATTCACACAGCTCTTACTATACCTCTGAGAGACCAAGAAAGTGAAATAGTTTGAGACATAGTCAAGACTCAGAAGTGAAAAACCTACTTGAACGGCACCCTTTGGAAAACTAATCTGTTGAACTCGTGAACTAAAATTAGAGGCACAGAATTACCTGTTAATGGAAAGAGGTTTAAATTACGGTTACTGAGATGCTTAAACTTCCACTTAAAAATCTCTTCAAAAACTCCCTCTAAAATATTAGTTAGATGCTAATACATTTGTTTATATGTAAGCTTGGAAAATATTGTTAAACAAGGTTCCTAAAAACTAAATCTCATCTTCATTCATAGCATAAAGCAGGATTCTATATTTCAAAGCAACAGAATGAGCCGCAATTCATTCCACATCCTCATGTTCTCAGTAAGACTGTTCTTATCTTTCCATCCTTCCATCCCTCCCCCCAACCAAACTGTTTCTTACTTGAAATATTTCCAGAAAATGATCACTGCTTTCCACACCTGTTGGGAAAATTTCTCAGCTTCTACAACAAATACAGAAACACAGGCCAGAGCTACAATCCTTTTACAGAGCTTTCATTTTCTAATTTGGCTTTTTTATTCTGACCAAATTATGTTTAACCTACCTCTATCCCATTATTTTATACACTTAAGAGTTAATCAATCTAAGCTTAAGTCGTAACAAAAAAAGCCCAGATCAAGTTACCTGACAAGGCATTCAAGATAGAGTCTTCTGATATAAACTCTATTCCAAGCTTCTTTCCATTCTCCTTGTAAACTTTCTGCAGGCTCTTATTTGGAAGCACATTGTAGTAATCATTTTCACCACCTTTTATTTCCACCTAGACAAGAAAACCCAAATGATTAGAAGTCTTTCACCAACCTAAGCCAGTTTATTGTAAACAACTTAAAGCCCAGAGAAGTCAAATACATGCCCATACTTCAAGCCCATGTCAAAACAGATTAAGTGCTACGTTTCTTTCAAAAAGTATAACATTCTGCCAAATATTAGCCTTGATTAAAGCACAGCTGGTCTTCTGTCAACCTTGCACTAGAGAGCCAAATTCCAGAAGCATGGATTTCATGGAGAGCATCTCCAAAAATAGTAAGCAAACATTTCCTGTAATAGCTTCTAATGATTTCCACTGCAGGTACTATTAAACTCCATAGAAATCAATTCAGTCTTTCAGCAAATTCTATTTTACTATTTTTGTTTAGAACACTTCCAATAACTACAGCCCCATTCATGAAATGACTTCACACTGGCAAGAAGTCTGAGAACAAATGTAAAAAACATACCAATATGAAGTTTCAAAAGAGATCTTAACTTTCATTCTGCATAAAGTACACTTTCTGAAATCCTTGTCTAGTTAGAGAGGCCATAGTAGGCAAACAGCATCTAATGCCTCAAATAGACCTTAAAACTCACTAGCTCACATTCATATACACTATACCTATTTGTTCTGATGACCAGAGACATTCTTTTCACAGCTGTATTAGTCATCCACCTGTAACTACAGAGCAGGTAGAACCACCTATCTTAGCAATACATGGCAAGGTAATCATATTGCTGGAACTAGCTACAGGAGAGACACTTCCACTTGCTAAAAGCAAAAAAAAAAAAAAAGAACATTAACTGAAAAATCACTCAGTTTTTCACATTTGGGTGCTACATGAGCTTGCTGTTTAATGGGGCAAAGGAAGTAGAGGGATGCTCCAGCTCACTGAAAAAGAGCTAAAGGTCACATATATCTTTAAGGCCCAGGAGGAGGATCTTTGAAATTACAGACTGGTCAGACTGTCCTATCCTCAGGCTCCTGGGGAGATTATAGAGCAAATAAATCCTCTTAAGACCCATGTCCAAGCACATGAATCACAAGGCAATTGTGACTATCCAGCATAGATTCACAGAAGAGCAGATCGTGCATGACCAAGCTTTTGACGATGGCAGGTCTGGCTCAGTGGACACAGAAGACGTTCAGGCTCAAAGTGTTAAAATCAGTGGCACAAAATTCCAAATCGCAGATGGATGCTAGAAGTAACAGGCAGCAATCAGTACTGGTGCCATTGCTGATTTAATATCTTTATTATTGATGCAGACAACTCCTGTGAGATTACATCTGGTGTACTGTGTTCAGTTTTGTGCTCCTGAAGTCAAGACTGGAGCAAGTCCAGGGCAAGGTCACCAAGATGATCAGGGTGCTGGAGAACACGACATACAAGGAAAGGCTGAAAGAAATTGGTTTGTTGAGCCTTCAGAAAAGAAGGTTAAGCTGTCTACAGATACCAGATGGGGAGGTTAGAAAGAAGACAGAACCAGACTTCTCAGAAATGCCCAGTGATATGACAAGAGACAACAAAGGGAATTCCTATCAGATACAACAGAATCACAGAAGTTGGTTGAAGATGGAAAGCACCTCTGGAGGTCATCTTCTCCAACTCCCCTGCTCAAGCAGGGTCACCTAGAGCTGGCTGCCCAGGACCATATCAATGCAGCTTTTGATTATCTCCAAGGATGGAAACACCACAATCTCTCCAGGCAACCTGTTCCAGTGGTCAGTCATCACAGTATAAACATCAGGAAAAACCTTGTTGACCATAAGTGGGCCTCAATGTTCAGAGAGGTTGTAGAATTTCATCCATGGAGATACTCAGAAGTCCACACAGCACTGAGCAATCTGCTCTAACTAGTCCTGCTCTGAAGAAAGGGTTAGACTAGATGACCTCTGGAGGCCGCTCCCAACCTAGATTATTCTATGATTCTGCAGCATTCTATTTATAAAACAAAGCTTTCTCCTAGGACACAAAGCAACAGAATAGCAAACAGTATCACTGACATTTTGATTTCTTTCAGCTAAACACCACGCAGACAAATGCTGTAAGCCTCGATTTCCTATTCTGGCCTACCTTATCTCCAGCATCACAAAAACACATAACCATGAATACATTCTTACTTTGCATCCTGTGGCCAGTGCTGCAGATTTGAAGCAGTTCTCAACCTTCTCCGTCAGAACAGAAAGATCTTTCATTGAAGGGGCACGCAAGTAAAACTCTAGTTCAGTGTAAGAAGGAATGATGTTAGGTTTCACACCACCATTTTTTATTACACCTACAGAAAGGGAAACGTCATGTTACCAGTGTTAAATACAAATGCTTGAGCTTCAGCCCTGTCATGAAACTCCTTGCTCAAGAACTAAATATATAAACCAAAACCAACCAAACATCAACTGAGCATGAAATATATAAAGAATGTAAAAAATACAGTATGTGGACAAAGTTTCTTCATCACATCAGATTAAGTGGAATGCGTACATGTTTTCCAGCATGATTTCATTGCATTCTTTGGTTATCTGTTATAAACCTAAAGACAAGCCAAACTAGCATTTGTAATTAATCCCCTGAAATTTAATGCATCAGAGTCATAAAGCAATCTGGCTGCCATTGAAAAAGAAAAAAAATTTTGTTGTAGAGGCTACCTTGGATTCCAACTTTTAAAGGTTTCCTCAGCTAGAATGCTTCAAACTTTGCCAGCTTGGAGAGAAATTGAATAAGTTGCATTTCTCAGCAATACTGGAGTAATGTGTGTGTTGCAGTGCACAGAAAGTTCATTAGATTCCTCAAACTAATTCTTTAAGAAATATTGGTGTGTATAATACATGTACAAGAGAAGTTTAGGTTGAAAATGTTCCCTCAAGGAAATGTGTGACAACTACATAGGTTTCAATTACATCAGAGGCATTACCATAAAAGACCATAATATTTAGATATTTCAACAAAAAAACACTGTGGACCTCAATTCTACATTAGATTTCAATGCATTAACAGCTCATTACTTTAAACAGGCTGCTTGTTTACCTAGCCTCCTATATGCAAATTGTATATGTGGAATAAGATTTGTTTTCTGTAGAACCTGAGAAACTATCTACATTAAATGGAAATACTGCACAAAGTTACTGATGTGGGTCACTGAAGCCTGAAAAGACAGCACTATCAGGGTGCAAATAAGCAACAAATCTTCACTTTTGGTGCAGAAAGCCTATTAAGACAATGAACTCTGCCCTCAAGTAAAACCTTTCCAGTCTTGAATGCAGTCAAAGTAAACAGAGTGCTGAAATAAACCACTATCAGCACTAGTCCATAACAAAAGGAACAGCTTAGATGAGAGGGACAGACACCACGAAAAAGGAACCTGCAAATCAGCAAGTAATTATGCAAATTTCTATGACACACATCATAACATTTGCTCAAAACAAGTAGCTTAATAAGCTTTCATTTGTCTTCCAACACATTCGTAAATGGAGCTGGATAGAGTCTAAGAGAATGTCTACACTTAAATTTCAAAGCAACTGTAATATGGACTGGACAGCAGATCTAGCTTAAAAGTAGGCTGCCTGCACACTACTAATAGCACCCAGTCTGCCCTGCTTCTAGATGGAACTTTTTTTTTTTTACAGCCTGTTTAATACAATTTCTTGAACAGAAAAAAAAATCTACATTCCTATTGTTCAAGGAGGCAACATTTACTCCACTCCTAAGCAGGGAAGACAGACACTTATCAAATAGCAGACAAACTCAAACCAACATTGTTCAAGTGCATAAAGCATTGCTTAGAAATTCTAGGCTTCAAGTAATGGAAACTATTTCAGTTCTTGTTAGTGGGTGAACACTAAGACTTTTAGGATCACTTAAGTCAGCCACAGCTGTTACTACAAGCCTGCAACACAAGACCTCCAACACACTGTTGTAAAGAAAGCATTCCTAAAATTAAATCTCATTCTGGCTGCTTATACTTTCCCAAAGGTATTTTAAATATTTCCAGTTTGAAAACCAGGTTTATGACAGCAGTTATATCAACATAGTAATTTAAGTTTTGCTGTAGTTTGGGAAGTGTTACCTCTAGGAGGCTTGTTTAGATACTTAGGTTTTTGCCTACATTACCCATGTAGCCTTTAGAAACTATGAAGAAAGCAGTATTTAGGGTTTTAGGCTTATATCCCATAGAAGACTTAGGCACCTCCAATCTTAAACCTGCAACACATGAGTTTTAGACACCAAAACTCATAATTAAGGGCCTTGTTTCCTACAGAGCAATAGGATAGAGAGCTAAGGCTATGCCCGCTGTCTGAAATTCATTTGAGTATGCTGCCACACAGAACTGCAAACATCTTCATCTACAGTCAAAACGGTTAGGGCTTCCAGACTCCATCCAGATATCCTGGAGAGAAATATACACATTTATTATACAGCACAAGCAGCCAAGACATATAATGATCACTAGCTCAGAACTTCTGGAAGTGTTTTAAGCTCATAACAAGTATTCCAAATAAACAGTTCTACATTCAGAAGCCCTGTAGAAATGGCAAAGTTTCTTAATTTCAACTTGGAAAAAGGTGTGTTGGAGTAATAAGGGAAACCTAGGTTTATAGCTGAAGAGCAGCTTCCATCTCAACTTCTGAAACAAAAAGAAATGCATGATGTTGAAGGAGTACTAGCTTAATAGTTAACATGTCTTATTGCAAAATTACCTTTCTACTTCAAGGTCTACTAGATATTAAATATTAGAATCCAGTTGATGATTGGGCTACTAACCAGAAATACAGGCTTCTGCCATCACTTGTTTTTTGTACTTCAGGAAATAAACTTCAGTCACTCTAGACCACTATACCTTTTCATAAATGTCAATATAAATGCCACCTAATTAATGGAATGTCTACTACAAAAATACTGCAGTTAAGTGATACTTCATTTTTCAGAAGCATTTAATCTTACACCTTTGCAAAAATACATACATTAACTTTAAGGAATTCAAGGCGATGTACTAAAATCAGCTTAGTGATTTTTTTTTTCTTTCTGAAGTGCAACTTCAAGTGCAAAGGCTTAAAATTTGTCTAGCCTCTATCTGGGTACCAGTGTCCTCTTTTGAATCTGGCCCATAAGTTTATTTTCAGAAGTTAGTTCTTGACACTGACATGATTTTGAAGATTACAGACAAACTATTTAAATTAAATGGTGCTACTTCATAATATTTGAAGTGACTATACTAATTTAGTGCAATAATGCAATATATTAAATTGTGGGATTTTGTAAGTTAGTATTTCAACAGCCTAAACTCTTACTTGCTGGACATTAGATTTAATGAAAATCTCACCATGAACTCTCCAGGTCGGTTTCATTTGCTGTCTTAAAACAGACAGATTGTTGTATGCAAGAACAGCAGCATCTAATGCATTAACTCCTTCCCAAGGATAAGCAGCAGCATGAGAAGCTTTTCCATAGTATTTCACAGTCACACTAGGAAATAAAAGGCATTGCTTATTTGTTTCTCATTCACTGAAAAAACCTCTAAAATAAAAAGTTCCTTTTGTTCACACAAATATTTGTTATTTAAGTTTTGTGCAGCAGAACACCAAACAATTTACCTGGCACTACACTGTTGCAAAGTTGAACTACCTTTCAGTGCAGGAAGATGCTGAAAGATTTCTAGAAAACCAATGAAGTGGAACAATATCAAGAGCCCATCAGGCAAAAGAGCTACCAGTAACATACCACTATACAGCCTTTTCCTGAGAAGTACAGGCTTCACATAATTAAATGTCTCCAACACTTCTTTATACCTTCTGACTGTTCTGAGACTTAAAGTTACTAACATTCTTCTCAGAGGATAACAAACCCTCTTCTCTGATTCAAAATCAGAAGTTCATTGTCCCATTTCTTGTCAAACTTCAATAAAATGCATATGGTATGTAAGACAGAAAAGCACATTATTAAGATCACATACAAGCCATGTCTCAATAACAAAAGTCAAGTTTTAAAAGTGCAGTAAAGGCATAGCCTAGTATAAAATACACATTAACATGCTAGAGCAAGGATGTTCTTTCCCTGCACACCTCAAAAATGCTGGTAGAAAGGCTTGCAACAAGGAAGAAATCTAGTGCAAAGGTTATCATCCAACTTCATAAAAGTCAAAACACTGCACCTAAACACATTCAGTAAGAATTCATGCTTGGCTTCATCCTATGAGAGCCATTTATATTAGCCTTACAAAATAATTTAGTATTTCAAATTATATGAAAACTCTTTATATGAGAGGCAAATATTAAATACTGACAACTACATATTAAGATAATAGTAATTAAGTAGTATTTAACTAATACTATTAATAGCAATAGTATTAATACTATTACTAGTTGTCTTAATTACTACTTATTACTACTCGACAACAGTATTACTATTTATAAGTTGCTGTTACTACTATTGCTACTGTATTACTACTATACTACTCATATACTACTAATACACAAGTATCAGGTTTTAAATCAGTACTACATATTTTAACTACCTCTGTTTGTATACAATACCCAGCCCTTCACATGAAAAACTCCATCCTCAAGCTCAAAGAGTTCTCCTCTGAGACGCACAACCTCTTACCCAACGAGTACCAGCCTAACTTGCTTGTCCCTGTCTTGCACGGATGCCAGCTTAATTGACCCCTCATGCTCTGAACCATGCCACAACTGTAAGTTAATACCAGAAGTATAAATACTGGATAGCAAAGAGGGACACAATGGAGTACTGTTGCAGCAGAAAATGTCTCCTGCTACTGCCTGCAATCCAAATTAAGTATGCCCTCTTCCATCCTCCCCCATCCTCCAAGACAACCGTACATCCCATTGTGTAAAGTATGGGTTTTATTTAAAATTTATTATCATTATGAAATCAAGATAAAAAACTTATCCATTAACATCCCAAGTATTAGACTGCAACCCCTCAAATCAACTCACAAAAAAGGCAGGACAGATCCCTTAAAAAAATCCTCAAAAAAATGGAGAAAAGGCAAAGTAAAGCAGAAAGTCATGCTGCAGTCTTTTCTTCTTCCCCAGAAGAAACATGGCCTTCTTAAAAAAAGTTATTTCAGCATTCCTTTTCTTGTACTTCTATTGCTACGCAAATGTCACATACTCTCAGAAAAAACCACCAGATTTTGGGGAATAATGAAACCCCAAGCCAGTTTAAGCATACTAGCAGAAGAATGTGGATCCTGTTTGACCAACAATAAATAGGCTGATTAGGTGAAGGATAAGTGAATAAGAATCAGCAAATTCTGGCATGTATTCACCACAGTTATCCCAGTATGTTAATTTTACTTCAGGCACAAGCCAGCTTTGGAGTTTGCAGATGTAGTAACACTAGCAATTTAGTGATCACCAGTCCTTAAATTCCTTGGAAACAACCAAAAGATCAATTACAAGTCATCAAAACAGCCTTCGTACCCTTGGAATCTCGTAATTAAATAAGTCATGACATAAGCTGAGTATTTCAAGTATTTCAAGGTAGTAAGCTCTTTCACTCAGTACTTCAATTCCATGCATCCTCCATATTCAAGGTTTAAAGGCTATCTAGGACTTACATCCTAGAGCAGACCATCACCTCTGAAGAGAGATTTCCAGATCTTAAAGTATCAAACTCAAAAGGCTATTGCAAGAGTTGAAATGAACAAAAAGACAAAACTATTCATGAAAACTGCATCTTGAAGATTATAAATATAGTCTTAAGGTACAGCGACCAAAAGTCAAACTGAGATAAGTCTTGAAGGAGATCACAATAACCAGTTAAGACTCTTTAGAAACACAATGATGGAATATAGCAGAGAGCTAGCTAGGTAAGGAAGACTAGGTGTTGCTGATCTTGTCTGTTTTGCCCTAAAACTTAGCAGTAACAGAAGCAAATTATCCACCAGGAACTGGTGGCAAAAGCAAAATGGCCAATAAAATCAAGCACACAGAAGCTGGAAGGTAGCACAACCAAGACAAAAACAGGTCTCAGTACACCAAGCCAGAAATGGTTTGAAAATTGGTTATTTAAATATTACAGAATTTAGTCAGAAAGAGCCAAATGTAATACTTGGAAAAAACTGTTGCACTGGAGGGAGGTTACTAGTGGAGTTTCTACAAGATAAGACCTTGGGATCAAGAACCATTAGTAACTGTGGCATAAAATGTAGTAACAAAACCTGCTCATAGACTACTGCTGGGACACTATGAAAACAGAAAAGGTTTATAATATCAAAGGAAGAACAGAACAGCCTTGCAGACTGGCAGAGAAAGAACAGAATGAAACTCAAAAATATTTTAAAAGATCATGTACTTATAGACTAAGCATTTGTCTAAGAGTTGACTGCTTGACAATGACCGAAGAGGAAGCCCCAAACATGCCAGCTGTCTCCGAAATGGTAAGGAGACATTATGGTCCCAGCATCAGCCAAGTAAGGTCTAAGGAAATTCCACCTGATGTACTGTCTACAATTCTGGTTATGTACATCCAGCAAGGAGTACTTCAAGGCAAGTCAAATCACTCCAAGTACAAATTAACAAGTGTGACACTGAACAGTAGGGCTAATCGAAAGAAGACAAGGCATTATTTCTGAAGAGTTATATGGCTAGCTAGCAAAAAAAGCTGAGTGAGGGTATGACTGCTGTCTGTAGATATATATTGGGGGTAAGCATAAAGGAAAGCCAAGAACTACTTTGAATCAAAAAAAAAAGCTGATGTGAGAGTTAATAGATATAAAATGGCCATGATTAAATTTAGGCTGGAAGTTAACAGGGATCCAAACAGCAGTCAGGCTCAGCTGCCTGGCTCTTCCAAAAGTGGGAAAGAAAACCTGAAACACTTTAAAAACCTGATTAAAATAAAATTCGTACAGAGGACTACATGACCTGGTGCCTAGGAAGCAAGGAACTAGGATCCATGAGACTCCCTCCAGTCGCATGTTCTAAAATTTAAAGAACAGGTGGTTTTTAAATGAAACTTTTTTTTTAAATACATAAAATAATCACATGCATGTATAATGAAAGGATTAAAGCCAAGATAAACAAAGCCACTGCATTAAAATGCCTCCTGAAAGAATTAAAGCCTGGGGGCAAGGAGGATATTGTAAATATCTTAGTCACTTAACTAAACAAAAGAAAGGCCTTTATGATTTAGAGAGTAGTTAGAAAGGTTGTAGGATAAGGGGGCTCCAGGATAATCCCATCTTAGACAACTTGGCCTTGGGAGAACAAATGCATGGAAGATAAGAAACTTGCAAGGGGATGACAATAACAGCCTTGAAGGACATGGTCCCAGAACTGAAGCAAAGGTCAGTCAGTGAACACAGTGGAGAATACTACAAGCCTTCATCTGAAGACCCCGACGACCACCCAAAGACCACCAAGGAAGATGACTGTGCATGCAGATCGGACATTTGCATATATTGATAAGTTTCAGGAAATCTCATGTTTATGTAAACGAATTCTCAGAAATCCTGTGAATAGGTATGACTTTATAGTATATAATCTCTGAAAGTCTACCAAATCGGAGGAGCACTCATGGTGGAGAATCCCCAGTGCTGCCCAGCGCTGCAATAAAATGCCTGCTTTATGACACCCTGTTGTTATTCAGTTTCATTACATTGGTTTCCTTACCTAGCCGCACCTAGCTTCCCACCTTGGTGAGGAAAATTAGAAAGCAAGGAGGTTCGGAGAACACCAATCTTTGTATCAATAAAAAGAAACGCCTAGGAACATCAGATTTTGAGGACACGTGCAAGATGATCTCGGAGCAGTCAGGGGTCTTTAACACTAGGCTGAACAGTGCACTTTGGAAGAACGGCTCAGTGCCCAGAACAGTGATCTGGCTCCTCAGCTGACTGCAAATACTTCGCCTGAAGGGCACCTGCAAGGTCCCCGGCCCTAAGTTCAGCCCCTTCCAAAGCAGCTCCCCTACTCGGGAAGGGGAGAAAAGGCTAATAACGAGGCAGCCTGAACCTGCTCACTCACTCGTGCTCGGCCACATCGGGCAGGTAAGCTGCGTTTTCTTGCGAGGGGTGTGCCATAAAAACCACATCCAGGCCGTCAAAGGCTCCAGCGTTGATCAGGTCTATTTTGCCTCCTCCTTGTTCCTCCGCAGGCGTCCCCAGCACCGTGACCTGCGGCACGAAGGCAGAGAGTCAGGGGCCGCCGACCGGTCCGCAGGGGCCGGGGCCACCGCCTCCGCCCCCGGGAGGGCTCTCACCTGGACGGCGACGGGCGCCGGCTGCGGCAGGCTCTCCAGGGCGGCCTTCAGCCCCAGCGCGGCGGCGGCTCCCACCTCGGCGATGAGGTTGTGCCCGCAGGCGTGACCGATGCCGGGCAGAGCGTCGTACTCGCAGAGGAAGGCGAGGCGGAGGGGGCGCGGGGCCGTGCCCGGGCCCTGCGGGGCGGCCGTGCCCCACTCGGCGCGGAAGGCCGTGCCCAGCTTGTAGCGCGGCTGCACGGCCCAGGCGGCGCCCGGCAGCTCCCCGCTGGAGAAGAAGCGGGTCATGGCGTCGTGCGCCTGGTGCTCCTGGTAGGCCAGCTCGGGCCGGCTCCAGATGTCGCGGCTCAGGGCGCCCAGCCGCGCCGCGTTCAGCTCCACGCTCTCGCACGCCCGCTGCTTCAGCGTCTCCAGCGCCGGCAGCCCGGCGGCGGCGGGGCCGTCCCGCGGCGGGTCCTGCGGCCTCATGAGGGAGCGGCGGGGCGGGCTCCGAGGCACCTGCCGCCGCACCGACCCTCGGCCGCCGCCCGCCCTCACCTGCCCGCCGGCGTGTGCGCCCGCCGCCGCCGCCGCAGCCCCCTTTTATCGCCTCCTCGGCGCCGCGGGGCACGCTGGGAAACGTAGTTCGCCACCGCGGCACGGCCTGCGGGCGGCGGGCGGCCAGAACTACCCGCCCCAGCGAGCCCGGGGCGGCGTCCCTCGCCGTGCCGGTGCCGCCGGGAGGAGTTCCGGGGGTGGGGTTTTTCCTTCTGAAGTTACCGTGCGAGGCGGCCGGTGTGTAACATCCCGTCTGCACGTATCGCTGATGGCGGGCTACCGGCGGCTGGAGGGGGCGTGAAGTGCTCATCGGGAGTTAATATTAGGCAGAAGCCAGACAGCAGGGGCTGTGGCCTGGTAGCAGGGAGCTTGCCTATCTGACCGACCTGTACCTGGCGAACGCTGAAGTCAGCAGAAACAAAATAACAAATTCTGGTGGTTTTCCTGTATTCATTGAATGACCAGAAATTCACTTTTTCTTCATTGGAATCACGGTTTATCAACTATGCCCTTTCTCCATGACTTTTCTGTCCCCTGGAGGGGTGCTTTGGTGCGCCGAACTGCAGGTTTCCCTTCTCCGCAGAAGACGAGGGGGTCCTCTTCGTCGTGACAGCCGAGCCCGGCGTGACTCTCGGTCACTCCATGCAGAGTTTAGGCTCCCATGCCTTGTATTTGTCACAAGCTATTTTTGCTCTCGTAACCCACTCCGGCGAGTATCGTGGTTGTGGTCGGTTCTTTCCCTCCACCCCCAAATCCTTCCAAGTGGAATAAAGCCTTCCACCCAAAAATACGCGCTGAACTTCGAGCTACGCTATGGATACGTGCAGTTAGTATTTGTCAGCAGCTGAAGGGCCACATACTCAGCAAAGGGGTCATGTAGTTCAGGTCTGTTTGCCAAGGGATTTCTAGGGCTGGAAGGCTTTTGGAGCAGGCAGGGTGTTCCTGAGGATAGTGCCAGCGCGCTTTAGGAACAACCGCTCTAGGCATCCGTCAGAATCAGCCACTTTTGCACTTGTGGAAAGAGCCGACTCCCACTCTAAGTTTTAGAGAGGGGGGGAAAAAAGCCCTACATGTTTTCTCTTCCTAAGTACCTGCTTTCCTGAGACACTACTGTTCACGATATAGTTTCATATTTCTTCAACAAAAACATGGGGTCCTGCTCCGCCTGCTGTACTTTTAGCACAGATTCATCCTGTACACTGTGTAGCTTTATATGGCTGATCAGTAGTTTTGCACCCAAAGGTGGGTGCTTGCAATAGTTTTTAAATCTGTAAACTGGAAAAATAAACATTCGATGATGTGACATTTAAGTGGCTTGTGCATGATTCTTCAGGAGGATTAAATCTACTGTGTTGACCTCGTCCATTTGCTCTAATAAACCAAGATTAACATCACAGGTCATGGTTTTCTGAGGAGTACCACGGGGTTAGGTACCTACACCCTGCATTAGGTTTCATAGATATTTGCTGACAGTGGGGAAAAGGTAAGAGTCAGATGGGGATTCTTGGGCTCCATTTCAGTGCAGAAGAGGAGTATCCTCCACAGAGCACAAATTCTTTCTCCTTCCCCAGCCGTCGCCTCCTTCCACTAATGCCCCTCCAGTCTGTCTTTGCCCCGTCTCTGGGTGCTTGTTACAGCCCCACTTAGCACATCCAGCCAGCGCTAGTCTTCACTCCTCAGCATCACCCAAAAAAGTACTACTTTGCCCCTCCAGGCTCCAAGTCAGTGTTTGCAGTTCCTTTCTCCGCATCTAATGGATCCTAGTTCTCCTGTCCTGCTCCCTCCTCCTAGCTGTATTCCCTACCTCCACCAGGCACCAGTCTCTCCCTCCAGCTCTTTCAGTCTCTGCTGAAGACAATCCCAGTTTGTTGCCCAGCCAGCCCAGGTCACCTCTCCACTTGTTTCCTGTCCCAGTCACCCTAAACCCTATTTTCTTTACAGCTTTCAAAGTCTGCTCTTCTACTTTTTCTCCTTGCTCCTACCTCTCCTGTACTTTTTGTGCAGTCTCTACTCCATCTGCACCTGATGCAGAGAACTCCCCGCGTGATGGCACCTGTGATGTGAGAATTGAAAACAGGGGGCTTTTTGGCTGAGTTTTCTGCCAGACCGCTGAAACGGCTCTGCATGGGGTCAGATGAGAGCAGGCAGCGCAGCGCGCTGCAGAGGAGATGCCAACGCATGGCACAGGGTGACTGTGACACGCAGGGCAAAGCCGAAGTGGCCAGGGCACTGACTGGTTCTAGTCTAGGACTGGCTTAGGCTGCTTTGGCATTACAGCTGAGGATGTCAAGTCTCAGCCACAGCTGAGCCTGAGCTAACGGGCACAGGAATGGTGCGGCTTGGCCACGGAGCAAATTGCACTGTGGCAGCTGCCGCCGAACAAACCAGCTGCTCGTTTGAAGGGCTGAAGAAGGAGCAGGGACTGCACAGGAATGCAGGCATTTGAAAGCGAGACAAACTTAGCTCTGGCTCATCCAGGGAAAATTTACCACTCATGGGGAGTGGCTAAATTACTTTTAGGGATTATGTTATCTGCTCACAGCTTGCTTACCCCCCCCCCCCCCCCCCAACTGAGACATCTCAGGTAATCACAGCATTGACTTACTCATGTGATCACAGTCTTAATAATTTGAAATTAACCTCTAGCATATGCTTAAAATCCTCTTTGTCTGCCATGAGGACTTGTGAAGCATGCATCAGTAAGATATCCAATAATTTTAAAAAATTAAGCATTACAGGGATTATGCCAGCTTGACAGTTCCAACTTGCATGTTTCAAAACTGGTAATAGGTATCATAATTAGTGCTGACATCAGTTAACATGATAATGGGTATGTTATTTTGGTATCTTCCACTTCACAATCCCAGATAATTTGCACGCTCCATGTACAACGTAATTGTCTGTCATTAGTATTGTGTGTCTATTTGTGCTAGGTCCCAATTTTCTGTCTGTATATAAATGGTCTTTCTGAACTACAATATTTTAGAGTGTATAAATGTGTTAGACTTTAACGAATGCTGAATCTATAAAATACAACACATTCAGCAGGTGTCCATGTTGGGAATGCTAATGTTTTACAATGACCCTTTGAGATGTGGAGTCTCTCTTTCCTCTTGCAAAAGTGTGAGATGTTCATTGTAGGACAGAGCAGGCAAAAGGAGGAATGTGCTTCAATTTATCTCGTATAGGTGAGGAAAAATCACTGTGTAATCTTTACTTACTCCTTTTCCTTCGTTTACAAAGAAAATGCATGGCCTTTTGCAGATTTCCTCCTCCTCATTTCCTAGATAATAAGCTATGGACTATGTCCTAGAAGCATGGGGAGTCTCAATGGCCTTCGTGTATGCCACAAACTTTCACAAGGTGATCTACAAATCACATCGACAGGTGATTTACAGATGACAGAATTGCAGAGTCACAGATGGTTGAGGTTGGGATGCACATCTAGACATCACCCAGTCCATCACTGAAGGGTTGGCTGGAGCAGGCTGCCCAGTTGGGTTCTGAATGTCTCCAAGGATGGAGACTCCACAACCTCTGAATAACTCCAAGGATGGAAACTCCACAACCTCTCTGGGCAACCTGTGCCAGTGTTTGACTACCCTCACAGTAAAAAAGGGTTTTCCTGTGTTCAGATTGAATTTTATGGTTTGTTACCATTGCCTATTGTCCTGTCACTGGACACCACTGAGAAAAGTTTGTCTCTTCAGATATTTAAGCGCATTGCTAAAAGCTTCCTGAGCCTTCTCTTCTCCAGGCTCAACAGTCTCAGCTCTCTCAGCCTCTCCTTATACGAGAGATGCTCCAGTCCCTCAGTCCTTTTCATGGCCCTGTGCTGGACTTGTTCCAGTAGCTCCATATTTCCCCTGTACTGGGGAGCCCAGAGCTGGGCCCAGCACTCCAGCTGTAGCCTCACCGGTGCTGAGCAGAGAGGAAGGGTCACCTCCCTTGACCTGCTGGCAACGCTCGTCCTAGCGCAGCCCAGGTGGCTGTTGGATTTCTTTGCCCCAAGGGCACATTGCTGCCTCTTGCTCAGCTTGGTGTCCACCAGGACCTCCAGGTCCTTCTTGGCAAAGCAAGACCACAAGATCTTTTTTGTGTTGCAACAAAAACAGTGTTATGACTCCTGAAATCAGATTGTTTTAGGCAAGACAAAGGAAAAGGTGTAAAGTATTTTTATTCATACGTAATGGATACATGCTAAATGAAGTCTCTATTCCATTTATACAAAGCCCTTGCCATCCTAGTCTTGTTCCTATTCTATCTCCTCCTCAGCATGGGGTAATTCTTCATGTGGCAGAACTATTGGATATTTACAGCAGAGACATGACGGTACCTATCAAAACAAGCAATAAGAAAAAAGAATTGACATAAGAAAAAAGAATTGACATAAGAAAAAAGAATTAATGCATTTTTTAAAAACAAGGCCAAAAATACTATGCTGATATTTTAATTCTGATAAACAAATAATGCAGTATTAGACAGTAAAAATACTAACAGAGGAAATACAATCCAGACATCATCACGGTCCTTTGGCAAAAACAAGAATTGCACATATATTTATTTGTAAGTAAACAAGAACAAACTTTGCAGCTGCTAATTCAATTCATATTCCTGGAATCAAGCTGTAAACAAATGCTTGTATTTTTGTTTTAGAGGGTGGATGAGGTTCGGTAGCTTTCCATTGGCCTAAAAGAAGGAACATCTGTTGTGGCCATAAAAAACTTGATGATCAAGTTTACCACATCCCACATTAGCAACATTAGGCATTTAGGTTGAAATCCAGATCAGACTGAACTCAGTGAAAGTTTTGCTGTTAAATTTAGGGTGGCCTGGATTTCAAGCCAAAATCCAAAGCTTTAAAAACAATCGCACAGTGAGTATTAAAAACAAAAGTAGGCTGATGCTGTGTGTAGGAAGCTATACACTGACTTGCCTAAAATAACATTCCAGTCTGGTTTACAAATAGCTTTATATTAGGAAGTACGTATCAAGACTTTCAGTGCTACAGAAGTGGATTGTATGTTTAAAAAGAAAGCGTGATAAGAGCTGCTTTGGTTGGATCACAATATCAATATCACCATAGAGCAGAAGAATTTTAAAGATCTCAAAAAGAGAAATGGCCAAAGGCACTGAAGCATATTGTCTTCTTTAACCGTTAATGGATCAAGGATGCCACTATGTCTTATACATTGCTTATCAAGGGAAAAGAAATGCAGGATAGGTGGATTCAGAAGAGCAAACCCTTCTCCCTATAGACACGTCGTTTCCACCACTTAAGAGTTAATCATAGTGGGGTCAAAATTTCATTGTCCAGAGCAGGCTGAGTCAGAACACATGAGCTTAATGTTCCCCTCAGCTTTGGTTATGTCATGGACAAAACTTGGAATTAAATCTGAAATTCCTCACACGGCATGTTTATTCCTCAGGACCTTTTTCACCTTCCTTTCCCAGTCACCTCTGTATTAGCTATTTGACTTAGTGGTTAAGACCTCACCATTTGTCCAAATGCTGTGAACCTGTCCCCAAAAGGGCAAGGCAGAAGCCGTGCTTAGAGCTGAGATACATTCACTGAGAAGGCAGCTGTGGCTATTTGAGACGCCGCTGCCCCCAGCTCTTTGTACCTGCCAAAGACGCCTGCCCCAGCTCTGGTGGCAGAATGAGACGCAAGTGTCTCTGAGCTGTTTCAGTGCAAAGTCCAAGAGCTTAACTCAAGCTGCCCCCCCCCCCCCCCCCCTTGGTATTTTTGCTTTAAACACTGGACTTTATTCTGAAGCAGCTTAGAATTATCTGTGTTTTCAGTCTGCTGACTCCACTGTGTGGGTGGTGTCCTCTGGGAGAGAGACAGTAATATTTTAAACCAACACAGTTATTTTCAAAACAATCACTTCTGTGCACCATTAGCCACAGAGGCAGGTACAAGCTTTGCTGGCTTTAGACTGGTTTAACAAAACAGTGCTCTTGTATCTGCTGCAGATTTTTGTTTGCATTCTGAAAGCTGCAAGAATGCAGCGAGGGCTTGGTTGTATTCTGTATTTTTGCTGGTTTTCTTTTTCCATCTGGGGTGTGATTTTTTTAACAAGAAAAATTAGATAACTTCAAGAAAAGTTCAAGAATTGCCTTGAGTTAAGTATTGCCAATTAGGGCAGGTAGCTGTTTAAAAGACAGGGCTAGATAAACTCGCATTTCTTTCTTTGGTTTAGCTCTCTGAAGAGTTACATAAAACTTATCAGCTATTATGAAGTTCCTTGAAGGTTGCACAGCAGAATGTAAACAGAGAGTTAAATCTCTGGTGTTACTGATATCCAATACTCTTAACACACAACACTGACTGACTGCTTGCTCTCTCTTCTCTATTCAATCTTCTTTAGTTTTCTAGCAGCAAGGCAAGTGTCAAATATGAGGGATCTTACCTTGGAGAAAAATGCCTTGAACCCCTCCCACTCCTCCAATAAAAAAATCTTGTCTCAACTATGCCCTTTTATTTCTTACACCATTAAATTTACATATCTATTTTAACCTATAATATGGTAATGTATTTCACATTATACTATAGGTCAAATGTTACTCTTGTATCATTTCTGTAGTACAGCATCATTGCTGTCATAACGCTCTCCCAGCTTGAAAAAGTTTGTGATGAAAACGGCCTGGTCACATAGGTGTCCCATCAAGACGCTTGATGCTGAAACAGCTCCATTACTGACACTCTGAGCCTTTATTCGTTATATTAGGGGCTTTGTTATTTGATTGTGTCTTAGATGTCTAGTTCCTTTCTCCCTCTAAAAGGCAGATTTTGCTTATTTAAAGTCAGGTAAATTCAGCGATTCATTTCATAGCACGACTTGCTGACTGGTCTGGAAAGACAAGCAGAGGGGAAGGAAAAAGTGATCATAAGATGCAAATCTTCAGTCTCTGTTGCTGCCAAATCCTACAGCCTGAGCAACAAGCTGCCTCACCCCTCAGGACGGACAGGAGCACGCACATCAGCAGTTTCTGCCGGCTTTCCCCCTGTGCGTTCCTTTGCTGGGTGACTGACAGACCGCTTGTGTTGTGGGCAGCACAGTAAACAACCGCACAGAAAACAGGCAGGCGTACAGCGGTCAAAAACTCCAGGCACTTTGGACATCATCATTAACTTCCCCTCGCTATCTGTGAAAGGCAATTCATCCATCTCTATGTTCATGAGACCAAGTGTTTTCCCTGTTAAATCTTTATACAGCTGAAGAGAAAGTAAAAAACTCTTAAACAAACCTCCGCACATTTAACTGCTGCTCTCCTCTGTCAATTTTAGAAATGGTTGATGACATTTTTCATATTTGTGACAATGCAAATGTAAGTGAAAAATGAAATCTAGCCCGTGCTAGACTTTTCAAAGTAATGAAAAAAGTCTGACCTTTCCGGATGTTAAAATGCCCCTTTATTAACATATATACGCCACTAGTTATTTACAGTGATATCCTGTGTTGTTAGAAATAAAGTTTGATTCTGCTGTTGATTCAAACAGAACCGCAGTCAGGCCCCAGCTCTTTTAGTCCCTTGGAGGAAAAAAGTATTTTGCAGCTCTTACGGATCTTTATTTTTAATCTGTTGACTCTTTGAAGCATTACAGATGTTTGTTCATAGACGGTATCTATTTTAAACAGACAGAAGATGACCACTCAACTCAAACAATTCAATATTCATTTTTCTATTTTTTTTAAGTTTCAATTTAAATATAGATGGAGATTTTTGTCTTATAAAAAATTATGTGAAAGCCTCTGATTTGTTTCATATGAGTATACTGTTTTGCAGATAGACAGAAAAATTATGATATATTTACAATCCACAGGAATCTTAAATAGATTACTTCTGTTAGGCATCACAAATTACTATTAAGTACTTTGTTGTGGATTTAGTGGTACTGAGGAGCTATTGAGACAGCAAACCAGCAGCTTACTGTGGCTAATTGCAAATCTCTTTACCCCCAAAGCTTTTTTGTTATTAATTTTTTTAAATCTGAAGTATGATACATTGCATAATCATAAATACACTTGTATTAAGTGTTGACATTTTCCATAATACCTTGGGAAATTACATTAAAAACGAGTAATTTTTTTTGCTCCTATTACTGAACAGATTTGTACCAATCATGCAAATGCAAACACAACAAGTCTTATGGGTGTTCATTAATAATGATTATTTGCTTAAGATATTAATTTCAAAATAAATGTTTGCAAATCCATACTTTGTCTATTCACAGTGGGAATATATAAAGCGATAACACGCTAGCAATAGCCATTATAACACACAATGATCTTTTTAGTCTTTATTTAATTTATGTGGTATTACAAATTTAAAGAAACACAGAGTATGTTTGCACTCACCACATATACTCCTGGGTTTACTGCTGACAAGAAGAGGTTTGCAGGTATAGTGAATTTGTAGATTTGTTTGCATTTATATCAGTTTTCTGGAAAAAATAAGCAGATACGTGAAAAAGGAAAAAACATGTTTGTCTGCAGGGCTATTAAAAAGAATCATATTTCTAATTTACATTACTATGAACTTTGCTGACCTTGTATATATGAATAACTCATGAGAGTGCAGCTGGATTTTTTCAGGTCAGCGTAACACACGTGCAGAACTTTGCCAGAGTTTTAGGGTCATTTGAACTTGTGCAGTGATCACTGTGAAATGAAGCAAGTATGTTCTTATATTTTTGAAATCCAAGGAAACTAGGACATCCAGTATATCCAGAGACCTGTGAACACGTACTGAAAACCGCAAACAGTTGTGGTCAAACTGTATTACTGAACAAGCTAGTCCAATCCATTTTGGTTTCAACTAATGGTTAAAATGATTTCGAGGTGAAGTCATGCATTGCCCAATGACATCTGGCAAATTTAGGTAATGTGTTCTAGTTGTTTCTAGTCCAAGAGAGCTTGATCTGTAGTTACCCCAGGCTGTTTGCCGTTGCCTAGAGTTAAGCTATTTTGGTTTTAAGCACATCATAGAGACCCTGAGTTGCACTTTTGTTCAGGTACTTCATAACCTTATTACCTTTTCACAGTTTATTATAAATCTCAGATCTGGTCCGTGCATTTACACTTTATAGAGATCTGACTCTCTTTCTACTGTCCCAAATCTTTTCATGAAACAGGAGACAGAGGTGGCTCAGTGTGAGCAGGTGGAAGATGGGTATACCTCAAACAGCATCCAGTTAGTAGCAAAGTGGCCAGGGCCAGTTCCTACAATTAAAAAGTTCATCTCCTACATTCCCATGCACAATCTTTATGCACCAACACATATTTGTGTGCTCTGTAGTATGTTTTATGTATGTTTTGTATCACATGCATGGGACCTCCCCTGTCCTTATCAATGCTGCTTACTGTATCACATACCAAAGGCACTTTTTAGGACTTGCATGCGATGCCAGTGATGCATCCCCTATTCACCCGTGTGGAGATGCGCCTTTCCAGAAATCTGCCTGTGGATAACTTGAATGTCATCACTTCAAATCAAGAGCACTATTTTAAAAAAAAATCATCCTTGCAGCGTGTGGGTAATCCACACTGAACAGGCACATGGGAGAGAGCTGAGGGTGCTGTGCAAGGAGGTTAGAGAGACGTGTTCATGGACATGAAATGCTCTTTATTTCACATGCTCACCATTAGAGAACAAGAGAAGCTAATTTAACTGGAGCCTGACAAGACCCACTATCTACCCATCTGAGACTGACTGCTTCCCTAAGCTTTCAACAAGGCTGCTGGAAAAGCAGAAAGCAGACGGACATGAGCCCCTTGTTGCTGAAAGCACTGTTGCCCAGGATTCACCATCAGCAAAAAAATCAGGCCGCCTTGTTGCATTCCCTCCCCACTCAGTTATACCCACCTCTACTATGTTACTCCAAGATGTGCACTCAGTTGCTAAAAATACTACCTGATTGAATGAGCTCTTGTGATTAGGAGTCTCACTACATAGAACAGCGAGGTAGAGCAAAAGGGTATTAAAAATACATGTTAAACTGCAGGACACCATAGGGAATCTGGAAACTTCTGTGGCTTGCTTCTAAGTGTCAACAGATGGCACAGAGTGACCTACTTTGGAATAAATAAATTAAAAAAGAGAGGCTAAAGTTGCTCTGGCAAGGAGTGCCTGTGCTGGTACTGGGAAGCTGCGGTGACTGCGGAGCGCAGGGGACTGACAATGGGGTGTCTCGAGGCTGCCAGCTGACTTCGCAGCCCAGGCATCATTAGTATGTGTTGGCTGTCCTGTAGCCTACTCAATATGTGCCGGTAATATTAATCTGGGTTCCCTGGCAGCAGGTGCCTCTATCATAAGACTCTCCAGCATGATTACTTTGCAGATTGGCAGAAAGTCCAAGGTTTGAGTGACTTGAAAGAGCAAAATTAAATTTCCAACCCTAGCAATGTCTTTGCTGGAGTCAGGCTGGGTATTGATTCTACAGTATCACTTCTTACTTTAAATAGATACTTAAGAAAAAATGACTTTATTCTCCAGAGAAAAAAATAGAGTCCAGTACTTTCAATCAGCACCACAGACATAAAAGTAATAGTGAGATTTTTCCACTCTGCTCTTATAGTTGCTTTAAGGTATACACCATCTATTAGTACTACTGCTATTTCAATGGGAAAATCTCTGAATTGTGTTATTCCTATAACATCAGGTGTCCTCACTCTCCTCACCAGCTATTTTGTAAATTCCACCTATTTTCACTATCATATCTGGCCTTTTCCAGAACTTTCCTTAAAAAGAGCACATAAATCCTTCCAAAAGAATAAAGGAAAATTAAACTTGGATAAAATTTTATACTGTGAGACACAATGTACAGACAGGTCAGGTACTTTACTGAGCTCTGCTTGTTGAGTAATGTGGTTGTGCAACTCACAGTACCAGCATGTATTCACTTGATTTTCTGGACAGCTAATGCAAAACTACTATTTGCCACCTGGCAAGCAGAACGAGTTATCTTGAGATTGCTGAGCATCCTGTTCGTAGAACAATGTAACAAATTAATTATCCAGTATGGATCATTTAGTTTTTCTCATCTGTTCAAATTTTTACAATTTAAATCTGTATAAACCTTCAGTTCAGTGATGAGCACAGTGTATGTGCTTGGCTGCCTGTGTGTAACATAAGGATATGCTTTCCCACCAATCTGGGACAAATCCTCTCAAGGGACACTAGGCTAAATATCCATTTGTTTTCAGATGACAATTGCAGAATTAAAACACTTTACACAAGATCCATTGTGATTTTTTTGATCCCTCCTGCTCATTCTTAAACATTTTATACCTTTCAGACCTTTTAACTCAACATGCAAAAAAGACAGGGACAGATTGATGTCAAAGCTTTCCCAAACCGTTAGCATTATGGAGCTATATTTAAACTCTCCGAGAGGGAGAATCCTGTATGACACGAAGAGGTTGAAGGCACTCAGTCATCCAGCCCTCTGCCAGGCTCCATTTCAGACGATCAGAATTGGCCCTGAGTAACCTGGTCTGACCCTGTAGCCGACCCTGCTGTGGGCAGGAGGATGGACCGGAGGACTCCTGATGTCCCTTCCAGCCTGAATTACCTTATGGTCAGGTATGGGGAACTACTGTTTGCGTTAGACTTTAATATGGCAAGCCTTATCAGGGTGATTTTTCTGGAGTGCCAAAGGCATTTTCCAAACCTCCAAACGTTGCATAAACAGTGCGGGCAGAGATCAGCAGATAGACCTGCAGCTCTCCCCGTGGCGTTGGTATTCAGCTCACAGGAGAAACATCTCAGATATCCCACCTTGGAACCACGCACCTACCTCAAAGAAGAAGAAATTATTTCCTCGAGTAACTCATAGATATCCTCAAAATATACATCTCATTTCCTACAACAGCTGTGACGTCTCTTTCTGCTCCTTCACTTACTACAAACCATTAGCTATGGCTGCTGGAGTCCCCAGGGAGCCACACTGGCACTGCAACCATGTCATGCTATGCACAGACTTTCCCATCAAGCAGGCACAAACCCTTGCTGCCCAGCCACGGTAGCAGCACCAACGTCACCTCCTTGGCTGGGGAGGGTTAGAGACCGTGAAGAGTTCACAAACAGATGGCCTGCAGCATACAACATGTTTCTTCCTGCCTTGAAAGACTGCACAAAATAATATGCACCGCGTTGAGGTGATGGTGGAGGAACAACACACCCTTCTCACAGGGCAGGTCTTGCCCTAGTCCATGGGGTGACCACCATCTGTCACGTTTGTCTCCTTAGTGCCCTTTGTGGGATGCAAACTATAGATGGGGGGACTGAAAATGATGAAGGTGCATATAGGGTTTATGGAGAAATTATTAGTAACTTCATGGTTAACGTGCAAACGTGGATCTTTGGTAAAGCCCTGAGCATGAAGACAGGTTCAGCATGTGCTTGATTTTGTTATGAATTGTCACATCAGTAAGTCCACTTACTAAGAGAAAAAATAAGCATGTGTGAAAGTGTCCATAGAGTCAGGCCTTAGACCTTATGGTGACATTTTCTGAGACTGATTGCATATGGTGCGCATTTTTTGCACTTGCTTTCTCTTGAAAATGCCTCTCCCGGCAACTGCGAATGCCCTCTCCTGGGTACTGCAGAAGCTGCGCTGTCTGGACAGGAGACCCATGCCCAGTTAAGTGGCCAGGGCAGGAGACCCATCTGGACATGTGGTAGAAGTCCCAGGGTGATGGGCACTTTATCTCATTCAGTATTTGTCGTGGTCCAAAACCAGAACGGTATTATAAGGGATTAAATCATTAATGAAGCTTTATTTAGCTTCACGGCTAAAATGGCCCTGAATTTTGATTTGTTACATATCTCCTTTGCTTTTATCTCCTGCGGATTCTGTGCTTATACAGTTTGCATGCAGGATGTAAAAAAGGTCTTATGAAATTACTTTGAACAAAGGCCTAGATTCACAAAATATGTCAGTACCTAATTTATTCTGAGGAGATGGTAAGGATAATACAGTCTCTTAAATGTTTTCTTATATTTATTCTGCTGATGATATCACTCGACTCACAGCAATATTTTTTATTCTTCGTGCGACTAATTTTGTAGCACAAATCCAGAGTTGTCAGACTGCAGAAATTTGAATGCAAAGAAACCATTGTTAAATATGAAAAATGGTGTAGTGTGGTACATAGATATGAGACCAAGCTACTTAAAAAACTGCAACAGATTTCAAAATGGAAAGCAATAAATATGAACACTGTTCACAGAATTTACAAGATAGCTCAAGGATGCATGCCTAAGATGCAATTTCTGCAATAAAAAATACTGTAGTTTTACTGAAGAAGTGCTGTAATAATACTGTGTCTGTTTTGCCTGTCAGAGTATAGACGACACTCTCACAGCCAGTCTCAGTTCCACTCCAGATCACTTCCAAGATGCTGTAGATCAACAGGGTGATCAAGGACAAAGTCACAGTCCGAGTCATTAAGGGAAAGGTCAAAGTATGTGGAAAAATCAGGGTCAAGGTCCTAACAAAGGTCCTCCAGGTCGGGGACAAAATTAAGATTTTCTTCTTCAATGCTGAGACCTCTGTCCCAGTCTTCCCAGGGAAACACACTGACATTCAAACTGAAGCACAATGTAAGGAAACATTACAGCATCCAAATTCTCTCTTATGCTCCAGCTCTCAGTGTTTCTGGCATGAAACTGGTTATTGACTGGCATTTGAAGATGACTGACACCTCTTTCAAATGGTTAAATTTCTCAGGGGTATAGAACATAATAGATTATAAAGTTGTTTGAGACTTCTTAGTAACCTTATGATAACCCATTCACTGTCTTGAAAGGAATACAACAAAGAATCTCACTGATATTTGGTATTTCATTTGAAGGGGATGTCCTCTTCTCAGAACTCTAAATTTGGGCTTACACTTAAGTCTTTCCACTGGCAAGAGAAAATTTGGCCTGACACAGTGATGCTACAAGAACTCCATTAAATCAGAACGACTGCTGCTGTGAGGAAGCAGAGTACAAGGAGGACTTCAGTTTCTGATGTTCTGTACCCAGATGACGTTTAAGTGCCCATGGCATTGAAGCGATGTCACGAGTGCCTCCAGAACAGAGCTGAGACTAAACTGTCAAGTCTTGCAAAACCTGTCAAAAAACCTTTGCCAATTCCAAAAAAACAGCTAACTCAGCAAAAGGCCAGGCTGAGTAAGTCTGAAATGTGATCCATGCTCTGAACTTCAATTAGCTCATCCAGGTTAGATGAACAGTCAGGCTAGTTTCACAGGGTATTGTTAAAAAGCTTGTGTTAAGCACAGTGAAAGGTGACGCACAGGTAAACCAGACACAGTATCCATCTGGCATCTCGTATAGAAACTCTATTTAAAAAGTCAAAATTAACTAGGAAGTGTATTTATGCATATAAAGTCATATTTTGCTGTAATGAAACCTTGCATGCGCCTGAACACATCACTTTTACGTATTACTGAATGATGTCTTCATTATATTATAACTGTATTTTGAAAGTATGTTGCAGAAGGCAAACATCTATACACAGGGAAAGAATTTGTCCCAGTAGCAGATTTTATACTTAACCTCACCTTGGTTTTGACCAACTGGGTAATTATTTTGGGGGAAAATAAGGAATATTGAACTCTTCTTCAGTTAAAAGTATTAAGGACATTTTGATAAGCTGTAATATTTTTTGTTTTATTCTATGTAAAGGAGGATTTTCAGGTGTGATAATGTAAGGCTTTTAACTGAAATGTGTTGATCAAGATGATGTTGGTTACACAGTATGGGCACAGTCCAAGAATACAATCTGATTAGTTCTAACTTCATATAGAGTGAAATGGTATGTTAAAAATAACTTGTTTTCAACAATTAGGATGCCTGTAATAAAAAAGGCACTTTGAAAGGACTCTTCTTTTTTCTTAAATGTTTTTGCCAATCAAGTCATGGCTTTCTTTATGCCATATAGGTTGCCTGTACATTCATGTAGCAACTAATCTTTTTTAAACGGATTTGTCACTTAATGGGCATCTAGTCTATGGAATGTACTGCTGCAAAATATCACCGAAGCTAAAATCCAGCAGGCCTGAAAAGCATTGCAATTTATTTATATTTATGAATACCATAATTAACCAAATTTATTACAAATATTTTTTAAAAAAGAAGAGTTTGAAGGAGTGATGAAAAAGCATCAGGTTTTATACCACTCTCTAAGAGCTTAGAGGAGATTTCTTTGGAGGTAAATGACGCGATACCTATCTCTTCTACGCTGCGACTAGGTTAGTACTGACAATGACAGGTACCAGCCTAGATAAACTAGTGAAATTCTGAGAAAGAGAATTATTTATAATCTCCTCCAAACCTGTAAAAATAGTTGCCAGAGGTGAACGTGCCCCTTTCTGTTTGCTGACTGTTAAGTTGAGGCTGAGGTTAGACATAGATGTCCAACTTTTAGGCCCTCGATTTATGGCATATTCTACACTGTGTATCCTATGAGAAAACACAGGATAGAGAGCAACAACATACAGTTTTACTCCTAGCTATTACAACTTCCTCCAAAGTTCATGAGTTCACAGTAGGAAATATGTTCTTCTATATTTTTAAAACATCAGGGACACAGTAATTAATATGTCATAAGTTTGTGTTTTACAGAATACACCATCTGCCAAAAGCGCACCGGATGTTTTCTTTTAGAAATTGAGGTTTCCTGCCTAATCCATTTTGTCTTAATCTTCCAGCTGCCTTTTTGGCAAAACACGAGCTGAAAAAAACCCAAAACATTAACTTTGTTTGTTTTCTTCTATTCTTTCTTCTTTGCTATCTTTTCAGTGTTCTAAGGCAACAGTACAACAATAATTCCACAATATTTTGACCTAATAAATTACTGCCTGATGTTCACTTAAAATAAATGTATTACATGGAGCCACAAATACAGATTCAGCTGCTGCTGGCTGTGTTTTCCATCTGCCTGACGACATCCCATAGATCATTCTGCCTCACTGGGATCCACAAAGCCTCTGCCTAACGCAGGTATCAGCAACAGCAGGTATTAGCAGCGGACATCAACTCAGTGAAGCAGCAGAGTAAAGCAGATAGGGAATTTTTAAGGGTGGTTGCGTCTGCGTGTGAACTAATGAAAAATAAATACAGGGAAGGATTGATTTAACCTCTTTACATAACTCACTTAAAATTAACTTGCAGTTAGGCCCTCACCAGGAATTAGTCAGTGATTATACCCTCCAGCTACCTAATACAAGCATGGGTGCTGGGCAAGGCTGGAATGAGGAGCGATGGGCTGCTGCTCCCAGAAGAGGTCCTTTTGGGGCCACCCCTGCGAAATGCCAAAGCAAGCCACTAGAGGGAACTCAGCCTATTCCCTGCCAGGCCTTGGCACTGGACTTTCCCTACTACTCACTCACTTGGACCTTTACTTCAAGCTATATGCATATGGGTACATAAAGCCATATACAGACACGTTAAAGACACCTGCCACAGTAACTCCATCTGTTAAAGCAAACATACCAGTGTTCTTATGTATTGCACACAATGCGTTTCATCCTTTATATCAGTAGTAATGATGTAGTTTTTTAACTTTTTCTCTCTTAATTCCTTTCTTTCCTCATCATTTCTTTGTCTACGTGGTGCCAGCACTCTCTGGAAGCGAACCAAAAAGTTACTGAATGCGCTCCTGGTCACTAGTGGGTGTGTAGAACACATTCCTTGCATTTCTGGCAAGAAAGGGACTTGGGAGTAGAAAATTAAGGAAGGGTGGAGGCTTGCTAGTGGTCCTTAAAAGGTGAGGTCAGGGGGGCTGGCTGTAACCGAGGAAGACAATGTGGAGAAAGGTTTCTAAGTGAGCAAAGAGCTCCTTCCTTTGGTCATCACGTATCGGCTTTCTGCTCCTTCACCTTCTTCAGTATCTTACGTTGGCCCAGAGGGAAAGCACAGTCCTTCACTGTCCTTAGGGCTCAGCCCACATGACTATCTTAGTAATGTTAAAAGTAAGCAAAGCCCTTCCTAAGAAAACTGTGACTAAGCGGGCATTTGCATGGAGACTGCAAGACTGGATCAAGCTCAGTTTTACCCTTCCCCCCACATCTTCACATTGCATCCCCACAGTATTTGAAAAGTAGGACGTGTTTGTGTTAAAAATCATATAAAAATGCAACAGTTCGGAAGAGTGCAAGTAATCAGTTATAATAGCAATACAGGTTCCCTCTTCCGTGTTGCCACAGGGGGAAGGAATAAAAACAGGCTGTCTTGTCTGTACAGAAGTTTCTGCTTCATCTCAGGGATATTTCGGTGTGGAGGTTGCCCTCTCACTGGGTGCTACTTCTGGGGCAGTGAGGGAAAGACCCCTTTTCGTTGGAAGGCTGCCTTCTCTGAACGCTCTGAAATACGCTGACATTGCCATCAAATCTGGCCCGTTTCACAAGATTACAGGGGATGGTGACTACATGATCCAGATGGGGGGGTCACCAGAACTGGGGGTTCTCGCCTGACCCCTCCCTTCACCCCAACACTTCCTAAAGGCAGAAATTTCAATGAGTATGTTACTTGTTCATTCTTGTGTACACAGCTATGGCTCTCCAGAGCTTCGACATGTATCCCAAACAGCATGGTAGTCAGAAAAAGAAAGAAAAATAAAAGAAATAAAAATTTCTTATTGAAAAATAAAGAGTGAAAATTAAAAGCCTTGAAAACAGGAGTTAATTCTGCACAGGCATAGTTAGTTGATTGCAGTTACCTGTGTGGACAAAGTAATGGCACCTGTGTTGCCATTTTCTCTTTATGGAAGTTAATTTACACGCAGCAAGAAGTCATATGGCTGCTGTTGTATTAGATCTCTATTATTATCAATTTGAAATTCTACCCGTGGCCAAAATGGGAGAAAACTGCAGGTTCTATGTTAAAGCCTTTGGGATATTTGTTTTCATTTATGCAGAGAAAATGTGGTTTCAGCGCAAGAGCTCAAAGGACATCATTGGAAATAATTTTGAAATTAATCAAATGCGTGTAGATAGACGTGTGGTAGAAGAGCAGCAGAATAATAAGGCATTACAAGAGAACAATTTCCTTCAGTGAGGGAAGAAGGGCTATAATTTGGCATAAATGAGGACTACGGGTGGGGACTATGGGGGACGGCCAAAGAAATACGTGGCACAGGTCAGGAGGAATATAACAAAGGGATGGGGCACTGGAAGCAGCAATTCTAGGGCCCAGGGTATGGAGAGTAAATGGGCTGGCACTTTTCTCTCACTTGTGGCTGGCTTTTAGATGCATCTATCTCCCCTGCCCTGCATATATATTGGGGGTCTCTCTTGACAGGGTCTGAACCCTTCCCCTTGGAAGTCAGTTATGATAGCTGTCTTGGCAACTAGATTATTTTACCAACATATGACAGAAGATAGAGATACATATTAAAGCAAACAGAATCTTATCTGTGATCTACTTTATGGGAAGGTGGATGGGTAATTAACTAAACTGCCATATGGGTAAGTAAATTTGGGGAACTTTTCCCTGAAAAAGAAAGTCCCTTATCATTAAATTGGTGAGGGAGACTGAGAAATGAAGAAAGGAAAATGATACAAATGGTATAGAGCATCACCCTGCAGATGTGAACAGACCTTACAGACTTTGGGATCTGTAGATGCTGAAGGGCATAAACAGTATGCTTGGTGCATATGTGGCCTGTATAATACTTTTTTCTTCTTGTCCTAAAATATATGACTCAGTGGTTTGGGGAAGGCACTTACTAACTCTGCCATGGTACCAGAGGGAAAGCAGGCCTTGTAGGTACTGAACCAATCTGGTACCTGATAATGAATTAAAAGAGGAATATAAACCATAAGACCATCTCAAAGGAGCGGTGTAAACTCTTACTTTAAATCGCCTAGGACACAACCAGGTTGGAAACATATGGCTAACCACTGAACTATCACTGAACACGCAGACAGGCACCATCCTACAAGCAGGAGCCTGAGAAGAGGAGTTTTGGACATATGCAGCGAGCAGGCTGTACTTGTGACAGGCTCTCAAACAGTAGACCCGGCCTGGCAAATTAGATAAAGAGCCCTGGAGCTGCAGACTGCATTTTTATCTTCCTGGCATGTCCTCCTGCCAGCAACTAGCCCAGGTCAGACCTCTCAGACTTCCTGATCTCCGAGGAAACAATCCTTAAACTCTCATTGTTTCATTTTTTTGAGTTGTGTTTGGCAGATGAATTCCATGGTATCTGTGAGGACCAGCTCATCAGAGCCGTTTCTAGTCCTCCAGGAGATCGGGTGGGGTATGTTATTGTTATTGAGGCTATGCTACGTGCTTGCCAGGTCAATTCATACCATGTTGACAGGAGAAATCTCAAGAGAATTATTGCATCTTGTAAAAATCTAGCTGTCCTTTAGGAAAAAATACATTCTCTCTGGAGGGAATGTACCTTGAACACAGCAGATAAATGTGGCATACTCAAATTGATTTTTCAGGTTCAAAAAATGACATGTATGAACATTTGTGGGGAAGCGAGGGAAACTGAGAATGCTGAAATGCATTTAGGGGGAAATACAAGAAAATAGAAACTTGCAGTTGCAGTGAAGAGTAAAGAAAACAGTCGGGGAAGGTGATGGAAAGGCTCGAGGTCTTAAGAAGGACTGGCTGGTGGTAGAGAGAGACTGGGTCACTCATAAACTTCACCTTCTGTCCTCCTGTAGGAAGATCCTCTCTCTTGGGAAAGACTGGGCCTCTTTCTGTCTTCCAGGATCTAATGAGAGCCTAAAGATAAAGCAAATGTAAACTCAAGAAACGATGAGGATACTGTGCACGCCCGTGGCGGCCCTCTCAGCCAGCCGCTGGCTGCAGCGTGTTTGCACAGCAGTGGAGAGCAGCAGCCAACAAGCAGAAAATTTTGACTTATCATCAGCCTTCCCACTGCTGGCTGTGGGGAGAGGATAGAGAGGAGGAGCTGAAAATGACAGTGGTGGGTATAGATCATATATTGTATCAAAGGGTCGAAAGCAGGGGTGGAGAAAAGTATAATAGTCATCTTTCATGTGCAAATTACTGAAGCTATCATGTAATAAAACTGTACGCCACACAAAACCTAAACACAGCCCGATTTATCTCACCAGCCCTATCAATGACTACAAATCATTTCAAAGCAGAACATTGTATTCATTGCATTTTAACATCCTAGACAGTGGGATGAGGAAGACTTGCAGATCACACAGCAACTGCGTGTACTAGCAAAGGAAAAACCTGGCTGCAGCTCCAGAAACTGTGGTTCTCTTCCTGGGGTAGTGAACAGCCTGCTGAGTGATCTTAAGCAAGCTGGTTCACTTCTGTATGCCTGTTTTTCCAGCTGTAAAACGTGCAGGCTGCTATCACGCATGTACATACTTCATCTGACGACTTCTACAATTAGTCTAAAAACCTGTGGAAACCTGAGAGCAGTAAGCACTTGTACAGCATTTTGTGATACCTAAAGCAGTGCTAGCCATTAAGAATGCTGTGCCAAGGCGCAATTTCTAGTCATGAGTAATAGGTACTGGTCAGAGAGAGAGAAAGTCAGTTACAAGACTTGCCAGCTCATACGGTCTTTCCCCAGACGGTCCCAGTCAAGAACTGGTAGCAAATTGCATTTCATCTAGTCATTCAAATCCCCTAAATTTGCAGTAACATCAGATACTTCGGGAGATAAGTTTTTCTTGTAGTATCTTTCCTTCCCACATAATTCAATGGCAACATCTATGCTGCTTCTCTCTTTACCTCTTAGTTGACCTTGTTTTTCAGGGTTTTTTTTCCACCTGTCTCGTCAATTATTTTTTCCTTATCACTGCTAGTACAGGGCACAAAAATGTATCAGCATTTTCTTTGGTGCTTGCATACAAAGAACGTCTAAAATTTGGACAAGGTCTATCAATTTACTACTCCATTCTTTCCTACAGTGACCTATCGACATTCTAAATATGACAACATGCAATTTCTAAATACTCTGATGCTATGAATGCAACTTACAAAAGCTTCATGCTATATATATATATATAAGGAAATTGCAGATCTCAAGCTATATATAATTTTAAGCAAGGGTATACCTTATTCTTTCTTGTGCAGCTATGTCACCAGGCAATAAAGAATGCAAGATTCAGGTGATGAGAGAAAACAAGAAAAAGGCCTGACCCTATATACTAAGCCCTTTATTGAACATAGCTCTAGGTCCTGTTTCAGGGAGTAAAAACCAAAGTAAACTGTATTTTGATGGCCATTGCCATCACCACTTACAAGGACATTTGCAAATTAAGGTTCACAGACCTACCTGATGAAAGCTCACTGCGTCATTAAAGGAGCAAATGAGACCTTTCATAGAAATAGCATCGCCTCAAAACTTCATGCTTCATGACCTTAAGAATGGCAAAATGGCAATGACGATTACACCACTTTTTGAAATGCATACAGCCATATACTGAACTACAACTAAATACTTAGGAAAGTCCTATAAATACAAGTTCTTAATCCCAAAATACTTCCTCTTTCAAGTATAACTTACAGAAATCGCACCAATTTGCTCACCAGTGGCAACCTACAGCGTAATCACACGTAACCAGTGTAATTCTCAAACTGAAGACAGGGTTTATGAACCACCCAGAGTAAACGACCGCATCTGCCACACACAAGCCTGAATATGTGTAACTTGTAGCAACGAATGTCACCGGGCTAGCGTTAAACAAAAGTACCAATGCAGCGCTTCCAACAGAGTCAGGGCTTTGTAAAAACGAAAGGCCTATTTTCTGGGAGTTGAATAAGCGAGATTTTATCATCTCATGGGGAAAAAAAGTTAGAGAGAAATGCTGACTTCAACACAGGGGAAGAAGTACCTCTGCTAGGACGTGTTTGCTGTGCAAATTAATTCCTGAGGATTTTTTTTCAAATTCAGCTGAATTCTTGACCTTCCTGTCTTAGCTCTGATTGATAACATTTTTCTACACCCTCAGTGCAAAACAAAAAGTTCACAGCCTCTGCATTGCTGATAACATTCTGTTCCTCAACTTCAGTAGTTCGGTCCTTTTATTGGATAATGTTATTTCTCCTTTAATTGATGGATGTTCCCTTCATTAATCTTTTCTATTGAATCAGCAACTAAACATTTCCTGCTATCAAAAATATTTTAACACTGTGTTCCTGTTCAACAAGGTAGCATTAATATTTCACAGTAAATGTTAACATTTTACAACCTTTATCTCTTACTTGCTTACCTCCTGGCCTCTTCAGGGTAAGGACCAACCTATTCACAACATAAAACCTTCTTAGAAATTACAACAGAAAATAATTCCCCTTAAATAGTTCAGTTAGTCAGGCATACGTTATGAAAACAAAAATTTAAAGAACTCATTGTGAAATCAAAACTCAGAGAGTACAAGGGGTTGTAGAAGAAAATAAGGAATGTGTTTAACTCCATGATGGAAGTGTCAAGACTTTCTATGCAGAAATAAAAGTAAACTTCTTTCCAAAATTACAATGAAAACCAATCCATAATCTTCAGGCTTCATATAATCTATAGGCTTTGTATTTGATCTCAAAACTGGATAAAGCAGAAAAAAATCCTGAAGTGTGGCAGTATCAAATAATTTAGAATGCAAAAGCTTAAAAAATACCCTCTGAAAGTTATTTCAAGAACTGCTTAAAATGACACCACTTGGATAAAACATTAATCAGCTGAAATAAAATTCAATTTATGGAAAAAGTTACAGCCTCATATACAGGCTACTTAAGAATTTAGCAGCATCTCTAAAGAGATACCGGTGTAACGGAGCTCGAATGCACGCGGGATTTCTACCCCGTGTTGCAGTAGGGGACAGGAGCGTTTCAGCTGCAGTAGAGCACCAAGCCAGCCGTTATTAACCAGGCTGTCTAATGGGCCGAAACTCAGCCACGCATGAAAACCCAGCAACAGATACTTCTGCGCTCCGTGAAAGCTTAATTTTTCAGGACCACCACCACATGACATTTAACTGTTTAAAAGTAAGCTGGTAGCTACCTTGCAGAGTTGATTCCCCTGCAGTCCTGCACAGCATTGCGCTAAAGAAGATTTGAAAGATTTTCATTATCCAACCAAAATGCCGTACGTTCGGTTTCCTTACTCTGACTCAACTCAGAAGATTTAATAAGCAATTTATTTAATTCCTGTACAGCAGACACATGACTAGCTGATGATAACACATCCACTAAGTGTGTTTTCTTCCTTAAAGGCCGTTCACTTCAAAAGATTTTATACTATATTGCAAAGAAGTCCTCCAGACATGACGCTCCTGTTTTTCTTTCGTTCACTGGCTCTAAACTCCAACAGTAGTGTGTTCATGTAATACAATGCCTCGCCTCCAGGAAAGCGGGATGAGGATCTGTCAAAGCGAAGGAAACCTCGAAAGTGAAAATCTTTGTAAGGAAACAGTGTAGAAAGATAAAGGAAAAAACGTGGGAAAGTGACAAATTAAGCGCAAAATATGGTCCTAAGAGATGACGATGTCCCGTTTTTTCAGGCAATCTTGTGGAAGTGCATGTTGCGTGTAGGCCTGGTTTTATAATCCAGTCCATTGCCCAGGAAGGGACTCAACCCAAAGATCTTAGGAAGAAGACAGGAACGTGAAGTGCCCCAACACCTCTGGCAGATCACAACAGGCCCAGCGATACCGACACAGAAGTAAACTAAATAAGCTCTTTTTTTTTTTTCCACTATTTGAAAAGGCCAGATGAAACATTGTTATCTTACCCTGAAAACCTTTATTGTCCAACAGGGTACGGAAAGTTTTAAATTTTCAAGATGTCAGAAGTCTCATCCAGCAGCTTTAAAAGAATTGGCCGAGGAGCCGAGAACGATCAGCACTTATATTTAATGAATTTTCTAAACCCCGGTGGCAAACCCAGGTAGAAACAAAAAGGTACATTATGTCGGTAAACTTCACGTAGGATCAGAGTTACCATTCAAACTATGTCATCTGATGTCGGCTCCAAGGGGCAGGGAAGAAAAGAGGCTGATGGTAACAGAGATAATCATCGGGGGAAAAAAGGATGCCTCCTTTGAAATAATGCCAGCCTACGCGGCTGATGGAAACTGGCTCTTGTCACGCTAGTTATCAAGATTCAAGACGATCACGAGTTCAGCTGACAAAATTAACCACTGCCTAAAGCTACGGGGCATGGCTAAAGGCATTTTCCTTTGCGCTCGATGACATTCAGGCAAAAGAAAAAAGGAAAAAAAAAAAAGAAGGCACAACAGCAGATCAATACAGCGTACACCAAATGTAGCAAACGGGGACTTACGGTCTACTTGTGTCATCCTTAGTGAGAATCTCTACCTTTCTTTGCCCTAATACTGTTTATTAAAAAAAAAAAAAAAAGGATGATTTTTGTTCATTTCTAGAAGACAAGCTAGAACATGCTAAATTATGGAGTATTTAGATTAGGCAGCAAACCAGGCTGCGGAAGCCATACGTTTACCTCGAGCAGGCACCATCATTAATCAAGTAATACAGGTCTATTTTGCAAGACAGTGAACTTGGAAGTCTTTGGGGTGGACCAAAAGTTTTGCATGAACTCTTCGTTTAGAACATATATAGTTAAATAGCCAAACAGCATTATAATGAAAAACTTTGCAACTACATAATTAATTTCTATCAACAAAGCGAAGACATGCTCCCTTAGTTTTTGACCAATCTGATTTCAGGGCCGCGTTAACGCGCGCTGCCCGTTCGCACGGACGGACGAAGGCGATGATGTACTTCGGAAGCAGCAGCGCGCGCGCGCGGCACGAACGGAGCCACCGCTCCCGCTACCGAACCACCTCCGCGGGGACCCTGCTGCTGGCGTCCCCGTCCCGCGCAGCCCTCCTAGCGCACCGGTGCCCGGGGAGGACCCTCCTTCAGCCCATCCGAAAACTTAAAAATGCTTTTCCCTCTTATGCAAATTTCACGTATGTCCCGCTTTATTCATCTTACTTAAATACTGGATTAGTAAAATAACTGCAAATCTACGTTCTCTCCTCAACAGGCCTGTCAGACTAATCTACAGTCCAATTCCTTAAGAACTTTAGATCAGAGGAATGTCATTTCCAGCATCGCTATCAGCAAGGGACAAATCTGGTGAAAAATACAAAGTTTGAACTTGCCCCATCCATACCTTTTTGTCATTGCTACTTCTCAGTATCAACTAGTTTAATAACCACTTACTATGAAAATAGTGAATGAGCATTGCAACGTGAATGTGAGTAATTGCCCCGCTTTCCCGAAATCTGAATTTTCAAGGAAAAAAAGGATAAAGAACCTCAGATGACATCTCACAAGAGAAAGTTTTTAAAAACACAAGGAATTCTTAATGAGCTATCAAATCTCTTAGTTATTTGGATAGTTAAAGGCTGAGAAGGCCAAAATATTCCTCCTGATGCAATCTGAAGGCAATCAAGTAACACAAGTTCACATACTTGAATTAGCAGACACACACACACAAAAGAAAAACAGAGACATGCTTAAGGGGAGGCCAAATTGTTTTATTTAATTTTTTAGTAACCAATTGGACTTTTGGCAGAAAGCTCTGCTTTTTTTTTTTTTTTTTCTTTTTTTTTTTTTTTTTCTTTTAAAGAAATCAGCAGTGCTCAAATTGATGGGTTGGAATTTTAGTCAAATTCCAGTTAATTTTAAAAACAAACAGATGACCAAGAATTCCAGATACTGTTTCCAGAGCAGAGAGTGTAACTTCACACTTGTATGAAAATTCCATGTTTGTACTGGATTGGGACACAGAATGTAAAACTATTGTCAGTAGTGCATGAATAGAACATTCACATTTGATCTGGAACCTTAAAATCAGAAAGCTGTACTCTCCTTCCAAAATTTTCATTACCTTGTGCAAAGCAAGTCAAGTCTTCATGTGTCAAGCACACAGTTAAAATTGTCCATATTTTATATACAAGACATCTACCGTTCAGGCAGTGCAAAATACATCCTTTCATAACAAAACTAAAATGTACCTCTCAAAGTATGAACAAGAATATACACATAATACATGATGTACACTATTTACACAACCATAAAAAATATAATACAAGGATTTTTTTTTTTAATGTGATTATAAGACTTGACAGTCTTTTGCAATTTTTGTTGCAACAAGGCATGTTTAAGTTTCCTGGATGGAGTTTTCTTTGCCAATTACTCAAAAGAGATCTCGGAAACTACGCTTGAACTTTTAGGAGAGTTTTCAAATGGACTGCCATCAACTCCCTGTTTTGGTCAGACGGTTCAGCTGTGCCCCCCACCCAGTGGCTGGGAGGCTTTGGAAGGACACTAGGAGATGGTGGGTCACTAAATTTTGCCCCAGCGTAATTTTCTTTTTGGCTCACTTCTGTTAGGGTGATAGGTTTCTTGGACTTGGCGTTTCTGAAGTTCTCTGTGTTTTTAAGTGGCTTTTTCTCCTGCTTCTGAATTATTTCTGGCGATACAGAATCTTGCCAGAAGTTCTCTATCTTTTTTGCCGAGGTGATCTTTGTCAGCGGCACGTTACATTTACTCTTCTGTCTGTTAATCTTTGGTTGTTCACACAGATGTAAACTGTGAACGGGCTGGCTGTAGGGGATGGCAGCTTTCTCAGTCTTTCCCATCTTGTTCTTTAAGAACTGCAGAGACAAAGAACTCGCGTCAACACACGACCCCTCTCCTCGAGGGGTGCCTCCGGCAGCGCACGGCCGCAGTGCGGCCACCGGGGCATCCGCCAGCCGCTGTCCCGCGACGCCCCTGCGCCGGGCTCCCCAAGCACCGCACCGGAGACGCAGGGGAGGGGAGGGCAAACGGCCCGGCGGGTAACGAGCCGCCCTCTTCCGAGCTACCCCCGTCTTCTACAGCTCCTCCCTCCGCACGCAGGCGCCCGCCGCCGCCCACCAGCCGCGGGGCGGGCAGCCGAGCCCCCTCCGCCGGCGGGGGCCCGCCGCCGCCGCCGCGGCCGCCGCCATGGGGCGCTGCGGCCGCCGCACGTCCCGCCTGCGCGCGCAGGGGCCGCTGGCGCGCGGCCAGCAGGCTAAATCCGGCTTGTTGCTGGGCGCAGCGGCGCCCGCCGATTGGTGGAGCCCAGCAGCCAATCGCCGCCCACGATTTCGCTCTCTCGCTCTCCCTCCCCCCCCCCCGCCCCGTCCGAACGGGCGTAACGGAAACTCTCCCCCCCGCCGTCCACAGGCAGGCAGGGGGCGAGGGAGGGGGCGGGCCGCTCGCTGCCCCCTCCGGCGGGGAGGCAAGCGGCCGCCCGGGGTGCGGGAGAAGGCGGGGGGGGGGGGGGGGGGGGTGGAGGGAGGAGAGAAGTAAACAGAAGTAGCGGAGCCCCGTCTTTACCTCCTTCCTGAGGGGTTTGCTGGGCGCGGGTCTCGAGGGGGCGGGCGCGGGGGGCTCCTCGGCGGGGGCCGTCACCATGCCGGAGGCGGCCGAGACTGTTGGCGGAGGGTGAGCGCGAAGTTCGCCCGGGCCGTGCGTTCCCAGCGGGGTCCTTCTCCCCAGGCCGGCGCGATGCTGTTGGTACTGTTGGTAGCGGCTGGGCAGGAGCCCCGCGGGGCAGGGCCGGATCTTTCCCTTCCTCCGCCGGACTCTCTTCAGTGCGGGCCGGGCGCTGCCCCCCGGGCCCGCCAGGCAGCAGCTGGGCTGGTTCTCACAGTTGCTGTCCCCTCGCCTGAGGCGCTGGAGAAGAGCGGAGGGCAGCCGCCTGGGGTCTTCGGTGCCCGCCGAGATCCGGGCCAGGAAGGGCGGCGGCGCCGTGGTGGTGACCATGGTGGGACGTGGGTACCCAGAGCTGTACCGGGAAGAGGGTCGAGCCCAGGCGGGGATGAGCGGGTCGGGTCGCTGGGGAGTGTCTGCCCGGGCTTTGTGGGCTGAGATGGTGGCGCAATCGGATCCGCTGCTAGGAGAACATGGCGGGGGAGTGAAGGGAGCAGCCACCAGCGCCCCGGTGTTGTTACCCGAGCGGGGCACGCCCCCTTCCGCCCCCGCGCCAATCGCCGTGCGAGGATGGCGAGAGAGGCACGCCTCTCCGCCCCGCGCCGCCAATCCCGGCGAAACGGCGGCCCCTCCGGCCCCGCCTCGGCCAATCAGAAGCGACACAAACACTTGAGGCCACGCCCGCTTCCGCAGGCCGCCCAATCCGGGCGGACACAAACAGCGGGCACGCCCCAGTCTCCAAGTCCCGGGCCCGCAGTGCGAAGCGGAGGGCCGGGCCGGGCCCCTCTCCCTTTGCGAGAGCCGCCAGCCAATCGGACGGCGCACAAACAGCCACGGCCACGCCCCCGCGCGCCCGGCAGCCAATCGAGGGGGACGTAAACAGGCGGCGGCGCCCCCCCTGGTGGGCGGGGGCGCGCCGTCAGGGAGGCACGCGTCGCCCGCCCGCCATGGAGGTGCCGGCGCTGCGGCCCGCGGCGGCCGCCGGGCTCCCGGCCGCGGCGGAGGAGGGACCCGGCCGTGAGGCGGCGGGGCGGAGGCGGGACGAGCGGAGCCTGGAGGCGCTGAGCCTGGCCGCCGGCGGCGGGGCGGCGGCGGGGCGGCAGCAGCAGCAGCAGCAGCAGCAGCTGCCGCTGCCGGAGGGGCGGCGGGCGACGCTGGCGAGCGCCCTGGAACTGGAGGGGACGGTGCTGCGCGAGGGGCGCCTCACCCAGTTCGTGGCCAACAACCTGGAGCGGCGGATCCGGCTGAGCGGCGCCCCGCGGGGCGAGCAGCCGGCGGCGGCGGCGGGGGGCGGCGGCTCCATCCCCGCCATCGACCCCGGGGCGCTGCAGGACGTGGTGGCCCTGGCCGGGCAGGTGGCGGCGCAGGTGGACGAGCTGCTGCGCAACGTGCACTGCGGCCTGCAGGCCCTGACGGCCCTCAGCGTCGGCTGCATCCAGACCTACCGCGACGGGGTGGAGAGCCTGGGCGAGGCGGCCGACCTCAGCATCCGCGCCATGTACGCGCTGGTGGCTCGCTGCGAGGAGCTGGACCGCGCCATGCAGCCGGTGCCCGCCCTGGCCAAGCGCATCCGCGACATGAAGGGCACCCTGGAGCGGCTGGAGGGGCTCTGCAAGTAGCGCCGCCCCGCCGGCGGTCGCCCCGCCGGGAGGCCGAGCGAGGAGCGCGGCCGCCTCCCGGCGCTGGAGGGGGGCTTGGCCGCTCCGACGGGCCCGGGCCTCGGGCTGCTGCTCTCCCCCTGCGGTAGCCCCGCCGCCGGGCCCGCGCACGGCGTCCTCGGCCCCCCGCCCGTACGGCCGGCTGGCCCGCGGCGCCCCCCTGCCTGCCCGGCCGGCGCCTGCGGCCGGCTGGCTGGTGCTCGTCTGGGGGAAGTGAAACTTTTTGCAGCCGATGAAGGAAAAGGTCCCGGTTGAAATCGCGGGGTAAATGGCAGACGGTGCTTTTTAGCTGCAGCTCCATTAAAGAATTTGGATTCCACATGCCTTATGCTTTCTATTTATTGAGGGCTAGGAAAAACTAACCCATCTTAATTAAAAGCAGCTGTTAACGTCTTTTTTTTAACCAAATCTGAAATTGTTGCGAATACTTGCTTGATGCTTACAGGCATACGTGCTTATTTGTAGTTGACTTGGTGCCTGATGAGTAATTCTCACTTCTGCCGTTACAGCAAATAAACACGCAGAACACTGCTGTCTCTTGTAGGACACAGTTGTTAAGAGGAAATTATATATAGCAAAGACACTTGCTTTCTGAGAAAATTATAAAAGCCCTGGAATATAATTGAGATTCAGATAAGAACAAATCTATATGCAAAGTTCTAAATAAAAGCCTTCAGATATAATACGCTTTGCCTCTATTCTCTACAGTTTTCACAGTGTAGAAGTTTAAGTGGCATCACTGTGAAATGATCCTGTGATTTTGGTTTTTTTTGTTTTTCAATTGGGAAAATAAATTATTTAATTAGATGAGGAACATGTATATGTGATGGCATCACATGGGTGTGTGACTGACATAAAATGGGTACCTTGGGAGAATTTATTTGTATAACTTGAAGCTTTTGTATATGCATCACTGTATGCAGAAGTGATTTTGCTGTATCAGTAAGTATTTCCTCTGAGGCCTGAGAGTAGCCGAATTCTCTGCTCGCTATGGTTCCTATGCAACTAGCCTCTTAGATGATGATCTTAGCAATCCATTTAGGTCACAAATGTCCTTGTACCAAGATTTCAGCAGAGAAATGATCACTGTGATCTTATGTATGTGTGATGGTGCTTTCGGTGTCCCGCGGCTCCTAAAAACCTTGGAGCAAAGGTAGCCAGAAATACTACGCAAGTCCTGTAACTTTCGGTTGAAGAGCAGATAGGTTTATGACGGGTGCAGCTGCTACCCCACCATAATCTCATTAAAAACACCGAGTGAGGGGAGGATGCTGTGATATACTGTGCTTCTGCATGTAGGCGATACTGAATTGTAACAAAATAATTCAGTTTTATGCCACCCTGGTTTGCATAATACCAGTCTCTGGCCTATTTTGGGCTTTTCAACATGGCTATGTCTTTCCCTCAGCACAGGGATGTATTTCACGTGTGGCCTTCCAGCGCTAGCAATGGGAGAAGGCTGGAAACGGGCTGTGCCAAGGTCGCGCTCTTTGCTGTCACAGCTCTCGTGGTACTACTGTCTTCTGGGGAATTGCTGCGGCTCCAGAAAGGGGCCAGAGCTCTGAGAGGTGAGAGGAGAAAAAAAGGTGAACTGAACCGCTCCTGCCCATGAGCCTGGAAGACACTAAAGATTTCGTGACACCACAGCAAGAGCTGTACTCTTAATAGTTTCGGGGTGTTATTCTTGGGAAAGTTTGAACTTGTCTATCATGGAGATGCAGTAGTTCTGCTAAGTATGTTTTGTATACGTCAAGAGTGAAAACCAAAGTTTGATCTTGCTTAACTTGTGAGCGTTGTTGAAATGTACAGGGAAGACCTGCAAGCTTATTTGTATAGTCACATACGTACAGCTATGCTTTATTCATACAGGCTAAGGTGAAACCTTTAAAGCATACGCGTTTCAGTACGCTGTTGGTTTTCGATAGCGTTTCATTTGCAGTCACCTATGTTCAATGCTAATTCCCTGCTAAAATTGTCAAGTCTGTAGAATGAAATGATTACTTTTATGTTTTTAATTGTTTGTGATTAGTTGTTGTTGAAGTGTTTCACTTCTTAATTATTGCTTTTATTATTTGGTAAAATAATTTGAAAGCTAATTTAAACTCTGCTCCTGCATCTGCACAGAGACCCATTAATGTGATCGCAGAGCCGGTTTCAGTCTAGGTCCTCAGGCAGTAATTTCTGACAGCGATGTCGTTCATGTGATGAAAAAGGGATGACTAGTGAATTACAAGCACGAAGGAAGCGGTAATTACACTGGCTGGGTTTGTTTTTTAATATCTGTCTGAAAGCTTCAGCTTGTTTGAAGGGCAGACTTCACTGAGCTTGGTGAAGTGGCTCCTGTTCCCAGGTGCCTGCCTTGTACGTTTGCCGGCCCTGGGGCAGCCATGGCCAAAACGACGCAGGGCTGGTCTGTGCCACCACAGTCGACAGCGATACGTTATCGCATATCTGCTATGGTCTCCAGCCCGGCCCGTCCATACCGGCCTCCACTGCTGCAGGAACGGTGACGCTTGCCAGCGCCTGTGTTGGCACCAGCCCTGCCCTTGGTGTCCCCTGTGAACCGCTTGTGAGCTACCTGCAGCTCGGTAGCCACCGGTGAACCTGGTCCTTCTGCAGCCAGAGACCTTTGTACTGCCTTTTTGATCCCAGTCCAGGCTTTCTTGTGCATATTCTGTGTTAATTCTGGCACTTTCCAACTTTTGGATGTTGAGCGTGAAAGCTTTCAGGTTCTTTTAGCCTTTTTTTGCTTAACCAGTCAGGGAGCGGAGTGAAACCATGTTTGGATTTTCCAAGACCTTCAAATGGGTTTGCATATATTTTCTTGCTTAGTCACTCAGCTTTACAATTGGTCTTGTTTTCCTTTCCTCATCAGCTGCCAAGTGAACTTTCATTATAACAAGACGGGCAAGGGCAAAGAAAAAAACTAACAAAATAAAACGACGTGCAGAGCACTAAGCAAAGCCAGATACAGAGCGCTCTGTGTGCCAGGAATGACTTCCCTGCTCTGATAACCGCCAATGACTCTGTTAAGAATTAGGTTACTCTGTTAGGAATTAGGTTAGTTTGATAATTTTGTTTGTTTTTTGTTTTTGTTTTTTTTTTCTTCAGGACAAGTGTCAGAACTGACTATGGAAATCCTTTTCCTGATGAAGATGTGGTTGGTTCTGCTTCATTCAGGGCTTTTTCTTCCTTCCCTTCTTCGTGAGGTTTTATATTCCCTGACTCTGAACTGATTTCATATCCGTGCTATTTAAAGGAGCTTTACCAGACAAAGCCTTATTACAGCTGAAAAAATCTACCGGTCACCCAAAGCAGGAATGAGGATCAGTGACATTTCACCTCTAAGGCTTTTTTTCAGTGTTACTTAATTGCATCAGGTATTCAATAAGTAAATATATTCACTTTTTGTGTGTCTTGCTGCCAGCCAGACACTAAAATACATAAGTCTTTTGGTTGGGATGTCCAGATTTATGGTGGTACTTACTCCCATGAGTAAGGTCTTGACTGAGTTACCGGCATGAGGAACAGCATGTGAGTTGAATTCAAGAGCATACCTCTTGGCATTAAAGATGCAGCTATTTTGAAATGGTTTCAAATACCATGGTTGTACTACCAGAAGACAAAAACCTTAAAAGCTTCAAAATTAGCAGCAGCTTTCCAGAGGAGTTAGTGGATCAGTTCTTGTAGCAAACTGTGTTAGCTGAAACTGAGAAGTCTTTAAGATAGAGACCTCTTGCAATAGGTGTCATCCAACATAAGTTCTTGCTGTCAGATGCCACACTACCTCGTCCTGATGAACACTTGGCTGTACACCTGAAAAAGAATCTTTAAAGGATCAGCAGATCGTGTTCATGTTGCTGTCACAACCTGCTTTTATTGCTAGGAAATTGCTTTGAGAAAAGGACATTCCTATAAAAATCATAAAGGGTCCAATTAGTACATTTTTTGTGAATATTGTCTCTACTTCTGTCCTCACCCTGCCCCCCTTCAGGAAACATGTCCTGGATCTTCCTGCCACACATGGAAGAGAGAGAGATTCATGACATTTCTCTTTTAGAAAGCTTAACGCAGTTATTGCATCAGATGCAGGAACTGAAACTCGGCTGGGTTTCACATTTGGTGCTCTGGCTTGGTGCCCGGGGAAAGCTTTTCTCGTCATTATTCTCTGCTCTTCAAAGCTCCAGAAGTAGAGACGTGATCAATGGACTTGGGGCCTGAGCTTCCACCTTGGAAGTCAAGATCTTCCTGCCCTGTTACAACAACAGTAGCGTTCTGCCCTTATCAAGTAATGGGAAAAATGACAAAGAATCAAAATTTCAAACCTCCCTGCAGTTCTGGTTCTTTTCTACTATTTATACGCATTAGAAGCAATGCAAAAAAACAAACCAAAATAAGAAAATATAACCGTCCCCTCCCCAAAAGACTGCTAATTGATCCTCTTCCCAAATCTGAGAGGATGTGAATAGGTTGGCAGTTTCATAAATAATAACAGTTATTGGCTGTCAAGGATAACGTGCTTGAGATGGCTCTCGCAGTAGTGTTGAATCGTGATGAGGCTTAAGAGAACCTGAGTTTAAAGAAGATAAAATACTACATTTTAATCATAATATTGACAGGGTTGGAGATGGGGCAATCTACACCACACTTGCAAAACTGGCATCTGTTGTTTGCTAGCAGGGTTGGACTGCTGTGTACATTGGTCAGGATGCAGCAACGTTCATTAACTGGGAGAGCAGAAAAGCGGAGTTCAAACTATCCTGATTATTTTCCTAGATTACAGTGAGAAAGCGCTGTCCCTGTAATTGGTTCCAGAATTTGAGTTAATGTTGCTGTGATTAATTACTGTGAAGTACCTCTGTTGAAAGTTGATGTATTTCAGAGAGGAGTAATAATTTATGTCAATATTTTTATTTTCATGAATGCTACTTAGAGTGGGAAGAATCCTAGAATTTTGTCCAACACTGTATTTCTTGTCTCAGTGTGACCAACCATGGTTTTTCCTTGTTTTCTTCATGAACAGCGCTGGAAAAATTCCCAGCATTGACCTTGCTTGTAAGAGAAAGAGCCATGCCTAGTGAGTTGTTAGGAAGTGCTTTGTTAAGGACAGCTTCCTTGTCTGGAAGTACATGTAAATGAAGGGGAAGAAAATTCCACAGACTTGCCAGACAATCATTTCTAATTTTACAGCGATGTAATAATCCTGGGTATCCGGTTTGTCAGTGGGATCGTTTGACTACACTCAGTAGTGGAAAATCCAAAAAGGCCCAAGCTGAAATCTTAGCTTTCTAATAAATGAGCTTGCTTTCTATGACCTAATATCAGCAGTGACGTTTACCAGCCATTTTCACTCTAATGAGATTTTTTTGCCTGAACTTGAACTGTTGCCATTCAAGGAAATGCTAACCTGAAAATAAACTCCTTTAAAGTCAAAGTATCATTTGACTTTGTTCCTCTTTCTCTTTTCACTGCCTACGCAATTTGTTTACTCGGTGGATTTTTTTTTTCCAGGCTGGGACTTTCCAGTGACGTGTCCTCAGCTGGAAGGAGGGGGGAGTTTCTCACCGCTGAGCAACACGGGGATTTTCCATTTTCCAGAACTCTTCCTGCATGCCATTTATAGTTGATGATACGGATCTAGTTTGGTTTTGTTTCCCTCCTTAAAGAGATGTGCAACTACAAGCCTTTCATCTCTCCTGCTCCGATGTCATCAGCTTTCTTTCGTCTGCTGAGAGCAACTGGAAAGTGATAACAGTGGCGTCGTCCCCCCGCTCACCATTTTCCGCAGCTGTACCGCATTTCCACTGGCAAAACCTTGCTCTGGACCTCATCGGTTGTCGGCGTTATTATTTGATCCCACTTATCTTCTGTCCTCAGTTGCATGACTTACTACATCAGTGGTGTTATCGTACTGCCAAGGCACCAGCCTTCTTATTTAGCTCAGTTATGTCCTGTGTCAGCTGCCCGCGTTGTTTTTCATTCCTGTTCTGCCTCAAATTCCAAATGGTCGTCTGCATGTCCCGGCCGAGGCTAGCTTCTGCTGCCTACCTGACCTACTCTTTTTTGATGTCACCCATTCCTTTATCCTTTAAAATGTCTCAGTAAATTACCTTATGCTTTCTTTTGCTATGACTTCCTTGCTGCTGTCTTCTGCAATGCTCCTTGTATCCAGAATACCCACCACCACTTGTCTTTGTTTTTAAATCAACCCTTGGGAGCAGGCAAGTCAGAAACGACACAGATAATAGATTTCTACTTATACTAAACAGAAGGCATTACTGAAAAAATAAACATCTGTAACAGAAGAGAACTAGGTCTTATTATTTGGTTCTCATCTATTTTAATAATATGCCAACAAATGCAAATAAAACTGAACAAACTACTTGCAAAATAATAATAGTATAACTGTGTGTGCTGTGATGTATCTGGTAAGAGATGGGAAAATCAATAAGCTGCTGCTTACATAGGCTCTTGAGGACGGGGTTATAGAATACCAAATACCATGTGACATGGTGAGGTGATGTAATATTTATAAAATACATGCAAGTCCCCAAAGCAAACTATGTTGGTTTTCCCTTTAATCATAGAAGGATTAAGTAAATACTGGAGTAAGGCTACTGCTAAATGGAGTTCTGGTCTCCCTACCTTCCTTTTGGCATGTACGCACACGGGGCTCTTGCTGACTTTATGAAGAGCTGTATATATTTATGTGGCACTTAGAAAACCTAATAGGATGGGTTATAAACAAACCTTGGAAAGGAACAGCGGTAAAGAAGGATGGGCTTGAATATTAGGAGTACAGGATATACCAAACCAGTTCCTCCCATTTGTTCACCAAGATTCACATGTACATACTTTACTATGGCAAATAAATTCCTTTTTAACAAGATTATGCTTCCCTTACTGTGAGTGATGCACAGTCAATGGACAAATGCAAGTCATATCCAAAGGACTAATTCTACGTAAGTGTTAAAATGTCTGTTTTAAAACAGAAATTAATGTTGGGCTGTACTGAGTTGAGTAACTGTAAAAAGTCAAGCTTAAAAGTTGTTAAAATTCAAGGTTTAATAATGGTCAGCTAGGCAGTTCTTAATAAGTATGTACGATCTTTTTATTAAAATACCTGTCAGCAATGATTTCAAAGACTTCAGTCCACCCAAATGCCGGGGTCTGTTTCTTACGCTTTAACTGAACCGTTAAGTAAGTGAGGTAACTGATTTGGACATTCAGTAAAGTAGGAGTCATGGAACATGTTTCCCTTATGTGTTAATATAAACCAGAAAAATTGTGTAACTTGTTGATGACTGCTAGAATTTACGTAGCGCTGTAGAAGCTTTTGGTTGCAGCATTGATTCATCAGCATTTATGGTTGTGAAATCAAATGCACATAGTCTTTGTCCTTGATTATTTATGAACTTTGCTTTGAGATAGGGGTGAATTCTTTGTCTCAGAAATACTTAGGTGTCGCTAACAGAAAAAAACAAAGACTGGGACAAAACTTCATTTGTTTCTCTACAAATCTGGAATTGAGACTTTGATTTAAATATTTTGCTGATAGCCTTTTGTATACTACTTTAAAAAGAACAGTTTCCTGGGTTGAACATAGGCAATCAACTTCTCGTTACAGAATGTACCTTCAGTGGCGTGACTTGTCCCCGCTGCCTGCTAGATAGCGTAGCTTTAACATTGTGTATTACGTCTGTAAAAAGGCAGCTGGATGATGCAAACACAGGTGAGTCATATCAAAAGGTTTCTCTATTACACCGTTTTATTTATTAGGATTTTTTCTTCTGATTCCTTTTAATTTCTTACTGTTTCCCTTGGGGAATGCCACAACTGAGCTCTTTTTTCCATTCCCAGCAGTCCTTGGTTAGTAGATAGTTTTTCTAGGTAGCAGTGCTGTTTTAAACCACCTCCAATAATGTAAATCAACAAATATACTTCGTGTGTACATCATGCTGGCACAGCCAGTGTGCTAGTAGGCTGAAATATTTGTATTTTGGAAACCTACTCGGTACCAGGCGTCGCTGAAAGTGAATTCTCACTGCAGAAGAGCGTTTTTGTGAGTCGCTGCAGAAGTGGCATGCCCCTGGGGCAGGAGGGGATCCCACAGGGACAGCCGCGAGCCTGGCTCCAGGCTGCTTCTCCAGAAGTAAGAAGAAAGGATAAACAGGTCGGGTGTTAGATCGCCTCTGTTGCCGCAGATCTGCCAGGGTGGGTCTGCAGGGCTGGCCAGTACTCGCTGCAGCCGCTATCTCCTTCAGTGGCAGAAATTACTTCATCTCTGAGGTGATTAATACTGTTGAAACCAGATACACATTTATTTATCATGGTTTTGGATGCCATGGTTCATGTAGAAGAAAATAGTATTTAACATTAAACAGATGATGAATGTAATTGAACCATCCTTTGTAGCCCACACCCCATAAAAAAGAGAAAGCAATTGCCAATTTTTGTACGTGTGGTTTTGCCACCCAAAGGTAAAAAAACTTCTTCATGGTGACAGTGGGTGTCAGTAACAGATGGGAAAGAACATAGCTAGATCAGGAACAACAGCGGATGTAACCACAGTTTGCTGACTATGGTTATCCAAGCGCTGTCCTGAGTTCAACTTGGTCTTGGTCTTTTCCACATTGGACAGGTACAGCAATAAAATTCCCATACCTTTTTTTTCTATTAAAGTGTGAGTGAAATGTTTGTTTCACAATCTGGATTAATAACGTCAGTTGTGTACTTTTATTAGTCCACCTTCACAGGTTAAGCTGACCCAAATTTCCTTCAGCTCCTTGGTAGATCACAAATCTCAGAGAAACCGAGACTACGTTTTGATATTTGGCAGCAAAGCCAGGCGCGTGTTAAGGCAGCCCGGGCAGCTCCTCTCCTGCCCCAGCCCTGCCCAGCAAAGAGGGAGGGGGAGGCTGGTTTGCTTTTCAGCTGTATCCATTCCCTCGGCCGCTGCGCTGCATGAGGCTGCAGACAGTTGCTCGGCGCAAGGGAGGAACCAGCACGGAGAAGAAAGGGTGTGCGAGCCTGATGCTCACGGCTGAGATAAGGAAAGTGCTCAGGGAGGGCTTGCAGCTGCTCCCACTCAAATCGTGTTGACCTACTGCCTACAAAAGTGCGTTGCTTGTGCTGGTCGTTGGGTTGCTCCCAGGAAAGGGGCCCATAGCTAGAAGCAGGGTTGTACTGGAAGCAGTCATTAAACAATGCCTTAGATTTTGATTTTATGCAGTTAGATATATAAAAACTCTTTCCTGTGTGGCTGAAACTTCAGCTATTGAGTGGGTAAAAAAGATTACCTAGCAACAGCTCTACCCGTTTTGAAGCTGGTACAAACTGCAGTGTAGAGAAGAATAGAAAATAATTAAGTGGGTTGTGTTTCAGGACAAAATGCCTTGTCTTTTCATTCTACCTGTTCCCTCTGTGGGAATCAAACTTTGCATCTAAGGTACAAAAAAATCGAAACAGGCTTCCTATTTTAAACCAGCATACCCTTGTGCATAACCAGGATTGTGTCTGTACTGTTTATGCTCATTTGAGACTCTCTATCTCTGTGTCACCGTTCAATAATTCACATTTAATAAATCACTTTAGTTCTATTCATGACTCTCTGCTGTTGTGTACCAACGTTTGCTGGCACGTTTTTCTAATTCTCTGTGTTAGAGAATGTGTAAGTTGGGCCCGAGTCACAATCCACTGAAACTGATAAAAGTCTTTCACTGACGTTTAGAAAGCTTAGAATGTGTCACGTAGCCGGTCTCTGACAAAACATCCAATTATAGTAAAAAATACAATACTAAACTCATTTTAGCAGATCTAACTCCCAGTACGTGGAAGGATATGTGGAGATTTTTCTCCCCAAAGGGATTTTTGAAAAGCTGTTTCTGTAGAGCAGAGGTAAATATGGGAATTCACAAAGTGACTTTTCTGAAGAAGCTTTAACATTTTCCAGTAACAGCCTGCACCCTTTCCGTGCATAAAGATTGTCAGCCAAACCTGAAAACCTCAAACTACTGGAACATAGCGTGAGCCTCAGAGATCTAGGAAATTCATTTGAGGCAAGTACAGAGTCATCTTCATACCTCCTTCCCTTTCTCAAGGACCTTAATCTCTCTGAGTAACTCCCTAAAAGTCCATCTGGACAAGGACAGTTCCATACCCATACTGAGCGTATTGGTTTGAGTACAAGGATAATAGCTTTATTTGCATTAATCTTAAAGCAGGTACAGCGTTAAATCTTGCAGCAGGTAAAACCAGCAGTGGAAAGAAGCGGCATGGACTTCAACTGTAGCTGTATGAACGGGAATGGACCACGGGCACTACGTTCTCTGAGGCAAACTCCCTTCCATCATGTCCATCATAAGCTGTCACTGTGCTATGAAGCCTGAAGTGGTGAGAATGTGAAAAAGAGTATTTCTAGGGAATGACAAACATGTTTCAAATGAAAACAAAACAAAATCTTTTCCTTTCTCTAAGGAATGCTTGGAAGAGATGAATTTACAACCTATGCAATATCATCGTCTAAAATGACATTTGCCAACTTATTCTTAAGGTTCCCTAGATCAGAGATGCTGCAGATGTATATGCTAGGATATTCCTCTTGCTCTCTACTTCCTTTTGAGTAAAGCTTTTTCGGGGAAGAGTAGCATGTGTTCTTGTAAAGCTTGTTCCACAATGCATACTGACAGAAAGCAAAACTAACCTCACAAGGGCAATGTTTGAGCATCTGATTTTATATATATATATATATATGCATACATATATTTTACCATAATATAATTTGTATACAATATAAATATATATTCAGATTTGATTTTAAAGAAGCCCGTATGGCTGCCAGGCTGATCACTTGTCTTTACTCCATATTCCTTTCCTTTGCCTTTGGCCAGTTTCTTGGGTATTTTCAGGACTGCAAACACCTCAAGAGAGAGACTGTGGTCTTCATTTATATTTGTACAGTATGTTATGTGTATTTTGTATAATACAGCCATATAAACAGGTCTGCATGTGTTTTCTCAGGTACTATATTATTGCTCATACATATATTATCCTTCACAGGCTTTGTATTCATGTATATCCATAGTATACACATCTATAGGCACAAACTTAGGATGCAGAAGGTCTGAGAGAGTGTCTATGCGTAATAATCTTTTCTGTGTGTGACCAATCACGAGAAAAAGATTTCTGCCAGTATAGCAACCCAGAACTTGATCATCACGTACGCAGGTTTGTAGGCTGGAACACTGAAACGCTCTTGGCTATTGCAGGCTGTAGAGCAGCGATAACCCTCTAGCAGCTACTGACTGCGCTAGTCTGCCTCCCGCACTAACCAGGACCTCAGTTACTGCATTCCTTTTAACCACAGCCTCCATTCAGGGCAAGATTTTTACTAAGGTGTCCATATTCAGGCAGTAGAGAAACTAGAAAGGGCAGCAACAGAATGCTGTTTCACTTTGTGGAATCCAGTCACTCCCCAGCCCAGCTCCAAAGACTGAGAGTCATGCTTTCCGCTTACATAAATTAGATGAGTTTCTTGAATATTTTGTCATACTTTTCCCTACTGCTAGTCATCCTCCACCGTGAAATTTTAGTTGGTTGATTACTTTATCCATACTCAAAGCACACTACTACCATATGATTTCATTCTATGCAGTAGACCATATATTCTTAAATGTTACAGCTGGGTATGTCTCACAGTGCAGATTTCCACTGAAAATCATCCTTGACAGCTGATGCGAATAAGGCCTCGGGTGTCTAGGTCAAACCATAAGAAGTCTAGAGAGACCAGTGTTGGTCCTCCAGGAATGACAGGCACCTTGCTTATAAGCCTGTTGTCCAGTTGCTTATCTCTGTTACATCAAGCACACCATCGTTTCAGCTGGAGAGGAACAACGGCAAAGCATCTTGTTTTTCAGGCCTGCAAGTCAGTGCTTGAAGTCGCAGCTGTCATCCCTCTTCAGGAACAGCAACCTTCCGGACAGACAGACACCTTCTTCCTTCTGCGCAGACACGCATCGTTCCAATTCCTTTCCAGGCAGATCTCCTAAGTAAAGCACCTGCTAGGTAAATCGTCTGCCATGTCTGCATGTCAGACTGTTAATGTCCCCTGTAGTGGCGTGAGATTTACACGTCACCGTTACAGCGCACGCGTGCTTGGTGGTGTAGTCTGATGGTGACCACCCCAAGCGTGATACCCAATTCAGGGGCCTGGATTTAAAGCAGCTCCATCCCAAGCTCCCTGCTTTTACAGAGATTTACTCTACAGGTTGAATTAACACTGTAATACCTTAGGGGCTTGAGCTGAATACGTCGTACTCCCAGAATGAAACCCTGAAGGAAAACGTAAGACTTACTTAAAGAAAGACTTGAAAGCGAGCTGCTTATATTGCATCCATTAGTCTGTTAGTTTTATTACTCTTACAGAAAGGAGGGTGTAGTCTCCGTTCTACTAAATGTCTGGGTTATCTTCTATTGGAAATTTTATTAGGAACTGTATCGTAATCTCACACTAGAGAATGACTCCAGGAGTTCATTTTGCTATTTTATGCTGTTTCCTGTTTACTTTGGACAGGAAAAGTAACTGTACTTAAACTTACATCATTTTAAGTCTGTGAGGTCGTGGTGCCCCCTAATGTCTTGAAGACTAAAGACTGGTAATTTTGTTGCTGACTTCCTCTCAAAGCTCTCTATAGGAAGAACACTGTAAATGATATTTTATTTTCTCAAATATGTTGCAGCACTCCAAACTTTGTTTCAACACCCCTTTTTGGTATTGTATACACATAAGGAATAAAACAACTTTCTTTTTAAATCTTATTTTCATTTTCAAACCTAGAAAAATAATCTGTCTCAGAAGTTAGGTTCTTAATTATTTGTTGACACCGAACAAATAGGCATGAATTAAAAAATGTTGAGCTCCTAGCATTTTCTTTTGATTTTAAAAGTCAGTAGAAGCCTACATATGTATCAGAGAACTTAACCATAAGCAACTATTATATTAACTTTCACTTAAATCTAAAAGTATGTTTTCATTGCACTGTTTTTTTTAGTGTTTTTTTTTTTGCTTCTGATACTATTAGAATCTAAGTATTATTGGCATAAAATACGACTCCAGTAACAAAGAAGTTAAAAATATTTATTCAGATTTAGACAGTACTCACCCCTCCCCACAAAAGCTTCATGCATGCTGAAAGTAAATCAGTCATAAAGGAACATTGTATTAGTCATCCACTTGTGTCGTAAGTCAGTTTGCCATGAACATTAAAACCAAAGAGCAAGGAATGAATTAATTGAATCAGTAAATTAAAAAAAAAACCACCATATTTTGCTATGTTCCATATACGATAACTTCCAAGTTTATGGCATCAAATTTCTTTCCAGGTGAACATCTATACCATGAAGTGGAAAAATAATACTGTATGAATCATGTTTGCATACAGTTAGCTTCTTTCACAATTACTTTCACTTAAATGAATCCTGTTGTAGTCTCAATTCAGCAAATAATGTTTGATCTTTGTTTTTTTTTTTAAGAAAATGTATTTACTAGAGTCAGAAATGTCTATTTCATAGAACATCCTGAGGGTCGTTTTATTTTCTTATTACATTCATTATTACTTTATGAACACATGGAAATTAATGTTATACTGAAACAGAACAGTAATAGGGTCGTTGACGTGTATCAATATAGAAGAGGGCAACACCACGTGTTCTTCCTTCAGGAAAAATACCCAAGTTATCCACTTTGCACAAAACAAGTAACTTAAATTATCTAGCTACTTATGATATCAATATAAGACATTAAAAGTGTAAGATTATTCATTAGGAACAGTTTGGGTAAATGTTCAGTTTGTAATTAGGAAAAAGAGTTAAGGTGTGTGTGGGGGGTTTGCTGTGTGGGTTTTTAAAATGGTTTTAAGTCAAGGGAGAACACAAATGCAGCTCTCCACTACCTGAAACAACGTGGCTGAGCTGAAACCAAAGAAGTCAACATACCCATGGCACAGAGGATGAACCGCATCCTGGGTTCTTGATCATAGTGTCTGCTCTGCCAGGAAAAGGATTTAAATTGGTGAGCAGAAACCCGAGTAAGGATGCAGGCATGTGAATGCCCCTAGATAAAAGACAATCGATATACAGAAAAGAGGGAATGTTATATCATAGACTATTAAAACACTTGCAGTTGCTTTCTCAAAGCAATCCTTGAAAGAGCCACTACGGGGACCTACGTGTTCCTTGTTCAAACACAGCTATGTCGGCTTTTGAAAGTCACACGAAGACTCGAGGAACTCGGTGCCCTCTGCTGGTACATCAAGAAAAAAGTCATCTTAATGTCACAACGTCAAGCGGGAGACTACGTCCGTTCACAAAGACTGTTTGACGTCACACGCAAGCATCATCCTATGCCAGCGTAAATTGGTTCAATGTGTCTAACGTGGCAAAGTCCAGTGTAAACTATATGTGCGCAACACGTAACATCAGCTGTAAATAGGCAAGTCCTCCAGACCAGAAGGACACCTCACCAAGGCAGCACTAGAGCAAGTTAAGGGTAAAGCGAGTCACTTGAAATCTGTGTTGTATCTGTGGCAGGCAAAGCAGCAACGCGTTCTCAGACATGTGAATACTCTGTTACTCTGCTGGAGAATCCTGGTCTTTTGGGTGACTGAATTTTCCCCATGTAACATTCCCTACGGAATACACTGAACAGTGATGACAGCAACAGGGACTATTCCCTGCTCCTATATTCCCTGTCCTATATTCCACCTCTTAATGTCATATTTATAGCATATTCACTCTTAAACTCTAGATGAAAACCACCATTCCCATGTCACCATCAACTGATCAGCAGAACACCACTCATCTTGCTCAATAGCAGCTGTGACACTGTTTTGTTGGGGGGGGGGGGAAAAAAGGAACCACCTGCTTCCTCCTTTCGCATTCAACAACTGGCTTCAAAGTGCCATCACTTTTGGTACCTGATGTGGAGCAAGATGGTGTGCGGCAAACAGACCTAAGTGTCACAACTCGGGAAAAGCCCTCCAGCGTGGTGAAGGCGCTCTGCTGCACGGCTACTCACATGACGCTGCTTTGCCAGAGCGACTTCCTCAACTCCGCTCAGCCAACCCCAGCAACACCAAAAGGCTAAACTATGGATGATGCCTGGCTAAGCTCATTTTGGCTGTATGCTTCATTTTAACTCCCTACCTTATATTTAAAATTTCAAATATTTTATTTGCCTTGTGCATTGCTAAGTAAAAACAGATGTACATATCCTCCCAGTTTAACTATACATCTTTACACAGTGCTTTTGCTCTGTAGCTGTTGAGTTTGTTTTAAAAGCATATCAGAATCTTAAAGCTAGATGAGAACAGAGATTATTGCTCATTCACAATACATTTTTGTACTATTCTTCACCTCTGCAAATGGTTTCGTTCCTAATTCTGCCATGCTGCTGACGTAACTGTACATTGTTCCTAATTTACTGCAATCAGAAACTGAGTATCTTGCAGTTGTTCTTTGCTTCTTGCGCTTTCTGAACACTTCTTGCTCTCAAGTTTCACTTTCTTTTCTGGCTGGTCTTTGGCACCACCTGGTGCCTGACTGTTGCTTGTTTGTTCTGCAAAGGAAAAATATCAGCACCTCATTTCAAGCAACATATAGTAACGTTTTCATGGAAGTGTATTTAACAGTTAGGGAAAATAATATACTCCTTCACTGTAGCAAGACTTCTAATTTTAGCTAGAATGAGAAGAGTAATATCTGATGACGACAAATGCCTTAGAGGACAAAACTCAGAAACTGCTAATGTAGTATGAGAACCTAATGACTCATATATGCAAACTACTTAACTGACTACCTCAATTACTATGAGAGGATATTCTAGGGAAGAAACTATGTCTAATTAAACCTAGAGTGATAAAATGAGGCAGGAAACATAGTCACTGTATAATGAAGTTTGTCATAAATTCTTCTTATCAAATTATTTCCATTGTTTTCTTGTGTTCACAGAACCTAGGGGCTTCCTATTGTATCCGTACATGCAAAAGTGGTTAGTTCTGCAAGCTGTTGCACCTACTGACTTGCAAAGGCAGGACACCTGGCTTATGGAAAAACAGTAAGTCCAGACAGAACAGTACTGAAATGTAAGTAACCGGAAAATAAGCTACGAAAATAATCTATTGCTGTTGTTTCCTAATGCTTCACTGAAGCCACCTGTACTGGTTTTGGCTGGGATAGAGTTAATTTCCTTCATAGTAGCTCATAGGGTGCTGAATTTTAGATTTGTGACCAAAGCAGTGCTGATAACACGGGGATGTTTTAGCTAATGCTGAACAGTGCTTGAACAGCATCAAGACCTTTTCTGCTTCTCACACTGCCCTGCCAGCAAGTAGGCTGGGGGTGCACAAGAAGTTGGGAGGGGACACAGCTGTGACAGCTGACCCCAACTCACCACAGGGAGATTCCAGACTGTATGATGTTGTGCTCAGCAATGAAAACTGGGAGAAGGAGGAGAAAGGGGGGGACACTTGGAGTTAGGGTGTTTTTCTTCCCTTCATTGTGAGCAATGAAGCCCTGCTTTCTTGGAAATAGCTAAACACCTGCCTGGCAATGGGAAGTAGTGAATGAATTCCATGTTTTTCCTTACCTTTATCCCAACCCACAAGTTCTCTCACTTTTACCCTTCCGATTCTCTCACCCATCTGGCTGCAGGGGGGATCGAGCAAGTGGCTGTGTGGGGCTTAGCTGCCTACTGGAATCAAACCACACCACCACCTTAAATGTTCCTTTCACGTAGGCAAACACTGGGAGGCTACAATTCTTCAACTGCGCCCACATAAGTAGACCGCTTTAAGCCCATGGAGAATTTTCACTGGGATTCTGTATAGAAACAGTTTTTGTTATGTGAACCTATCTGCAAGCCTCATCTTTCTGGCCGTGCCTTTTTACAAAAGAAAGAGAAGGCCCAGTACAGAGGCGTCTCTGCTACAGTAAGCAAACCTACTACATGCAGACTAGAACAGTTGCACTATTAGCTGGAGCAGGGATCCCTCTATTTCCACCTCCGGTCCCGGCTATAAGGGAACATCCAGTGACAACTAAAAGCAGAACAAGCATGTCTGCCCAAGCCTCCAGCTATTTTCAGCTCAGGACGTTTCCTGAGCCTGACGTAAGCTGCTACTTCAGTGGCCTTCAATTACTTTATTTTTCAAGTACCGGCCCAGCCTCGCCTGAAGCCCGTGCGAACTCTCCGCACACCCGACAGCCTTTGCCCGCGAGTCCCACCGCTCCGCCAGCCGCTGCCAGCCGGGCTCCCGCTGCTTTGTTATCGCTGGCCCCAGAGCCCTCACTGGCCGAAGCCGGTGGCAGCCTGTGGCCGCCTCTCGTGCCGGGCTACCTCCCTCCCGGGCCGAGGAGCCCTAGTTCAGGCTGCCCTCCTGGAGTGAAAAGCCCTCCTCGCTTTTCGCTGGGAATCCTCTCTCGCCCCGATATGCCTTTTGCGGGGACGAGGGAAACCAAGCTCTGCCAACACCTCGGGCTGGCGCAGCTGCGAGGCCCGGCGCCGGCACAACGAAGCGCTCCGCTTCGTTCCCCCCGCCTTTCCCGCTACCCTCCAACCACCGGCGGGTCCCGCGGCCCGAGACTTGCCGCCAGGCCCTTTCCCCGTTGCCGCCGGGCCCTTTCCCGCGACCCGCACGCCCCTCCCGAAGGCCCCGGCCTGGCCCGGCGCCGCCAGCCGCCCTCCCCGCCGCTGCCCGGGGCGGCCCCCCGCGCCGCGGGCCCGGAAGCGGAAGCGGCGGCGGCGGCCGCGGTGCACTGTGGGCTGGCGGCGGCTGAGGCGGAGCTGGGTCTGAATGAAGGCGCCGCGGGCGAGGGGCCGCCGCCGCCGCCGCTGAGCGCCCCGGGGCCGCGCCCGCCCCGCACCCCGCGCCCCCCTCCCCTTCCCCCCCCCGCGGGCGGGCAGCGGCGGCGGCCGCCCGGGCCCCGCCATGTCCTACAACAAGATCCCGCCGCGCTGGCTCCACTGCCCCAGGAGGGGGCAGCCCGTGGCAGGTGAGCGCCCGGCCCGGCCCGGTCCTGCCCTGCCCTGCCCTGCCCCGGGGCGGCTGTGTGGCGGCAGCGGGGACGGCGCCCCCCCCGCTGCGCTCCCCTACCCGCCGGTCCCGGCCCCCCACCCCCCATCCTCCTCAGCGGGGCGGGCGGGGGCCTCCCCGGGGCCGCCGCGGCCCCTCGCCCTCCGGCCCGGCCGAGGCTCTTTGTCCCGGGGCCGCGGCTGCGCCGGTGCGGGGGCGCCGGGCGGCCGTTCCCGCCTCAGCTGCCTGGGCCGGTGCTTGTCCCGGAGCTGGCTTCCCGTAGGGCGGTTGTTTTCCCTGAAGCCCAGCCCGCAGCAGGCCTTCGCCTTCAACGCCGGGGCTCGCCCTCCCCTCGGCTGGGGCAGCCCCCGAAACCGATACCTTGCGGGGGTACGGCCCCCCTCCTGCCCATGGCGGCGTTAATGCTGGGTTCTGGCTTCGCACTGGTTAAGTTTAGGAGCAAAACTTTTCCCGTCCGTCACGCCTGATGAGAGCGGGCGTGCGGGAGCTGCCGTGCTGGAGCATACCTCAGCCCTGACGAGTCCACGGTGCAGCCTCTTCCTTGCTTGCTTTTTTTTATTTTTTCTCCCTGAAGGCTCTGGTGTTTATCAGTGTTGATCTGTTACTGGGCCGGCTGACAGCGACCTGTCCGTCACTGGTGTGTTCCTAAGCTGTTTGGCTGGAGGATGAGTTTAAGTGTTGTACTCCAAAGTTCCATGTGTATTGCAAGTTTTGTCAGTAATTGCCGTCATCTTGGATGTTCTTCCCCGTAACACGCTGTCTGTCTCGATTGTTGCTAGGTACTAGTCTTGCTGGCATCTAGTGGCAGTGAATTAGGTATCACATAAACACACATTTTTTGATTGTGAGTTCACTACCATACTGACCATACTGTGAATGTTTCCCCTGCTGCCTGGTATGAGATAGAGTAAACAAACTTTGCTCTTTTCAGTTTTCTCAAGTTCTTCTTTCCTTTATAAGGTAAGCAATTCCAACCCCCAGGTTTTTTTTTTTTCCACAATATTTTCTAGTTTTCACTCATGTCATCTAACTATCTGTGATAATTTAAAGGCATTTTTTCAAAACACAGCACTTGCTACTCAGCGTGCTATTCTAGATGGCACTGTGCCATGATCCACTTAATAGTTAGAACTCCTGCTTTTTCTATCCCACATTTCCACATCATCTTAGTTTTTTTGACAGCAGTTTGTTGTGGAATGGAAGACACTGATGACTATTTACAGGTTTATTTAGAACCTGGTGAGACATCTCAGTAGGCTTAATCTTCCCATCCATATGCGTTATTTGGCATTTATCGGTATTTCATTTCATTTTTTCATTTTGTGCGTTACTGTTTTCCCTCAAGTTCCTTATATTTCTCTGAACTTGACTCAATTAAATAACAGCATTGTTGTATTGCTCATCTCCACTATCTCTTTTTCCTGACTGCTGGCAAATGCATTGCTTTATATTTAATAAGAGATTTGATAGCACAGGTTGTTAGCCTTTGACCACGACAAAAATAATGACTCTTTATTCTTTGTTTTTCTTCTCAGTGAGTTCTTGATCTCTAGAAGTTGTTGCTTTTGTTTGTCTGTCTTTTAAGCCATGGCTTCTCAAAAATAGCAACATAGAGTAAGCAAGAATGCAGGTCATCAGCATGTCATCTGCTGTGCCATCACTGCTTGTGTGTTTGTTTATTCAGTAAATGCAAGGTAATTCTTTTCCATTCAGTGCGATCATGCACAAGAAGTTACTGCACAAAAAAAAGGAAAGTGCTTGGTTCATTTCTTTGGCTGCTTTATCGTAATGTATTCTTATATTAGGCCACCTGATTTTTAGTTTTTTGTGTGTACAACTTAACAAAAGTCATAGTATGCCATCAGTCTTCTCTCCTTTTTTGCTATTTTACATTCAAAGACATCTAACAGTTTTATTGAGAGATAATTTTGAGAGTTTACTGATGATGGTACTCTCTCCTGGATGTGTTATATTCTAGTTTTATTTAGCATTTCAGTCAAATTTCTAAGCATCTGTGCATGACTTTGTTCCCATCTGATAGTGTAATAGTAATAATCTTGCTAAGCAAGGTTTGTCTGGCTTCTGTGGCCTAATATTCATCAAGTATTTGGTCGTGACCCTCTTGTCTTGTGGTTGTGGCATCTAGAATTTCCAGTTGACCTCAAATACAAGTACTAATGAGGCCTGGAGTTCTTCTGTTCTTGTGATTGGGTTCATTCAGGTTAACAGGACCCTTCATTCTGAATGAGGTGAATTGATCTGTGTCTCCCATTATTTTCCAGTTTACTTCTTTAAATATTGGTGTTTTTCTGCTGCTTTCTGGTTTTATGGTACAGCAGTTCTTCAGAATGGCACATTTTCACATTTATTGCGTTGTGGTAGCACCTCAATCACGTACTTGATGAAAAGAGCTTTCTCTGAACTCTTAGATCTGAAGTGATCGGGTTGCTTCAGCCTTAGTGCTTTGGCATCGCCATCTCTGCAGGTACCTACTTTTTATAACCACCGAAAACACAGTCCGTTTTGGTTTTGCCATGGAAAGTGCTAGCAAGATATTGAAGAAAAGACATGAGAAGTGTTTCAGTAGTGTCTTTCTGTCTCCTTCTATTGATTCATGTTAGTTAATCCTGTTCTAGACCTACATGCAGCATGCAGAGAGGTAAGATACTATTAAAAACATCCGTATTGCATATGGTTATAGAGATAGCGCCTTAAATAGAAGAGCAACACCTTCAGTTCAGGAAGTTGCTGAGCTATGGCTTGTTGTAGTTGGGGAGAATAATCTGATGATGGATTGTCATTGTCATCGTTTTACACTCTTTCCTAGGCATCTGTTATTGACCTGTTTTGGTGATGAGATCCTAGGTGAAATGGGTGCTTTGAGTCAGCACAGTTGTTCTTGAAACAAAAAACTTACTTTTTAGGGTGTGGGTTTTTTTTTTTAATTGCACATTTTACTATTTCATCTTATTCAAATTTCCCTTTCTTAACCTTAGTTACTTTATGCAGTCTAGCCTTCCTAACCAATGCTTAATCTAAACATACCATGGTCATAAATAATTAGTGGCTGCTGTCATGTATTGAGTTGATAGCTTCATGTCACAGAAAATTAGGCTAAATTAAGGGTAGCTTTTTCACTGGTATGCTCTGGAATTAAAGTTTTAAGAAAAGATAAAAAATATGCCAAAACTTGAGCATGTACATGTAGGAAATTTGAAGTCTTATATTGTTCACTTTGATTTTTCTCAGATTTATCCACTTGATGTGTATGCTCTGACATACTGGACTCATTTTCAGAATTTTTACCTATTTTTCAACCTAAAGAAATACCATCTGTTATACAGGTAACTAATTTGGAAAATGGTTTTTAATATCCACTTTCCAAAACTATTTGACAAATTCGAACTTAATTGTGGAGGTAGGCAATCATAAAGTGTCAAGGTTCCAGTAACATTTTGAAGTTAATTTCAAAATTCGATTGAGGAGTTACAATTATTATCATAATTTAGTTTAGACACACTAATGACTCGGGGTGCTTTGATATCTATGTAAAATATCACCTTGTTACTTTCAGATCATGTAGTTCAACATAAAGAATTGGTTATTTAATTTTCAAATGCTTGTGCATGGAGGCTTAAGTTGATTTGCAATCAGTTTTTACTACAACACTTCTTTAGCGTAAGATGTAGGGCAGAACTGTAGCAAAGATTGTAGCTACTCCCTCATTTGTACTTGCCCATATTACTCAGAAAGGTTAGAAATCTTTCTTGGAGTTAAAGGTTAGATTTTCTGTAGCTTAATGACACTTGCTTGGAAGGGGCTTGTATGCACACTGGGAAGGAGGATTTTCAAGCTTCTGTACAAAGATCAAATAGTAAATTTGCCAGGCAGGGAAATTTGGTTTTCTGTTATAAGAGGAACATGATATGAGATTGTATTCAAGATCTTTAATACATGTGTAGCAGTCACAATTCAGAAAAACACAAGCATGTAAATTAGGGAGATATTGCTTACTGCAGAGGAATAATGTGAGATTATATTGCAGAGAAATGTAATTTATTAAAAAAAACCCCAAAACCCCAAGGAGAAAAAAAAAAAGCAACCAAATATCCCAGAACCATTGTTTTCATAATCTGATTACAAAATTTCCCTAAATTGGAACCAAATTACATGCATTCACTGCTCTCTTCTAACCTTGGCAGGCAGCTTGTTTGCTGCCATCTAGGCTCTGTATCTCGATACCACCAAACTGCCATTTGTAGAAGTCAGGCACCTAAATACTTCCGAAGATCTGGGTTTCGTTGTTGGAAGTGATAGTAAATGGGCGCTATTAAAATACTCATCACTTCCATAGCTGCGTAAAGGTGTTCAAATGCTGCAGGGCATGCTGACTAGACTACTTCGTCTGTGTTTTCCTGGTGATGAACAGGAATGTTTTATGGTTGCTCAGAAGGAAATCAGAGTGAAAATCAGACACTAAATCAAGTTCTGCTGCTGAGAAGAGAATCAACATGGTTGTCCTCTGTTCTAGAAGATGGACAACAGGAGCATCTTCAGTGCGATTGTACAGTCTCTAAGCAGATGCTACAGAAAACAATCTTAACATCCAGGCACTGTTTTCCGACTCTTTTCTCTTTTCCCAGCATCTCATGAAGCATGGTAGTGTTCTTACGTATCCATTGACTCTTGTCAGCGCAGCTCCTTTTCTTAATTGAATGCCTTGGCTAAAAAAAGTTTGGTGACATTCTTCATGTTCTGTAGTGGGTGAGTTGGATGTATTAGGATGGGAGTGGCAAGTGGCAAAGTTAAAAATCTTTCAAGCACGCTTGGTGTTTCGCAAAACTTATGGTGAGGATAGATTTTTGCATTAAGATCACCCAAAATTAGGATTTGCGTAATCAGTCTGTACAGAGGAAGATTACAGGTTAATGTGGAAGGGTTAATAGTGAGTGAGAGAGGCTGAATGATGGTGTTGAAGGTGACAAGGAACACAAAGAAGCAAGAAAATTAGATAGATCAAGAAATGAGGGGAGGTGGCCAACCCAACAGTCATGACCAGGGAGGAGGATGTACAGCTGGTGGAATGAAAAGGCAAAGGGAAGTAAAGTGAAGTTAGGAGTTTTTCTAACATTCAAATAAGTTGAAGTTGAAGTGACTATAAGTTTATTACCATTTAATGTGTATGTTGACTGTATGACTGAAAAACTTTCCTCTCAGACAAGTGTAACAGTGAGGGTGTTTCTTACGTTGCTGATGAACATCAAACCTGAGCTAACAAGCTGTGTAAAGCTTCTCGGTTTCTATAACTATCTGTCTTCTGTGGTTTATAATGTCTCTTTCCTAGAAGTTAAATGCTTGAGACTATATAAGATATTTTGATAGAATTTAAGGCTACAGAGAACTCTATGAACTTGAATTTGTTGTATAGAGAAATCTCTCAGCAGCATTCATTTAGAAAAATGGTATGCGTTTTTCTGTTTTTACAAAGATGAGCGAGCTTTTCTCTCAAAACTTGATTTCTAGCTGAATACAATGGATGTTTTAGTGTCTTTTTATTCCATGTGGTTTTGTTTTGCTGAAAATGAGGATTTTGTTTCTTTTATTATGAGGAAATATTCTGTCTTGATGAAAAAGCAGTATTTTTAAGAGTAATTTAGAAGAATTTTTTAGGATTAGTGCTGGGTGTGCTGATTCACTTGAGGATCTGAAACTGAACGTTTAATGTTATGTTTTTCCTTAGTTCAAAATATCGTGTGGGTATTTGTATTTGTAAACAGGAAAAGCTTTTTAAAAGTTACTGAAGTTAAAAAAAAAAAAAGTAATCATATATAGAATGAATTGTCTCTTCCCCCCCCCCTAGGAAATGGGTAGGTTAACTGCTATTAGAAGCATTTTAGAAATATAATTCGACAGTGTCTGCATCTAGCAGCACTTTTTCTCCTGGAAGATTTATGTCTGGTGCTCCAATTTGGAGTTCTTCCTGCATGAAAAAAACCATTTCTGCTGCTCCTCTGTGCCATACAATTATATGGTTGCATTTCCTTTGGTTTTAGAAGGGCTGTCTTTTTTACAGCATGGAAACAGTTTAATTTAAAAAAAAAAAAAAAAAAAAAAAGAAAGGAGGAAAGTTCTGGGGCAATAATTTTTTTGTGGTTTCTTGGGAGAGGGTTTATTTGATCAGTCTTAGGATATAATTCATTTAAATATTTTCATAGCTATTTAGAAATGCTGAGGTTCTCCCAGTTTTACTCCCTGCCTGTATCATTAACCTTGGTGTGGCTGGGCAGGTACCCCAGGTCTCTTTCTTACTATCAATTTGCATTCATTTTTCACAGCTAAGTGCAGTGCAGGGTCCCAGGTGTGTGCGGGAGGAGGTGTGCTCCTTCCCAGGCAGATGTGATGGCAGCGACCTGGGCTCTAAATCCTTGTCTGTTTGGAAGTGCAGGAAGAGCTGTCGGGTCAGTATGTGCTGCTCAAATACCTGTTCCCGCTGCGCTTGGCAGGAAAGGCATGCTTGTAGCTTGCTGGGGTTCAGAAAGAGCAAGCTAGAGACCTCTAACGAGATGATTTCAGATATTCTGTGGTGGATGTGATGGATGAAAAATAAAATCAATATTAAAAAAAATTTGGGGTTTCTAGGGAGTGATGGATGTAGTCCAGTAAGTACTAATTCCGGTCAAGTTTTTGTTGCGGTTTTTTAACTTCCCCGATGTCTGAACCACATGCAAGTGTTGTGTTTCGGAGGGAAGGATGAACACTGCCGCAGAACTCTTCCAACAAGCCTTAAGGAGCACGTTAGAAAGATCTGTAGTGCATAGATGTTCTGGACCAAATGCATTTTTTTTGCAGCTATCATTACTGTGTTTTATGTTTGCAGGTAATCAAAGCTGATGTTTGCATGATTGGGTAACAAACTGTCATTTAAAATGCTATTTTCATGTTTTTAACTGTACTGAGTTTAAATTTTCTCTATTCTGTTGTGCGCTGTAGCTCTGCAGCTTAAATCATGCTAAAAGCTAGCTAAAAATGTTAAATTACTTTGTTTTAGATGAGCTGACCTGTATTTCCTTAACTTCTAAACTTATTTGTGAATTCTGAGAACTCGTAACTAAAAAATATTTCTGTTCAACTGTTATTGATGCTTTTCCTGTGATTACTTTTCACTGAAGGTGAATCTCTAAATGTGCTCAGCATATTGCTTTGAAATCACTAAGTTGTAAGTGTACATATGTATGAGTATACATAAAATACTGCAAAATTTGGTTATCTTTCATAGGGAAGTTTTTACCTTTGAAGACAATGTTAGGACCAAGATATGATGAACAGGTTGCTGAAGAAAATCGTTTTCACCCGAGTATGTTATCCAACTACTTAAAGAGTCTGAAGGTAAAGTTAAATTTTCTAGTAATTGAAACATTACTTTCATTATTAATGTTTATTCAAATGTTGCTTTTCAGATTTAAGAAAAAAGTGGTTGATGGCTTCCTTTGGGACATCTGTACAGAAAATTTATTTTTTTGTTTACATTTTCAGGTTTTCTCTGCAACTCCTAAATTTCCAAACATACTTTCTTATAGGCAAGAATTGTGCAAAATCCTCCAGCTCATTCACTGTATTAGCAGGAAGAATCTTACTCTTCTCTGTTATTACTGTTGCATCTTGGAGAGATGTCCTTGTCAAAATTGAGATAGTCTGAGTTTGTAGTTTTACAAATGACTGTTGTGTATGGATGTGTTAAGTTGCAATTTTACTTATAGGAGTGAAAGCATTTAAAAGTGAAAGGAGAATTTCATAGAACTCTTCTGCAGTTTCAATGCATAATTTTCTTCTTTTGATGCATAGAATGCTCTATGGTATCTAACCAATAATACCCCAGTATGGAAGAGAACAATTTCTGGATTTTATCCAGTAACTTCTTAGTGAAAAAAAAATGCATAAATAGAAAAAAATTTTAGGAGCATGGATTGGGACCCAGGAAGGTGGGCGGATGCCTTTATCACTGGGTTACAGAGTTGTGCTTCTGGCTTATTTCTTCATTCTCTGTTTTGCCCATTTCTGTCTGTCTACTTCAACTTGTATGTTATTCTGCACCGTAGCACAACTTTGACAATAAAGGTGGGGAACAGGACCTTTCCAGCCTTTCATGTAGGTCTGTGAAGTGTTGTGCCCAGTTCAGTGCATCTGGAGATGTAGGAAATGGGATTTTGAACCTCCCAGGCAAAGAAGGGCCTACAACCTAATTCTTTTAATCTGTTTATTAAACTGTTATATAGAAGGTTAGCACCATTTTTTGGACTGTGTGTTTTATAAAACTGATCATGCTAGTGACATTTTTTCTGTGGTGTTTTTTTTTGTTTTTTGTTTTTTTTTTTTTTTTTTTTTTTTTTTTGCTGTTGATCTAAGTTAAATTAATTCTGAACTTATTTAACAATACCAGAACTTAAACATCAGAAGAATCAGGTGACAAAAATATGGAAATCTTCATTTTATGAATCTTATTTAGGCCTAGGTATGGAGTAGATGGTGAGCTACTCGGTGTAGCAGCAGTAGAGGTACCTGTGGGCTAATGTGATAAGGAAGTACTATCAGTGAAGCATATGTGCCTATTCTCAGGTGCTTGAACTGGCAGGATTTTTCTTGTTTGAATTCTTGGATCTATGCATCTAAATTCTACTTGAGTTCCTCTTTTACGTATTTTGTTGGTTTTGGCTCTGTCCGGCTTCAATGGGCATACTTAGAAATTTTCCAAAACCAATCTTATTCATGGTTTAAAGTAATTTAAAATTCTGCATATATTTTGAAGTTATAGAGAACTTCAGAGACTTACTGAGAATTTCTGACTATTTGCTTGTTAGTGGTTTGTCACCAAAAAAGAAATCATGGTAAGCCTTCATGACCTTTCCACTAGGCACATCAATCAGTTCTGTTGCAATACTACAAATTCATAATGTCTTGAGTGACATCAGATGATTAGACTCTGATAGTACAATTACTAGCATGAGGATCCCCACTTGCATTTTGGTAATTTTGGTTAACAAGCAGAACATACAATTTCTCTCAAACTCCCTGTTCTCATCAAATCTGTTATATTGTCTTGAACCCTGGTATTGTTGCTAAATGTTTGCTATTTGAAAACATACGATTTTTTTATTCGCAGAAATACACAGTGGGTTACTGGAGTGCTATATTTGTAGATCAGCAGTTTACCAACAATCTGGCAGCGAGATGAAAGTGCAGTTGAGGAGATTTTGAAAAGTGGATTTTCCCAAGACAAAAGTAGCTCACTTCATGGTTCTCATCATTTTACTGCAGTGTGTTTTACTGCTAATACTTTGCAGAATGAATCGCTTCTGAAACCTGGTTATTGCTTAAGTCCATATAGTTTATCTCCCAAATAAGAGACTTCAGCAGAAACTTTTACGTCTGGATTTTGGTAATAGTGAGATAATGCTGCTACCACAGATTTTTGAAGGTACTGGTTTGGCATTTAAGACAATATGTGTCTGGGAGGAACTTTCTCTAACAAGCTTCCTGTGCGATTCCTTTTTCTCATGGAGCTGTTTGCTGATAATCTGGATGTTAGAAACTGATTTGATAAGGGATAGCAACCCCATTTTTCTTCTGATTGCCAATATTGACACAGTATCTTACTGGTCTCATAAAAAAATTTTGCAGCAGCAATTGGTGACAGTGAGAATAATTTTATTTTTTTTATTTCTTTCTTGAGTAGGTAGGTTAGTACTGCTTATGCTTTATAAAAGGTAGTTTTATTTCTGTTATGAAGAGCTAGGACATTAGTTAAAAGAATGTTTGGGCAATTAGTATGCTCAAGTTACAATATTCCTATTAAGAAAACTAGTTTCAGTTTTCAGCCACATTATTGTTTTCACAGATAAATTCAATCATTGATTTAACCTATTTTCCTCAAATAAGAAATGCAGAAAAAAAAAATCCTGGGACTGGAGAGAATTCAGTGTATTGTAGTATGCTCTCTCCCTCCGGGGGAGGATGTTTTCAAGTTCCAATGTCTAATGAGAAACTTCAGGGGTCATACAAGGGGAACCTAGCTAAGCCCATTTAATTGCACAGCAGCAGAAGAGCGCATGCATAAGGCATTAGTAGCTGGAGATAGCTGGAATGTGAGAAAGTGAGGAGGAAGGCTTTTATAGCTGTAGGAGGACATGGAGAGCCTGGCCAAAATAAGTATGAGCAGAATGGAGGTGGTATGAAGGTCTTGGTATTATTGTATGTAGAAGATGAGAATTTCAAGCTATCGATGAGCTTTTCTTCCTTCTATCCAGTCATCTTTTACAATTAGAAGCAAAAAATATAACTAGTTTCAATTGTGTTTCAATGTGGTGTCTAAGACTGTAGTGTTGCAACAGTCCTTGTAAGAAATAAATGTATGTTTTAGTGAGAAGTTGCTCAACAATTTAAAATTATTTTTTCTTCCAAAGCTGTGTCATTCAATGGGTGTGGTGGACTGAAATATGTTTCATACAAAACATTGGCTGGAAAAACAGTTTTTTCCACTGGGTGACTGGCTATTTTAGCTTAGATAGTCTTTCAAAAATCAGGTCCTATTAAGAACTTTCTTGGAGCAAACTTAAGAGTGCATGACTGAGAGGATGACTGTGATGACTGGTGTGATGTCAGGGTTTCAGAGCAGAGCAAAGCACCTTCGTGATGAACGTATGTGTACTAGAATCTATTCTATAGGTGAGAATTGTGGTCGGTCAGGATAAGCGTAGTATTCACCCCGGTTCAGTGACTGAAGTGTTTCGATTCCTGTGGTACCAGTGTTTTTTTGCATGGATTTTTGGAACATCATAATTGTATACTTTGATATGTTACGTAATCCCCCTGCTTTTTAAAAATGTCTTTATTCTTTACTTTTGCCTTGCACTCTCTAAATTGTAGTGTGTTATGTGCAGCTAATCCCACGAACTGAGAGAGCAAATGTTTATGCTTTCTGTAAAGCAAGGAAACTGCGTTCACGCCTTAAATGCTTTATATGCCATACATGCTTTTATAGCTTTGGCTAAATTATATCGGATGCCTATTTGGTTTACTGCTCCATGAAATGTGTGAGGAACAGTGCCACTTCACAAGATCTTCACTTGTATGTGATTTAAATAATTTGTAATAATTGCAAAAGAATAACAGGCCAGAAGTCCTAGAGTCCTGTAGTTCAGAATTTCCTCTCTAGCAGACACTTGGCGGTATTTCATTCTCCTATACCAATTAAATGCAATGTCCCAAATGCTTGGTGACACCTTGGGTCTGAAGTATGTTGTAGTGTTCTCCTGGCTTCTACGTGTCAGTCAGGAAACGGAAATCTGTAAGTGAGTATGTTCAAAAGGGTAATTTCTAGGAGTTGAGGGAAAAGTATGTGAGTATTCTTTGAGCTTAAAAGCTTTGACATAAAATCAATTTTTGTGCTCTCACGCATCTTCTTGGTGATAGTTCTTCATTTAGCAGGAGTTTGGGGAAGTTTGGAGGCTTCTGGTGGGAACATTTGAAGCTGCTGGTATTTGAGAACAGTGGGCTTGGGAATTGGCTTTGATTTTTTTACCACTAAAAGGGAATTGTGTCTCTCCTACTTTTGGATGGGAAGCTGTGAAACTGTGTTCTGCAAATCACTTGCATTTCTTCTTGTAGCTCTTTAACAATTTCATGTATTAAACAGTGTTACCTTTTAATCTGCTCATGCTTTTATTAAAGGTTGTTTTCCTCATGGTTCTTTTTCCCTTTCTCCAGACTGTCAGGTGATACAGCTTTTTTTTCAAGAGTAATTCACATTTTGGAATGTCTTCTTTCTTACTAGACTGGAACTGAATTAAAAAACCTTTACTGTAAAATGATGTTTTTATTAAATCTTAATCTTACTTTAAAAATAACTTTTTTTTCGCCTTAGCTGAGGACATCTTGGAAGCGTTACACCTAATCCCATGTTGTACATAAAAGAATAGGTTATCAAGCTAAGCTATGTAGCAGTTGGGGAGGAGGGTAGTTATGGGGCCATTTATGTGGCTTCATAGTCTAGAGCTCTCTGGTGAAAACACACTTGATTCTCCTATCAGTCTTTTTGCCAGCTCTTAACCACACTATTGGTAGGATGCAGAACACAAAGGGAGATTCTTATGCTTTTTTTGGGGCATGGCGTTTTGCTGGAAGGTAGTCTGTGGATTCCTTCCATGGAGCCATTGCTTGTGTAGAACAGTAGAAAAATATCTAAATAGTTTTCATAGAACTAGCTCATTTTAGATATACTTTTCTACCCTAGCATGTTGTCCTGTACAGTCACCTAGAAGTAGTGGTGTGGGAATATATCATTCTCCTCTGAACAGTTATTTTGAACTGGTGTATGTCAGTGTCATAGTGTTATGGACCTACAGCGTGTAGCACCTGGAGATTTTGTGTGGTCTTACTTGTGAATTAAGTAGTCTTTAGGATATTTGCTAAATGCTGTTGAGAATGGAGGGGAAGGAAAGTAATCATTGAATTAATTGCCTTTTGTATACTTCTCACAAAATTAATCACTGGCTAGTATGCTGTCAGTCTGTATGTTTAGCAGCTCGGTTGATACTAAATATTTGAAATTTCAGGTGATGTAACATTGTTTTCAGGTGGACCCTTGCTGAAGTAGCTTGAATTTCTGCAAAACACAGTAATAAAAGTAAATACAGCATTCTGAATACAATATACAAAGTTGAAGTAAACAAGGAGAAATTCAGAACTGATTTAGATATTACACTACAAATGCTTAATGCTGCTGACATAACATGATGCTTTTTAATATCTGATAAATAAAAGTATTATGAAAGTATAAAAGTATTATGAAAGTATATAATCAGAACTTTGAATACCATGGATAACTACCTCTGTAAATAATTGGAAATTTGTCTTTGGGGTCTATTGAACAACATATCCATGTGAAGCAGCTGCTTTTGAACTGTATTCCAGTTATAGCTGGAATTTATCTTTTCTGAATTATCTTGAAACAGTGTTTTAATTTGTAATTCTTCCAACTGCACTGCTAAATTATTGCTAGTCTGTTGACCTTAAGGTAAATAAAACCTGATCAAAATCCTGTTTATGAGTATGTGCTGGAGTTTTAAATATATTGAAGATGCAGAGTTCTTCTGTGTTTTTTGCATGCGTAACATGGTTCAGTGTTAATGTATTTTTAAGTGCACTATTGATGTATCTTTAAAAAAGACAAAGCTGTGGAGCAAGTATTTTGCTAAACTGCCACTCTTAAAATGCCTTTTAAAAAGACATCTAATTTCATGCTGAGGATCCTACTTGAAAGCATGACATTCAGCATTTTGACCAACAGCGATTACTTGCGCTTATAAGGCAGGAAACAAGGAATACTTTCAGTACACAGGTGTGTTAGTGGGCTGTTTTTGCTCAGTAATACTGGGAGGTTTATGGTTGGTGGAAATTTTGTTTGGACCAAGGGTCAGTAGGATGCACTTTGCTTATGTTCTCTGTGTGTTAGATGCCACCCAGTGGAATTTCTGCTTTCCATCTTGCTTTTTAAAAACATAGTCACTTCCACAAGGCTGCTTTAAAAGAGCTATTTTACAGCTATAAAAAACAAACACTAAAAATGTAAATTCATGCACAAGGGGACACATTAGGGTAGAGTGGGCAAGGCAGCCTGAATTCAGGTGCGTCCTAACATCTGAGTGGTTGACACTGCCACCTTAATTACTGACAGCATCTTTGAAGATTTCAAGTTGTTTCAAGTTTTAGCTTTGAATAAAATGTTTCTGAGAATTTAAGGGAATTTTTGTTTTAAACTTGAAAATGCATTCGTTTGTTTTGCACTCTAATTTAATGGATGGGTAAATTAAGATGAGTTATTTTTTCTGAGAGTATACTTATATTTGTCTCAATAGTTATTTTTCTTATGGTACTTCCACTGTGCCAGTGTTTAATATTGTTCTACTTAAAGCATAAGAGCACCCGATTCCACCTTACTTGTCTTTTGACATGTTAAAATAATTCTTTGCCAGATGCTTTCCTGCTGTTAGCAGATCTTTCTTATTTAGAAACATTGGTGGAAACAAACTGAAGTTTTTGAATTGATGGCTCATGCTAATTCAGATACCAGCTTTCACAAAGAAACACAGACTGTGATTGTGGTAAAATATAGATTTTTATGAACAAATGCAATATTTAAGAATTTTTAAGCTTGCAACTGTAGCCTGCTATTGCTTTTAATTTGGATGTTATTAGCCATTTAGTATTTATGCACTGATATTTGAACCACATATGTAAGTTTTTTTGTTTTTTGTTTTTTGTTTTTTTAGGTTAAAATGGGTTTACTGGTAGACTTGACCAACACCACTAGATTCTATGATAGGAATGATATAGAGAAAGAGGGCATTAAATATATAAAGCTCCAGTGTAAAGGGTAAGTTGTCTGCACTTTTTAAATATTTAGCTTTTAATTTGAAAGATCACACTGAAGTAATTACTCTCTTTCTTTTTTCTTCCCTTTCCCCCAGCTGTCTCCTAATCTGTGTGTTCCTGTGTTTTTCAGGCATGGTGAGTGCCCTACACCTGAGAATACAGAAACATTTATCCGTGTATGTGAACACTTCAGTGATAAGAATCCCTCAGAGCTTATAGGTCTGTCTTCTTATATCCATTTTATATCTATCATTAGTTTTTACTGCTAATTTATTTCGTGTTTACTCATAACTGCAGTCTCTTATTCTTAAAATTCTAAGCAAAGGAATTTCCTCAGTACAGTGTTCATGCACACATAGATTTGATTGCTTTCTCTCCAGAAACTAGTATGTTTCTGTTTTTTACGGAAACTAGTATGTTTCTGCATTCATCAACTTGATTAGAGTTATTGACTTAATGCAGAAAAATATAAGGCTTAAGCACTGTCTACAAATACGTGATACTTGCATTGTGTTTTTGTAACTTCTGCTGATACAAATGCAGGTTATGTATTGCCTAAGTATTGTTTTGGCATTTGATGGTCTGGCTTACTTGAAGTCATATTTGATAACTGTATGATTAGGGATTCTTTAGCAAATCTCACAAAGCAGCTGATTAATTGCTGGAAACTGGTAGCAGATGTTAGGCTAAGTTTTTCTTCTGTGGTGTACTGTCTCACAGTGAATATTTGAATGTTCTTAAGGATAAATTTTTTTTTTTTTTTTTTTTTTTAACCCAGAGCAAAATAAGTACTCAGTTTAATTTGGGTGGCTTCTAGTTTTAGTTAAAACCATTTTATTCTGATTTCTGTTAAGCATATTAGTGTTCAACTCTATCTGCAAACTGTCGGAGACAAGAAATTACTTTGCAGCTGAGTTTCCAGAGTCAGAATGGGTGTTGTCCTCAAGCCTCTTTGATGATAACTCTGCAGCCTTCCTGAATCTGAGTGTCTGTGTGACTTAGGAGTGCATGGAACAGTTGTTTGTGTAGATGTCATTGGTAAGAGCTTGGTAAACTAAGCTGGTATGTTCATACAGTTTAGGATTCATAGAGCTGTACAGTAGTTGAGGTTGTTGGAAGGGACCTGTGGAAATCAGCTAGTCAGTTGCCCTTCCTTAGAGCAGGGCCAGCTAAAGCAGCTTGCTCAGGACTGTGCCCATTTGGGTTTTGACCATCTCTGAGCTTGAAGACTCCCCAACATTTTCTGGCAACCTCTTCCAGTATTTGCTCACCCTTACAATGTACAGGATTTTTTTCTTATGTTTAAACAGAATTTATTGTATTTCAGTTTGTACCCATTGTTTCTTGTCCTGTCACAGGATACCACTGAGAATTTTTTTTTTTTTTTTTTTTTTCTCCCAGTGCTTGAGAGATTTAATTTGGGCACACTCTTTCACATAATTTTCTTTTAAGTACTTTCTTATTTCTTTATTTCACATAGAATGCAATATTGAGACCTATGTTTTCTTCTCTAAACTGTAGCGCAAGTATGTGATATGAAAAATGAGGAACTGCTAAATGAGAGTGAGTGGGATCAGTCATCAACAATATTTCAAGTTCTGTTGCAAGTTCTGAAATATTGTTGATGACCTATCCCACTCACTCTCATTTAGCATTTCCTCATTTTTCACTCTCCTTTCGCAGTTCCTCCCTTTGGTCCTCCAACAATATTTCAGAACTTGAAATATTGTTATGGTCAGCAATTTATATGGAGCATGGATAGCATAGTGATATCCTATAAATACCAGACCCATTTAACTGGTATTTCAACTTCTAAAATGCCAATTTTAGTGTTGAGTCGCTAACTTTTTGACTTCTATCAATTTTGGAATGTTCTTCCATTATTTAGATTGTTTCACCTCTATGGAAAAAAAAGTCAATTAGAAAGAGTCAAGAAGAAAATAATGTGTTGACTAAGCTTTTAAATTACTTGTGGTTTAGGCTTTCATAGTAAAAGAGAAATGTTGGGATTTTCCATTTCCCTTCCATGAATTACTGAGAAGTTGTTTCTGGTTCTGGACACTTGTTTCCTCTGACAGAGCATCAGAGGGATGGGTGTGGAGGATGTTTTTATCAAAAGCAAAAGCAGTCTGCAGCAGTGATAGTACTGCACCCTCTGTGGTCTTTCCCTTCCAAGCCGTTGGTCTCATTGCTGAGATGCTTCTTATCTTTGTCATGTGTATAAAATTATTGCCTTAACCTTCTTGGTAGCAGTAACAGCTGCAGGACTTACTGATAGCAATTGTGTGCAATTTCATTTTCAGTGTCAAGATTAGATATGAAAAGAGACTGAAATGTGAATGATAAGTGAACACAATTTTCTATTCAGCTAGAACAATATAGGATGGAAACTTTATTTTTGCAACTTGAAGGACTGGAGCGTGCCCGCGAACCTTAAGGAAACAAAATGCAAAAATCTTGCAGAAAACAAAGGAGAAATGATTGCTGGGAACAAATTCTATAAGGAAGCTAAAATTAATTTCATTGATGCAAGTTACACAGTTTTTAATATTAATTAATAGTTAGAATGGCTGAATCCAAGAAATTCGTAGTAGTTTTTGCCTTGCTTTTTTAGGAAGGGAAGCTTGGTGGGGCAGGCACAAAACCTGGCCCTGATACAGTTGATGTATATTTCTGTTTACCCATGCAAAGTTTCTGGTTTTTATCAGTCTACTCTTTGTAGGCATTTTTTTGGATTTCCAGTTAAAAAAAATAAATACTTGCAGTGTAGGGGACCATACAGAAAAAAACATAGATATTCACATTTTATCTGAATAAGTCTCAAGTGAATTGTTGCCAAACTTACTTTACTAACTATGGTAGAGAAATAAGGAAATCAATAAAAGCTTAAGTGACTTGCTTCATGGTCACAACTGAAAAATATGTTAATATTAAGAATAATTGTGTTTGGTGTTAGTGGAAACTTTAATACGTTGATATTTATAATTTAAAATGCCGTAGGTGGAAGAGGCAACATCTTGCCTGAATCCTTCACATTTTTAATAGCACAAATTTTCAGACTGGTTTGTGTATCACTAGATGGTGCTGTTGCCTTGAGAGAGAAGAAAAGTTCCAATGCATTTGACTCTTACCCTTCTTTCACTGGGGGATGAATTCAGTAAAATAGAGGCTGAAGACTTAATTATTTTTTTTCTTACATTGGAAAGATAAGTAATTCAAGGTGCTTACACTGTTGTATAGTTTTCTTTTTGTAGTTTGTGGTTTTTTTTTTTTTTTTTTTCAAAATTAATGAGTCTGGTCTTAGCATGGTAATAGCAAATTTGAAATAGAATTGTGGTCTATTGACACTGCTTTCAAGTTTGAGGTAGGATAATCTGGATATTATTTTTATGCCTGATGGTGTGAAATGAATTTATGCTTGTTGAATCCACTAAAAGCACAATTATTGAATTTGATTGTATTGTCTTCTGATAAGCATTTGAGCAGTCATAAAAACATAGTTTGAATCTTATTGGTATTAACCATATTTCAGTTGCATTAAGTTAGTGCTCCTGAGCTGGGTTAAACTGAAGTATCCTATACTTTTGTTGCTAATAATTTGCAGAAAGAATGTAATAAATGGCTTTTCAGGCTTATGTATCTTACGTGATCTGGGCTGCCTTGATGGGGAGGGATATAACTCTCTCATGTTACTGATGAAGGTAGAAGGATCCAAAACCACACTTGTGAAACTAAAGCATATTTGTTAAAACTACTTGCAAGTGATTTTGCCCTTTTCTTGTCTTGTCTAGGTGTCCATTGCACACATGGTTTCAATAGAACTGGATTTCTGATCTGTGCCTTTTTGGTCGAGAAGTTGGACTGGAGGTAACTTTGAATGTTAATTCCTAGGGATTGTGGAGAGTGAGCAAAGGCATCCTCAGTATGTTTCACTCGTTTGCTATTTTAAAAGTGCCTACTAATCTTGAGCAAACAACCTATATTAGCATTACTCGTATCATCCATTGGTAGCTTAGCCTGTTTCAGTCAAGCTTTCCAGGTCCGGTAAGTCAAAAGTCAGCTGTACCTCCTGTGTGTGGGCTTTTAGGAGTGTATATATTGTCATGGGGAAGAGACACAATACATGTCCCACATTTTGAGTAAGAATGTAGAGTTCAGAGATGCCTGAAAGATTATTTCTCTTACTTTTTAATCTTTTTCATGTAGGTTTGCATGTAGGCTTTTTTGGGTTTTTGAGTTCTGAAGGGAAGAGATTAGCTAGAGCAAGAGCAGAGTGACATACTTGCTTCTGAAGGGTCGGGGGAGACAAAGTCCTTGTTTCCAGCTTGTTGTTTGACTAAAGTCTCCAGCATGCCTCTATACAGACTCACCTGGGTTTTTTGTGATTTTAAAAATGTTGGTGCCTTCATAAAGAGTAGTGATCTTTTTCAAATAACATTAATGTAGAAAAAAAATTGCCTGTACTATGCTGGTGGGCATGACTTTTGCATGTTTGGTAGTATTTATGAAACACTATTTCCTTGCTGATGGGGTCCCATGCAAGGCATGTTTCTTAACAAGCCCCTTAAGCATTCCGATGACATTTCTTTTATGGTCCCTTAAGTGAAGAAAATTCTACTCCTGTTGCAGTATTTTCTTATGACTGGACATACAGTTATTTGGTGCTTAGCATGTGTGCGCAAGCTGTTTGCAAAGAACTAGGTCATTGTTGTCTGTTAGTAAACTTGGAATAAAGACATTGGGGTAATGGAGACAGAACACCATTAGTAGTGGGTGGCTGAATCTTGGCAGAATCTTAGCTGAGTATAGGAAGTAGACACAGATACAAATATCTTTATAGTATGATTCTAGTTGTTCCTATGAACTAGCAAATTTTTATGCTTTTAATCTAACAATTTAAAAACAGCGTGCAGTAATTAGACTCAGAATTGGTCCTTTCTTCTGAAGAGGAAGTGCACTTGAATCTATTTGAATCTCCTGCTTTTATGCAGCCTCTCTTTATTTTCAAACCTCGATGTGAAAAGCCTTAAAACTTAATGGCCATGTCTCTTTTTTTTGTCTTTTTTTTTTTTTTTTTTTTTGCTTCATCCAGGTAGTTAATGGTATCAAGTTTGTTCATCTCTGTCAGATTTTTTTAACAGATCACCCAAGATATCACCTGGTAGGGAAAAATCTCCACAGCAAAAGAATGAATTTCGGCAAGGTGGTAGTTAATGCTAAGCATGGGATCAAGATAAATCCAATTTGCTGTATCATTCTTTAAAATAAGGCACTGTTATTTGCTGATGAGGAAATAAGATTTTCCTGATGGAAAAATCCATCCATATTCATTCCCTAAGCATATTATATAGGAGCGCTGCTGATGTATTGTGAATACTGAGATGTATTTTATAGTTATTTTAAAGAAAGGTTATCCAGACTGAAAGCTGTCCAGCTAGTGATCAGAAACCTTACTTGATTCTCTTTTTCACAACTCATATTTCCTAAAGACTGCTATGTTTCTAGAACTTCCAAAATATGTTTTCTTTCAGCTAGGTTTCTGTGCTTGAAATCTGTGCTGCCTCTTTTGGCTTTCATTGCCATATATTCCAGAGTAGTATGGAGTTCTTCTAATATCATTAGAGACAAATTTGAGCATTTTTCAGGGCCCCATCCCTTTTGGTTTGTTTTGTCCTTTCAATGGCATTGATTACAGAAGATGTGAAACAATGTAAGAAAGATACCAAAATAAAAAATGTCTTGTGAGGAAGAAATTAGGAGTCTTAAAAAACAGAATGGGGAAGAAAGCTCCTTCTAAGTAACTCAGATTCTTAAACTGTAATTTCTGAGATCTGATGACCAACCATCTGATAGTCTCGCTCTGGAAAATGCTTTATTTTCTACTTTTACCAAAGATCAGAAGAAAAAAACAAACTTACTGGTTCTTAGGAAGTGTTTCTGTCTATTCTGGGAAATTTGCCTCAGAAAGTTCTCAGGCTCCTTCCCATACTGTACAGATCAGACAAAAACCTTTTGTATTTGAATTCTTTTTTCCATTTTAGCTATATGTTTTCCTTGTTCCAGTGGCAGGCTGTTTTCTTAGCTGAATAAAATTCTTTTCACAGCATGTAATATATGCTTTTTTCCCAGCTTTAAGATATGTGCTTGTCAAGAAGCCTAACAGGGGCATGTACCTCTTGTGATTTCTCCTTCCTTTTATTTAGCAAATTTCTAAATGTTGGTCCATGGAGCATTACTGCTCCATGCAGCCATGATAAATTGAAGACAGAATTATGTCCAGTGTTTTCTGTTAAACATTTTCATAGGATCTATGAAAATAGCAACAATAAAACCCTTCTGCTGTGCTTGCTGTTGTATATTTTGGAGTTTTTTCCAGTTGGCTGGTAAAGGTGCATGACTTAGTTTTAGTTTCTCATTTTTTTGTGATGAAGTCTCCAGTTTATTAAAGCACTTAAGATCGTTAGCTGCCTAGTAAAAGGCTTCTGAATTATAGTTTTTTATGAGAAACTTGTGGAAAGAGAATTAATTTCAAAAGGTTAGGATGCTTTTTTCCAGTGTGATGGCAAAACCTCTAATGAGAGGAAAGGTAATTCTTAGGGGGAAAAATGTAGCCATATTTGAATTTCAACGCTTGCATTTTTCTTCACTGGGTTTGTTCGTCTTTTTCTTTGGTCTTTTTTGTCTTCATTCAGTCCTTAAGTACTTACCTACATGTCACCCATTCCTTTTCTGTAGCAATAATAAAAGTTTACCTAGGTGACCAGCAGACTGCTATTAGCTACAATAAGGAGACGAAGCAGTGCAAGCTACAGTTACTTCTGAGAACATATGCAGTGCCTACATAATTATGCAGAATCTTGTGCAAGAGCAACTGTTGCCAAGCTGATCTAAGCATGTTGTTTCAAATATAATGAATGTTTTTGCGGTTACCAGTTTGTAATTTGTTTTAATTCTCAGTCCCAATAAATCTTATGTTTGGTAAGGCATAACATGACTAAAACATGTAAATTAAGCATTCAGAGTAATTGTCAATTTTTATTTGACAGTATTGAGGCTGCTGTGGCTACTTTCGCTCAGGCTAGACCACCAGGTATTTATAAAGGTGACTATTTGAAGGAATTATTTCGCCGTTACGGAGATGAAGATGATGCACCGTCACCACCTGAGCTACCAGAATGGTGCTTTGATGAAGATGAAGAGGAGGACGATGATAATGGTAAAACAGGAGGCCAAGAATCAGAACCCGGATCATCAAGCTCTTCCTTTGGCAAGAGAAGAAAAGAACGCCTAAAACTGGTATTTTTGATTAAGAACTTAATATGCTAACTGCTAAACATAATTTCATAAACTCATAGTCATCAGTTACTACATAATACATGCTGTACAAATGTCAGTGCTCTTGCGAATGAGGACTGGTAGTATTGTCTCTACCCAGGAAAAACTGGTAGATTCATTGCAAGCTTTCTTTTGTTTCCTATATGAATGTTGAACTTCAACATTCAACACCTCAACTATTGCAGTTGTAAAAATGACTTAAAATTTTTCTAATGTAACAATTTTTTGTTAAGTTTGAGTTGAGATTGTAAAGCGCTTTTTAATAATTCACTTTATCTTTAGAGGCGAAATGTTATGGGGGGTGTGTGTAAACAGTTTTTACTTATATTTTGTAGCCATGTGGATGAAATTCAGAATTTTTTAAATTCAGTGCTCATTTTGGTAAATATTCTTTTGGAAATTTGGGAGGCTTGAGAATTGGATTAGCAAAAAGCAATATGAGCTTAAAAACCCCAAGGCAGCTTTTAAATTATATTTTCTTCAAAGCTGTTTTAACTATATAATGATAAGAAAAATGGCTGATCACTTCTTGTGATACTATTGACATATATCTGCATAATTCTGACGAAATAAGTTACTGTAGTTTTCATAGTACGGAACTAATACTCAAGTACAAAGAATATACTTGTATCATCGGAAGACTAATGGCGCAGTTCTCTCTAAATTCCTGACTTTTTTATTTGCAGATAAAGTAGGGGAGAATGTTGCTGAGTGCAAAAAATTGATTCAGTTCTTTTTGCATAATAATGAATTATTTTACTTGTGTGCTGAGGTGTGTTTGTTTGCAAACACTTTGAAATCCTAATATGAAATATGCTGCAAAAATGCATTTTGTTCTTACTGAAGCTGCTCAACATGGTTTACAGATGGAGTATGTAAGAAATTAGGCTGAAAGGAACACAAAATCTAGTCCGAAGAAGCAAGATGAACTTTGAAAACTTTCAAATAGTCCATCAGCTGGAATAAAAAATTACCCACATTGTAAAATTCTGTAGTAAAAAATGTATCCAGTGATACGGCCACTACCTCCATTAGCCTTGCAGTAAAACACTGATATCTAAAAAAAATTGTTTGGGCTGGAACCTCAAAACTGTTTTTTTGACTTGCCTTTTACCCCATTAGCGAATGAGGTGTGATGGTGAGGTCCAATGACAGCCTCTTTTCAGCGAGTGTAAAACTAAACTGGTCTGTTTAACAGGAATCATGATACTGGCTTCCCAGGCTTTTTCTTATTTGCCACCATAGTTTTTTTGAAAGCTGGAAGCTAAATTATACGAATAAGCATATTAATAACTAAAAGTTAATTATGAGTTAGAGAATTTATGAAAGAAAGAATCATCTAGTTAATATGCATATTCGTATAATTCAGTTTTGCAGCTCTGGAGGAACATTCTTTGACATGAAGAGGAGGAACGGGGAGAGTTCTTTACCATGGTTCTTGGCTGGCAGATTGGACTGCTTCTTAACTCAGTAGAGATGGATACAATCTATTTGTGATTCCTTGTAAATATGCGATCTACAGGGGGAATGATTATCAGGTAAATACCTCTTGCTCAGATTTTCTTATTTTACTATCTGAAGGGCTGAATTTTCAGCATTACGTTGATTTCCTGCAGCAGATGTTTTCAGCCTTCTAATTTGACTCTTTCTGTAAACTCCTAGGGGTAGACAGTGCCAAACTAGAGGTGGCTGTGGTAATCGTGGTGTTCTGAAATGTTTTCATGTTGACCCAAATCTTTGTGGGGCCAGAAAAAAAGTTTAGGGGTAGAGGAGGAGACACCTCGCAGGCATCTTGCTAGGATAACGAAGAGTCAGAAGCGACTGCCCAGCTAGCCTGCGAGGTGAAGTTAGCTTGCTGTCCGTTTCAGAAATTCCATCTTGGATGTGAGAAACTTTACCGCAACATCTTTCACTAAAACTTCCATAGTTTGATGTCAAAAAGCCTTGACAGCCTTTCGTTTCTACACTACAGAAACTGCGGGAACCGTTAGAACATAATGCGATTGCAGTTTCCTTTGTCATCACCCAAATGTAGTTGACAGGTAACAGCAAATCTGTTTGCTGTAGTCTCAGATGCTACACAGGAAATCCAAACGTGTTTTGACTTTGTCAGTGCATGCCATGATGATTGTAGCATCAAAGCAACATTATTAACTGACATTTAGAATATCACTTCAGGGAAAAAAAAAATCTTTAGAAAAAAAATACTTGATTTTGCAAATAGGACAAAAAGTTACAATTCTGAGCCAGAACCTTAAAACTTTTTGTGGGTCAACCGGATCTTTTACTGTTCGTTAAGGAATGCCATCTGTTCTAGTCCCATGTAAGCTGCGTATTTCATAGGCATTACAGGGTGTAATATGTAGTGCTTCTAAAATGGATGGTTACATCTCAAACAGTCTGGAAGAGATGTAGCTGTTAATGATTTTATTCATGATTTTTGAGTGCATGTGTCTTGTGGTCATCTGCGAGACAGAGGGAAACCATTAAACCTCATGGTTGACGTAGTTAGCGAGGATAATATTATTTAACTATCAAAGTACTTTGTATGTTGATTCTAAATATTAGTGAGTGGTTTTTTTCTGCTTAGCCTACTTTTTTTTGCCAAAGTTTAACCCCTATACTTATTGTTCTGTCCATGGGTGTCTTGATGGATATGGGAAAAAGATTATTTTCTGATTTTGCAGCAGCATTTTATATACTTGAATATGGATGTAATTTCCTTTTAGCCTTCTCTTTTTCCATATTAAATGCCAATTTGTTCAGTTTTTTCCTATAGTCCATATTTTTTTAATACTTCTGACCATTCTTGTCATTCTTTGTATTCTGTCACGTTGACTGACGTTTTTCTGAGACTCTGGTGCCTATAATTGAACATAAGCCTTTAGTTGAGGCCATCGTAGTGCTTAATAGGGAGGAATTAATTTCACATGTCTTAAGGCTAATACTTCTGTTTATATATCTCAATATAATGGCCTTTTACAAGACAGAATAATACTAATTCAGCTTTTGGTCTCTTGCTACCTCCGTATCTTTTTCTCTAATTGTCTACCAGTGTGTGTTTGTATAATTGCTTATTCCTTATTAAGTGTAGAACTTTGTTTATACTGAGTTGCACAGTGTTTTTTCCAGACCATTCCTAAAATTAAGGATAATGCTGAATTCTTAAGCTACCATCACAGTCTGTATCCCTGTTACTAAATTCACAGATGTCACAAAAATAAGAATATGCTAATAGGAAATTTAGGGAAAATAAATTAATTTTCTTGTACCTAAACCAGACCCCGCAGATCCTCCTCAATATATTCTTCCATTCTGTTAGTAAAACAGTAACTCCTCTAGACCTGGTTTTGAAACAGGTTGCCTTTCTGTTTTATAGAAGGCACATCTACCCCATGTTTTCTGAGTTCCTGTATTAGAACAAGACAAGCAAACAAAAGACAAGCCAAGACAAAAGCCAGCATCAAAAGATGTGATATTTCCGGCTTCTCCTGATTCTGCGAAGCCTGTTTCATCACCAAAACCAAACGATTAGTTGAACACCGTTGTACTGAGTGACAGTCAGTATAATTTTGTTGTATCTTTTTCGCTTGTACGTGCCTAGAGGCAATTCTTGTGATTTGGTCCTGTATTTCTAGGCACTAAATCTAAGCTGATCAGCTTAAACTCCCTGGCTCTCCCTTCCTCTCTTTTAGAAGATGCGGACTCTCTCTCTTCCTGACATGTTTTGGGATGTTTCTTGTCCTCTGGAAGGCAGTCCCTGAGCATATTGGCACTTGGTCAAGTCTGAGTAGCTGAAGATGGCCATCACCTGGGCCTGGTGATAGCCACTAGGGTGAGGGAGGTGTGTGTTTGGGGCAGTTCCCACTCACCCACTCCTCCAGGTGGTGTTTAGGATCTGAACCAACACAAGATGATACACATTGCCACTTCCCCTTCAGCTGAAGTGATGGGTGGAGGGATACGGTGGCAAGTGGGGAGAGCTTGATTAGTACAGGTGGTGTGAAGGTTGTGCAGAGCGTAGATACTAAGTGCGCCTAGTTACCTTGGATCCATTAGGGCTTATATCTCTTGGCTTAGTAGCAGCACTGGGGACCTGAGGTGTTCCTGCTGAGCTGAGTGCTCTGGCATCTCTGCACGGTGTTCTCCCGTGTCCTGTTCCCACGGGGGGTTGTTAGCTCAACAGTGGTGCAGAAACTGCGTGGATCTGGCTCAGTTTTGGCACCTTATCCAAGGAAATGTCCTCACGAAACCTGGAGCGCTGAGTTAGCCAAGCACGGATGCCCAAGTGACTCACCTTGTTTTCATAGTGCTGTGCCTTAGCTAGTGAGCATACTTGAGGCAGATAATCTGCAAGAGACGCTTTCAAATGGCAGGCACCAATTTCATGTTTACGACTTTTTCTTTTCTGGAAAATCTTTCCTGTTGCCTGCCTTTTGCTTTAATCTTAGCAGTCGTAGTGCCATCGCACTCTGCCATCATTCTAAGAAGCAAGGCACAACCATTTTCCTTTATTTCGTGGTGCTCTTAACCACTTACTCAGAATTCAGACAACATGCTGGCCAGGCACGCGTAGCTCTCTGCGTCCCTCACCCAGCACCTGTGTGCTGTTCCACCTGCTGGTGCCTGCATAAATAATATGGGATAAGTGATGCGCCAAAAGTCTGTGGAGCTTAAGGTAATTAAGGTTATGAACTAGCGTATTTCTTTAGGATGTACTGTTCTCAGAATACAATTTGGTGATGCAACCGAGCCAATCTTAACTAAATGCAGGCTGTACTGAAAACTGCGATCCTGCTTTCCCTGCACTCCTTGTGTTCCTTCTGCTTCCCTTGTGCTGGCACTAGTGCTGACTCATCCCATGGTGAGCTAGTTCAGGATACTGATTTGGCAGAAAATTACTAATTTATGATGTTATTTTTGCCGGCTTAGTTCCTAGGCTTGCTCAAGAGTAGAACAGATGAGTGCCATGGTGTGTGGAAAGGGAAGGTCGTAAAAAGGCTCCTTTCATCAGTAGTATGCAGCTAGATTTGTTAAGGCAAGTTTCAAGGATTTTGGAGAACAGATATGAAATACTTGTACCTTCATTTGCAGGATTCATAGCTCAACAGGTGAAACTTCATGCTTTGATCTTCTTAGTCTGCATTGAAAATTTTGAGATACTGTTGAAATAAGTTTGGTCGATTTGGGATCTCTATAGAAATCTTTAATTATGTAGCTTTGTGGACCTGATGGCTTTAATGTGTTCTGTTGTGCAGTATTTGTTTTTAGTCCACTCGGCATCAAACTTTTTCCGGAATGTACAAATTATTTTAGAGGTTTATTTTCAGTATTCTTTTATCGATCTCTACTTAGGCTTTTCTGTGGCATTCAATATAGCACATCCATTTTAGTAACCTGGTTTAGATTGAGAATAAAATTATGCAAGTATATTTTTACACAAATATTTTGTTACAAACCAGCTGTTTATGTTTTCTCTTTTGTTATGAAGTTTGTCCTAGATCAGCTGAGAACCCTTTAAGTTTGCTACTGCATAAGTACGTTCATTCTTTCAATTGTTTTCCCTACAGTGTAAGTTTAAGTTTTGAGACATATAACGTGGTAGATCACTCAGGTTGAGGTGAAATCCATGTAATTAAACTTCTGGTACTGGAATTACCATCTAGGTCTGATAAAATTAACGTATTTAATTAAAAACATGCATCTCAGATTTGGAGGGGAAAGAGCAGGACTCAATGTCTTCATCTGCTGAGATTTTTGTTTTTTTTAGAAAAAAAAGACACCAAAAACCTCATGTCTAAAAATGTTTCCCAGTGACTTTAGTTTACGAATTACCAAGCTACTTATGTTTATCTCACATGCTAGATCTCTACTGTTAGTGACCAGCTCTTACTTTCCATGAATCAAGGAAAGCACGGAATTGCTGGTCTAGAAATACTATTTATGTAACAAAAAAATTGATTTAACATTTCATAGGTCCATTTTGTCCTTAGTTTCCAGTTTACTTATTTTGAGGCCATACTTTCTGACACATTTAAAAGTGGTGTCACAAAGGCTTCTGGCAGAAAGGGTTTTGTGACCTTTAATTTACAGTGATTTGCTCCAGGCTTACAATACTGTTTAGGTTCAGATTCTCATCCACAAATAGATGTCTTACACTACCTTATTATTATATAATATTTTGTGTACTAAGGATGATTAATTTGATCCCTGCAAATTCCATATGCGACCAATTTACTCTTAAGTACTTGGTACTAGTGTACTTTCCCTTTTTAATAAAAACATTTTAGTTACAAATGAAAAAAAATGAGTCAGACTGATGCTGTAGCTTGATATGGGGACTTTCTTGAGAGTACTAGCTAAACAGTGCCTATCCCTTACTATTTACATCCTTTTACATTTTTTAAAAATTATTATTTTGTTTTTTCCCCCATAAATAACTAATTTCAATTCCCGGGTTCATACTATGGCTCACCAGTGTGTTTACTGGCAAAGCTCAGCTGATGTATCTTGGTATTTGGGGGTAAATCTTCAAGGAATATTTAAGCTAGTATTGCTTGTGAGGGTCAAATTGTAAAAACAGAATTAATCTTGTATTGCCATGTTCTGATCTGCTTTTATGAAGGCTTAAATACTAACTTTTAATTTTTTTTTTATTTAGGGTGCAATTTTCTTGGAAGGAATAACAGTTAAATGTGTGACCCAGGTGACAACACAACCAAAGTTAGGAGGAATACAGCAAAAATGTCAGCAGTTCTGTGGATGGGAAGGGTATGAGAACATTTAGAACTTGTTTATTTATACTGTCTAGAAATAAGTGTTACGTTTCTAGTTTTGCAGAAGGAAACAGCTCATTGTAAAAATGAAAAAGGTGACTATTTTTGGATGGATTGTTTAAAAAAAGAAAAAGCAAGCCTCAAAAACACTCAGTAGTGAAACAGATGAGGATCTTGCATTGTACTATGAACGGAATGATCAACTGTTGATATTAAGAAACAAGATTCTAGAACTGCTTTTCCATTGAGAGAACAAAACGTTTTCAGATGTATTGTTGCTGTGCAAATTCCAGATGTAGTCTAGTCCACGTATTTGTATAAAATTTACTGCTTGCTAAAGTAGTAGACTTATTTATACAACTACTATTACACTTCAGTATTGAGGTATAATACTCATTTTTATAGCCAACTTGGATTTGCGTTCAATGTTAATGAGAACATTGATTTTAATGTCTCAGATTCTGAACTTCTCCTTTCCAAAGCTGATGACCCAGAGAGTTGCTCACAGCGCTTCCTAACTTGCTGATGCTTATGGTTCTTCTAGTGCTTGTAATTTTGAATTCAAATATCTCTTCCTCCAAAGTTAAAACTTTTGAAGTTCTACATAATTTAGTGTTTTGTCATAAACAAATACCCTTGTTCTTATCAGATAGGCATTTGATTCCTCTTGCAAAATACCTTATTGGAGAAGATGTTCTAACTCAAAGTTAACCTTGCAGCAAGTCTGGTACAAGGTGTGACTTCAGTTTAATGTAAAAAATGCATTGCCTTGTGTGACTATTTATTGCAGAACATTAATAAACATGGTTCTTTTTTTTTAGGTCTGGGTTCCCTGGAGCACAGCCTGTTTCCATGGACAAGCAAAATATTAAATTTTTGGAGCAGAAGCCATACAAAGTTAGCTGGAAAGCAGACGGCACTCGGTAAGTTCATTTTAAATGAAAAAGAAACACCCAGTAAATTGGGTAGACGGTTTGTATTTTCTCAGGAAAGTGAATTCGCTTGTACAAAGTGTATTCTAACAACAAAACTGACTTCAGAGATTAATTTTTTTGCTGTCTTGGTACCCAACATTTGCTGAAGTTTGTGGCCACGTTTCTTTTTAGCAGCTGTTCTGCAGACTGACTGTTAAATGTATGTACTTTTATTCCTCTCCATAACCCTTGCCTGTCGGTCAGCCAAGACTTGCCACCAAGGTCTTAGAATAATCTTAGATAACAGTAAGAGTTTTTTAAGCTAAAGAATTTGTTTATAAAAGCTAAATTAAAACTTCTAGTTGATCCTTCAGAAGCTGGCTAGTATTAGAAATTTCATAGGGTTTTTTTATTTGTACTGTGATCCTTTGTTCAAACTTGTAGTTCTGGTCGGCCAAAGAGTCAATAGTTTTATCTTCCCTCACCAGTTCTCTTACATTCATTGTAGGGGTGACTTTGTTTTATAACAGACTACAACTGATTGGATTGATGTGTTGAACCTCTTCAGTGGTGTTATTTCTGTCTTGAAATGCATCCTTGTATTTAATTTCTCCAGTATTTTCATGTTAGCATTTCAAAATAAGAGAAATGCTATACATCATCAAATACAGAATGGTAAAACACTTTTTTCTCTGATTGTGACTGGTTATAGATAAGTCTCAACTGCATGAAACTCAGTTGTCTAAACATGTGCATCTGATATCCTTGGGTATCCTTTCATTGCTTTGACTCGTATGAGAAAGCCATGTCACACAGGGTCTCTTGCCTCTACACCTAGTAGCTTGGATGAGGTATAGAAAGTATTTGCTATTCACACTGGAAAAAACACCCAAATGTTAGGTGCCCTGTGTCCTTGTACTCTTGCAAAGAGGTACTGTGGCCCTTCATACAAACAAATCTTTCTTGAGTAAAATTCCAAACCTCCAAAATCGTACTTATTTTCATAGGACTGAATATTTTTAATAGGTTGGAACATTTGTGAAATTACAACCATTTTCTTCAGGTTTTGAAATCATCATCAATGGGGACTGATAGTCTAACTTTCTGTATCTTTTCAGTATTTCTGGTTTCAAAACTGAAATCAAGAATCCCAGATATTAATGGCAACGGTTTTAACATGTGCTACTGTCTTGGTTTCGGCTGGGATAGAGTTAATTTTCCTCCTAGTAGCTGCTACAGTGCTGTGTTTTGGATTTAGCATGAGAATAATGTGATAACACGCTGATGTTTCAGTTGTTGCTAAGCAGTGCTTATACTAAGTCAAGGACTTTTCAGCTTCCCATACTCTGCCAGCGAGGAGGTGCACAAGAAGCTGGGAGGGAGCACAGCCAGGGCAGCTGACCCAAACTGGCCAAAGGGCTATGCCATACCGTATGGCGTCATGCTCAGGATATAAACCAGGGGGAGTTGGCTGGAGAGCAGTGATTGCTGCTTGGGGACGGGCTGGGCATCAGTCAGCGGGTGGTGAGAGGTTGTACCACTTGTTTTCCTGGGTTTTGTTTCTCTCTATCTTTTTGCTATTTTCCTTTTCATTACAATTTATTATAATTATTTTATTTCAGTCATTAAACTGTTCTTGTCTCAACCTACAAGTTTTCTTTCTTTTGCCCTTCTGGTTCTCTCCCCCACCCCGCCAGTGGGGGGAGGATGAGTGAGCGGCTGTGTGGTGCTTAGCTGCCAGCTGCGGTTAGATCATGACAGCTACTCATAGCATTTAGATCACAGTCTTCCTTTTTGTTGTAGGCGCTATCTTGAGGTAATTAATAATGTAATTTCTTACATCATAGGCAACAGTGTCTCAGTAACAGGGAGAATTTAAATTGTGTGACACATTCATTTCAATAGCTTGATTTTTATTTCTAAAAGATGTTCTTTACATACAGTAGTATTTAAGCTATGGTAATCTGTGCTAAGCGGAATGACTTCAGTTTTTATTCACTTCGAGCAAATGAATAGATTTTTAACCTGCTTTGACTTGATCAGAAAAAGTGCAATTACACGATAAGAGGAGGACGGTTACACTTACTTGTGCATAGTGCTTTAGACTAGCAACAGAGTTCAGCATTGACATGTGTACAAGTTAGAAGGCATCAGTTGTGTGGATGAAGTGTATGCTTTCAAAAACAGGAGGTAAGATTTTCTGTTTTCAGCCTGGAGAAGTTAAAATACTGGTTTTGTGTATAGATATGGGCAAAAGAAGTTTATTTTAGCAGTGCAATGGAAAGCATTCTCCCTTCCATGTGCTGAGACAACAAAGTACAGTTTTGATACCAAATAAACAAGCAGTGTGGGCTGTCTACTAAAGTTTTTCCTGCATTCTTTGTTTTGTTAGGTTTGTTATCTTTAGTAATAGAACGGAGTATCCTTGATAATGAAAAGCCTGGAAAATATGGGGAATTGGGTGTCTTATGAGAATTACCAAGTGGCTCCGCATGGAGTCAGTCAGGTTTCAGCACAATTCAGCCAGAACTAAGCTGTGTCCTATTAAAAAAAGAAACCTTCAGGTGTCTTTCATCTACGGAGTTTGTACTTCAAGGGTTTATTAGCTTGGGCAGAGCATGGTGTGAAAATACAAAGTAAGCTTGCACTCAGTATGTCATCCAAGCATAAAGAAATGGGCGGGAATATTTGGCTTATTAACACTGGCTGGCTGTATGCACAAGCACTTGGGTAATGTGATGCAGACGTTCTCAGGGTGCGAGGTTACAGAAACGTGGTGTTGTGAGATTCAGGTTTATTCTCAGAGCAGTACAGTGCGTTCAAAAGCTGCTGAGCCTAAACGAGTAAACTCAGCCAACTTAAACTGACCATGCAAAGAGCCAGATGGGAGTCTTTGCATTTATTATGCTTTAAATCCACATTCCAGATATGCTGCCCATGGACTTCACTTGTATAACTATGAAAATTTGTTTACAAAGTATTAATGTCCTGTGCAGCTCAGATGTTGGTAATCCTTGCCTTTTTTCACAGCTTAGTCCTTCAGGAAGCCTTTGTTTTAGGGATTGGTTTACACTAGTATTTTAGTATGTATTAGAGACAGTTTATGGACATTTTTTCATATAACTTAAGCCGATTGCTTCAAGAAATAGTAATAGGAGAAAATAATTCTGTTTTTAAAATAATTTCTTTACAGAAGGCCATTTGATATTAAAGTAAAAAATTGCTTCATCTACAGTCTCTCTAGTGTGCATTGCCACTGAAGAATAATCTGTTCAAAACTGTGGGTCTTTAGCTAGTACAGATTGGTATGTCTTAGAACAAATATAAGGTGCTGTAAAATTACAGTTAGTGCTATTCCATAGGGTTGTAAGTTGTTCTCGCACATTTCTTTTTTTGTTTGTATTTTCAATATGAAGAGTCTTTCTTTGTTGTATCTTATGTTATTCATTTGGAAAATTGAAGTCTTATGGAATATTCTTATTTTCTTGCTCAAATGTACAGGATGCATAAATTCTGAATACTAGAATAATTATATAGAAAATAGTGCACCTGGAAGACTGCCTTTTGTGAAAGAAATTAAAATGCACCTGCAGTTTCTTGTAGGAATTTTCAGTACTTTTGGACGTTCTATCCTGTGTTTTTAGAGTTCTAGAATGGTGACAAAAGAGAATGCATGAAGAATAAAACTGAGGGAACTAAATAGTTCTTTTAAATTTTCTCAAAACAATAACTTGTGTTGATTAGGGAGATACAGACTGATAGGTATATTCAGAGAAGAAAATGGTGCTACAAAGACCCAGTGTTTAATGAGATGCAGCTGAAGGAATGTTGCAAAAGAGAGATTGAAGATGAAAACCTGAGCTATTATTTGAACGTTCAGACACTGTGCACGATAGCTACCCTAATCAACAATGAAAAATGACTATGGCAGTTTTTACATTGGACATGCTTCTAATTGTTTTGTTGTTCTCCAATGATCCGGACTCCATATGCAATTAAACAGATTTTCATTAATTATTCTGAATGCTTATGTTGACAGGCGTGACCTTCCTGAATTTAATATTAAGACATCAGTTAGTGGAGATCCCCTGCTTACTTTTATCTGGAGATGAAACCCCTGTCATCAAATATCTCTGAAGCTATTCTGTTAAGTGTGGTTTAGATGCAGCAGTCTAGGGTTTGCCTATTACAATATTATTTGGCTTGCATATGTTTTTTTATTTTGTTCTCTCTTTGCTGAAAAAAGCACTGCTGTTTCATTGACCTGATTGGACTTAAAGGAAAGCAGATGCTTAACTAATAACTTTATATTACACTTTCTCACTTAAATAAAACACTCTTATCTCAGTTAATAGCAATATTTGCTCAACTTAGCCAAACTTAAATTGCACCGTTGTTAAACACCTGCATTTTATTCCTGCAGCAGTAGTTTTCTCTAGAGGTTTCATGGCTGAAGCCTTTATTTGTAGATTGTCTTAACTGACATGTAGGATCAGTAATTTCATTGAGGACTTCTACTTTTCTCCAAAGGCATTTGCTATTCCTAGATTTCAACTGGAGCTTTCACCCTTCTGGTTTAAGAGCTGTGTTGTTGGTGGGGTTTTTTTTGTTTGTTCTTCAGTGGTAGAACAGTGTTGATCTGCTGGAGGATAGGAAGGCTCTACAGAGGGATCTGGACAGGCTGGATCCAACCTTAATGATTCTATGATTGATGGTCCGAGGCCAATTGTATGAGGTTCAAAAAATGCCAGGTCCTGCACTTGGGTCACAACAACCCCAGGCAATGCTACAGGCCTGGGGAAGAGCGGCTGGAGAGCTGCCTGGCGGAAAAGGACCTGGGGGTGTTGGTCAACAGTCGGCTGAATATGAGCCAGCAGTGTGCCCAGGTGGCCAAGAAGGCCAATGGCATCCTGGCTTGTATCAGGAATAGTGTGACCAGCAGGACCAGGGAGGTGATAGTGCCCCTGTACTCGGCACTGGTGAGGCCGCACCTCGAGTACTGTGTTCAGTTTTGGGCCCCTCACTACAAGAAGGACATCGAGGTGCTGGAGCGTGTCCAGAGGAGGGCAACGAGGCTGGTGAAGGGTCTGGAGCACAAGTCTTATGAGGAGCGGCTGAGGGAGCTGGGGTTGTTTAGTCTGGAGAAGAGGAGGCTGAGGGGAGACCTTATCGCTCTCTACAACTACCTGAAAGGAGGTTGTAGCGAGGTGGGGGTCGGTCTCTTCTCCCAAGTAACAAGTGATAGGATGAGAGGAAATGGCCTCAAGTTGTGCTGGGGGAGGTTTAGGTTGGATATTAGGAGAAACTTCTTTACTGAAAGGGTAGTCAGGCTAGTAGGGTAGTCAGGGAAATGGTTGAGTCCCCATCCCTGGAGGTATTTAAAAAAAGACATGTAGATGTGGTGCTCAGGGACATGGTTTAGTGGTGGACGTGGCTGTGCTAGGTTAATGGCTGGACTTGATGATCTTAAAGGTCCTTTCCAACCTAAACGATTCTATGATTCTAATAGTGCATGTTTTCTTGCTTTCTTAGTATTGTTATATTTTTCTTCCCATAATTTTTTTAAAAAAGAAGGTATTTCCCTAAATGAAAGAGTGTTATTTATCATCTTCCATTGACTAAATAATGTGAAATTGATTAGTTGAATTATTTGACAGTGATTTTATAAAATATTTTGGGGAAATTTACTGGAGTAGTATCTTACACACTTTTACACATCTTGCTTGTTCTGTGCCTGGTTTCCAGAGCCCTTGTTCCATGAGCATCAGCAAGGCACACCTCCTTGTTCCCACTCCAGCTTTCCTTCTGGAGCATGTTCGCTCCAAAGGGAAATGCAGTGTGAGCACATACTTTTCCTCTCCTGTTTATAAATGCCTGTATGTAAAAATGTGTACATTTGCATCTCAGGTTTAGACAAATGAACTCTAAATTAACAGAGCTTTGAAGCTCACTTAGCACTGGCTTTCTCTGGAAAAATATTTCCTTTGTGCCAGCTATTTGTGTATATGTAAATATTATAAGCAACTCACTCCGTTTTGCGGAAAAACACCTCTAAAATCATATTGCTTTAAATTATTGTTATAAAAAAAAAAATAAATCACTTAAGTCCGCAGCTATTCTGACTGGTTTGGTGTGAATACTATCCTGTATATTTATTGGAACAGTTGTCAAACCTCTGGTGTCTTAAAAATAATTTTAATGCTAATCTGTTCATAAGGCACAGAAATCCAAAGGGCAAATTTCCCACTACGAAAATCATGCCTTTTGGCTTTGTTGAGATGAAATACACGTTGTATGTTAACAAGTAGCTACAAGGTATGTACGTCTTTACAAATGCATCCAATTTTGTAGCGCTGTGTTTCTGAAAGAGTAGTTGCTATCTGAATAAGATAATTGTAGCGGTATGTTCAAGGCATACTGTATGACTGTATTATCAACTTTATACTGTAAAGTGATTAACCCAGGTGGTTAGCGGCTTGCTGTATCCCTTGATATGTATCTCATTAATACTGTTTGTAGCAGATGTGTGTTCTAATGAGTGGAGCTGAATGTTCAGACAGGAGTAGGGTTGGTAAAGTAATGAGATACCAGTTTTGAAAAAGAGACACTTACCGCTAAGAATAATAAAAAGCTTTAAAATATCTGTGGCATAATTCAAATTAATACAATCAAACAGGACTAGGTTTTATAATGGTAAAATGTGACCTGAACTAAATGCAAGCTATTAAGGGGCATAAGTTATCTTCCTACATTTGTATGAGTACCTTTTTATTTTTCACGTCTGTACACATGCATTTTTAGTAAAAAATAATAAATATGATCATAATACTGTGACTGTTCAATTATGGTAAGGCAGCTATTTAAAAAAATGCAGAACAGGTAGTTCTTGCCAAAGGCTATTATATTTGAAAAATATTCATGAAAATTTCATAGCTTGCAGATATCTAAATGTGAACAAGTAGATACAGAATGTAAAGCAGCTCTTTGAGAATTGCTGTTAATTGTCTAAAAGGTGTTTGTAACACAATCATTAGGAACATCTCTGAAGTTAGTTATTTTTTCATGATTAGCAAATTACATTTTAGAAAAAAGGCCTAGTAAAGCAACATTTAACTGTATGATAAAACTGGTGGGCAAATTTTGGGATTGTGTTTATTAATCAAATAATTTTGATTTATCCAAAGCATGTAAGTTACTATATTATCAAACTTGTGATAGCTTCCCAGGTTTCTGTAGTTTAACTTTTTGTACAAATTGAAGAAAATTTCTCTTTTTGTTAAGAACTTCAAAACTATTGGCAGTTTCAGCCTCTTCAGAAACATATTTGTGACCATTACTTGAAGGAAGTACTGGGTGTGTTTTAAGATAACTTTTCATGCATGCTGTTAAAATGTAATGAAGACGAGGTAAGTTTCTCCCTGAATTTGCATGGCTAAATACTTTTTTTTCTTGCCCTATTCTTTGATTCTTTACATGATGAGATGAAGCTTACATGCATTTTTGAGAATATAATTTCCTAATATGAAAAGTTATCCAAAAGTAATTTGCAACAAGAGTAACTTGTGAAAAGATGATGATTGCTGAAGAACAGCTCTAAAAAAACCCAGAGAAAACTGAGAAACAGATTTTTGTTTTTGAAATTAAGAGGTAAGGAAACTAGCTCAAAATTACGTGGCAAGGAAGAAAAATGGTAGCCTGTCTGCAAAGGATTAAAGAAGAGCTAGTTGAATGGGTTCATGGAAAAGCTATTATCCCTGAGAGACAGGAGGAGGTTAGAGAGAAAGTTGGGACAATAAAGAGAGTGAAGGAGGACAATAAAGAGAATGAAGGAGGACAGAGAAGATTGGAGAGTAGTACTAACCCAATTAAAAAACAAATCTGTGTACTTGAGAACTCATTATTAAGAACAAGAGACCGGCTTGTCGTGAAAGCAGATCTAGGGAATGGAAAGGTTGTCTCCTGGGAGCAAAGATACTAATGTGGAGTTGAACTTGAAGGAGACTCTGTTGGGAATGAGAGAGAAGCCATAGATTAATTTTCAGATTGGTACAAATTACATGACCAGATTCTCATGGATGTGGAATTTTATGCCCAGTAGTGGAAAATGTCTGAAGTGGAGGCTTACACAATTGTTAGTGGATTCTTTCCCGATTTAGAGGAGGGGGACAAAAATGTAGGATGCTGAGATTTGACAGATGTCTTCGGAAATGGCATTAACAGGAAAGTTTAGGGCCGTTAATCACTAGAAAGCATTTGTGAGTAAAGAGCTTTTCTCAGGGTATGAGTACCCACTTTCTGGGCACCTTACTTTCTGACCCTAGGTGGCTAGTGAATAAGTGAATTATTATACATTGTATTTTGAGTGTCTTATCATTCAGTCATGTTTAGGGTTATACATGTTTATGATCTTGGGGTCAGGAAGGAGCATTTGCCTCCTGATGACAGGAGGGGCTGAAGAACCCAGACGAGAATCATCTGGGTGTCTCTAAACCATTCCTTCCTTTCCTTTCCCTTCCTCCTCTCCCCGCTTATCTTAAGAAACAGACTTAAATATTTATCAGTTTTGCACCATTGGTTGGTAATGCTGTGTGTCCCTTCCTCTGTGGTTGGGGCACATTTCTGTGGTCTGAAATTTTAAAGGACAGAAATATTCAGTGGTTTGGACACGTACTGAACAGACTTTTCAGGACCAAATGGATTTTTTTATAGGAGTGACAGGTTTTGTGAACAACTGGGCTTAGCTCAAGTGGTTTGATTCCGAGTTAAATGAGCTTTATTCAAATCATGTGCTTATGTAACTATCGGCAATGGGCAAAGCCTCAACTATTGAGTGCTGATTATGTATCATTCGTGTGTGTAGGACAGCTACTTTTCAGACATTTGTTATTATTTTCATTGAATATCTCAGAGTAGTAGTTTTAAGGGTTTTTCTGTTATTCCCATGAAACTGTCAAAATGGGATGGTATTTAAAGAGACGACTTGGAACAAAAACCTTAGTTAAAGGGTAAAGCGACTGTTGCTATTCCCCTATTCCTAACTCTGCAGTGTTTTGTTGCATGCTGCATTTTTAAGGTCTTTGGAAGGGAAATACAGTTTTTGTTTACATGGCATAGTCCCTCGTGGTCCTTTATAATTATTTTAACTAGTTCTTTAAGAGAAAACAAGCTTGCCCATTTTTAAACTAGTTCTGTAGTTCTGCTTCTACAGCTGGAAGAACCTTGGTTTAGGATGAGTCTGGAATCTATGTGGGATTTATTTCGCTGACTTTATTTTGAATAATATACTTAATTGGAGATAGCATGTATTTTGGCTGGAAATTGAAGGTGTGAAAGTTATTAAAACGGTTGTGATAAAGCTTTCCCCCCGCCTCCAGTCAAGATTAAGAGCTATAGCTTTGATAGACTACAGTATTAGTCAGTTGTTAGGAATCCGCAGTTTAGCTTTTAAATGTGTAATGATAACAAAATGTCAAGCTTCTGCAAAAGCATATAAAGGTCACATATATGATTCTGGATTATAATGTATAAACTGCCTTTCTAATGATTGCTGAAAAGAGCAATTCATAGATGTTAAGCACTCTAAACAGCATTCCTCTTAATTTTCTGAAAAAAGCAGATGCCTAATTCATGGTTTTATTTTGTATGTTTAGGTAGGTGGGGAAGAGAAGATGGGATGGGGAAGCAGGAATGATGTGTTCTGAGACTAGAAAGTTGAGGGTTTAGTAGCTGAGATGTGAGTCTGCTCATTCTACATCTTAATAATTATCCCTTATAGTTGTGTTGGGCAATAGATTGAGATTACTAGACTGATACAGTCTGTTTCCCACAGCATTAGAACCCATGAACATTATATGCTTACTTGAGTTTTTATGTGAGAGTGCAAAAATAAAACTTTGATTAGTTGAGGTAAGAGTAAGAGCACTTCCAGCATATTTAGCGTGACCCCTGTCTCAAGGTAAAGACATTCTAGCTCAAGGTGAAGAAGTTTTAGCACAAGGTGGCCTCATCAACTCCACGTGTTGACATGTTGTCAAAGGGCACATTCTCCTTTTATCCTTTTTTATCTGTTGTACAAGGAATGAGAGCATGCGTCAACTTTGGCTAGCAGTGTGAGTTTGACAGTAGAAAAGGAGATGTCAGATTTTTGGTAGCCAGACTCATGGACGTCACCAGATAACTCATTGCTTCTGTTTAACCATATCGATTATGAACCAGGAGAGGTCTCTCTTGATTGGGAGACTGTAGGTCAAACGGGGCAGCACAGAGTGTCATAAGGTGTTAGGCTAGTATCTGGAACTATTGGGTATAAATATTGTTACTCCTAAGAAGTTCCCACAAGGCAGGGAGATTTGAAGTAGAGATGTATATTATAGTCTGTTAGTTTCACAGCTGTTGGGCTAGGCTGAAATTGTTTTTTGTCTTAATGCTGCATTTGGAGTGGGTGGAGTGGGTGGTTTGGGGTGGGTGTTTTTTTTTTGTTTTTGGTTTTTTTTGGAGGGTGGTGGCGATGGTGTATTTATTTATTTATTTATAAAGGCACTTCCATATCACTTTGCTGCTTCTCCATCTCCTGAAGTCTGTTTTTTAAATCATTGAGTCAATGTAGAGGAATGAATAAATAGGTGTGACAGAACGTGTCATCCCCAGTCTGGATCCAAATTGACTCGAATGGCCAAAGAAGGCATTCTTACTCTAGGTTGTGGTCTTTCATTTCTATGTGCCTGCAACAGTGTCAAGACTCTGAAAAGAAGTGGTAGAAGGAAGCTGTTGTTTTTGTGTCCCTTTCTTAAGTGGTTAAGGAGCACTGCTGATGTGATACCTTACAGAAAGTACATTTTGTGAAGTAGCAGGCTTGATGCTTCACAGTTCTGAAGCCTTTTGACAGCTTACAAAGTTTTATGGTCACAATTCTGAGCTCTTTAAAAAGTACTACTTAATTGATTATTCATATATAACTATTTGAATATTTGGACAGATTGTCTTCTAAGCAAGCTCTTTTGTTTATTTATAAATAGTTAATGCATTAAAATGCTTACTATGTAGCTTGTGTTATGAATACTAATCTTATAGTATTCAACTGTAGTCCTAAAAATGTTCTAATTAGATCAAGATAAATGGTGTGCCTGTGTGCGTACCTGATGTTCAGGCGACAAGTATCAGTGATTACTGGTTGATTTATTTTTTTTTTTTTTCCTTTCTCCCAGACCATTTTTAATAGTGGAACAGCGCGTCCTGCGCTGCTGGTTCTCTTGGGGGGATTACGGGCACATCCATGAAGTGTAATGGCTTAAGCTTATTCAGGGAAGAATGACATTCAGTTTGTAAAGTTTAACGATACAAATATCTAGGGCAACCCTTTCCCTTGGAGCTGATCTTCTAATCTGTGAGCAGAAATGGCAGTTGTGCTCTTCTGTGGCTTGTGCCTGTGATGTAGACAGAATTGACCCAGCATATGTTCTGGCATAAATCAGGTCAAAGTTAAGGGAACCTCCTTTTTCACAGCTGTGATACTCTTTTCTTGACTGCTGCGTTACGGGCCTTCATGAGAGGTGTTATGGTTCTCTTGCTTGGGGAAAGAAGGAATGTAACTACTTGTCATCTGATGCTAAATTCATTTGTTTTTCTCTCTTGTACCATTGTGTAACTGCTGCTTTGCATTTTTTTTTTTTTTGAGCCTGTTGCTTCAGGCATGAAGTCCCTCTAAATCTCCAAGATATTTTCAGACTAAAATTTGTGGAGGAGGGATGGAGTCAAACAAGTTCAGGCAAGCTTAAAGCTCAATATCTGCAATAGATAATAATAATAAAAAACAATAAGAGAATTCAGTAGTTCAGTCAAGCTTGAGGTATAATTTGTTCCATTAATCTTATAGCTTTTAAAAAAAAGTAATCAGAACATTATACTGCACAGTTGTTTTCCAATAGTGATCCTCCCTCTAATGTAGAAATGTACTTTAATATGTACTTGACCACTTACCATCATTAAAAGTCGGGCAAAACAAAGAGAATCTAGTATTTAAAATAAATCTGTTCGTATACAGATTCTGTTACTGGGTCACATCTTTTCTAGCTAGTTAACAAGTCTTCTTTTGTTTTACACCAGATGTGTCATAATGCACTGTTAGAACTCCTCAATATGTACTTGTTCTACATTAATTTACCCTTTGTTGTAGGTCAAATAATGATAATGAGAAGACTTCAAATTTAACCCATAAGGTTTAATATCCTTTTAGAAACAAAGAAACAAAACCCCCACAGCACTCTAACTTAATTAAAACCCTGGAAGGCAGTCAAGAAAAACACTGTAACTGGATAGTCTTTTTTAACCTTGCTGAATTCTTGGTTTTACCAGCTCTGTTGCAGAGTTTCACAGTCTAATAATACTTCAGATAGAAAATGTAGTTTTACATTGGTTTTGAATTTGCCATCTGTTAAATTAATTAAAAGCATCTTTATCCTTGATTTGTAAAACAGGAAAAACTGAAGTTTGAACTCAGTCTAAACTATGATACTTTATTAGGAGAAATGATACCAGTTTCCACACTTACGCATTTTTGCATGCTCCATAGTATTACCTTTATCTGCTTTATTCAAAAACTGATTTCCCTATTAATGCTGGTGCACATAGTATCTCAGGTGAGGGGGTGCCAATAAGTTCTATAATGATGCAACTGTATTATGTACCATCCTATTAGTTATGTGACCTAATGATTTGTTTGCTGTTTTTTTTGACTGCAGATGCATTTCTGTGCTCTGACTGACCTCTAAAAAGTAGCTGCTATATCAGCTTTCTCAGCTGACAGAGTTAATTTAATTAATCTTAATTCTGAAGATTTCTGTAGTAAACGTAATCTTCAGACTCACTGCCTCACTTTTGATGATTTTCAGGGTCTTAACAGTCACAAAAAAATTCTTCTCTGGACCTTGGGTTGTCCAGGGGAGCAAATGAAAAGGGTAATTGCATTCAGAGTTTAAAGGAGAGTGGTGGTAGGCAAGCATAAGAAAAAGAATTTGATGCTGAGTGAGATAACAGTGGAGGAGACTGACAAGTAGTAAAGATTATGGAGATTGAATATGTGTATAAGCTATGGGATATCTGTTATCCTACAGTGGTAACTTGCACAAAGTGTATATGTGCAGGGAACTCCACCTTAACGATTTTTGTGGAATTGAAGTTCTGTGGTCTCAAATAAGCAGGATGAATTGATGAATATCAATGTCAATACCTGGAGGTATTTAAAAGACATGTAGATGTGGCACTTAGGGACGTGGTTTAGTGGTGGACTTGGCAGTGTTAGGTTAACGGTTGGACTCGATGATCTTAAAGGTCCTTTCCAACCTAAATGATTCTATGATTCTATGAATATGGAAATTAAGCGTAGCCCTTTCATTGTGATATATGAGGTGATCAGTAAGACAAAAAAATGAATTTTTTTCCGTACTAGCATCAAGTCAGGGCAGCAGTAGCTTGAACATGAACATGAAGCTGGATATTGGGAACCTTCTAATTTCTCATGAAATTAGGCATTGGCTTAGCAGATACGCTAGGATAACTTTCTTAACTGTAACGTGAGTATTGGAAAGCAGTAATTGTTTAGGAAAGATGCAAAATAAAGTTTGAGGGATATTATTTTCGTAATAACTGAAGGATAAAAAAATGTTACGGAGTTCAGGTTTTAAAAAAAATCACTACAGGATTGTTAAGGTAAACTTCTGAGTTACTGCTGAATCTGCTGCAGATACCCAACCTGATCAGAGTTGTCACTATGAGCACACTTTAACATCTAATGCAAGCTGAGTGTCTAGATCTCCATTGATGTAATAAGAGTTTAGCCAACACAGTTATTGAAGCCTAGGGAACTATTTATGTAGCGTAAAAAATGTAGACACCTTACAATTATGAAACTTAATCAGAAGCTGAATTCTACCCTCTTTCGAGGGTGGAGAATTGGTGAAGTATTTTGACCAGTGACAGATCCAGGTGCTTCTGAACGTAATAAGAGATACATGAGGTACCTTGACTTACTAAACAGCAGCCTAGTAACACAGTATTTTAATAACGAGGAAAAAAAAGTCTTGATTGTAGAAGATAAGTTTGGGTCATTGATGAAAAGGCTTTGCTTTAAACTTAGAACATTATGATTGTAATGAGAGGTAAAAAGAGATCAACGATGTAGGTTCTCTCTTTCCAAAATGACAGACTTGGATAAATTAAGGGAAGTAGTTAATGGAATCAGAAGGACTGAGGAACACGGTCTTCAGTATAGATGAGGAATGGCATTTCCTCTGAGTTCAACCATTTTGGTAGGAGTTTGTATACTGTGTAAAGGGAAAATAGTTTTTTTTGACACAGGATCAGTGGTAGATCTCATGCTTCTGGACTCCGACAAATATTTCACTTATTATAGAGATTGAGCCTAATGAAGATTGCTAGAATTGTAAGATAGGTAAAAATGGATTGAAAGAAAACGGCAGTGGATGGTTTTGGAAGAAAATACATAGCAAGCCACAAGTGGAGATCCTGAATATTAATTTTATATTGTCATTAAGAATTTTGAAACAGAAACCAAGTATGTTCTGACAAACAAATGAGGGAGACAAGCCACTGAATTCACTGAGGAGCAGAATAATAAAAGTCAAAGGATATTTAGTTGTAGAAAATGCAATGTCATGAATAAGAAATATTGGAGCTGGAGGCTGTTAATTGGAAATGACTGTCAGTCAGTATCTAAAGGGTTTTTTTGGTTTAAAATACTGGGGAGACTGTTGATGGCAGAATTTAGCCTACAAGTATGTGAGAGAAATATAAAGTGTTGGTATATCCAGAGCAGACTAATTTCCAAGGGCCTGTGTGTGTGGTTTTTAAAATTTTTATTTAGAATTTGGATTATCAAGTCAAATACATAATTCTACAGCTGCTTATGTGTAACAGAGTTTCTTATAGGCTGATATGCTATGCACTTGTGCAGATAAAAATGCATGCAGAAGTTTGAAAATGGTATTTGTGACAGAGCTGTCAGTGTGCTGATTAAAAAGACATTGTTTTCCTTTTGTTTACACACTGAAAATAATACTGTGAGTCTTCACATAACTTCCTGTGTTAGTGTCCCTGTATCCAGGCTTTGTCAACCTTCAGGAGACATAGTTTGAAGCAGTGACCATTGCCAGCAGCAATTAATATAACAGAAGCAAGCAAGCTGAGCCTTCCCCATTCATTGGGACTTCAGGGTGTATTGCTCCATCTGCCACAGGCCAGCTTCAGACTTGTCTGATTTAAACTGTTACTCTAGATCCAGCACCGTCTGGATTCAGGCCAGGACATGGAACCGCAGTGGCTTAGTGACACAGATTGATGATCTCCTACTGTCCGTGGATAGAGGGCAGTCATTAATTTTCATTCTCGTGGCCCTTTCTGCAGTGTTTGATGCATCTGGCCAGAAGTTGATGCTGTCTTGCCAGGAGGGAGTGGCAGGATCCAAAGTAAAGCGCTAAAGTGGCTTGGCCTCATCCTAGGTGATTGATTTACGGAGTGGCGACGTGCTCGTGACTTTGAAGTGTTGCCAATCATAAAAGGAAATTAAGAAATTGAAATGATATCTGCAACAGGATTTCGTTGTTGCCTCTGCGTCAGCGAACATATTAGCGATGCTAATTGCTATTCTGAGTTGGGAAATGCTTATTTGTGTGGGAGGGCAGTGCTTTCACAAGATTGAATTCTAGGCTGTGTAATGAACTCCCCTGGGAATGGAGAGTTGCTGTGTGTTTTGTGCTTAGAGTTGATGATGGAATTTCTTACATTTTGCATTCTTTAATGTTACAATACAGACACAAGCATATTTAAAAAGGAAAAAAAAAAAAAGCAATGACGACGATACTGTGTTGAAATAACGGCTTTGATATAGCCTGTCTAAAGATATACTGTGGGGCAAAGAAAGCTCCTAGAGGAGCTGAATTTTTAAGCTTCCTTTAAAAAAATATTTCTAATCCATTTGCTACTTGCAGAGTTTTTCAGAAAATTATTTTTGTGTTGAACTCAAACTCAAAAGATGAGTTCTCAAAATTTGAGGAAGCTGTGCTATATTTTGTTGTTACACTTAAGGTTTTAAAACCCATATGTGGTACAAAATTAACGTATGTAACCTTATTGCTAGGATGGTTGCTGGGGTTTCGGCTGAAGGAAACAAGTTAAACATAGGTAAGGCACATCATAAAACTGAAGTCAATGGCAAATCTTCTGTGAATTTCGAGGAGATCAATTTCACTGTAAATGTGTTTTGGCATCTACTATGCTGAATGTGAGGTACTGTGTTGGGGGGTATTTTCAAAGCTGGTTTTTTGAATCCTAATAAGCTGGGAAAGAGGATAGAGGCCACATGCTCTGATGGCTGCAGTGTTGGATTTGGAGCTTTGGGAGACACAGTTCTGTTCTTGTTCCTGATTCTGAATGACTCTAGGTTGAGGGAGACTGAGTAATTTGCCTTATTTTGCCTTAAATAATATTTTCCTGAAATGTACTTTCAAATTCAATGGTGAAAAATACTAAACGTCCACACAAAGGGTAAACCTCAGTTTTTAACTTACCATTTTAAAGTCAAGTCAAGCTCAAGTCAGCTTCAGAATTGTGTAAAAAAAACAAAAACCCACCACCATGACCACCAAAACAAACTAAACTAAAAATGGACGTTTAATAAAATGATCCTTCTAGCATGTATTTTGGGCCCAACTGATGTGGACTGCATGAACAGGATATATGCGGAGGCAAATGAGCCTTTGAAACAGTTGCCTTTATTTGGGTATGCTAAAAATAATTGATTTCTGAAGACAAAACTTTTCAAGATGGTATTTGGTGGTTGACATTTTTTGAAGTTTAAAGATTAAAGTTATTAATACTCTGGTAGGTGATTCGGAGATCTGCTTGTCTAATGCCAAGAGCTGTAACTCTTTGCTAATGAAATTTTCATCCTATTTCCTGAATTACCATCTTAATACTAATGTCCAATTAGAATTAATAACGGACCTTGCCTCGGGACCAGAAGTGAATGAAAAGTAGCTTCTAATGAAACTTCAAATTTTACCATTTCTATGACTGTAGGTATTTTATCTGCTTGTGAGATTAATCTGTGCAGACACTGTGACCCTTTTTTCTTTAACTCACTTGTCAGAAGTCTTGTTGCAGTGGAAACTGGCTGATTTGTAGTGGTTGGATTGGCAGTTTGGGGCGGTGATGTTTGTCGCCCAAACACAATTCTCCGCTTTGATGTATAGTTATCAAAGGTGAATGAGCAGTTCTGTTATTGCTCTTATTGCTGCTCCACTCTTGCTCTTTTATTCACTTGTCTTGTTTTAAATTCAGATTGAGCCATCTGACACAGGACCATGTCATCTTGTGTACTCGTGCAGAATCTGATACAATGGGGCCTGGTTACTAATTGGAGCTTTTGGGTGCTCACACAATGGAGATAATTAGTAATAAATGTACAGCTGTAATAGCAAGTAGTGTGCACAGTATGCAATACGATGCATGACAGTTAAGCTCCTATGTGCTGTTTTAGTTCCTATTCAGTGTATTTGAGACGTTCTTCTTTCTTTGCCTATGTGGTGTTGCCCAGAGGTGCGCTCTCTATTCTGCTGTAAGTGCTTTGGCTGCTAATACCTTAATTAACTTCTTCAAATATAACCAGTCAGGGCACATCCAGATAGTATTCAGAAATGTACTGATCAGCAGTCTACAAGATTTCTTCAAGAAAGCTTGAAGTGTCATCTGGAGAAAACTTAAAGCTTGATGTTAAGCACATGAACTTATGCTTTTTGAGTTAAACACGCGAACAAACGAAAAAACCCACCCACCCACCCAAAACCCCTCATTAATTAATACATTCAGTTTCACCAAAAACTTGGCATGGTTGCATATCTCTTATGCTTCTTGCGTGTTTTCAGTTATTGGCTGCTCATAGAACACTTCTGGTTGTCAGTCCATCTTTGACCAAATTTCTTCTATCTTACGTCAGTAATAGTTAGAACTTTGGCAGATTTTGTTGTTTGGACCACATTCAGAGGGTTTTTTTCAATAGTCTGTTAAACTGGGGAGTGGAGGTGTTTTCAGGCTTTCAGCTTAAAAAAAACCTGAACAAACAAAACTCTTTCCAAACAGGTATGTCTGTGTCAGTCTTTCTCAGGCAGAGACCTTGTTCAGCTTCTAAGTTACGCAAATATATTATCATGAGACCCACATCAAATGGGTCTACATTAAGGTAATTTATTGTCCTGAGACCAATTTGGTTTTTTTTCGGTTTTGTTTTTGGTTTGGTTTTTTTATGTCTTCAAAGTAAGGATATGTTGTTTCTCAGTAGCTCTCTGAAGTAAGATGTAGTTGTGATTCCTGGTGACCTTTGATTGGAAATCTTTTGCATGCAGTCGTAAGACTTACCGTTGTCCCTGCCATTTAGAATTTACAGTATAAACAGCTAACAGTGACAAATTTTAAAAAGAGAAAGAAATCATGAGAGAAGAGATGGAACGTTAGCGCTGTGCTTTGAAAGAGAAGGAATCTCACCACTAGTGATTGGTGGGTGTCCTGATCCAATGTCGGGAGAGGTTTCGATACGATCCCAAGGACGAGATTAAGACGCAAACGAGGTCAAATGCCGTACAACCTTTTGACTTTATTTTGGCGAACGAAGGGGTGAGGACTGGGTAGGGAGATGGGGGGAAAAAAAAAGGAAAAAAAAAAAAGAGAGAGAGAAAGAGAGAAAAATAGAAAAAGCGTGCTCAGGTGGGTGAGAAAAGAGCCACGTAGGGGAACTAGCTACCGCCACTCCGAGTCCGGTGTTGTCCCGTCGATCAAAGGTCCAGTCGGTCCAGCCTCTGTGTCTGCAGGAGCAGCTTCCAAGGATGTGCATGGTGAAGGACGAGAAGAGAAAAAGAGGACCTCAAAAGGCGCACACGGTCCTTTTATAGGGCCATGCACATGCGCAGACCTGCTCTGCGCACATGCAGTTTGCGCTTCTGCTTTTCGCGCCCTGGTCTCTGCGCAGGTGTGCGTGCAGTCCATGGCCCCGCCTTTCGCGTCCTGGTCTCTGCATGGGCTGTGGTGGTTTCGTCGGGGGCTGGATGTCGGACCCAGAAGATGGCGGTAGAACGGCAATGTCGAGACGATTCTGGTTAGTCCTCGACAGTGGGCTATCCAGCTACCAACTCTTGAGTAAATTTCCATAGATTTTGAGTGAATCTTTGAATCCATAGATCTTTGAGTGAAAGATCTAGAGAAAGTGGTGGTGTGCTAATCTTACTTTTGATGTTAGACTAATAGATTTTGATGAAACCTTCTGTGTGTCATCTGAATCTGTAGATGTTTTAGGCAGCTGAAAACAAATCTTTTAACTGTTTGTCATTTTTGTTTTTTTTTTTCAAAGCAGTTATAAGATCTCCTATTGTATCACATTTGTAATGATGATGCAAGTATGGCTTTTTTAGGTGCTAGATCTCTTGAAGCATTAGAACTTGTTTCTGGTGCTATTTTGTCATTGAGGCAAATTACAATGAAAGCATGTACTTAAAACAGCAATGAATATGGGAGTGCAGAGATGTCCAATTAAGCTTATTTAAAAAATCAAAAGTAAAGTAGTGTGCATATTTTTTTGATAGTTACACACCTCTTCTTCCCTCCCCATGGATTCTTTAATTTTTGAGAAAAACACAACATGCTCTTTAAAATTAGTTTTAGTTTTAAATAAATTTACATGGTTTGAAAAAACGAATATTGTCTGTAGATTATTCTTGTTTCTGAAGAACTGGCGCCAAGTTATCTAGTTGAATGTATATTGAATTATTTTTTTCATAAAGCATCTCATGTGCAGCTTTCAGCTCTCCTAATGTTGCATTGATTTAATCTACTCCCCCCTGCCCCGACTTTAGGTTTTCTGCTCATGTATGTCTTGGGTTTTTTGTGGGTGTTTTTGGTTGGGTTTTTGGTTTTTTTTTTTTTTCTTCTTCTTTTAGTTTCATGCAACTGATATGTAACGTCTTAAAGTACTCGTCTTGTGTGTGGAGAAACACAAGTTGTACTGATCTGTAGTGAATTATGACTGTGGTCGTAATACTGAAAGAAAGTATTTATTTAAGCTGCATGGGTGGTACTGTGTTCCTGTAGTCAGATCTACTGATTTATAGAGGTAGGATCTGTGCAGACAACAGGACAGCTGCGTGTGTAGACCATTTGCCTGTGGGGTTTCTGGGGGATGCTTGCTGCTTTGTTTTGACAGCAGAGATCCTGTGGGCATTAGTTGTAAGAGCAATGGTGAATTTTAGAAAAGAGTAGTGATAGCTCGTTATTTCTGCATAGCCAGGACTTTCCAAGGAGAAATGGATAAATTATGAAAAGTGCCCCCCCCCCCGCCAGTATATTTACAAGTATGAAAAATTATTTGCTGAATGAGTCTTTGAAATATGCTTGCTTTCTTTCAAAATATTCTGATGTGGATAATGAAACTCCTGTCATCTTTTACTATTAATCAAGTGTTTCCCTATTCTGTGCTGTCAAAGAAACTGTACTGCAATCCAGATGGGTTAGTTGCTCTGGGAAGGTTTGTGTCCCTTCCCTGTTTGTATCAGAGGCTATTCAAGAACATTAAATGCTGTGAACTTTTAGAACCACTGAACTGTCTTGACAGTTGGTAGTGCTCCTATTTTCTTCTCTTCTTGGGTTTCTGTGATTTTGACTTTTCCCAGTAGAGCTTCTGTAATAACATTTGTGCTTTTAGCACGCCTGTGTGCAAGGTGAAATGAAAGGATCAGTGAAAGAAAGCTCAGCTCAGGGTTACGCTCTCAGTTTTGGTGTAGACCACCAACACGGTTGGTTATGGCATGATCAGGCATAAGTTCAGTTACAGCAGCTCGGGTGGTAATTAGTAAAACTGGTGTAACTCAGGTTTGACTGAGAACCAAACTTGGACTTATTTTCGAGTCTTCATGTCAGCTTTCTCTCTCGTATGCTTATTTTTTGACACTGCTGTTAAGCTGTGGTGTTTCCTGTCTGATCATTTGATCACATCTTGATAACGATATGGTTCTTTTCACTGGTCTTACTTAGTGCAATCTCACCTTGTTGGTTCCAAAAAGGCACTTTTGTAGTCTTTCTTTGCTTTGCCAACAGCTTCTGTCTTCCTTTATCATATTAGATTCAAGCTGCTAGTCTTCACTTTCAGCTGCTTGTGGTTACGCTCAGCACCTTTATTACTTCTCATTCACTGCCAAGATGTTGAGTTGTTGCAGCTGGCCTTGGATACTAGTTTCCACTGAAATTTCTTCAGTTTATTTTCTGCAGTCAGAAGGTGTGCTCTCCTAGGCTGCTGCACAAGTTTGAGAAGACCTTTGTCTGCACAGCTGCTTGTTATTCTTCCTGAAACTCTACTTTAGTGCTCTTGTTGCGAAGATCAAAGAAAACTTTACAAAAGTAACTCAGGTGTATTACAGCTGTCATGCTGTTTAGCGTCTTTTGTGTTTTTTTATCTTTTTTCCACTGCTTTTTTCTTTCTACTTGTTCACTGTTTTGTTTTTCTTGTATATAGAATGTTATCTCTATAGAGCACTCTTCTGTGGGATTAGCACAGAGAGGTCTAAATTAATGACTTGGGCTCCCAGTACTGTCATAATGTAAAGAAATTTTTAGAAATTTTGGATGTCTGCAGCTGAACCAAGATCACAAGTTGCTGGTTGTAGTGTAGTAGGCTTTGGGGTTTTCTTTGTGTGTAATGTGAGAGGAATATACCTTGGCTAAGTTTGTCAGTGTTTTAATGACAAGTGGCTCAATAGTTGGCTGGGACTTTGGAATACTGAAGTGTTAGATAACCAGTGATAGACAGGAAAGGTGTTTTGGATGAAACTCTGCAGCTTTATACCAGGCAAAGTTCTGGTCCACTTAATACAGGAAAAACTGGAGTAAAAGATCTTTTAGCTGAATCTAACTGAATTAGGCTCATGTATTTCTTACAGCATTAAAACCTCTGTTATTTTTAATAGGTTTTCAGGCATCATTTTATCTGGACACAGCAACATTCTTTTATATATATGTATATAGTCTGAAATTTTGTCTTGGAAGTATCTTCTTTGTGATAATTGCATTGAACTAAATTATCTGCTTTCCTGAAGCAATAGTTTTAAACTTTTAACTGTAAAAAATTCATTCTAAAATGCCTTTTTTATAACGTCTGTTGTGATTACTTTTTTTTTTTTTTTTTTTAGCACTTAATATAAATCAGAATGGTAGAGATTTAGAGGATATACCTTTAAGTATAGTATCTTAACATTGCCTTTGCAGGTACATGATGCTGATTGATGGCAAGAATGAAGTTTATATGATTGATAGAGACAATTCGATTTTTCATGTATCTAATCTGGAATTTCCGTTTCGTAAAGATCTTCGCACACATCTAACAAACACTCTTCTGGATGGGGTAAGGAGCATACTGTATAATTATTGTTACAATTTCAGTGCAGTTTGCTTTTGTTCAGAAACATGGCCAAGTTTTTAGGCTTGGATCAGTGAATCATGGGATTTCAGGAGTAATATAGACTCAGTCACTGGCTGAATGTGGGAATCACACTTCATAAAGAATTTCTTATCTACAGAATAGCAGTGATGACTGCTCTGGGGGGAGCTGTTTGTCTTTGAAATAAATCAAGGTATTGAGATGACATTCTCTGAATATGAGAAAAGGCTTGAAGAGAATCTAAAGAAATTGCAGAACCTTGTCTCTTGTTATAGCTTTATATTTTGATACAGTAAACATGGTCATTTTGATCCGGTTAATGTAAAGATTTCTAAAATTTGATAAAATTTTCATCATCCTTTGCTAGACTTGTGAATTGATGTCTTTGCTTCTGTCACCATTATTTTCAGCTGATCTGAATTATTGACTGATTTAGAAATGGCTTAGTTATATTTGTTTAAGACTAAAACATTTCTAAGTTGTCGTGCTAATTTTCATTATGTAAACTTGCTAATGAACTTTTAAGCTAGTTGTAAAACAAGCTGTAAAACATCTGTGTTTGTTGTTTGAAGGCTGGCCTGGAGTATTCTTGGTAAACTTTTCAGAACAGTAACCACAAGTAGAGATTATTCCTTTCTTGACTTTCCTATTTTAGATGAGCAAAAGAACTTCATTAGCTCTTGCACTAAATACCTATCAATGTAGATGAACCCAGTTTCCTAGCATGTTGCAGTAGCGTTGGAGGCTCTCTGCATTGCGGTCACTCTTGCTTGCTGAAGTACTGAATCTCTGGGATGATCTTCCATATTGGTCTTCTGAAGCCTAATGCACCTTTCTGATACGGGAGACCATATTGTTAACTTTCTTTCCTTTCTCAGGCCTTTGTTGTCAGTATCCTTCTTGAAATGATGCTTCTGTGAATGATCTGTCTTACTGAGCACACATTTACATGTGAAGCATGTATAAATTGAATCTCTGAGGATAATTATTGCAAGGAACAATGTACGGTCTCGGGGACAGAGAAGCAGATAATGGAATATTTTCTACCACCTCTGCTTCACTGAAAAATTGAGAGCATAATGCAAGAAATGCCATGCTGTCAGCTCAAGAGTGGTTGCACAAGCTGTCATGTCTGGTAGGAGCCTCTTCAGCCAGGCAGCTTCTTAATGACGTACATAATAATATTCTTAATGACATAGATTAGGTTCCATACTGTTGAGATAAAAAGCCTGGTACCGTTTTTTTTTTCCCCTGCTCTTTCTAAGGCTCTTGAGAAAATAATGGCTTGCCAGTGTCCATATTGTGCAACCCTACAACCCTAGGTGTTTTTCAGCTGCTCTTTTTTTTTTTTTTTTTTTTTTTTGGCATTTCAAACCAGATGTTTTAGTAAGGATGGCTAATATGTACATGGTGGAAGACAGGGATGCACATATATTGAGATATGTGCATAAATGTGGCTGTGGGGGCGTGGGAGAGGGCTCTGCTCTGGTGTGTTGTGTTTCCCGGATTTATAGTTAGTCGCTTACGAATAAATTAAGTTCTCTCAGTTACCCAGGACATGAACTATAACTTCACTTAATTTGTTGTTTTGTAAAAATTTGACTGTTACAGTGCATTTCAGTATTTCACTTTATTGGCATGAAATTAGTCTTACTGTGATTCTGCCCTCCCCCTCCTCCCTGCCCAGTTTTTTCATGAAGTGGAAAGCAAAATGACATTAAATGAACAAGTATTGGTTGAACGAAGTACCTTGAGATAAAACTAAAACCTTTCAATGAATAAATACTTTTCATAGTACCGATTTCTTAATTTATTTAAGTATGGTCAGTTAAAAAAAAGCTGTTCATGGAATATTTTTCTTTTCAATTGAAATATCTTTCAACAGGTTTGAGAATAAAATTTGTCTATTATTTGAAGCATCAGAACAGCTTAGCTTCGTAATTGAATATTTGTTTAATGTTGGTGCCAAAGGATGATTTCCATGACTATTCCTTTACTCTGGGGATATATGCATGATTTCTTTCTTTTTTTTAAACCATGGGAAGAAAAATTTGGCTTCTTTGTGTTAACATATTTTGCTAATTGGTGCTGAAGGGCTGTTGAAGTTAATTCTTTAATTACAGGTTGAATACTATAAGTAAGTTCATACTTACTGCCCTTGAAGTAGCTTTCTCTCTTTCAGAGAATGAAAGTATAGAATGAGGTGGCCCAATTGGCATTGCTTTACAGTAATCTTAAAAAATATGAGAAAGAAGGAAGGACAAAAGAGAGGTATCAGTGCCAACCAGCAAAACAACTACTGGTGTTAAGAATACAAAAGATTAGGTAATTTCCCCTAACTTTATTTAGAATGACAGTGTATATAAAACTTTCATAAAGGCAGTTTCCATGAATTCAGCGATCTATTAACTTGCTTTAAGGCTTCTGGTGTAAGCCTTTCATGTGGTTGTCTTTGAGAATTTCAAATGCGTTTACAGTTCACTTCAGGCTGAAATTACTTGCAAACAGTTCTTACGATGATCAGGTACGTCTTGGGTGTTGAGAGATCTCCTGCAATACTCCATGCTCATCTTCAGCTCTTCAGTTGTGGTTGTTCTCCTGGCATGGAAGAAAGCTTTTTGCAAAGCTCATTAAAGCTAATTTGAATATTACCTACAGGTGACTAATATAATATGAAGTATTCCTTTAGAAGCCAAGTGTTTTGCATCCATACTGGTAGTGAGGGAATGCATAGATTTTTGTTCAAGTGTTTTGGCTGTCATGCAAGAAAACTAATTAGTTACTTTCAGGAACTTTCTTGGCATTCTGCTTAGCTTTGGAACAGTTGAGTAGAAAATGCAGAGGCATTCTTAGGCTTGAAATAGTTTTTACAGGTTTAATACAATTTTGTATATATTTTATTTATATATAAAATTTTGTTCACACTCGAAGACTTAGGAGGACCAAGGACTCCAAAAGTGGAGAGTGAGATTGAGTTATGTTTTTGTATCAGTACAGACCTCGCTTATTTGTAAGCTCTCTCAGAAATGGCATAACTGACAACTTTTTCAGTTTGCAAAGGCTGGTACTTTGTGCAAAACAGATGTTGGGGGGGGGGGGGGGGGGGAAAAAGCAGCTCTTTTCATTCCCGAAATACAGCAGTGGCTGGAATTGTGTTAAAGGTAAACGGACAAAGGAAAGGCAAGGCACAGGAAGAAAAGGAACAATAAACAGATGTGTGATTAGGTCTGATTCCATACTTCGTGTCAACAAAAAATACATTCTGCAAGTGGCTGGTAAAATAAGATCCTCTGCTTTGTGATGAAATTTTGGATTATTTTAAGTCCAAGTTGCTTGCTAGATATGCGATTCAAGTAAAAAAGAAAAAGTCCACGTGCTGTCAGTCCAGCATTGTTCTTTTGGTACTTGTCCAGTTAAAAGCTCTTAGCACAGCGGCTGTTTCTGCTATGCTGTAAGACTATCCTCTGCAGCACCAGAAGATAAGAAAAGGAGGTGAACACCAGCACAGTTTAGCCAGATTGCATCGAAGAAACTGGCCATTGGACCTTGTTCTGCAAGCCCACAGGTTAAGCTAGTACCTAAACTAGCACCTAATGGACAAGTGGTAAAGATCATACTTACTAGCAGTGGTAATTTTAAAACACACAATAGTGGATGTAAATCTACAGGGGGTTTATAAAAGGAAATGCATGGATGCAGGTGCATCTTATGGATACTTTTCTGTTCTATTGCTGTGTCATGTGAGTGGTTTTGTGTTTGTTTTTAGTTATCTAAAAATTGGCTTAAATATAGCCTTATAGTATCAGGTTATTGCTCAGATCAGAATGAGTGAGTTTGAATGTGATCAATTTCTCAAATACTACATTTTCCCAACAGTCTCTGAACTTGTCTTTGAGGTCTGTTCCCTGAGGTGTTTTTCAGTTCTCATAATTTCAGGGAAGATTCTGAAATCAGACTGTTAAATAATGATGTGTTAGAGTATTCCTAATCTGCATCGTTCTTATGATCACTTTACAGCTTTTGCCTTATGACAGTTGTATTGGTATAACTAATGGAGCAGTGAATGTTGTTGTCATGATGGAGATGAGTAGTGCAGGAATTTGTCATCTCTGCTTCTAAGGCATATTGTGCTATTGTTTATTTGCTCTGGTAGCTGGGATTTCAGTCAGGATGTGAAAGGAGAACAAGAGGCAGGGGAGGAAGAAAAGAAGTGAGGACGTGAGGGAAGAGGCTGGTTTGACCAGTAATAGAGTCAAAAAGGTCTGTGTATGTCTGAAGTAGAGAACAAGTTTCTTTATAAAATTAATTCTGTGTTAAAACTGAAAATTTCAGAGAAGGTTTAAAAATCATTCTTGATCCTCTTGGCTGTATTTTATAATTCTTCTTAAACTGAATATCCAGAGATTCAGATTTTGAAAATTAGGCATAAAATCTTGTAATACCAAGCATTGAAATGTTTTTTGAGGGTTTCACATACAAATGCTAGCTTTGCATCAGAGCTGAGGCTCTGAATATGCATGCTGAGGAAATGAGTCCTTAAACCTTAAATATATGTTCATTTAAAGGTATTTTAAAAATTTATTTCACCTGCTAATGCGATTGAAACTTTAAAGAAATATGGTAGCATTCTTTTGTTTCAGTTTTATTTTGTTATTCATTTCACCTGATTACTATCAGGAATTCCTGGTGGGTTTTTTTCCCCTTGTTCCCCTCCCCCCCCGCATTATATCTTTACACACTCTTCCAAGTTTGAACATCGTGCCTTCTGTCTCTTTTAGGGTGTACCTACTCCATCTGTTCTTGCAGTTAGTTGTAAAATTTATTGTCAAAGAAGCCATTGCAGCATTGCATCTGCTGTTCCTTTGATGGGCTCGCTGGTGCCTTACCTAAATAATGGAAAGTAACAGAATGACATTTTGTTACATGACTTCTATGTAGACTTTTTGCAAATGTTATTTGACAGTACCTGTGACTAAATGATTTTTAGAGTTAAGAATAAGATATTGTAATGTTAAAGGAATATTTTTCACTCATTGATTTTTTTTTTTTTTTAAATTTTTTTTTTTTAATGATTTGGAAAGATGTGTAAGGTAGTCATTCACAATGCCTGTGCATGCTGCATTTGGCTGTGAAAGCCCAATCTCCATCTCAGCATTGTCTTCACAGAATATGAGATTCCAAAATATTAAGTAGGCAACTTATAGTTCCTAATGGTTTTTGAGAACCACAAGTTCATGTCTTTTAGTTTAGTTTAAATGCTTCAAGCTTTGTGTTTGCTTTAAAACAAATCTAGGTTTTTACAACTGCTTGCTTATTTTTTGAAAGCCAAATGTGATTAAATACTAGGTACAATTCAAGAAGCTTGGTATGTTCACAGACTGAAAAATCAGTCTTACATTGAGACTCTTGTTTGGGTTTACTGTGTAGAAGTTATGGATGCTAAAAGAAGTTAAAAGTTTGTAAAACATAAAAATGCTACTGACCTAGCAAGAAACAAACTAAACATTATTAATTTGAGTTGATGTAAGGTTCTCATTTGAAATAATTCTTGAGCTCACAGTTTTGTTTTCATTGTGTTATAGTGAAATATTTTCACCTTTTCCAATTGTTTTATCTCATATGTGTGAATTTGGAATTTTAACTTGATATTGGCAGCAAAAAATCCTTAGTGGTACAGCTAACTTATTAGCCAAGATTGGGGAGGGGGGAGTAGGGAGAAGATTGATTGCATTTGGCGAAGTGAATATTTCAAAGTTGTGCTTGAAAAAGATCTACCAATTGGTTGATTGTTACCATTTTCAATCATGACTAATTTCTATGAAACTAACTATTTTTTATTAGTTTATCAAACTAATAAACTATGTCTAATTCATATCATAGGAAGCCAGCATGTAAGCTGTATATATTTTTGTATCTACCATTAAGTTCAGGAAACATTTTTGTGTTTGGATGTTGATCATTAATGGTCTTTCTTCTAGCTGACATATTTTCAAGATGGTTTACCAGTATATATTGAATGTTAACTAATTCAATGTGATACAGATAGTATCTGTGATATTTCCATTTGAAGGAACCCTGCTGTTCAGTCACAATGCAACATTCAAGCAAATTGCAGTTGTCACTGCTGCCTAGGACACTGTTAACATGAAAAGATCCAACCTGAGCATAGAAAATGGATGTTAATGCTTGTTCTTTACTTCCTTTCTGTTGTACTACTTATCGTAGGCAAGATTTCCAAAAGTGCTTTGTTGACTTAGGATTGCAGTTCTTACTGAGGTTTCTAAAACCTCATTATTCACTCAAGAAACGCAGTGATTTTGAAAACCATGGGGAAGCTAATGTATAAATGTTACAGATCAGAATGTGGAGCCTTAGTACAGCTTCCTGGCTTCTTATTGAATGCTTCATGAGAGACGTTTAAGACCACAATAATATTTTTATAAACTTGACCTATTGTAAAATCTTTCTGATAATAAAGATGTGGCCAGTGTTTGATTGCATCACACTTACAGGTATGCACACTAAGTATGAATGTGTTGACATTCTTCTGCATTCATGAAATAAATGTAAATGTCATCTCTTTTCTTTTAAGGAAATGATCATCGACAAGGTTAATGGACAGGTTGTCCCTCGGTACTTGATATATGACATTATTAAGTTTAATGTAAGTACTTTCAGTTTTATTGCTTTTAGTTATTGATTCTCATTTCTGTTTTAATCTTATTTATATAAGTAAGAGCTTCAGAGTAAATTTAAACACCAAAAGTGTTTGGGTATTTTGTGACTCGATAACAAGCAATGCATCAGAATTAAGATTGAAAGCAGCCTTATAATAGACGCTGATTTATTTCCACCTGCTCAAGAAAAGATGGTGGTTTGAAACAGTCTGCTAAACACTGTTGGAAAATTTCCCATTTCTAGAGCATGTTTGAACTATTCAGGCAGTGAAATTGAGAGGGGATGGAGAAGTTAGCCTGTAAGTGGTGTATTTGTTACCAGAGCATCACAGTGGTCCTTGTTAGGCTGCTCCATCACGTCTTTCTCAAATTTCTCTTTCAAAACCAGGCCACTGGTCCTCTGTGAAGTCCTCAACAGCAGCCTCTCCTGTTTATGCTGGCAGTAGGGCCAATATGTAGTAAAGACGTATATCATGGAAGTTGTGCAAAAAGGGGAAGCCTTTGTTGACAGCTGGGAATAAAGTCTTTGTGGTTACAAGAAAGACCTGTCAAACAGTACAGAAAATGAGAAACGTTTTTTCTTTAAAGCAGCTTTCAAATATGAGAAAGTTTTGAATGTCACCAAAGGGCTCTTGTATGTTATCTTTTATAGATTTTTTTTTTTTTAATTTTCTTGTATTTTTCCCCCAAAAGGTATGATATATGTAGAATTTGAAGTTAGTCAGGGGTCTTACGGCAGGGTCTTCTACTGAAGCTTATTTGAAGAACTAACTTTGACAATGTGTTCCACTTGTTAGCCCTTATTATGAAATAAATTTTCTAGTGATTTCTCTGTTATGTCTAAGGAAGAGAAAATGTCCTTCAGGAAGGTTCAATTTAACCATAGATATCTTTTTAAAACACTATTTAAAATAATTTTGTGAAAACAGAAAGTGTGTACTGGTTTTGGTTGTGATAGAGTTAATGTTCTTCGTAGTAGCTCATAGGGTGCTGCATTTTAGATTTGTGATCAAAACAGTGGTGATAACACAGGGATGTTTTAGCTAATGCTGAGCAGTGCTTGAACAGCATCAAGACCTTTTCTGCTTCTCACCCCACCCCACCAGCTGGGGGTGCACAAGAAGCTGGGAGGGGACACAGCCGGGACAGCTGACCCCAACTGCCCAAAGGGATATCCCACACCATATGACATCGTGCTCAGCAGTAAAAGCTGGGGGAGGAAGGAGGAGGGAACATTGGGTGTGAGGGCGTTTGTCTTCCCAAGTAACCCTTACGTGTGATGGAGCGCTGCTTTCCTGCAAATGGCTTAAACACCTGCCTGCTGACGGGAAGTAGTGAATGAATTCCTTGTTTTGCTTTGCTTGCGTGTGCAGCTTTTGCTTTACCTATGAAACTGTATTTAGCTCAGCCTATGAGTTTTCTCACTTTTACCCTTTTGATTCTCTCCCCCATCCCATTCTAGGGGGAGTGAGTGAGTGGCTGTGTGGGGCTTAGCTGCCTACCGTGGTTAAACCACAACAACGCCTTACGTGTAGTCACTAGACCTGTGACTAAATAGCCCATGGAAAAACACTCTAGTATCTGTTAATGCTTCTGGAAAAAGAAAATTATTGTTTCAGCGCTTCTAACAGGACAAAAAGTATTACTAAACCATAGTGCATTTCAGACGTCCTTAACTACCATTGATTCTTCCAGACTTGAGTAAGGTACTACTCAGCTTGAGTAGGCCACTCGGTGTAAGTGGGAATTGCAAATGTAGGCATGCTGCTAGTCACCAAAAATGACTTTGGTATTCTTGGAAGTGTAGTCATACTGTGACTTAGGACAGCCTCTTTTAAAAGTAATAGGGGAATACATGTTAGATTAGGAATAGAAGCTTTTCTGCATCTTGATGATCTTTTCTTTAACCTTTTCTGAAAAGTGGGTGTTAGTTTCCTCATATGATTAGGACTTTTCAGTAAGCAGAAATTCCTTGTAGACTTCTGAAAAATACGATCTTCTAAAACCACTCCTGGGTTCTCATTTTTCCTTTACATTTTCTCACTTGTTCCTCTGCCTGTGATTCCATGCTTATTTACCGTCATGTCTTGCCTTGTTTCTGCACTCACTTCGTGTCTAACGTGCCATTCACTGCTGTTACTCTGCCTTTGAAAAATAAATGTAAGGTAGAAGGGTACAGTCTCCCTTCTTCCCTCAGTTTGGGATATGCATATACTGTCCTAGCAAAATAACACTTTTTGAAAGTCATAATTCTTTTGGTGAAATGTTTTTTGGGGGGAAGTGGAGGAAACCCTTATTTGTAGTGAAGTGTTCAGGCTGAACATGAAGAATCCCACTTGGCAAAAGTGGGAAAAGTCTGCTTTTGAGCAGGGCTGTAAATGCTTTAAAGCTTGTTTGGTTTTGTTTATTTGTTTTTTAAATACGCTGGGGAATGAGAGAGAGGAGTTAGTTACTATGTAGTACCATTTTAATGTCAAGGACAAATTAAGATAATGTTATCAGTATGAGTACAAGCAGGGCTTCAGCTGCAAGAAGTCATTAGCAATGGTCCTACTACAAAGATTAAAAAGCACAGTAGTTTTTAGGTTAATTTTAGAAGCTTAATTACAAAACTGGGCACCCGAGGATGTTTGGCTTGGCAAGAAATGATCAACAGAATTTTATCACCAAGAGAGGTAATTGTATTGAAAACTTGTAATTGGCAAGAAAGGATAAGTTCCTTTTTAAGTTGTGTAAGTTAGATTTGTGTAAATTTTCCTAGCAGAGCTTCAAATCAAATAATTGCACAAAGCATCAGTCCTGTTTAAAAACAAAAGAATCCCCCCCCCCCCCCCAAAAAAAAACAAAAACAAAACAAGCTGACAGCTATATGAGGTCCTCCAGAATTCAACATTGCTCCTTTTGATCTTGAAAATAGTTGTGTCTTCTGAAGGTGAATGGTGAAGTTACTGTACTCACTGTCCGTCATTTGAGTTACAAGATTTCCAGCATGTCCCCATCTCATCCTCCGCAGTGACTCAGCATACTCCGCTGTTAGAGATGCGACACTGCTGCTGGGGAAATGTGAATACAAACCCCACAACACCTTTGCTCAGGCAAGCCTCATGTTTAAGTTGGGTCTAGTGAACTAGAGATGTTTTCAGCTGACCTTATTCTCAAATGCTCAACCTATTTTGCTCGCACAGCATCCCATACTAGCTAAGTGTTACAAAGTTTTCTGGCTTTGTCAGAAGATTCCTTCTGAAATACTGCATTCACAAATGCCACATTAAGTCACAAAGACTAATGTGCACTATTAATACTGCTGAGAATTTGTGTGTTAGGATGACCAGCACTAACACAAGAATACAGAAGTTAGTACTAAAATAAGGTAATATATAGTTTTTCAGAATGTACCATGTATTTATAGTAAGATTTATGTCAACTTGCGCCCCTTGGGATGACTGTAAATAGTACAGTGAAAGCTGTTACCATGTATACAGAAAAATCATGGAATTAAATTTTAGATCACAGCAAAATGATGTGATCATCAAAATGAGGCCACCCTCAGGTGGCCAAGAAGGCCAATGGCATCCTGGCTTGTATCAGGAATAGTGTGGCCAGCAGGACCAGGGAGGTGACAGTGCCCCTGTACTCGGCACTGGTGAGGCCGCACCTCGAGTCCTGTGTTCAGTTTTGGGCCCCTCACTACAAGAAGGACATCGAGGTGCTGGAGCGTCTCCAGAGAAGGGCAACACAGTTGGTGAAGGGTCTGGAGCACAAGTCTTATGAGGAGCGGCTGAGGGAGCTGGGGTTGTTTAGCCTGGAGAAGAGGAGGCTGAGGGGAGACCTTATTGCTCTCTACAACTACCTGACAGGAGGTTGTAGCGAGGTGGGGGTCGGTCTCTTCTCCCAAGTAACAAGTGATGGGATGAGAGGAAATGGCTCCAAGTTGCCAGGGGAAGTTTAGGTTGGATGTTAGGAAAAAATTCTTCACTGGAAGGGTAGTCAGGCACTGGACCAGGCTGCCCAGGGAAGTGGTTGAGTCTCCATCCCTGGAGGTATTTAAAAGCTGGGTAGACGTGGTGCTTGAGGACATGGTTTAGTGGTGGACTTGGCAGTGCTAGGTTAACGGTTGGACTCAATGATCTTAAAGATCTTTTCCAACCTTAATGATTCTATGATTCTATGAAAATAATGTCATATAATTTACAATTTCCAAACGTCATTTACTGTAATATCACTTTGAACTGTTCTCAGTATATTTGGCCAGCTTTATTGTTGTGCTTCAAAACTGTGGTGTACTCCATTCTTGTATTTATTTTAGTCTTTCATTATCTTGGTTTAAGGGGGCTAAATAGTGTTAAAATTAGTGTTTGGAAGTGTAGCAGTTGAGACAGGGCAACCTTATCTCTGTTCTATGCCGTATTTCTCTGGCTTTTAACAAGGAGACATGTAGGACTGAAGACTGATACCTAAATGAAGCCCAAAGAGCGTAGCCTGGCTTCTTTGTGTCTAAGTTAAGTAACTACCATGACCACTGTTGCTTTTTATGAGCAGAAATGGTGAGAGGGTACATTTATTCTTAAAGCTCTATGTTTAAATTTTCAGCCTAAAAACCAAAGATCCCAAACTATAAATAGTTGTGTTCAATTTGTCCCTTGCAGCTCTGGCATTTGAAAAGTTAAGTGTTTAAGAAACAAATGTCCGCTTGAGATTTCAGAGAAGTAGCAGTCTGCTAGCAATGGATCAGCTGGGAGTAAAAGTAAGGGTTTTCATTTTATGTACAATACTATGATTTTGGGAGAACATCATGGAATGACGGAGCTGAGTGTCTCAGTACATCACAGGATCTTTCTTCAGACTTAGTCAGGATTTCATCTGAGTGTGACCCAGAGGAGGAAAGGAAGTCACCTTAAACAAGGATGATGTGATTCATCAGGAGAGAGTGGTAACAGAAACTTAACAGTGAGTAGAGGCTCTAGAAACAAATGAAAGAGAATAATAAGGGAGAAAAATGAGAGAAAGTGAGTGGACAAAACCCTGCCTTTACAAATTTTAATCACGTGGTTATCAATGGGCTTACTGTTACCTAGCTTTTTGGTTTTGCTGTGGCGCATCAGGAATAAACTACAGCAGCCTTCTGGAAGTAACTGAAGGAAACCAAGAAAATAGACTGGTTGAAATATGTGCTGTGTATTTGGCTCTAGATGTCTACACAGGAAAAGTCTTAGGAAGAAGGAAAAATGAAAACTGGGCTTCAGTGATTGGGAGAGACCTACACTGGAGTTCTTCGGGAAGACATGGATAATATCTATCTTGGCTGTCTCTTTCCATGATTCAATTTTGTATTGAATTCTGATGCTTATCACCTATAGCTGCTGCAAAAGTCAATATTCAGGGATGCTGATGGAACCCTTTGACTTAATTTCTTTTTAATCACTATTTCTGTGACATCTAGTTTCTAGAAGCTTATGGTAATGCCTCCCATTGTGTTACAAGAGATGCCTACGTCAGGAAAACCAAATGATTCTTCAGGAGATTAAAAAAGATTTTGTTTGTTGTCATCTTCTTTAGTCTGAATCATGATGTTGATTATTATTAATAGCAACTCAAAATATGGCGTTGCTCTGTCACTGCTTTCATCTCACATGCTAAAATCGAATTCATAGAAAGGAAGTTGTATGCTAGTGAAATAAGCCCACCTTTTGACCTCAACTCTGAGGAAAAGCAGACCAATCCCTACTTTTTCTTTTCTGCTTCGCTTGTTTTTTTTCTATAAAGAGCAACTCAGAGTACATAAAATCATCTCTCAAAGCCCATCCTGAGAAGCTGCATACACCTATTCTAAGAAATAAAACTGTGCAAGGGGTTGGGGTCCTGCTACTGAAACTTTATCTTAAGTTGTGAAAATGGTCCCTGGCACAGTTTTGGCCCTGGCTGGCTACAGTGCCCTTGAACAATTCTCAGGAATAGTTTAAAGTTTAACATTGCTCAGGGACCATGATTAGCAGGTGTTCTGAGATGCCGTCATCCTCTTTGGGAGTGTGAGTGTATGAACGTGGTCAGACAGCCGGTGGCTTCAGGGCCAGAGATGAGGTCTTTGCCCTGTTGGTTCACCAGCGTAGTTGCACCCAGAGTGTCTTCTAGTTCACGGACTTGGGGCTCACCTCTCTGAAGTTCAGAAAGTGCTGTTTTGTGAAATGTCAGGTATTCTGCTATTAATATGCCTTTAGGGGCTTAGGGCAGAGGACAAGAAGGCTCCTTACATTGAAAAGAAGAGAGGAAATTAGGTGGAATAAAAAATAGTAGTATATCATAACATACAGAAGAATTCTGTTATGGAGAGTAAAGGAAGATCCAAGAAGCATCAAAACTAGTATGCCACTGCAACTTCTGCTTGTCTATGGAGAAGATGGCCCCAATACAGGAAAGATGTCATTATTCTGTCAAGTTGTGTTTGGCATGTGAAATGTTTCTAGAAGTAGAAATCAATTGTAACCCAGTTTTATCTTTTCTTACGACCCAAATGGCATTTTTTTTTCTAAGAAGAATCTTTTTATCATTGAAAAATGATAAATTATTTCATAAAAATGCATGTATTTATTTGGCTTTTAAAATTTTAATTGAGGGGTTTTTTGTCCACGTTTATGTCACTGGTTGTGTGTGTGCTCTGCACACATGAAATCTGGATTTTTCATATTCCTCTGAACATAAAAGGCTAGTTCCTTACGGTGTTTAGTCTTAATGAGTACAGAGCTAAATCCCTGCAATGCCTGTTGCTTTTCAGCTTCCTGGTTTCTGTCTGTATGTAGCTGAGTTCATTATTATAATAACTGTAACTGTATGGCATTACCTCTTTCACCTGAATAGTGAGTAAAAGTTCAAATTTTCTGGGTAATTCTAGTGGAACAGAGGAAGCTGACAGTAGAATAGTTGACAGTCCCAGCAGTAAATACAAGTAAATCCAAATCCCTGTTCATCAGAAACAATCAACAAAAGAACATGTCTTCATTCTCCAGTCATCTTTGAGACAGCTCTTCCTGAGAAACCTTATTTTGAGAAGCTATTTCTTAGATCATATTCAATAGCTGCATATAGATGTATAAATACTAAACTTAAACAACTATTTTTTTCCTTATTTAAGTAATAAAAACTAACACTGGCATAATGTAGGATCTAATTAATGCATTCTTAGCAAAGGCACTGAAAATGAATAGTACTTTCCTTTTCCTTTCTAACCCTGGCCTTTAAATTTTTAGACTCTAGCCAAGTTTTCATGAGACCAGATTGCAATGGTAAGAATAGACTGAATGCTTGAAAAAGAATAATTATTTTAACGTTTAGAAAGGAGATAGAATTTTGATTAAATTTTCTAATGCTCTGTGCATTAAATTGTCAAGATCAAGATTTCTTTGGTTGTCATTATGCATAACAATGCTGTAGCTATTAGATAAAATTTGTCATGGTAAACAGATATGCTGGTCATAAATCCTGCCCACAGCCGATGTGCTCATTGAATTTATGCATGAAAAATTTTTGTTTTAAATCCCTGTAAAATATTACCATGTCTGACTTTTCCGTTACAAACCTCATTTTAAAGTGATGTAAAGCTCGCAGTACATGCTGCCTCTCATTTATTAGCCTATTAACCTTACCTTAAAAATGTACTGTGAATATTATGGGGGCACAATTCAGAGATGCAAGCGTTTAATTGCATCTTTTCTGTTTTCAAATGCACCTGGCTGCCAGTGACCCTCCCGCTCTTCCTTTTAATTCTGAGGTTATTTCTCAAATGGTACCACCTCCAAATACAGATTTAAAATGCCTTTCTTACTAATAGTACCCTGGAAAATGAGGATGCTCCGTGTGTGTTTACTCTTGCACCCTTTCTATTATTTCTTGAGGAGACATACCTAACAAGGATCCAAATGTTTCTAACAGTGCTCTTACTGTGTGTTATGTTCTCAAAATCTGTATATATCACATATATATATATATATATATATTTCATCATGGCTCAGAGGTGTCAGGTAAATGAAATACAGAGCATCTACTCAATTGTGTCTTGCTTTGCTTTCTGGTGTCACACTAGGAGAGATGCATTAAGATTGCTTGTAGCTGCGCTGCTCTGACACCTTAATTCCAGAGCCTCTCTGCTATTTCTAAATCCCTTGCTTGAATTTATGAGGTTGCACAGCTGCTAGCGCCACTGCTTTCTCCTCATCCTCCCATTTTTATAATGCACTTTACTGAGAGCAGGGACAACTTGGCCAGGTAATATGTTTTGGTATTCTTTAGGCTATGTGAATAGAATAGCATTACAGAATAGGGAGGGCAACAAATGGTGGGCTAGGAGAGCTTACAAGACGGAGAATCAACACAGTAAGGGATTGATGCGGCAGAAGCTTTTGGGTGGGTGGAGATGGATCGACAGAAATGCATCTTAGCTAGTTGTCTTTTTCAAAGCCTTTCCTGCCTTATTCCCCTTCCCTGTTGATCATCTTTTATCCGTCATTGAAAACCTGACTTGTATGTCTGAGCAGCAAAATCTGCAAATCTCCTTACCTGTTCTGTAAACTTTCCAAATGGATAATTTGTGTTTTGTTCCTTGTTGTTCCTTGTGCTTGAGTAAAGTGCACATGCAACTGAAAGGTAGCATTTTTATGCATTTTTGCATCTCTCTTTTTAAAGCTCTTTTGCGATGTTGCCTACAAAAAGTAAATTATTGCTGAAGAGGGATAACTAGTACATGCTGACCAGAATATCTTTGGTGTTTTTGTGTTCTTTATTTTATATTTTTTATCTAATAAGCTGCTTGTTGGGGAGCATTCTTTAGCATTGTAATTAGTTTGAAGGTTGACTGTTTTACTAGCTGATTAAACTGTGTGAAAAATACATCTGATTTCTTCCTTTCCCTTCCATCTCTGAGTTAGATCCTCCTTTTCCCAACCCAGGGGACACTATGTGAAGTGAAGGTGGTTTGTTTTCGACATTTGCCAAAATAAAGAATGCTTAATGGAATATTATATAAAAGCAAAGGGAGTATATTAAATTTTGTCATGTCTTGTTTTATTCCCCAAAGGTAAGTGTTTCCATACCTTAACATGAAGTATGGCTCATGAGAACCTTTTTGAATGGCAGATTATCGCTAGTATAATTTTCAGGGGAAGAGGCACAAAGTGTTGCTCCTGGGAGAGAGGTACGGGGACAAGTAGTTCTCCAAGAGCAGCTTTAGAAGTTGCCAAGCTATTAAATACTTCATATTTTTCAGGTGTTCAGGTTCTGTACGTCTTACTCTTACTTGCTTACTCTGATGTGACATTCTTTAGCAAACCATGAAACTTGCTACAAAAAATACAAAGTGAGTCCTGAAAGTTTAAGTTGCATTGTAAATGAAAATAACTGAAGTATTTCAAACCTCATACAATCTAAAGAATAAAGTCCACAAACAATTTTTTTGTTCTTAGAAGGTCTCTTTAAAGAGCTTTTCTCAGTATTTTTACTAAACGGTTTTCTGCCTCTCACATTTTTAGCTTTAAAAAAAACCTCACTTTTTATTCCCAATTTTTTTTTAATCTTCTTGTTGTGCTAGGAACTGTAACATATGATTAAATAGAAAAACTGTCTCCCTCAGCTTGCAGTTTATAATAGTCATTCCCATAGGAACTGCCAAGTGGACTTAAACCGAACTTCTGTCTCAGGCAAATACTCAGATCTCTCAAGAATCTGGCAATGATCACAACTGACGTGGAAAGCGTGAAAAACTTTACCGTGGGGCAGGTTTTCCAGTTGCATTATGATGTCCAATTTCCTAAGTACTGGAAATGAAGTTTAACACAGGGCTTTTTTTGTCCAGTATATTTCAGAAGAGGAAAACCTATAGGCAAAATAGAGGATGGTTGGGGGGATGTCCTATAAAAGCAATGGGTGTGTGTTCAAATGTTGTCATGTCTTATTTCCCTAACTTAGTTTTAATTCCTCCTTTTCTACAATTAATCTAGCTGTAATATTTCATATTTTCAGCTTTCTCCCTGTCTCTTGCCTCCCCATCTTTTTCCTGTTTCTAGGGGAAGAGAACCAAAGAAAAAAAAAAATCAAAGTTAATCAGAAGGATGTACCAAATCTAAAATAACTGTCTAATTCAGGATAGTTTTTACAAAGGTGAAAACAGGACCTCTGTAATATTTTCTTTTCCATGGCTAATATGTTTGAATAACCTGAGTGACTGTTACGGTCTGGGAGAGAATGTGAAGGCCATATTTTCGTCGTTTTTATAATATTTCTCTTATTTAAAAGAAATATGAAGAAAAATACCACTTTTCTTTTGAAATCAGTATAATATTAATTAGTCAGTGTTTCTTACTCATAAGCTAACCACACACACAATGAACTAGATATCTTAAAGATGGACTGTGTACTGAAGTTATAGATCTTTTACAAGTTTTTAGGAGTATAACATCTATTACAAGCAGATACTTAATTTTTAGTTCTACCACGGTTTATGAAAGGTAGGTGGTTCCTTTTCTATGATAGTATTTGTGAATCAATGCTGATTGTTACTATTTTTTTCCTCTTTTATAGTTTTTAGGAGATTTTATACTTACTGTACTAGGCAGTCTTATTTTAAGTACTATGAAGTGATTTATATTCTAAAAAAATCAGTGCCACAATCTTTTCAGGTATGAAATGCCCTGAATAATGTCTTTAAGATGCATAGCTGAGCCATTACCTGTGAGTCAAACTAAAGGGCAAGAAAAGATTGCACAGTCAGTGGAAGAAGGGACTGCTGTCTTGGGAAGAGTACAGGGACGCTGCCCGGTTGTGTAAGGATGGGATCAGGAAGGCCAAGGCTCGGCTGGAGCTGAACCTGGCGAGGGATGCGAAGAATAATAAGGGCTTCTATAGGTACGTTAACCAGAAAAGGAAGCTAAGGAAAGCGTACCCCCTCTAATGAGCAGTAGTGGCGAGCTGGTAACAACAGACGAGGAGAAGGCTGAGGTACTCAACAACTTCTTTGCCTCAGTCTTCACTGGCAACCTCTCTCCTCACACCTCCTGAGTCAATGGGCCATTTGACGGGGATCAGGGGGGCAGAGGTCCTCCCACTGTAAGAGAAGATCAGGTTCGCGACCACCTGAGGAACCTGAACGTATGTAAGTCTATGGGTCCCAATGAGATGCATCCCAGAGTCCTGAGGCAATTGGCTGATGTAGTTGCTAAGCCACTTTCCATGATATTTGAAAAGTCATGGCAGTCAGGTGAAGTTGCTGGGGACTGGAAAAAGGGAAATATTGCAGCCATTTTTAAAAAGGGTAAAAAGGAGGACCCTGGGAACTACCGACCTGTCAGCCTCACCTCTGTGCCTGGGAAGATCATGGAACAGATCCTCTTGGAATCTATGCTAAGGCACATGGAGGACAGGGAGGCAATTCGGGACAGTCAGCACAGCTTCACCAAGGGCAAGTCCTGCCTGACCAACCTAGTGGCCTTCTGTGATGGAGTAACTACATCACTGGATGAGGGAAGAGTTACGGATGTCATCTGTCTGGATTTCTGTAAGGCCTTTGACACGGTCCCCCACAACATCCTCCTCTCTAAATTGGAAGGATATGGATTTGATGGGTGGACTGTTCGGTGGATAAGGAATTGGCTGGATGGTCGCATCCAGAGGGTAGTGGTCAATGGCTTGATGTCCAGATGGAGATCAGTGATGAGTGGTGTCCTTCAGGGGTCTGTTCTAGGGCCAGTGCTGTTCAGTATCTTCATCAATGCCATAGACAGTGGGATCAAGTGCACCCTCAGCAAGTTTGCAGATGACACCTAGCTGAGTGGTGTAGTCGACACGCCTGAGGGACAGGATGCCACCCAGAGGGACCTGGACAAGCTCAAGAAGTGGACCCATGTGAACCTCATGAGGTTCAACAAGGACAAGTGCAAGGTCCTGCACTTGGGTTGGGACAATCCCTGGTATCAATACAGGCTGGGGGATGAAGGGATTGAGTGCAGCCCTGCCGAGAAGGACTTGGGGGTACTGATAGACGAAAAGTTGTACACAAGCCGTCAATGTGCGCTTGCAGCCCAGCAGGCCAACTGTATCCTGGGCTGCATCAAAAGAAGCGTGGCCAGCAGGTTGAGGGAGGTGATTCTGCCCCTCTACTCTGCTCTAGTGAGACCCCACCTGGAGTGCTGCGTCCAGCTCTGGGGTCCTCAGCACAGGAAGGACATGGACCTGTTGGAGTGGGTCCAGAGGAGGGCCACAAAAATGATGAGAGGGCTGGAACACCGCTGCTGTGAGGAAAGGCTGAGAGAGCTGGGGTTGTTCAGCCTGGAGAAGAGAAGGCTGCAGGGAGACTTTAGTGCAGCCTTTCAGTACTTAAAGGGGGCTTTATAAAAAAGATGGGGACAGACTTTTTAGCAGGGCCAGTAGTGATAAGACAAGGGGTAATGGTTTTAAACTAAAAGAGCGTAGATTTAGACTGAACACAACGGAAAAATTGTTCACGATGAGGGTGGTGAAAAACTGGAAGGGGTTGCCCAGAGAGGTGGTAGATGCCCCATCCTTGGAAACATTCAAGGCCAGGCTGGATGGGGCTCTGAGCAACCTGATCTAGTTGTAGATGTCCCTGCCCATTGCAGGGGGGTTGGACTAGATGGCCTTTACAGGTCCCTTCCATCCCAAAGCGTTCTGTGATTCCATGAAGATGTAGTAATTTTCCCACGGTTCTTTAGTTCACTGGAGTGATAATTCTTCGTCATAAAGACAGCCCTGTAAAAACCCAGCAATAGCGATTCTTATGAAGAGTCACTGTGAATAGCTGGTAGAAAGAAGAGCATGAGGAGAGTAGAAGCAGAAAGAGAACATACTGACTGCACCATCTAGTATCTGTTGCAGTTAAGGTAAGGTTGCCTCCATACTACATGCAACAACCTCACTAGGAAAAATAATTGGAAAAGACAGAAGCAGGAAAGCCCTGTGTTCGATATTTGACTTTGCAGATAGCCTAAATTCAGTGTGAAATAAATTGTTTAAATTTATATTCCACTGGGAGAACCACGTGCAATTTTTTTTGTGCGTAAATATCATGATGATGATGATGATGATGATGGCGAATCTATTTTATAGTTATGGGTTATTAGAATTATGACTTTTACTTCTGTAATTAAAAATGGAGAGTTCATCTACTCCTCAGATTACTTGAGGGGAGGCAGCCAGTCTAGACAGAACATAATTCCTTTTGGTTTTAATCATTTACGTTGCAGTAAAATCCCCTTATTGAGTTCTGTTTTTCAAGGCTCAGATGGATTTATAAGGCTTATAAAGATCCTAAATGAAGCCACTGTACATGCAGTCGAACAATGGATTGGACTGAGTTGTCTGTGCTCCCAAAACAGCAGCAGAAAGGGCTTAGGTATTCATCCATGGCAGATGCCTGTTTCCGTAAGTCGGCCTCTTTAGTGTGCAACATCAATGGTTAGAATCATAATTCAGTCACTTCAACTGATCGTAAATATTCTGCCTGATATGTGTTACCTTTACGCTGGTGAAGCGTACTTCTCATCTGCTTGTAGTTATAAGGTTTTATGTTTTTTATCTTGAATTTGTATTCTGTTTTGAGCAATCCAAGGAGCAGAAGAGTGAGGAAGGGAGCAATGTTTGTAGTACAATCTATTTTTCTGTTTTGATCTTATCTGTTTAGTCACAGTTTTGACAGTCCTGCTGTTTCGTTCAAGTTACGTTTGCTAATTAAAAAAAAAAAGTGTGGAGCTATATTTGTATGTTCTGTTGGGCCTTGATGTTTATGCATGGGCTACAAACTTCTTTCCTCTGTTGATTTATACATATTTGAATTTGTTTTCAGTGATTTTGTTTTTAAAAGGAAATACAAATAATTTAACATGTCTTAAGCATCTTTTTAATAGGTCTGATTCTCCAAACCATTTTTGTTCTGTGGTAAATCAAAGTGATATTCCATTGTATAAGCTGACAACATATAAATAATAATTATGTTCCTGCAGCACATAGGTGGAGTTGTTACAGTTGAAACAATATTTCACATGCTGTACCTCATTGATGCCAAGATAAATTTTAGAAACCATTTTTAAACTGCTAAATTCCTTGCTATTAGCCTGTTTTGAATATTTGAGTGATAAAAGTCAGAAAAAACATTTAAAAATGTATTTTCAGATTATAATGGTTGTCTTGCCTTTTGCCTTTTAGAAATGAAAAACTTAAGAGTCATAATTCTACAAAATTTTTCATTTCTCTAACACTTTACTTTTAATCCTGTTTTTAAAAAGAAAACTTAATCGGAAATGAAAGAAACCTTTTAGGTGATTGAATATGGTAATAATCTTATTTGGAGAATGAAACAGCACCTTCAGACTGTTTTTCTATGAAAGCTATGTGTATCAAAAAAATAGCAGCATCTATAAAACCACAGTCAGAAGAAATAAGTGCCAGACCATTAATATAAAATGCAAAATATTAGACTGCATGGTCTTCAGAAGATGGGAGAACTAATAATGGGCTTTCGTTGGAAATGCAGATGTCAGCTGTGGGTGCCTTGAATTGTCAATAATAATGTTAAACACAGGGTAGAATATCAGCCTGAGCTTATTCTTTATTCTTCTCTCAAAATCATTAAAGCTAAGACAGTTGTGACATATGTTCCGCTATGGCTCAATAAGTGAAGACGTGCGTGGAACGTATATGCGTGTATGTGCTGAATTATTCATGTCTAAGTTACTGCTTTGGGGAAGCAAATGGAGCGCGCTTTGCTGGCAGGTAGGCTTTGAACCGTATCTCATGGAGGAAGAGAATAAATATTCTCAGTTTATCCTGGGCCAAGCTACTTATCAGCTGTGTACACAGGCCTAGGCATTTTTTTTTCTTTTGACTATAGCTGCATAAGGAAAAAGCCGGATAAATATCAAATTCTAAGAGAAAGTACTTTAATGGAATTTAGCACTGACATACCCCATTTTGTTATCTGTGCTGCATCCATCTAGGTGAAGGACTTTCCATGTAAGGCTCACCGAATTCCCTGAGCGGTAGCCACAAGGTCAACCTTAGAGGCAGGGGAAGGGAGACTTAAACCTGGAGGGTGATGGTACGTCCTCAGGGGTGCCTTTCTCCTTGTGGAGAGAGAGGGGACTGAAGCAGGGTGTGCAGCAGAAAGCCCATTACCCTCTTACACCCGTCTCAGTGATTCCTGCCATCTTCCTGTGTTTAATGACCTGGGATCTGAGTTACTCACCAGCCCTTGTAGCCGTATCGTCGTGAAGTTGTCACTTCAACATGGAGGTCTCTGTGAACCAGGTGGAGAGCAGGAGCTACAGCGGGGGAACAGCCTGACACTTGACCAAATTCAGTCTCTCAGCGCCCATCTGGAGGAATGTTATTGGGACTGTTGATTTTTTTTTTTTTTTTTTTTCTTAGATCCTTCCAGCAAATAAACTGCCTTCCTCCACCCCATCAAGACAATGGATATTAAATGAGCTGCAGACTCTGTTTTATAGTATTTTTAAGCATGTATTTCTTTTGTGGTACGCTAGGTTCTTATGTGACTTATTGTGTATGGGTTCTGTTGGAAAGTTAATTTGAAATATTGTAAGTTTAAATTTAGAAATGTTTGGTCCTGAGCGGATTTCAAAGCTCTGTAGGAATCTCATTTTATGTTTTGAGGATGTGTGGAGGATTGTGTTTAAAATCAAAACAATATTTTAAAGTGTCACATCTATTGCAAGCCCACTTCATGCTGTGACCTCTTAGTGCAATGCACAAAGTTTCAACAGGTGAAGGAAATTCAGCTGCTCAAGGAAGAGGTGTTGACTCCTCTCTTGAGGCTTGTCTAAACGATATTTTGCTTCAGGATACATTTTAATTACTATGAGGGGGAAGTGTAACTTTCTAGCATAGATAGGAAACACATGCTACTTGTTAATTTTGTTTTACCCTTTGCTAGCAAACTTATTTTAGGTTAAAAATGTCTAGAACAGGAATTATCATCTAATGCACTCCAGTGACTATGCTGTTAGGCAGTGGTGACCCTCCTCAGACAAGTGTAAACTTACATATTGAAATAAAAATCTCAAACATCTGAATGCTTAAATTAATAAAACATCTATATTGCCTAAAAACATACTAGTATTTGTTGTCTGGGTTTAGATTATACATGCATCAATGTCTTGTTTTTGGACAACTTTTAAATGTGTGCTTTATATACTAAATAATATCTTCCTGTTTTTGTCAAGGTCTGTGAATTATTTATTGCAGCCTACGTTACCCTCCTACTTATTTGCTAAAAGCTAGGATTTTACCATGTGAAGGTTTTGGATCTGTCTGGGATAAATATATTGTATATTAGCAACACTTTTGTAATTGTGGCAAGTATCTAATAACAAAGAAAAAGCCCTCCTCCTCCAATATTGCTTTTATTCAGTATGTCCTTGATTTAAATTCAATGTTATGTTAATTTTCTTTCTGTGCTTTTGGGAGCATGAAATATTCCTTAACTTTTTAGTTTGCTTGTCTGATGAAGAAGTTGCTTGGCAGCATTATCTGTGTTTTTCCCATCTCATATAATCTTATGTCAGCCTAGCTCTGACCTTTATATGATGGAACCTAGTGGTAATAGACCCTTCTGCTTAACAAGCTTTGAAATAAAAATGTATGATTGGCAGAGCTGCAGGAAATAATTAGTTCCAAGTAGATGTGAGAAGTGAAAAGATTATTTAAAGGAAAAGAAAGTGATTCAGCTGGTTTATGGTGCATATGAAGTCATGTCAGCTTTTAATTTAACTGTTAAGGGATTGAAATAAATTTAAGTCACTATGCGAAAGCATTTTCGAATGAATCATTGTAAAGAAGCTCTCTAAATAACTTTACTGCTTATTGGAAGCTCAAATATTTGAAACATTAATTAGTTCATTTGCTCTTTCAGACCAACTCATAAAATGTGGCTGAGTGGAAAAGCTACTGTAGGGAAGAGAGGATGTGCACTAGATCTTCCTGAAACTTACCTAGAGAACAGTTTACGGTGTTCTTTGAAATAATAAAAAAATGTGTATACACATTTCCCAGGAAAGAATTCTTCAATCAGTTCTCCAGTCAGTTCTTACAGAGGTCAAGATGTGTTTTCTATGTTTTAATTAGATAGACAAACCAGGACATGCTCAGTCACTGTATAGAGGAGTTCTCAAGTATGCTGTACATGGGGGAAGAAAGAAAGAATGAATGATTCTCCAGAATTTTGTGTACAGCCCTTAAAAATCTGTAGATAACACAGCCGTGTTCCACAATGAATGGATAAAGAGTGACCCACTCTCCTGCCTCTGGGATTTTACCATACTCTATCTTGCCATTCATTTGAATGGCTCTTTACTAATAACACCTCTATATATGAAAGGAAAGCAATGGTGAAGGCAAAGTTAACAGCCAGATAGGCTTTCTGCTTCTTCCCAAGCATGGATCAATGACCAGAGATTAGGAGACATTTCACCCATGTTGTCACTGGCTTTGTGCAGAATGTGCTTCCCCCCCAAGTGATGGTGGCTGTGCTGCCTCTCCTCGTGTAGGTTGAAGTAAGAAAGTGGTTGTGAATTACAGGTGGTATGGGAGCAATGCATAGCTCCTAAAGCTGTTGCAGTGAACAATTGAGGACTTTTGATAGAGATCTAGTAAGGATCTAATGCTAGGAAAGAAATGTAAGAGAAACTTAATGCTTTTTGGGAGCATGAAATGCAGAAGATTCTGGTGAAAGCCAGGGTGAGTTTGGAGAGAACTTGATTAAGCTCATGTTCATCTAAAATCAGCATTCCGTTTTTCTCCTGATTAAGATATCTGGTCAGATACTACTCATTCTGTCTCTTACCTTCGTATGCGTCATCAGGATGTCACTTTGCCATTTATTTCCTTTGCATTCTTTCATATTGACCATTTTGAATTCTCTTGGATGCACGTTAGAGAGGGGCTTTTTTCCTTTTAGATTCTCTTTCCATTTCTCTTCTAGCTGTGGTTAGTACAGGAGGTACCTGGTTGCTGGTTCTCCTGCTCATCTCTACCGCTGCCATTGATGATTAAAGTCCCATGTCTTCCCAGTTTCCTGTGCTCGTTGCTTTCAACTTTTGAAAAATTCTGGTTTTGAAGCCAAAGCTCTGCAAGCTTATTCTCCGTGGACCGTGAAAGGGATGTTTTTTGAAAATTATTTCTTTGTGTGAATGGGGTGGCGAAATCAGGCATGATCTCATGTAAATAACTTCCAATGGTCTATTGTGCTTGTAACAATGCAAATCTTATGAGTTTTGTGCCTTATTGCTATGGAAGTGGCATGTCTGATTGAAACTAACTTTAGAATTTATAAGTTGCCAGGTGCTTATTTTCTCTTAGTGTTGTCCACAGTGTGTTCTCCTCGCTATCTAATGCTCAAAATATAATAAAGTCCATTAAGAGCAATTATTAATCTGACAATAGCTCATTTTGAACGCTCGTACTGATCTGGTGCAATGCACCAAATGTATAAAGAGCAGTGTAAAGCTGCTGGTTTATTTCGGGTCTTGAAAGGTCAGAGTACACTACTGAGACTTAGAGAAGGGCTTTTACTACCTTTTTGTGACTGAGCCATCACATATCTTACAGGTTTTTGCAGCCACTGTTTATTGGCACATTTTCCAACTGCCGCTATATTTTTCTCTTTTTTTATGATAGAAAAGCAAACATTTACGTAATTAATGCTTCTTTCAAGGCATCAGTACGGTACATTTAAAGCAATGAGTTTGCTTAACTCTGTAATTTGCCTTGTTGCATTGTCATTAAAAGTGTTATGAACAAAATGAGCTAAATGACTTCACAGGAAAACTATGTGAAAAAGTATGTAGCTGCTGTATCCAAAGCTATGATTAGGGAATATTTAAATTATTTTGCTTATCTTTAAAGGTGTTTAGGTATTTAACTCATATATGCTTGAATACGTATTATAGGTTTTTATCTTTCTGTGAACTTTGATTTGATTAAACCTCTTACAACCTGAGACAAATGCTTGAAAACCAAGTATTTGGCAAAACCGTGTAGTTATTTGATAATATGTTTATGTATCTGTATGATTCTAAACCTTGTGTAAGTAAAACTTAGACTGCTCAAATAATTTGGTAAGTTTTTTGTTTTAATACTGCTTTTTGTAACTTGGCAGGGACAGCCTGTTGGAGACTGTGATTTTAATGTTCGACTTGCATGTATAGAGAAAGAGATTATATTTCCACGACATGAAAAGATGAAGAATGGTCTTATCGACAAAGCACAGGAACCATTCAGTGTTCGAAACAAACCATTTTTCGACATCTACACTTCAAGAAAGGTAAACTTGATTTCAGTTGTTTATGTTGTGGCCCTGAAAGCAGCAAAGCAGTGCTGGATATAGGTTTTCCCTCAGATTTTTTAGCTTCCAGTGAGTTTGTCTGCTAACCAAGTGTTCAGCAATGCTTGGGGGGCGATTGGCAGTTTTGGATGCTCTGAAAAGTGGTTTTAGGCTACCTATTCCTTCTGAATTACTATTTTCCGATATTTAAAACCCGTACTTTGGCAAAACCTAATTCTTTAGTTTCATAATGTTGAATGATGATACACAAGTTAATAGCTTTAGGTCTGAAATGTCTCTGAGCTCGAGGGAATGTCTGAGAGCTATGTTGTTTACACTGTCCTCCTTTGTAGGTAAGAATATAATGTTCTTTTTACTTCCAGTCCCCATTTGGCCATAGTATAAGAATCATGAGTTGTGCTTGAACTCGCACTTCATGTTCAGCAGTGATTACTAAGAGCCTATTCTAGTTAATATCTCCGCATTTACTTCTTAAAATACTGCCCTAGGTCTTCTGAAGTAAGGCATATGACTTGCAAATATATATGAGTTCCTATCTTTCATTGTGCACTCTTTTCTTCAGTATAGATATATCCCAACTTTCTGTAAAATACTTTTATTCTCTTCTGTGAATTAAATGGCTCCTGGATAATACTTTCTTCTAGAGGAACCCATTTTTCTTAGCACTGCTGTTAGAAGTAGTCCCGTGTCTCATCAACACACAGCAATGAACATCAAATTGTCGGCTTCCATTTGCTTTTGTCATTTCCTTGATCCTGTAGCAGGTAATGAATCTTGCCCCAAGAGGAGCAGTAATGGTATTTTGGCTAACCAAGAGTGGCTGAAAAGTAAATAAAGAGATAAGGCATAAGCTGGACTTTCAAAAAAAACCTGGCAGAGAGTAGCAGTCTTTGGAAAGTTTAAGTCCGGAACGATTCTATGAGAAGTATGTGTGGATAAAGCATTATAAATGTTTTGATCACTTCTCTGTGTTGTTGCATTTTTGAGTTGTCTATTTAAGATCAACATCGTAAATTGGAAGTAAACTTTTCATGGGGGGGAAAGGCTGTTTGGCTAGGACACATAGTTTTGAGCTTGAAATTAAAGGAAACTAGAACAAAAGGAACATGTCTTAAAAGTGGTTTCTTACATAAATTTATAGTTTCTTGAAGTGTTCTGAAGTTCCAGGTTATTTAACCTCATTTAAAAGTCACAGGAAGAACATGGTTGGAAGGATTCCTAGAAAAATTTCTAGGTAGAACACATCTGTAAACAAATCTCATGCTAATTAAATCTAATTGCCAGCACATGACTATTGAAATGATCCTCTGCTTTCCAGAACCTAGGAAATTAAAATTATGCTCAACGGCTTTCTTTTTCCTGTCTAAAGGAGATTTCTGAATTGTCCATGTGCGTTCCAATGTATTGGATTTTAACAATGCTGACTGCGGCACTTTTTAAAGTCAGCAATGAAATGATGCTATTTACTGGTCTTTCTCTACCTTTCTCAAAGCTCTGAGCATAAACTCTTTAAGACGTTGACCATCTTATTACCCAGCAGTAAAGCATCAAATATGTTGGTGAGGGGAAAAAAAATTATATATGGCCAGATTTTGTTTCATAATAGACTTATAATTGCTTTTGACACTAATGCTTGGACAATATTTCTTTATTTTGTCCTTGTGTTTGCCACCAAGTTTGATTAACTTGTGAATTGTGGAATGAAGTAGTTATCTGGCCAATTCTCTTCATTTTTGTGAAGAATATTCCTGTATGCAGCAGTTGGAGATACACACAGAGAGCAGGAGGGGTAGAGTTACTGGTGGTGCGGAGCGAATAGCCAGTGTTGCTTTTCTCTTATTTTAGTCATTTCAAACATTTATGATTTATCGACTCTGTGCATGTATTAGATCAAATTTGTAGGAAAATAAAGCAAGTAAGAGTAATATCCTGGGTTTTATCAAACTATATGTTTTGATAGATGATTTTTTTAACTAGGCTTCTTTTTGTCAATTAACTTCCCCCCAGTTAGAGTGAGTAAAAGTCAATGGCTGGTTTGCACTACAGTTATATAGCCCATTTTCTTTCTCTGAGGGCTGCTTTTCCTCTGAGAGTTTTGCTACTTTTTTATGAGTGATGAATATGCCCTTGGAACAGATATAGTGATGACTTACGCAGTTTGAGAGAGCAGGGCATCTGAAAGTGTGAAGCATGGCTATCTCTTTGGATTTTGTTACTTACCTCAAGCTTTTAAAAAACAGTATTCGTAGATACCACTAGGTCTGCAGTACCAGGTAAAACTTTAAGGACATTGCAACCTGCATTTGAGGTTATGATGTTGCAAATACAGTTCAGTCAACAAATTCTCACCCCAATGTGTCATCACCACCTTAAAAACATCTTTGAGATAAGAGTATCTATATGCTTTTAATTTATTGGGGTGTTCGGGTTTGATGTTGTTTTTTTTGTGTTTTGCTGTTGTTGGGGGGGGTTTTGTTTGGTTTTCAGGGTTTTTTTTTAAGTGGCAATCAGGGCAAACTCTAAAGCTTTCTACATTTTGGGTTTGAAATAACCATAGGTTTTAAAATTTTCTTTTTCTGTAATGAACATTATAGGTTTTAAATAATTGTTGTCCTCATTTAAAGTCATTTAAAGTCACTGTTATCTAGTGAAACATGTTCATTATACTACTGTTATAAAAACAGAAAACTTCTAATGAGGCTTTAAATCTGATGTGTTTTCAATGCATAACAAGTTTGATGTCAATATTTAAGAATTGTTTGTTTGCCCTGTGATAACTGTAAGGAGTTTTAGGTAATAGTACCAGTATTGATGTGGAGTTTTATCTAAGGCAATATTGGTAAATGTTTAAGGGAAATAGTTATAGATTCAAAATATATTTCAAATCTGTATCCACTCAAAAGAATAATGTTCATAAAAATATATTCTCAAAAGAATAATATTTAGACTAAGCATTATTGTTGCTCTTATTTATCTCAAAAATACATTTTTTTGTTTCATTACTTCTGTGAACTTGATGAGTGTGGTTCCTGTAACACATCCTTAGGATAATGAAACAGGGGTTACATCTTCATATTTATCACAACTTTGTGAACAGAATTTTTCATTATATATGGTCAGAATAGACTATTGTTTTGAAGCATTGCCCTATTCTGAAAGAGGACTATTTTTTTAAAAAACAGTATTGCATTGCCCAGAAGATCTTTTTCCTATGTTTATTCAGTCGTCTCTGCAACTATAGCAACAAATGTACTTATAGCCATGAATACCTCATTAGTATAGCTGAAAGAGCAAGCTGGGTTTCTTTTGCATCAATGACAAATGTCTTGACAGGGTTTACCAACTCTGTGTGCAGCACAGCAAAGTCTGCAGGGAGACAAGGAATTCCATCTAGCTTCTACGTCTGCTCATATTCAGATTGACTCAGCATATCCATCAATCCATCTCCAGAGATGGTGGCAGCTGAATGGATGCTAAAGGACTGACAGATGGGACCTGCTTAGGTAGACCTTTTCCTTAACGTTTAATTAGCCATTTTCCTTGTTCTCCAAGAACATCTTTCATCTTTAGAAAGGATCTAACAGGATCTTTCCTTTCTTGACTAGGGGTCCCTAAAGATTTACACCTTGTGACGCTGTGCGTTTTCTTAAGCTAGGTTTCTTCCCTACCTCCAGTTCTTGTATTTTGCTGACAGAAGATGTAGCCTCTCATGTTACCCCCAAAGCTTCTTATTTTCCAAGAAAGATCAATGGACATAGCAGTCTTTGGCCACAGATAAGGTGGATCTCTGATTGCACCAGTATATTCAAGACTGAAAAAGTGGAAAACTCATACCACTGGTCAGAATGTGTTTCATCAACATTCTTGGAGTATGTCTCGGGAGGTTTTTTTTTTTTTGAAGCATAGATGTGTTTTGCTTAGGGTCAAGAAAAGAATCAAGCGTACTTCTGAATTACCACAGCTGGAACCACACATCACATTTAATTTTGTTTTGGGAAACTTCAGTTTTTGAAATATGTTCCCAGGATGCAGTTTGAACCTCACAAAAGTAAATATTGTGGACCTCTCTCTTCACAGCCTCCCTCCATCATTCCTTTCTATGACCTGAGTTAAGACATAGTGTTCCAAACTGAAAGCCGTCGTTGGCCATTCTTCTTATTAACAACAGCACATATCAGTAAATGTCTGTTAGCTTGGGTGGATTGTCGGAAGATTACTCAAAAAGGCCAGGAGTCTCAGTGCTATGTTTAATAGCAGAATAAGTGGCTAAAACTTTTAATTATATCAAGAAAAATGAATGTTGTCCACATAGGTTTAGTTATTTTCAGTGAAAATGTGGAAGTAATTACTTGAAACAGCAGTAGAATTCATACTGTGTTATATATTAAGTCCAATAATGAAATTGTTCTTAGAGTTATGAATTTGGGGCTTTAATACTAAAGTTGGAGTACTGGCTGGTTTTTTTCTAATCTAAAAATCAATTTATTGTGAAATGAAATGCACTTTTACAGTGCAATTATAAAGTATGGCACCATTTATAGTTATGCCTTGACATTTGTTGTTGGTACTAGATTTTGGAAATAAGGGCTATATCTTTACAATGTTATATCTTTATAATGCTGTCTTGAACGTTATTTTAAGATGTTTTGATGGAGTTTTGTTTGCTTTTATAAGACTGAGTTTTGGTGGTAAGAGGAAGAAAAGAAAGGGACAGTCACCTGGGGACAGGTTGTATGTTCTTGGAATCTCTAAAAATGTTACCTTGTTGAACTTTGATACTGGTAGAGAAAGCAGTGTCACTAAACTTGACTGCCTCTATCATCAAAGAATCATTAAACAGTGTTAGCGTTAGCTGGGAGCACGTACTCAGTGAGCGATTTTGCCTTTTAATGTAACTTCTTAATGTAAATTCTTTTAGAAAGATATTTTTGAGCAATGTTGAGTCTTTACTCTTTGTCATTACACTCGCATGATTGGTCACTTTGGTTGCATAGCTTGCTTTCTTTTAACTTACTAGTCTGCATCAGAATTCAAGGAGGTGACATGGTCAAATCTGCCAGCTTTCCCACCCATCATGTAAGGGTAGTAGCAGTCCATGGAAGAAGCTGAGTTTTAGGCTTCCTTGATGCTAAAGTATTAAAGACCAGTGAGGTTAATGCTTTATATGCTGCATATTCTTAGCCTTGGGGCCTCAGCCTTTTATTCATACAAATATTTTAGGGTTTTCAACAAGGACATTATCTTCATTATATTAAAGAGGAAGTAGAGGTACATAGAAATAATTAAACTCTTGGAAATGATGTAAGTCTTGGTTTTCATTGCCTAAACCAACCGACAGCTCTTTTGCAAGGCTTTTTTGTGTGGACAGTTCCATCCCGGATGTCATCACTAACGCCTACTGCCCAGTGAGAATGCTGTCTAGCAGGAGTAGAAAAGAAGTCCCTTTCTGTGCAGTCCGTGGTCCCGTGGAGAGCTGTGCCCATCACTCTCAATGGAACAATAGGGCTAAAGGTTAAACAATGATACAGGTCAAATGAACAACCTTTTTCAAATGTTAGCATGCTGTATGTCAATGACTTGTCAGTTCTTAGACTATTATCTGGTTTTAAAATGACAGCTTGTCCTAGAGGGATTAGAATGAAGATGAGTAATCTCTGCTAGAAGATTAAATGGTCTAGGATCTTCTTGAAAGTTTTCAGTCAAATCTGTGAACTGACAGATGACTTATTTTGTTGTCCTGGTTTATTAGACATTTGGATTTTTGGTTTTATTTTTTTTTGAAACTGCTTTTGTTGTAGTTAGAAAAGGCGGAATGTTTAAAAGTTTGTAGCAATAAATGTATAGCTACTGTTGAGGTGCTTCGCTTTGGAAAATTAAGTGGCTGTGGACCTCTGATGATGAAGGAGATTGTGTTAAGTACATGACTTGCTGATGTTGGTGTGAAGTATTTTGCAGATAGCTATGGCAGCTGTAAGCTAGTATTTGCATGGCCTGAAAAAATGAACCCTGATAAAAGGCAGAATATGTGGACATAGCTCATCCATGTCTGCCAAGAGAGCTGTTAACCCAAAGCTGACTGTAAATGACCACAAAGCCCTATCTTATGTCGCCAAGTAGCCTACAGACAAAAACATGGAGAAGGTTTGCAGTCATGGGACAGAAGACGAAAGAATTCAATGGCAGCAATGGTAGCAGCAGAAGTGTCAAATAATCTCTGTCTATTTATTGGAGATTTTGAATTCCGCATCTTGGTGGAGGGGGAATGTTGCCATCTGGAGGGGTTTTAATGCCAAAAAGACTTGTTTCCTCTGATTTTGTTTTTATTTTCTGTGCCTTAAGGAGTAGCTTAATCGGCTCACCTTTCAATCCTGCATTTCCTGACCCAGAGTTGGCCGTCCCTCTTCAGTGTCTGGCCTACACCATAGTCCTCACTCCATCTGTTCTGTTCCAGGTTTTTGGCCAGTTTACCATCTTACCTCCTTTTAATTATCTTCTAACCCACGTCCCCTCTACCATTTTGGTTCTGTTTGCTTTTATTTCTTTACTTTGTATATTTCTTCCTCACTTTGTCCTAATCCATCTCCCCAAAAATGGAAAGTCAAATGTTGTAAAAGCAGTATTGCCTTATTCCACCCTTAGATGCTTTTGTGCTGGTGGTTATCTTCACTCATATCTTCTTTTTGGACTGCTTTTCTTCCTGTAAAGGCAAATAATGCTTGACCTGAGGAACCTAGTAAACAAGTAGTGAATAAGAAACTGGAAAGATGTTAACTTATGCTTATATTAGAATTTGAAATCTTCACTTGGCAGCTGTCCCGTATCCTAGCATGTAGTACTTCAGCCTGATTTTTCAAAATTATTTTACCATGTGAATTTTAAAGGTAAGGACAGCCAACCAGACCAAGTGGAAGCTGTGTAGTTTGTGCATCTATGAAATAGATGATCAAACTGTGGCTCTTGAGCTGAATCCAGGTTCCTACCACTTAAAATTCAGTGCTTGAACTGAAGCTGTTTCATGCAACCAGCTGTAGTACTGGAATGACACGGATAGTGTTCGGTAAACATAATTTCTGGCAGTGGGAAGATGAGGGTAGCAGGGACTTTGTAGGCCCTGGCTGGTGGGGTGTCCAGCTGCCTCCGGGTGTTCCTTTGCTTTCTGTGGGGCAGGGAGGCTGCAGTTATTTGGTTACATTTGGTTTACAGCAAAAGATTTTCCTTCGGGCTAGGGAGAAAAAAGGACTCAGCTATGGCTAACTTTTCAGCCTCCTTGCTCTGGTGGAGTCACTTGAGGAGACCCATTCACGAACAAGAATCTGTTCATTTCCTAGAGTTAACAAAAGAGGATTAGGCTACTTGCTTTTGATTATTATTATTTGTGATGTTGAAGGTCAAGTATAATATTTCAGCGCAGTATAATTTTGGTTAGGGAAGGGGGGAAATAGTTTTTTGCTGTTGGTTTAAGAAATTATTCACACATTAGTTACATTTCACATTTTTCAGAAAATGATCTACTGAAGTTAAAACAAACAGTCTTGAGTATTTCCATGAAGGATTATTTTCATAACTAGTGGCCCTTGCTAGATATTGCTAGTGGTACAAATTAAATTAGTGTAGAATAATTCAGATGTGGAATATATAATTAAATTCTGACTTGCCAGACTATAGTGTGGGAAAGAAAACAATGAAACTGGTGGAAAAATAAAGGCATATGGATGAAGCATTGTACTTGGTGCACATTGTAAGTTTAAATGTCAGAACAGTACGTATTCAGTTTAGCTTTTAACATTTTAACATTAGCTTTGAACGTTCTAACATTTTTTAAAATTATTTTTTCTGTATTTTGTGCAATGGAAATAATATACCTTTCTAGGTAGGAAAAATATCTTTAACAGTGATTTCTACTTTCAGTTTTGTGGTGTATTACCAAAACAGAGAAAATGCAAATCTGTTTGGACCTAATTACCAGTTGGTATCCCAGTATGGGCAATTGAATTGGTATATCTGATATCTTCTGAATTAGTTAGAGGACTCAGCTGTGGTGACTAAGTGGGTCACTCCACTCATTAATTGCGGGGCAACTGTTTAATATTGTCCGTCGTGCCACTTCACAGCCTGTCATGTTCCAAACTGCCTCCTGGCAATACAGCTCTGCAGGGAAGCCATCAGCCTTCTCATATTGGAATGATGTTCAAGAGACATGCGCTTCAGTTGGATAAAATGAATAAAAACACAAAGAAAAATGTAAAGATGGGGGTGAAATTTAAAGCGATTTATTATGATGCAAGATTATAGGACACCCCTGCTAGCTCTTTCTTTTCTTGTGATATGTCCAGTTTTGCAAAAAAAATATTGTACAAAATTAATCTTTTTCTTTAAAACCAAGAAATAATAAAATCTTAGCATTTTACTGTTATGGCCTTACAGTGGCAAGTTTTAATTTCAACTTTGGAGCAAATAAAGCCCTCAAGTGCCATTGCATAGCAGAAGAATCAGATGGTTTTAAATATCCAGAATATAATGTTAAATCTTAATTTTTGTGTTAAAATAACTGCATCGGTGCCCAGTGGAATACAGTAGCCCAGTTTGAATCAGGCATTGTAACAGTAAATGTATGAAGACTTTATATTCTTGAATATCCATTTTATGTGTAATTGAATTATTGTAGATACAAATTTGTCTTTGATGATGAGTCTTAGTGGAAATGCTTCATAAAACATGATCCTTAATTATCTGATTTAATTAAAACAGGCCTGTCCACATTCTTGACAACCAGAGACCGGATTATGTTGTAGCAGTTTACACAGGGGCTGGATAACAGATAAACCCTATCAAGTTTGTGACATTGGAAGATCATTTAGAGAACAAATTAAAATGTACTTGGCCCTATTGCACTCCACTCAATTTTTTCCATTGACATCGGAAGAGCTTTTGAATGTTGTGTTTGATCAAACCCAGAGTATTAGGGAGCTTCTAAACATCAGCGGGAGAACCTTGCTCAGTTGAGGACATCGGGGACCAGACTATACTGAGTATCTGCCATCCCTTCAGGAACGTCACAGATTGTAGATCATTTGTAAATAGGTCAAAGAATTTAGAATCATAGAATCATAGAATTGTTTAGGTTGCAAAAGACCTTTAAGATCATCAAGTGCAACCGTTAACCTAGCACTGCCACATCCACCACTAATTTCCTAGTGTGGCACCTATTAAACCTCCTCCAGCTCCAGCAGGACTCTAGTCTCAGGCAGGTGTGCTCTGCCAGGTAGGAGAGCATAGGGAAAGTGATGTGGACAGAATCCCAATCCCTAGAAGAAAGAAACTGAAGGTACCTTGCAGGTTGAAACTGACACCTGGCAAGAGCACAGTAAATTAAATGGCCAAGCTATGAAATATGTTGCTCTGTTTCTTCATCAGGTAAAATAAATCTGAAATATTACTGCTGTTTGGCAGTGTCATTACTGCACAGCCTCGAGGAATCCGTGTTTCTCCTGGTTTTAAGCTATCACAAAAGTCAATTAAAGTTTCTTGAAGCAGCCTATTTCTCTTATTTGAAAGAAGCATTTGAAAACATCGTAGTTAATTGATGTCAATTTCTCAATTGTGTTTTTGAGAAGAGATTGACAGTGAGAAATGCCTAATGCTTATTTTGAATTCAGGAATGCAGATGTGCTGTCAAATTAAGCATTAACACACATAGCGCTTGTGTTATTCTTGGGTATTGTTTTGAATATATTAGGTACATGACCTTTGGAGTTGTTCACTCAGAACCAGCAAACTGGTGATAGCTCAGTGGGACTCTTACAGCAGCATGCTCTGCATTTTTCTAAAATGTCTCTATCCAAATAATTAAGGAACATGGCATAGAGCTAGTGTTAGTAGCATCTTTAAAGAGTGCAGTTAATCAATTAGCTGCAAACCCAAAAAGAGATTAAAAAAAAGAAATAGAACCATCAAACTTTATTCCCCACCACCTCCGCAATATATTTTATTGTTGTTCACTATAGCATTTCTTCCCTTGTGGCTGGGGAATGAAATCGAGCTAGTGTGGTTCTTCTGCCTTCTCAGTATTGCATCCCTGCATCCCATCACAGACTACAGTAACTTCCAGCTAATAATACATCTGGAAATGGCTTTTCTTTAAATCTTTTAGAGAGGTAGTAGAAAAAGATTTAAGAAGCACGTTTCAGAAGATGATATATATGATTTCTCTTGCTTTAGGTTCTCTATGAAAAAGGCAGGCTATAACACTCCCTTGTGAAACTGGCAGCAGTTCTAGTAGGAGCTGGGAAAGCTCTGAGAGTCCAGTGTGTGGAGTAACTTGGTTTTTTTCAGAGCTGCCACAATCATGGCATGAAGCAGGTTGCAGATAGAAGAGATGAGTCTCTCTGGCTTTCTTGCTTGGACGTGTTGCTCGTTACCCATCACATGAGTATAAACAGGAATTCCTATTGCCTTCTTGTTCTCAAAAGAATACATAGACTCCGGTAAAGACTTTTTCTGCAGAATTGCTCTTCTAAAAGGCAATCAATGAAGAGTGGTATCACTAGTTAGAATGCTGATGCCCAGGCAGTAGTAGCTTGGGTCCTTGTCAGCCATCAGCTGTGAAATTATATGGGCAAATGGTTGAGGAAGAAACTGTACAGTGGTTATGGTTCTTTGAATTATGATGTTATTTATGGTCTATGGGCTACTAGCATCAAGCCTTCAGAATACTTGCTTTTACATCAGGACATCAAGACGTTTGGGAGCCCTGCGCATCGTGCTTTTAGCCAGAAAACAGAACGCTTGGAGCTGAAGTACAGGCTGCAAGTTATGCTGGTGGCAGCCTGAATCTGCAGCCTTTCAGCTTCATCCACTTAAAGTGTAAGAGAGCCATCAAATGTGAACATATTTATAATACATCTGAGAGGGCTGTCGTATCTGTGATAGCTGTGAGGTAAATAAATGTTTCTTCCAGTGCTCCTGCTGAGTTTCTAACTAGTTTTAGACTAGAGGAGAGTACGTAGGTGCCGGAGCAAACCCAGGTAGAATTAGGTCACCTTCCTTCCTCTCTGTGCACGCACCTGTCTGTTGCCTCTTCATGTTATTTCAGCCTTGCTGCTCCCGCTGTTATTAGTGCAGGGTTCGTGGAGGTTCAGTGGAGGTGCCCAGGTGAGCCCTTACGGTAGCAGGCGAGTTCCCCTCCTGCTGCACGAGCTGCGAATGGGCTGCACATGGGAGAAAGGACCCCTGGTAAAGCTGGCCACCTGCAAAGTGCTGTGAAACACTAGAAAGTGAGCCTACTGCAAAAAGATTTCTTCTTGTCATTATCTGTAATTAGAACAAGTGGGAGACTGTCAGTAAACGTTTTATTATGGAATATGAATTTCGGGTTCATTGTCTTCTAACAGTGTTTTGCTACATGAGCCATTAGTCAGGGCCATATGTACTTGAATACCATGAGTGATGCTTTAAAGGGTAAAGCAGTGTATTCTGTACAGGAATGCTTGCTAAAGGTGATGAAGGAGTGTAGAGAAGCAGCTATGCATATTCCTCTTGCAAGAGAATTTTTGTTACTAGAGACTGGTCGGTCTGTGAAGCTAAATCCAGTTCTACTAAACACTCCTTTGGTCAAGCTTTAAAATGAGAAAAGCCTGCCTTGCATGCTCGCTTTTTGGGCTACAAGTTTCCTATCTTTAGCAGGTCAGTTTGTGCTGGATTCTGGTCTAATGTGTTTAAAATTATTAGGGTAGCTGCCTTATGGAATTCTTAAAACGTACTTCAGTGACCAGTTGTATCCACTGTGCTTTTGTTGTGGCTGTTGGCTATTCCTACACCTAACAGATGGCACTCGCTTAAACTGACAAGCTGTGGGATAGCCGAGCATTACTAATAAAACCTATCACATGTTAAACTTGACCTGACATTAATCAAGTTTTGAATGCTACAAATGATTCATGGATAATAATTAGTCTCTTGATCATATTAGTGAACATCAGTCTCACATTGCTGCCATTATCTGCTTTCATTCTTATAGGGAACAAATCCATTGCAGTAATTAAGTGTTTTTAATGTCTTTTGAGCCAAAATGTTCTGTATGATTAACTTGGCAAAGAGGTTATTTTTAGTCTTTCGGTATGATTGGTTTCAGAGCTTCTAGTAAATTAACAAACTGAAAGGCTTTCCATAAAATAGTATTTTATAAGAAGTATGTATTTTTTTATTTTATTAACTGAGAAAATTCCCATGTGTCTTTATGCAGTCACTTGGTATAATTTTCATCACAATATGATTCAGCTGTTGCCACAAATTACACCGTTCAAAATAGTGGTGATTTTGTTAAACAGATGAACCTTTGGAGTTTACTTTTACTCTTCTTGTTTAGTACTGAGTTATTGGTTAACATCAAGTGCTTTCAACACATACATATTCATACAGACAAAATAACATTTACAGATTTTCTCTGTGTCTTGAATCAGAATCTTGAGTGGACAGCTCCATGAAAGCTAGGATTTTGAGATTTAAGCATAAATTTTTTTAAAGGATTGTCGTGCAATTTGAATTACACACTGATTTTACATCCCAAGAGCAAGAAGTTTCTTTCTAAGTAATGAGCAAGTGAGAAATTTATACTTTGTGTTCCTTATGCAGTTAGAGCAAAGTAGATAATTTTACTGGTTTACTGAAAATGTAGCAGTTATTCTTCAATATGTGTTGGTTCTTAATGAGCATATAAAACTTCTTTAAATAATTACTTCTTAAGGAGTTAAGTTTTTAATATATTTTCTGCAGTTTTTGATCCTGTTCTTCCTTTATGCATGTTTAAGACCATTATCATGGGCCAGGAAATATTTTGTAACTTCATGATTTTTTTAGTATACTAGCTTAAAAATAATTAGTGTAAGCTGTGGTTTTCTGACTGTACTCTCAGTTATCACGCTGCATTTCCTTTCCTGCCTCTTTGTTGCTGATTTCCCAGCAAACAAAAAATGAAAATCTTTAAGATAAATATGACCAAATACAATGAATAATTGAGGATGCATTATAGAATTGAACTTTACCCTGCTGTAGAGATACACTTTAATTAATATGTTAAATACTGGGTTTTACCTCATTTATTTGACATTAGGTAGCATATTGTATTTTTACTAGGAAACGAGAATAATGCAAAGAAAACTGGGTCATGTAAAATTGATTAAAAATCTGCTCTTCAACGTTTTTATAGGTGATTTGGAGGAAAACATGAAATCATATAAATGAGAGACGGATGACTGATGTTTGCATGAGGGAAGTAAATGTTGATGTTGAAGTGCTACTTACAGCTTTTGGAATCACAGGGTGCAAGCAGAAACATTTACTTGTACGGCCACGTGCTAAGTCACGTTCATGAGATCATGGGCTGTGCTTTCAGGACCTTCATGGTTACTTGGAAGGAGCCACTTTGAGTCACGCAGCCAGTTTTAATGAGCCGTCGGCTGGTGAAATTCTTCCTTGGTGGGTGCTCATGTATCCAGAGACCTTCTTGAAAGGAGACTCCTGCGGACGAGAACAGGGAGTGTATTTTTCTTGCTGCTATGGCTATCCTGGAATGTTCTGTCTAGTATATCTGGGGTGGTTTTAGCTGATAAAAAAAATGATAACTCCGAGCTTAGAAGAGACATTATTGAAATATTGAAAAGTTATATCTGCTTCCTTGTGAAATGTTTGAAATGTGAATCTAGTTTATTTGCCCAAAAAAACTCTCAGAGGTGAACTTGATCAGTGTCTATAGAGGAACAAGGAAGAAAAGTTGAAGGAAGAAAAAAAATTGCTGAGAAATAAGCATTAATTTTTTAATTGCATGTGCAATACTTCATTGGAGCAACTTAGCGAAGATTGTGGTTCTTCATCACAGCGTGCTGTAACTTGAGACTGCACAGTTTTCCAAAAAAAATTACTTGGCACTTGAGCGTATCACTTGAAGAGGAACTTAACTATGCATGAGAGGAGAGGGTTTCATCTCATCCTCGTAGCTGTCTGAAAGTTAGTCTGAACTGGTGATCCAGGCTATGTCTGGTTTTGGGCAGGGAGGGAAGGAAGCAGTGGAACTGCCGGAGGTATGTCTTTGATCCTCTCTCACATCTCCCCCCAGACTGTTCATTTACACTAGGTTTGTTTAAGTCAGCTGTTTTACTTCAAATGCTAACGCTAGGTGAGGTGAACGGTATCCCCAGTATGAGAACGATAAAAGTCTGAGTGGCTTCAGTTGAAGGTGGTGTTTTTTTTTTTTCTTTTTCCATTTTTTCAGAAGGTATGAGCTCAATTCCCAAAGCCATGTATTCCCCAGAGTCACTAAAGACTGTTTTGAAAGTTTTACAGTACATTTGTAGTAATTTCAGTCAATGAACTAAAATCAAAACTTCTCTTAACACTTTATTTTGGGCTCTCTCTTAAAATGTGAATTAGCCAACTTTTATTTCTGGGAAGTTTGAGATTTGGAGTTTTATTTTTAAATAATATTTTAAACACCACCACCCCCACTGCCCCAGTATATAGTTACTTGCATGCTATTTGATGCTTTTTTGCTTTGAGACTGAAAGCAGCTCTTTAATTCTTGATACCTTCTCTGCTTTTAGAAACAGAAGAAACAAAAAAAGAAATAATGCTGCAGGACAGGGGAAACTGGAAAGATTCTGGGGAGAAGGAGGGAGCAGAGACTACAACTGTAGCTTAGAGGGACCAGCTTCCCTCACCTGACGTTAAGCTGCACTGGATAATATTTTCAAGCATTGCACAGTAGCCTGTGTATCATCTGGAAGGAAGCTTATACGCCACAGACAGCATGTTTAATTCTTTTCTAGGAGGCCTCCTTTTCAAAATGTAATGTTTGAAAGCTATGTTAATAGTGTGGATGATGGCTCCATCGTTGCCTGTTACTGATTAATTGATTTATTTTGGGAAATGTGATAGTTGGGATGAATCTGATCGAGACTATTTTTGCATTATTTTAACTTAACTGAACGTAAAAGTCATTCTGTAGGATTTCTGATGTCATTCAAAAACAGGATTTCTGAAGATATTATGTAGTAGGTTATTCTCAATATATTTTTCTTCTACCCCTAATATGGGAGAACAGATTTCAATTCTGATTTTTAAGCAAAATAGTTTTGTTAAGCAGGGTTTTAGGGTTTTTTTATGTTTGTTTGTTTTAAACTTAAATCCAGGGAGGCTACCCAATAGAAATACTGGTTTTGTTACACAGATCTTCATCTGGATTTGTGATTCATAGATCCTTTCTTCAGAGACTTCTGTACGTAGTAATAGAGATGATTTTTTTTTTTTGTCTTGCGAGTTGGCAAAAATATGATGAAAATACTTCTCTTAGTAGCAGACACATTCAATTCAGGTATGTTTTACTGAATGTTGTTAAACCACTGTACATTTCAAAACATTAGTACCTCCCACTTTGGATGCAAAACTTTTTCTGTGATGTCTGAAATATATCAGTAACCAGTATTAAAGTAAATAATTTTTATATTGAACTTGGATAATTAAGATCTCATGAAAGAGTGTATACTGAGATGAGTCAGGGCTCTTGAGGAGGTTGTCATGTAAAAATAGAAAAATACAGAAATCGGCAAGCAAGATGAAACAAATTCATGTAAAAATAAAACAGGAGTGATACCCTGTTTTAAAAGCAGAATAGTCCATCTCTTTTAGAGAAGTGCAAGGGAAGAGCCAGAATAATTGTTTCCTTTTACAAAAGGTGACTATTGGTGCTGGTCACTTCTGAATCTTTTTCTGAAGACTGTATAATAAGTTTAAAGAACCTGCAGTATCTGTACAGAGACTTCTGAGCCCATGTCTGTAAAACCTGACAGTTGTCGGGGTGTGAGGATTACATTGTAGTCTGATGGTGAGGGCTGTCAGTCCGCAGAGGAAGGGATTGTCCCGTGAGTTGGGCTGAAACCTAAGCCAGTGGAGATGCTGGCTCTGTGAAGTTAGGCATGACAGCGTGCTCACGTCTTGAAAGTGTTTTACATTCTAGTTAATTGACAATTGGATGGATAGTTTATTTCTAACTAATACTTTTGAGTAAAGTATGTTCCCTTTCGCAGCTGTTGCTGTGGAGTTACCAGCTGGATGATCAGTAATTTGAAGGTAGCTCTGAAAAACTGCTTATGGACTGGTGCAGGCAGAGGTGCTGTAGCTTGACTTGAAACTGGATGAAGCCTCTAGCAGTTCTGAAATTGAAAAAGCAAGGACAATGGATATATATTTGTCTTGTATTATAAAATGCAAAGGGATTTTTTTTTCCTGTATCTCCAAGTATTTCACTAGGCTAACAAGTGGTATTAGTTTCGAATCAGAAATATGGACAAAATGGTTAGAAATGTTTGCATATTGTGACATAGCAGATTGATAATAGTGGTGTGCAAGGACCTTAGCCAAATTCTTTTGTAGAAAGTCAATATGACTTTGCAGAGACATTGTTATGTTTCGGAATCTGCATAACTCTCACTGGCATGTTGTGTTTCCATGAGATTTTTTTTTTTTTTTTTGTAAGAGGAAGGAAAAGGCACAGTAGTGGACTTATTTTATGAATAAAGTGACACATCTGAGAACTCATCAGAATCAGGTGACTTGCCTCAGAATTACAGAAACATTAATAAAAACCTACTAGCATTGTGTGGAAGCTATACGCACCGAAATTTTCTCCTCTTCCTGCTGGAGGAGCCAAGTGATTTCTTTATGTAAGTATAGAGAGATCTCCAAAGTGTGATTTTTTTTTTTTTTTTTTTTTTTTTCTTTCAATTATCCTTCTGCTGACTGGTTCAGTGTTTTAGCAAAATCAGCTTCAGCAGGTTATTAATGCTGCTTTTGGTGACACGCTACTGCTCCTCAGCGCAGTGGTTAAAGAGCAAAGAGAAATCCTTTTTCTTGTCATACAACTCCACTCATTCCCTGTGCTTATACCATTCTTTTCGTTAGAGGAATATTATTAGATGTAGCAATAGTTTTGAATTGGATTCACTTACAAAGTAAGAAAGGAAAACTTTTAAATACTAAGCTGTAGTATGAGTGTATGGTTTATGGCAACGTTCATGGGGAAGCAGGAAGCTGCAGGAAGTGAACAAAAGGGGTTCACAGGTGGAAATAGATGCCACGAGGCTACAAGGAATAGCATGCTAGAAGAATTGGCTCGCATGCATCATTTACCCATCTTTTATAAAATGTCATTGAGATGCATTGCATTTTATCTGATCCCTGGCAGTCATCCCAGTCAAGCAGGTGTGCCATTTATCATGGTGCCGATTAAAAAAGACTGAACTGTTCAAGTTAATTAGAAATTTTAATACGTGTGAGAAATTGAACATCGTTTTTTAAAAGATGAACCATGATATCTGCATTTAAGTTCATAAGCCTAAAAACCTTATATCAACTATATTTTTCGTGTCAAAAATATTTGCTTATATGTCAAACATTCCTTTTCTGCTCATTCTCCTGTCATTACAAACTTTCTGCAATATTCAAAGGGTATGTATTCTGCTGTTCACAGACAACCTCTAAATAGTTTAATTCTCAAGAAAGTTCGTATGGGAAGAAGCTCAGAGAAAATTTCCATTCCCCCTCCCCCAAATTGCTAGTCCTTTCTACTAAAAATGCTTTTCTAGAAAGTTATCATTGAAATACTTGTAATGGACCTAATGAGAATGAAAGCAGAATAGCTGAGAATGAAGGCGGCATAACTGGGAGCACAAAGAGGTTTAGTTATCTGTTGAGTCTTGTTCTGGTTTTAAAATCTTTGTCTTTGATATCTAACTGACATTTGGTAGGAGATGTCCCTAATAAGAATACTGTGGACCTCCAAAGTGAGAACGAGTTCAAGTCTGAAACTGGATGTCAGGTTGCTAAGAGGGATTCCCTTGCATTTTATAATTCTGGTGGAGCAGTGAATAAAAAGTAATATCAGAATATATTTTTTTTTAATGGTAAATTTTCAATTTACAGCCCCCCGCCTTTACGAAGTTCTAATAGTGCTTTAATGTAGTTTAACTACACGTAAACCAGAGTGGAGAGAGCTACAGATAAAGCAGTGCATAATAATAATTTTATGCTTTACCTGGGTGAGTCACACACTCCAAATTAAAAGATTGTTTCTATAATCTTAAGTTTTATTTTGCGAAAGAGTAAATAATGCAGTTTATGTAAGCTCCAACACCGAAGTAGCCATGTCCTCAAATTCCTTTAAGAACTTCAGATAAGCAGAAACAGAGATGATTGATTTCTTTTTGCCATTTTGGTTAGTGTCTTTAAAAAGACACTAATAAGATTGCTAGAAATGTATAAAAAAGTATAGTCACAAAGTTTGTCTTTTATTTTTGCAGCTGTAGTTTTTTATATTTGGAGAAAGCTTTTTTGCTACTTGAATTTAATGAAATCTTTTCCATGTGTTTTTGTAAATATCAAGTGTATTCTTACTATGGATTTATCACTGGCCAGTCGGTTTTGGAACTGTGCAGTAACCTTGCAAGAGATCCACAGAAGGCTTAGCTTGTGTAGAAATTTTTTTAGATTTTTTTTTTTTTTTTAACTTTTAAACATTTGTTTAAATATTTTCCAATATACTCATTTCTCTGCTGAAGCAAAGATTAACAATGAACTTTTGAAAGAATTGTGGATTTTTTTTTTTTTCTTATTTTGTATAGACATCTGGTAAAGGATTGTGAGCCTCAGTTGTAAATTTGAAAATCATAATTGGTAAATGCAAGCTACAAATTCACATTCCAAGTATGGGCTTTCTGTACTGAAAAATAGTGTTTCTCTGGATGATTTCTTACTCAGAATCAAATATTCTTTAAGTATTTTATCACTTGAGAGTACTCTCATAGAGTGTGTTTTTCAATTAAATTGTAGCTAAAAGTTGAATAGTGAAAGTTGTATTTGTAGATGCAGTTATAAGCACAAATACGCTAATGACTGGATAAGGAAAAAAGCTAAGGTTTTTTTTACAGCAAAACAATCAATTATTCTGTACAAACAGCTACAAGTTTAAATGAAATATCATGTTATATTATTATTGTTTAAAATATTTGGCCATCAGGCTTTTGATCCATTTTAAGTACGTTGCTTTGAGTTGTACAGCCCATAGGAAGATACAAGTTTTAATTCTCAGCTCCTTTCATACTTTTGCCATTTACTGAGGGCGGAGTTTGAGACTTGATTTGAATAGTTTAGTCAGTGGGTCATTGAGTTAGGCTGGACCATACAAAGGAAATGATACAAAATTAACATTCTAGGCCAAAATGTTGCTTTTAAAACTGACCGTGATTTACTGAGTTCTGTATTTGCTATGTTTTATGACCATGGGGTTACTTGGACATCAAAATTTTTCAAATGTTACTAAAAACACCTACAACTTCAGGATAGATTCTTCATCTCTACAGTAAAACATAAATTGAAATTCATGAAGAGGCATTTTGGTAATTCTCCTAATTTTTGTTATTACTTGACAATTGTAGTTGTCACTGGTTATTTGCTTTTCCTTAGGCAAGTCATAATTTAACATGGAAGTGTATCATCAATTCTCGTAACTGTCGACTAGCTGGTTTCATTACTTTGTTTAGATAGATGGTTTTTCTCTGGTAAATACCATCTTGATGGATGTATTCACCTCCATATGGAATTTACAGTCTTTGAAAATGTAAAACAGAGTATTCAAGATCCAAATTAATTCAGACACTTGTTTGACAGTAGCGTAGCTGTGTTACTGGGTAATGCCCTAGTTAGGGAGTCTACCAAACATGAACCTTGAATGATGCCCTGAAATATTTTTCCACACATGTTTTCAATCTAACGTAAGTGCTACTTGCGTGTTAAAGTGGCAAATGTGTTTTTTTAATTTGTCCACAAATGACTGTGGTGTCCCATGTCTGAACTGATTTTTCTTCATCTTTTAGTGTATAGAATCATCTTGGTTTCTCAATATTTCTCTTTGGACAAAGGCTTTTTCCTTGAATAATACTGTAAGGGTTCGCCTCCCTAAAGCTTGTTTGAGCCTTGAGTGTTCTTTGTAAAAACTGCTCATTTGTTGACGCTTTCTATGTTGACATTTCCCAAGCTCTAACGTTAAACCATAAATAAGCAGTTTACTAGCATATGATTGCAGTAGTAGCATATAATCTGCTTTGATGTGCAGTCTTCTCAGTTAAATATTTCTCTATGGAAAAAATATTTATTTTTCTTTTGTTCTACAGCTCCTGGAAGGAAGCTTTGCTAGAGAAGTTAGCCACGAAGTGGATGGACTGATATTTCAGCCTACAGGAGTAAGTAGTGTAAAAATGGATTTTTTTTTTTTCCCCCTTCACTTTCAAATGAAATTCTCACCCTCCCTCCCCACTCATCCTCCCATCTACTACCTAATCTTTGTTTCAGTCAGGATTACTTTGCAATGTTGGTTCTGATTTTTCCAGTTCCTCAGACTACTTAAATTAAACTAGTTGCGATCTAATTTGTAGTATGTGTGACTTTGGATTAATAAATGGTGGTAGTTTTCAGGAATCAGCTTGTGGGTTTTTGTGTGTGTGTACTATGATGTGCTGCGAAATAAGGAAGGATTTTTTCTGACTGCAAGAGTTCTGTGAATCTTTCAGCCATTGATTTGAGCTCTGGGATTATTTTTCTTTCTCATGGATGTTTACACAGTAAAATTTTAGTAACATTTGTAACTTGTGTTTAGTGCGATTAAAGTATGATATATTCTCGAGCCATGTCCGCCAGTATAAAGGTATATGACGGGAGTGGGAGAGTTCACCAGAAGAACTGCATACAACCAGAAAAAATAAAATAAATGGTTCTCAAGCAGGAAGGGTGGCTTTAAAGACAGTAGCATGGCCTCGTCTATCCTACTGCTGCTCCTGTTGACTCTGATACAATGGATACACGGCAATGTGTATTGTATATTGGTATAGATAGTGACTGTAGCATTATCCATGTTGACTTTTTTCTTAGCTTGTAAAACAAGGAATTGTTTTTGATTATTTCATATTTGACAGATATTTCTACCCTTACAGTTACTCACAGAAAACATTTGTATTTAGTTTTCCAGATAAAACATTTTTTTCTGGTCTACTTCCTATATTATAGATCTTAGCACGGGTGATGACACTCCCATCTGGAAATAAGATAAACCTCTTCTCTATAGCAAGTTCTACATCAGCTAACTACAAAATAACTGAGCAATTAGACCATATACTTTTTTTTAAGTATATAGCTATTTCAAATTCAAAGCAAAACTACTAGGGTAAAGAAAATTCGTACTTGCATAAGAAGTCCTGGTGATGTCGTAGAATATTGTTAAAATCTAAAGCAATTGTAAAGGCTTCTCAGAACTACTTTCCTGAATATTAGAGGTTAAGCTATGCAGAGTTACCACAGCTAAATTTGAAATTACCTTTTCTACTCGAAATGAAATTACTGAAGAATGTGTCTCTGCTGTTGTTACAGGAAGTTACTCTCTCATATGTTTTGTGTTTCTAGAACTTGTGTTTTCTGATTTAGCATACTGAGAAATTTATAACCCAACAAAAACCTCATTTTCTTGCATAAATGCTTATAATGGTTTTTCATCTTTAAAATATGGGATATATTTGTTTAATTTAATGTTCAAATTTCAGTATTATTTCAGGATTTATGGAATATAAGTTTGTTGCATCTGTTATTAAACTGATTTTCCTAGATTAATGTACAGTTTTCTCAGTGGCTTTTGTAGTTGAGAAAATATAAATAATATATTTCGAGCAAAAGAAATTATTGTAGTCCTATTAATTGGGAAATAAGTATTAAAGCTGATTAATGGAAAAGGGTGAAGCTGATACAGATAGCTGATGCTGCTTTTTTATTTTATGTGGGATAGAGGACATAAATTAATAGGCAACAATAGAAGGGCAACAGACTATAACAATGCATAAATGATCCCTTGAGAATAGTAACTGAAATAATTTTTCTTTTTGTATTATAGTTGCAGTTATATGTGTGATGTATTACATCTTTTCACAGAGAAACATACCTATTGTTGATTGGGGTAGAGGCCTGAGTTTTGGTCATCATGAGACTTAAAAGACCTTTATAAAACCAGTTTGTCTCAAGTGAAGAGACCGTGGCATATCCAGAAGAAAATAATTCTTAACAACCATTTTTATTGACATATTTGATCTTGCAGAAAAAGAGACGGACAGAAATGATGCTGAGTTTTAGAAGATCAGGGAAATTTAAGAACATCTTTTGGGAGCTCCTGAAGTCTCATGTGTGTTTTGAGAAGAAAACAAAAGTAGACAGGAATTGGAGGAAAACCGCAAAGAAGGATAAAGTGGCAGCAGAGGAGGATGAATGGAATGTGACCATTTACAGACAGGAAAATTTTGGGGGAAAAATACCCACACTTTCCATACTTTTAATAATTAAAGCAGAATGCAGAAGTTAACTAATTAATATAAAGAAAGTCGAGTTTATTAGTTTAGTCTGTTTGAAAGTCTTTTCTGTGTTTTTTTTTTGTTGTTGTTGTTTTTGTTTTTTTGTTTGGTTTTTTTCTTCCATTTACTCAGAGATGTTCCTCTTGATCTCTGGTCTTAGACACAGGCATCTAGACCTGAGTATATGGATATATTCCCCACTATCTATAGGCAACACTGGTACTGGGAGTCAACATGGATGGAGAAAGAATATTTTGTTGTTTTGAAGTTTGGTTTAATTCTGACTTATAATAAAAATTAAAATACCCGAAATGATTTGTGAAGAAAAATTATGCTTTTAGCTTCTAAGAGCTCTGGGTTTTTTCACTTTTCTCTTGGGTTTGAAGAGATTTGGCATCAGGTGCCTGTGAATTAGTTCAGTTTTGAGAAATCGGTGTGCTTTAATGAAAAGTGATTTGTGAAAAAGTTTTACTACCGAATCTACAGTTTCAGTTAGATATAATAGGGTTTATTTTCTTCTGTTAGTCTTCCTATCTAACTCATATTATGAATAGCACGGTTCTTGTACTGAAGCAGAAGTTGTTTTGCACTGTGACTGGGGATGGTAGAAACATTAAGGAGTGAAGAGATTGTTTTCTGCCTGTGCAGATTAGTTTATTTTGCAAGGTCATGCTAACTGAGCATTATTATTCCTAACTAATTCACCAGTTACTTGAGTTACGTATACTCGTTGGTGCCCAGGGTATGCAAGTGCTTTAATTCCACGATGACAATGGAAAGGCAATGACGGAGGCCTCCCTTCTCTTCCCCCTTCCTCCCTTTCCAGAGACTGAAAGCTTTCACAGATCATGAAAAGAGCATGTTTAGTGGAAGTGATGGAGGTTTTTGCCTCGTTTATAATTTAAGAATGCTTTGTAGGTGATTTGATGTGACGTGTGCTTCATAGTGCCCCCCTGCGCATCCCCCGCATTAACCCACCATTCTCTAACGACTCCATGGTGAGAGACAAGTATAAGACAATGTTTTCTTACTATTGTTTCTCTTCTTCCCTTTGTACTCTTCTCCTTTCCTCTTTTCCTTTTCATGCATCCTCTCTATCCAAAAGCCCGTTTCCCACATTCCTTTTGATTTCCCTTTTATGTCGCTGCTCCCTAACGCTTCTTTTCCCTGCATCATTTTGTATCCATTTAAGATGCTACCGATATAACTCCCATATGGCTAAGTCAGCTCCATTCCATCTGATCAGCTTTCTGATCCCTCTACATGTAACAGGTTGGCAGAGCAGGGACCGAAGCTAAGTGCTAATTAGGAGGAGTGAAACAGGCCAGCAGGAAACTTCATGGACAGGTATGTCGCCCTGTGATCATGCCCCAGACAATGAGTGAATTAGTTTGCAGGTAAAAGCCAAAGACCTTATTCACAGATACTGAATGCTTGTGTAAAGATTGGAAGCTTTCAATCCTTTTTTCTGAAAGGTTACTTCAAAACAGTGAACAACTTCTTGCATTTGTTTTAGAATACTTGCAGTTTGCCAACCTGTGTATTTTTAATGGAAATCTCAAAAATGGCCTCTTATCTTCTGATGGCAGAATCGGCTCTCTGACCTATGCCCACTCATCAGTGAAATTACCTTTGTTATCTGCCTTGTAAATCATACCTTTGCTAGGTATCTCAGACTGTCTAATTTTTATGCTAGCAATCTCTTAATAACTGTCTTTCTGGCTAGAACGAGTATTTACCCTTGCTTGGGAAAAGGATGTAGGAATTTTCTTACTTTAGCCACCTAAAAGAAGGCTCGCTGGCCATCAGTTAGGACGGCCTAAGGACAGTTTTTGACCATCTGTGGAAAGCTTGTATCAGAATTTATTCTCTTCTGTTCCATCTTTTTGCCTCCTGAGCTCTGTGATGTTTTTGCATTGGCTCAGGCTGATTTCTGTTTGTTACTTCTCCGTGCTCTTATTTTGGATGAGGAATAAAGTCCAGTTGTGTGGGTTTGGGATTTTTCTGGGGAAGGAAGAAGGGCAGCTGCTGAGCTCTGTTCTTCTAAGATAAATGTTATTTTAAAGAATGGCTGAATTATTTAACACGTAACTCTTCATACTGAATACTAACAAAAAGCTTAGCCTTTTAAAATGAAAGGAGAATAATGAACAGGTTTTTATTACTGACTAACATTGCATGAGTTTTTAATATATCTTCCTTCCCCTCCCTGGGTAGACTTAGTGGTGATCTGAAATGCTTGGTTGCCTGTTAATTATTTGTGCTATTCCCATTGTATAATAGGCTGTGTTATTTTCTGTCATTGTAAAAGTTCATCCAAAATCACTGAAGTTAACACTGAATGAAATATCTCCAAAAAATACCACCAAATAAAATATCTCCAAAAGGCCATGTTTTGTTTCATTCAGCAGTGCCAGGTTCTCCTAAATAATCCTATATAATTGGTAAGCCTTTTCTTCCACAGTCTATGTTTTATTGAATCCTCTGTGAATTTTTAAACATAGGCCAAGTCTTTGAGAATTTGAGCTGGCATATTGCTGAAACTCAAACATAATTTTTACCAGTGATGGGGCATCAGTTGTTGTTAACTATTTCTATTGCAATAGCAAGTAATGGCTTCAGATATGCTCAGATACAGTCTCAGTACCAAAGCTGATCTATAAAGGCTTGGGAAGAATCATATGATAACATAAATTTTTGCTTCTAACAAATATACAAGTTTCTGGATTTAGCTTTCTAGTTTTGTAGTGATTCATATAAGATTTTGGAGGCAATGTAATAGACTAGACTATTTCAGTTGGAAGGGACCTACAACGATCACCTAGTCCAACTGCCTGACCCGTTCAGGGCTGACCAAAAGTTAAAGCATGTTGTTAAGGGCATTGTCCAAATGCCTCTTAAACACTGACAGGCCTGGGGCATCGACCACCCCTGTTCCAGTGTCTGACCACCTTCTCGGTAAAGAAGTGCTTCCTAATGTCCAGTCTAAACTTCCCCTGGCACAGCTTTGAACCATTCCCGTGCATCCTATCACTGGATACCAGGGAGAGGAGATCAGCACCTCGCGTCCTTAATGTAGATGCTAAGCTTGCCTTGATTTTTTTTCTCTAGAGTTTGCAGGAGAAGGGAAGAGAATTTGGAGAGAATAATTTTCATCAGTCTTTGTGTTGACCCACACTACTAAAACCTTTCATGTATCTTTAGAATATCTCATTGCTAAATGTGATTTCTTCTGCAAGAGGAATGTTCATGACTGAATCTGTTACTAGTCAGGGGATGCTGTCGTGTCAGCGCGCACTTTTTGTGCTGTTGTAGGTTTTCCTTTAACAGAGGACTTGCTGTCAATCTCCTGAAATGCCACGGAGCTTTACAACTCTTTTCTGCCTATGAATAGTTGTTATATTCAATTTCCATGGCAATGTTCCTTGCAGTTTGTCTCCTCAATAGCTAGTCATATCTCAAATATACTGTTCTATCATATGCTTTATGAACATACTCAAATTTATTAGCAATGCACAGTATTTCTTTGAGAGTTTTTCTGTGACTATACAAGTAAAATTTTTATACCAATTCAAGTTTGTCTTTACTGTCTTGAGGTGATTAGTTTTCTGCCTCTTTTGGAAAAGCAGAAAACCAGAAAATTAAGGAAAAAATAACAACAGAAATGCTAACTTAAACACCAATAAATAAGGTCTAATTAAATTAATTGAGAGCTCATTTAGTTAAATTATTAGACTCCTAGATAAAAGTGTCATGATTTCTGAATATAGTAGATTTTTATGATTTCCACTTACTTTCCAAGAACCTGAGATAATTTACACCTCAGGAAGTTTGAACATTTCTTACAGGTACAAACTCCTAGTGTCCACACTTGACAAAAAATGGCCAAAAAGTGAGGCAAAGTTATGAGTCATTTTTAGCTCTGAATATAGTGAGGTAACGGCATAGCAAAAGTTTTCCTTGTTTAACTTTCTGCTGCTGGTCCTCTAGTACATTTAGAGATATGTACATGTTCTGTATACTTAATGTATATGCTATTTGCCAAAATTGTTTAACCCGACTTCCTTTTTATGTCTGTCTGAATAGATGTCAGTGCCTTGACTCCGATTACCTAAGGAAAGTGTTAGTTCTAATTGGTACGTTATCTCATTTGTTTGCTCATGACCTATACCATCTGACGTTCTCTGATTTCTCGGGCAATGAATTACATTTATGGGAGCTATCTAAATAGGTTCTTGAACTTCTGTTGTGCAATTTAATCATCCTGCCTGCCAATGGCATTAGGCAGGAAAGATCTCTCTTACATTTTACATTATGTGTACTAGTCATCCTCAGGATTGTCAGTTGACATTAATATGGTGGTGTCTGTGTATATGTTGTTTAGGAGAAGAAAAAAGTGCTCTTTTTGGGTGCTACTGTTCTAAATGTTGGGAAAATAAAGATGTATTTTGTATTAGGATAGGCAGAATCATCATTCATAAAGGCTTTCAAATATGATTTTTGCATAGCTTCTTTGTCTCAAAGCTAGATGCTAAGGAGCTTGTTGAGCGCACTTGCTATTGTGCTTCCAGCTGTCAGATTGCATGTACTTTCTAGCTAAAAGAAGTAAATAATGTTAGGAATATGTACTGTAAATGTGATATTCAGGTGAGAATAGCAAAGCAATTGTTCAGCTTCTCCAAAACATACCTGCTTTTAAGAGAGTAAGTTTTTATTCCACAAATTAGGTTAATTTATGTGTGTGGTGGATCAGCTTTGAAAAACGAATCTTTTTATGGCTGGATAGGGAAGTCTAGGAGAGGTTCTGCTTCAAATCGGTGAGAACCCTTTACTGAATCATTGAGTAGTTGCTTAAGCTCCTGATCTTTAACATAGGCTGCCATTAATGAATTGGTCAGTTGTCTCCATGGCAGTGTTCCTACTCATCCTGCCTTTTGTAGCAGTCTTTCCAGGACTGAGAAGTTGGTAGATCAGGAATGACTTGGAAACTGAAAGATAGAGTGGAAGGTATTTTATTAACACTCTTTTCTTTGCATCCCAGAATAGTTATCAACAGAATGCCTCATGTGTGATTCATTTATACTCTTTCTATCAAACTGAACAGATTTAGGAAAATATTTGGAAGAACTACTTTGTTGCAAGTATTTTCTCCCAGTACTCTCTCCTGTGCACGTCAGAAGAGGACAGCCAACAGACTTCTTAAGTTTCCATGAAGATCCTTCATAAAATATTCTTATTTTTTCTTAGTCAGGGGCACAGCAGTAAAGCAAAAATAGTGGTTCGTATCAGGATAAAGCAGAATATTTAGCTAGCTATTCATCCTGCTGTTTTAGTGTGAGCAGTAACCCAGCATTTCAGGAAGATGACATATATACCTAAGATTTGTGAAAACGGTTGCTTTCAGAGGAGTATTGACATTTGCATTGTGGTATTTGGATGGCCAAAACAGTTAATGTAAAAACACTTACTTTCTTTAAAAAGTAGAATGGTTTATTTTACATTACTGTGTTATTCATAGTTTGAAATGTTTACTGGGTCACTGTTCTTATAAATAGTAAATTTGAAAATGGAGAATCAATATCACAACTGGGTAACTGAATTTTTCTGAGTATCAAAATATGTCTTTTAGTTGCTGGCAAGTATTATCAGATAAATCTTTGAAGGTAACTCTGTATATTTGTGACAACACATTCAAAGTAATCGTATGCACTGTACTGTGCAGAACACGACATGCTCTGCAAGGCTCGGAGGTGCCTGCGGAATAGTATTCTGTATTGAGGAGGTACAACAGAACACAGTTGTGATAATTCGGTCTCCTTTTGGCTGCCAGTAACTCCAGTTTCAGTTGTGATTGCACTCCCTGTTCCATTCATCAGCTCTCCTAGTCTTTGACATTCCCAAAGTGGTGAACCAACTCCATTAACGTATGATTAAAATGGAAGTCTCGAGCTTGATGTGAAAGCTATAAATTGCTTTTAGGAAAATTCCATTGTCTTCCCCTGACAAGCATGCTGAATAATTTAGATGTGACTGTATCATACAGGTTATGGTATTCTGAGTGCAGAGTGAGAAGGGCAGTGCCAGACTTCGTGCCATGACTGTAGAAGTCGGAGATAAGAAACTGATGAAAACTACTTACGTAATTACTGCGGATATTCCTAAAGCAAAAGCTTATTTTCTCTTAATGCTGCTAGTTGTGTTTCTGAAATGAAATTCTCCTCTTCTCCCTGTTACTTTAGAAGCTTTCCACTGAGACAGAGGAATGTACAACTGCAACATACCTGCTGGTTCGTTCCGAAAGGGGAAAATGAGTAGAAGTCTTAGTTGGAAATAACCCAGATTTCCAAAATGCAGATGTTCTGTGCACTTTGAATTGTTCATTAAAGAGACAATTAGTACGCTTGTTAAATGCCATCTGAAAGTTTTGACAAGTTTGAACTGACAAACGGTAGGTTGCTTGTTTCCAAACAGTGATCACTGGAAATCCCAGGAAGATCTTGTATCTTTGTATTCATCCAACCACTGAAACAAAACATGTGTTTGATGCAACACAGGATTTTCTAGAGAGAACTTTTAACTTATGAGAGCAATTAAAAGGTGTGCCTCAGGGACTTGTCAGATTGTGAATTGATGTTGCCATTGTTAAGGGAAAATATGGCTTGTTGTGCTGGTAATAAGGAAAACGAATAACAGAAGAATAAAAGATAATTCTACGTAGTTCTGGAAACACTCCACTGTTTAGCAAATGTAAGTTGATCCTGGGATCCAGTGCTCATAGGATGAGCTCAGAACAGGTGAAAAAAAGTTTGCTATGTGGTTGACAAAACAAGAGTTTTGAGGTTATGCTTTTTGTCTTGATGTATAAAATGTAAAGTTCCCATTTTCTAGCTAACTCTGTTCTACAAGATGTCTGATGCATACTGTGGTGAGCAAAGGTGAGGAAAAAAATGAAAGCTTAGTTGGAGAAAAGAATGACAGAGGTCAGGTTTTGCTGGTTTTTAGGCAGCGTATGACTTTGCAACAGTCTTAGCATCAGCTCAAGTCAAGCAAAGCAAATCCAGAGTTGTTTGGCTTTCTGGGGTTGGTTTTCTTTTAACTAACACATCTGGCTCCAAAGCCAAATATGAGAGAACACTAGACACAAGTGGTATTGTTTTGTGTGTTATTTACAGATATTAATAAATATTAAATATTAATAATATTTATATTAATTTAATAGAAATATTTATTTACTATAAATAAGAAATATTTTTTAAAAGTATTAGTTTTAGGTAATACAGGTTTTTCTGTTAGACAAATAAGCATGTATGTAGTGGACCATATCAGGTATATTGTATTTCTGAAACCTTCAGGACTATTTTTCTAGCACACTAACATGGTTTTGGGAGAATGTGTTTGATTTTTTTTGAGAGGTGAATGAACAATACTCTCTAAAATATAGAGTACAGTACTATTTCCATGTACTAAGACTGTAGAAAATATACTTCTCCCCTCTGTTGATTAGGTATACAAACAGAACTGAAGACTTCATATGTAATTTTTCAGGTGAGGGATATCAGTATAGGGTTTTCTTTATTTTCAGAGGGCTTAAGTAATACAGTCATGATGCTTTCATCATTATTAGAGGATTTGGTTTAAACTTTACATTTCATTAAAATATTTGAACCAGAAAATAACACGAGTGTACTTTTCATAATTTGCATATGAACCAGGACAACCAGGTAGGCTATTTTTGTGAGTATTTGTTCACCTTTTAAAAGACTTCTGCAGGATAAGCTCAGTTTTCTATGCTTGCTGTACATGTTTATGCAAGACCTGGTATTTTACTTGCAAAAATATTGTGGAAAATATATTTTTTTACATGTTTGCACTGCTGACCCTTTTCAGTTTCTGGATTGCATGGGCACATAGCACCATGTGCCTTTTATCCAGTAACAGTCAGATAAATAAAACTTAGCAGTGATTATCAGGTCAGAAAATAGACTCTCAAGCATCATTGTAGAATAAATTTGGATAGTAGTTTTTGTCAGAGTCATGAGCTGCATGCAGATAGTTCACAAACAGGACCTAATTTGTCAAAAAATTGTTCATTGGAAATCATTCCCATGGCTCTGATTGCTATGCACTAAGCTGGTCCATCTCTGTGGAGAGCAGCTACAATGCTAGTGAGAGATGGTTTTGAGAGTTCTGGTTGCTGGGTTGGTTGATAAAAATTTTAAAGTTCTGTAAAAAGGCAGGTAACAAGGATTGCTTAGCCACAATTATGAATTGTTCCTTCTGTGTGGTTTGTGTGAGACACTGTCGCACATCTGACAGTTGTTGCACTCAGTCAGATAGTGAATGGGAACTGGCTGTAATATAAGTATTCTTTATGGTGCCATCAGTCTCTTGGTTTTTGGTTTGTGGTTTTTGGTTTTTTAGGGTTTTTTTAGGGGGGGTGTGTGGTTTTTTTTTTTTTTTTTCAAAAGACAGTGTTACTCAGACTTGCTTTATCACAGTTAATCATTTTTTCCCTTATACTTCTGTTCAGCTTTGGCTTTGGTGTACTGCATGCTTGTGAACTATTAATGTTTTTAATAAATCTTTACAACTGCTAGATATATGGAATGTTATGGAACAAATACCAAATGAAAACTGGTATTAAGCTAATACCATGTCTTGGAGCATGTTAGAAATTAGAGTGGTTAGCTACCATACCAGGGATGATGTTACCATGGAGAGAGCTTCTGTTTCCATGACATTTGCTTGCATATTTTGCTAGGCCTTCAAAAGAAGTAGGGTTTTGTCCTCTATAAAATTTGGTGGGTGTTATTCCATTACTTCTGAAACTCTGCAGTGTCTCACTGCAAATGTATATTAATTAACTTCTTAGGAACATTAATGGTGACTGGACTGGCCAGGAAGACAAATGGAGGAAAAAAGTTATTAAAACTTATAGCATCCAGAAGACAAGAGGTTTTTTTATAATTTTTTTTACTAGATTAGGTATTCCAGCTTGATTTTTAACTGGATATATACTACTCTGCTTGTATACATTTTGGTAAATTAAAAAAAACCCCACAGCTAGTAAAGAAGTAAAGAAGAGTTTTACTGGTTTTAGAAAAAATTGTGTTTAGCTGTATAGCTAATGGCTTTATGCTGTGAGATCTGCCTTGTACTGGAGTGGAATTTTGGATTGCAGTAAAATTTTAAATCGAGTCACGATGTGGCTCACAGTTTAAGAATCAGCTATTGGCCTAGGGGTAAATTACAAAAGCCATTTTTTCTTAGGATGAAAGAAGTGCTTTTGAGATGTGAAATACTTGGTAGCTATCCATAAAGGGGAGTTTCTTTAGCAACTGTTAATGGCAATATCATGGTAATCTACAGGCGGCTTTTGCATTTCTCCTGCACTGAAAATTTCTGGTTGTGGTTACGTATAGTCACAGTTCTCTTTTGCAAGATTGCAGGTACTTAAATACAGGTGGGTATGACCCCCAGGTCCTTGAATAGAAGGAGTTAGGGAATAATATTGGTTGTTGCACATCGCTGTGTGTCCTATTCTCTTCTGTACAAAGGGTGCTGGGGAGGAGGGATGCAGTGAGTTAAACACGGTTCAGTATTCTTATGCCACCCCTAAGACAAAATTGCTTGCCTTCTGTTCCTAATGAACAGTTGACTGTTGTTCTCTTTGTATACCATTCTTCTGTTCTAATTAGTTTTTAGTGTGCTAGAGTGTTTGTTTTTTTTTTTTTTTTAATGGTCTTCCTTTTTCCCCCCAGTTGTGAGTGGGAGTCTAAAACTTTGATCCTTTGTGATACCTTCTTGGAACAGATTATTCTGTAATATGTCTGTTTGCAAGGGTTATAAACAATTGTCAGGACTTGATCTGATACCCCTTTTGAAACCCGTTTTTTTTCAGAGGTTTTCCCAATTTCACATTTTGAAATCACAAATACATGTGTACAACCGAGGGAGAAATATTCCTGGAAGCTTAAAATCCTAAGAATCGTCTATTTAATGCAACTAAAATTTTGGTCCACCTATTTTAGTGTTTTGGTAAATGAGGAATGGTACTTCAATTTCCATCACAATTGTTATTATAGCTTTATTTTAGCCAAGATGTCTTTGGTTTCCACTTGAACTGAATTTTTATCTCTTTCTGCCAAAACCAGTACCACTGACACCCCATCTGCTAACTGTAAGGTTCATGTTCTTTGTCCAGGCTTTAGAATCATTTCATTTCAAGAAATAGCTTATTAAATGCTTTTGGTTTATAAAAGTCATGTTCTCCTTCTGTTGGGGATGTAGTATGCAGCAGAAAAGGTTTTTACAAGACAGCTCATAAAATGAGCATGGTACTTAACCGTTCTGGTGTCGAGAGGTGTAGCTCAGCGTCAGCCTCTAATCCTTTTTGGAGTACCTGCTGGATTGACCACAGGTGGACTTGTTCACTTTGCTGCCCTGTCTGTACCTCTCCTCCCTCTCACTCTGCTATAAGAAAATTTTTGAAGAACTCTATTAAAGTTGTTTCACAAACAGGGTGGTGCTTCACAGAAATCTAGTTTATTGACTCAGAGTTCATACTAGTATGCTCATTATTCTCTCTTTGCATTTTAGTAACATTTACATTGGAATGATAAATTCACTTTATCTTGGAGATGGGAGGAGATTTGTAAAATATCTTCTGAACGTTGTCACAGATTCTTGCTTGAACCGATGATGCTGTTTTTTACCTACATCATTCTCAGTTGTGAGAGAGATACTAAGCTTTATGTTCTAGAGGATAAAGAAAGGACTGTTGTCTTTTTATGACATTACCAAAAAAGGATGCATGGGAAACAGTAAGTAGAAAAACCTTTTAGAGAGATATCAGATAAGAAAAAAGTGTCTTGTGAAGTGGCTCAGGTTTGTCTGCTTTCTTCTCCCAGAATTGTCCAGTGACTGCACATGAACATTTCAATGTTCCCTTGATGATGCTGGTGAATTGGCCCCATGAGGAGCAGTTCTCTTTCTTAAGAAACTCAATTCTGTCTTCTAAATACATTCTACATTTGTTTGTGGAAAAGCTGTGCTTAACCACTCTTTCTGTTCCCCCATCATTGCTTGTAGCAATGTTAAAGCCTGCTAAACCTGTTGACATTTGTTTTTGCCAATGGTAATTGTCACTTACCCCCTCCCGTAGTTCTCTGCACCTTGAGTTGCTTGCCTGCTCAGAGCATAGCTACATAAACTGTTAGTTAAACGTTTGGTGTAATTAAAGGAGAGGAAACATTTAAGAGAAGGGAAAGGAGAAAAAGTGACAGAGATCGGGGACTGTCTGAAACCCTTCTGCCAGTAACAGAATGAAAATTCCCTGCCAGCAGCAGAGGAGTTGGAAGAGGTTCTTCACGGTAGTTGCTCAGTCCCGGTATTCAAACCAGAGATCTGGTGTTGCACGTCCAATCAACATTTCTGTGGTTATGCTCTGGAGAAGGGGTAAAAAAATCTGATGTGGCCAAAACTATTGTTTTATTGTGTTTTCAAATTGGTTACAAGGCAAGATTAACAACCAATATCAGAACCACTGCTTTTAATGGGAGAATGTTGTTCCCTGAGAAAGACAGCAACTGATCTTTACAGTACCTGGAGTTCTTTGAGCGACTTTTTAAAAATACAACCTACACTTCTTTTCCCTTTACTTGCAGTGCTCAGGAAATAGCTACCCTATTCAACTTAACCTCTTCTTATCCAGAGCCACTGACTTGCTTGTTCCTAAGTCAGAACTACAAGGATTAATTTCTCACAAAGAGTGGGCAGGACCCTTTCATTTTCTCCTTTGGCATGCTATGTTTTTTCTTCTTAGAGGAGTTTTCCGTTCTCATTATCCAAATTACTCTCCTGAAAGTGCAGTTTTAAGTTTTATTAGTCTTGTAGCAGACTTGAAAAAGAAAATACGTACTGGTTTTTTTCAATATACATTTTTTTTTTCCCACTTTGTTTTTCATCTCCAAGCACATCAGCTTGCTACTTGCAAAACAAAAGCACATGCTGAGTTCTACTGGTTGGATTTACTCTCATGTTGTATGAATGTTTTCTTGTGAAACTAAGGATGTAAAGTATGGGGTTTGCTATTTCAATCTACGTAGATAATGATGAATTTAGTATGATTAAAACTCATCATTTTATGATTTATATATTAGAATATGTAGTTGGAAAGGCTAGTTTCTGTTGTTTCTTATAAAATACCACAGGATTCAGTTTTCCAAGCAAGGCTCATAAATACTTAATTCAAGGAGATTTGTAGCCCTGTAAAATGTAATAAGCTAGCCCTTAATGGCAATTTCGTGTAACATACGTTTGGCAACATGTAGAAAAAAATCCTGCTGGCAATTCTGTGCATCATCTTTCATGCATATCTGTTCAGCTCTAGGGGCTTTTTAGCTCTGGAATTAAAAAGAGAAATTAGACTGTGTCTGAGACCAGCATGCTGCAATTTCTTGGTTTGTACTTGTACATTTCTCCTTATGTTCAGATTAGCTTAAAGCTCTAGCCCACTGCTTGCCTCTTGATGTAAGGCTTCATTCTTTTTTTTCAAGATTGGCATTCCTCAAGAAATATTTCGAAACCTATTTTTGCATCTTTCTTTTTAGGGTTGGTAGTTTTCATTTATCTTCCTGAGCTCTAAGGTGATTTGCTGAAATATTATTCCTGATATACTGATTATCACTGTAGCTTAAGAAAAATGTCAACAAAAGCAATGTTATGATGAAGCCTTAAATTTAGAGGTTGTAGCTCCTGCAAATGTGGTCTCTAATACTGATAAATTACCCAACTTCCAAATCAGGTTATCGGAGTGAGTGAGCCAAGAGCACTGCTGCTCACTTCATGGAGATTCTTTTGTTACACTGGGGATGCTTCTGCTGGCAGACTTCAAGCACTGAATACTTCCTACTGATCCAACCCAACTTTTGTGAGATTTCTAGGAGCCTTTGATCACAAACTAACCATCCACAAAGAAATAAGTCCTCTGAGAGACTGACTTCCCTCTCTCTCTGGTGTAAATTCAAGTGACTACGCTTAAGCTTGTGTTGGGACAGAGGTAGTGAAAATGAAAGGACAGAAGGTGAAGAGCGACTGGGGCTGTCGGGTTTTAAGAGAAGGTTTAGGCTGATATATCCAAAGCTTGAAACATGTAAAGAGACATAAACAGTAAGGTTCATAAAACAAGTGATGCAATGAAGCAACTGCACTTAGCACTTTTTGCAATGAAAATTAATGTTTTCTCCAACATCACTGGTTTCATGCAACTAAGCTTTTTTTCACAGCAAAAGTGTGAAAGGAAGATTAGGAAGGAAGATAATCTCTCTAAGACTCTTTCAAAGTTTTGTTATGTCACTAGGGGAGAGGAGAAGAATAATAAGCATTACGTTAGGAGACTAAAAGGAAAAAAAAAAAGAAAGAAAAGGCAAATGAACGGGGCCAGGACTGCTTCTGTGTTATCTTGGTGTCCCAGCAGCTTGCTTCAGACTCATCTTTTCATCTTTTGTAAGCAACTTCTGTATTTGTGAATTAAGAAGGAATGTCTTAAACAGCCCTCAGGAGATGAATTTGGATAGAGTCATGTTAAACATACAGTGGAAAGAGAATATTAACATTTAAAACTTGAAGTATTATTAGCTATGAGGTAGCTTTTAAAAGGAGGAAAAAATATGTAGGTTTGGTCTTTTTCATTATATTAATTTCTATTTGAGGCTGCTAGTGAGTTGTGAAGCTTAGTTTGAAAGAAAATTTTACCTGGGAAAGTAAATACAGTAGTATTCTGTAGTCATGTTGGCATCCTGGTGACAGATTACACTGTGGTTACTCACCGAGGCCATCTCAGTTCAAGTTAGTGATACAACGTCAAATAAAGAGAATGAAATAAAGCAACAGAAGGCAAATTGAAATATCTTGATTGTTTTAATTACTGCATTAATTTTTCCTGAAGACTTACACAGAACACAGTTAATGAGGTTACAAATACTAGATGGTGAAGAATAAGAAAATTACAAAATACTCAACAGTAATACAAAACTCTGTTAAGTAGCAACCATGGACCATCACCAGTTCCTTTCACTGAGGGGCCTATAGCTCTGTTGTTAGGACGTTTCTTTTGTCACAAAGGTAGGAGTATGTAGCTTTTTAACAGTTACCTTAATTCGCCAAAAGTAGAATTTAGAATCAAAGGCAGACACCAGTTAGTCCATTGTGGACCATATATATTAGCCAACAGTTTGAAGCCATTTATTTTTTCCTTTTTGCTTTGAATGAAGTGTTGGAGTTTCTAGTTCCAGTTCCTAATATTAAGTGCAAGGACAAATACAAACAGGAGTGACTGAGAACAGGTTTCTGCAGCTTACAGTAATGTGCTGGGGGGGGTGGGTGGGCAGGAAAAGAGCAATGAGTAATTTTGCGGCTGCTACATTCTGATTGCTGTAAACATGGATTTTTGGCTGTGAGCTGAACTTCATTTATCAAATATTAATAGGATTAATATGTAAATGACGCTAGTTATGAAGAAAATTTCCTCATATTTTTCTCCTTGCTTAATGGAATATTGAGAAAAGCTATTAGTATAGTTGTGAAACAAGATGTTTAATGAAGCCGGAGGTATAAAGCTAAATTAAAGTGCAAGAATAAAAGACATTTAGACCAATAATTACCAAAGTAGTCCAATATAAATATTGCATTAACTTGAAGTTCAGAGGCACCTTTGGAAAAAGCAATTGAAAAATATCTATTAAAATATTAACAGATTAATTTCTGCATACAGGTTAACCTTCTCAACATGATTTGCATTTGAATGCTAAAATCCTTAGTATGAAACATAATCTAACACTATTTAAATGAGCATATATTAGTGCCATGTTTTGCTTTTCAGTCTGCTATGGCAGTGAAGCTTAATATTTCAGAAGTAATTTTGATTATAACTGTTTTCTTTCTACTTCATATAGCTTCAAGTCACATTTTCATAAGAGACAAATTGTGGTACAGTAACATTTTCACAATAAAAACTGCCACTTCTGGCTAACCAGTACTAATGTATTAAAAAGTATCATTCCTACTTAGTCTTTTAACTCTCTAAAGGAAAAAATTCTGGAATGCACTAAAGTTATTGTGTCTTAGAACACAAGTTAATTTTAATGTTTCTTTATTTTGCTTTTTAAAGTGGAGGAATTGAAGAATTGACATAAATCTGCTTGACTACATGGAGTTAAAGCAGCACGGTGTCTTCACTGTCAAGTAATGAGTTATTTAAAACTTTGTTATTGGGAGTTGGTTCTATCATTCTTTTGGCTTAGTTGTGGACAGTAAATGTTTTGAGCTTAGCCAAGGAACCTGTCTTTTCCTCATCCTTTATGAGCTTTAAAAGTTATTGTCTACAGATTTGCTTTCTATGATGTGACAGCAGTACATTGCATAATGTTTGGAATTCATTAACAACCTTATTTCCAAGCTGATCAAATATTTATTGCACATCAGTGTGTGTCTGTATTCTGATCAAATTACTGAACCAGGCAAAAAGCTGATGTTTAGTGATGACTGCAGCTCTTTTATTGTTCACGTGGTTTGAATCAGTAGCTTAGAACACTAAGCATTAAAAGCAGCATTTATTATTTTCTTTTTAGTTAAAAGAGTTTTTTTGAAAGGGAGGAATTTGCTTTTTTTGTCGTCATCTTCTAGACAGGGTGTCATGGCCATCTGTCCATAGTTAGACACAGGTTGTGCTGGGTGAAGGACTTGATGCAAGGTGTACAAAGCATTTGCAAGAAGTTGGAAAGTGTTTGGATCTTGTTTTGGAGTGGTACAAACTTTGCAGCCGTTGTGTGTTCTTATGTATCTTCTGTTCAGTGTTTAGATTCTTTTGTTTTCACTCAACTATGAAAACTCCTTTCACAAATGACAGGTGTTTGGAAAGTACTGGTGTTTACCCAGGAGTTTCTTCTAGCCTGATCACTCTTAGGAGTACTTACAAATCATATCTTCCTGCAGTTCCTTTATAAATATAGGGGCAATTGATTCATATTTATAAAATCTGTCTGCTTTAAAATTTCAAGAGGTTGTACAGAAATTATGTCAAACATCTACAGGAAAGAAAACAGTACTGAGTATATTTGATTTGTTTTTCTCAAGAATAAAGGAGACCTAATCATCTTTGAGGCACTGAGTGCCATTGAAGAGATTTCATTAAAGCACCTTTTCTTTGCGGAATCTATGTAGTCAAGTTAAATGTAACACATCTTTCCCTGCTGACCTGCATTTATGAAGGTTTCATCTACTGCATTCATTGATAGAAATTTCTTAGATGCCTCTGAATTCTGCAGACTCTCCAAACTTGATCAATCAATATTGTTTATACCTTAGCTTTAGCATCTTATTGTTTTACTGCTTTCTTGTAATCATTTTGTGCTGCTCCTAAATGCATATTTTAAGCACCCGAGTATGTTTCTCCACCTTCAGAAATAATGAGCACTTAAACATTCAGTTCAGTGGCAACTGCTTAATACAGTTTCGTAGGCTTGAAAGGCCCGCATATAAATAATTTTTCCTATGTGGTCAAAAACATGAGTTGTTTCTTTTATAAAAGGCATTCTAGAAATCTAAATAAGTTGTCTCAACTGGGTAAACAGGTATGAAACATTTTGTTAATATGACTGAATTTCTCCAAACTATTCCTGGGAAAAATGCTTTTTCTTGGGAGCAGTCACAATTAAGTTTCTCATTGGAAATTATTTCAAAAGTTCTGATCCTTAACAATTATGTCCCATTGGCTCTTATAAGGCTAAATAAAATTTTCTGAGTCATAGAATTATGGTATAGAACTTGATTTTAATGAGGCTGTTTTTTTCTCTGTGATTCAGCTGTTTCTTTGTGAACCTGGTTCAGATCCTTTGGATGCACAGAAGGGATGGCCAAGTGTGCTTTGTGAGCAGTACGATGGTTGTCCTAGGAAGGGGATGCTGGGCGGGGGTGGGACAGGACAGCAATGACAACAGGGACACTGATGGTTATTTCTAGCTACGTAAAGAATGGAGCCAGGTGAAAACTAGCGTGGCCAGTGTCTGTGGGATGCCCAGGGACCCTTCGCATGCTCAGACCCCAGTGAGAGAATTTGTTAAGAGTTCACTTTCTGTCTCTGAGGTGTGTGGAATGTATTTGGCAGATCTCAACCTCTATAAAGATTTTTGTGTGTGATAGATAATCAGTTTGGCCAGCTCTGACGTATTTTAAATAACAACCAAATATGATGGTTTCATACAAGAGTAAACAATAGTGTTTTCCTCTTACTGTCTGATAATAGTTGGTCTTAGTAGATAGTGTTGTCCTGGCGTTTTTCCATTGTCCACTCCAAATCAACGGATTAATTTCGTAATTTTTTTCTGTGCCTCAATCTTTGTAATCACGCACCCTGTCATTTGAACCTGGGGGCTTTTACTCTTGGACCTCGTCCTCTGTTGTCTCCTAGATCATCAACGTGCAAAGTAGCTTTTCCTGTGTGTATTGTGGATAATCTCTGAAGCTGATTCACTGATCACCAGTGATCAGCACCAAACACCATAAATGCCATAGTGTACGACATAGTTTGAGTGTACGACATAGTTTGAGGGTTTTTTCCTTCCTTTTTTTTTTTTTTGTGACAGATAAAGAAGTATGTTACAATGAAGGGTTTTAATGATAGGGTTTGGATTTTTTTGTGTGTGTATGTGTTTATGGTCATGTTGTTACTATTTCTAACTTTTTCAGCAAACTTCTCTATTTTCCCAAAAAATCAGTCACGTAGGCTAACCTGGATCATTTGGTCTTATGATTGTGCTTGAATACAGTCAAATGTAAAATGAGCAAGTGTAAAAGTCCCAGCTAAAGGCATGAGTCTGAAAAGAATTATTTCAGCTAGTTACCAACACCTTTCAGTGCAATGCAAAAGAATACATAGTACATAGACACTTTCTTTTGTATACCACTGTATACATAAGCAGTGAAAAGAATATTGGAATAGTCATTTCAGTTCTGTTGCCTACTCTTCTAAAGGCTTTTGTGCACTTTGTACACTATGAAGATGCGTACATTAGCCAACTGGAAAATTACCCATGCAGTGAGACTCAGACTTAGTCATTTTATCTTAAAAAAGGGAAGTAATTACATGGGGAGCTGGGCTTCAGTCTAAACTAAAGCATTAACAAGATTCAGTGTAGAAATAAACATACATTTTTCAGGACAAGTGTAATAAATGGCCATGGTAACCTCCCTAGATATATGTTGTGATTTCTTCATTACTTGGTATCTTTCATAAAGGTGTGCTGCAATTTGAATAGGATTTATAAGCTTGATATAAACATTATTGTAGTTTGGATAGGAATTATAAGCTTGAGATAAACGTTTTTGTTCGAGTTTCTCTGTCCTGTATGCAACAGAGTTGACTCAATGAGCCCAGTAACGGTTTCTAGTCTTAAAAATCTATGAATATGCAATTGAGTCAATGGTTGCCTTTCATCTTGTGGTTTCTTGATCCATTGATGTGACTTATTCGCATAATCTGTCAACAGTGTTAGCAACTTCTGTTTCTTTGGTTCATCTCTCTGTAAGGTCTAGCCTGAAATGATTGATTATAATCGATACTTTTGGTTCTTTAAAATGATCCAGGGTCTGTAGTGCAAGAAAATAAAAACACATTTTGGGTAATCATTCTGTCTTTATATTTACACAGCTGAATGCAAACTATTAGATTGGGTACAGCAGCAGCTGCCCTATGGATATTAAAAGGCCTAAGAATTAAGTAAAGCTCTTCAGAGAAAACATTTAACCGTTGTTTTGAGTGGGAAAGAGGAGCAGATTGCTGTTATTATAGGTTTGCTTTAGGTTAACTTTTTCCTTTCAAGTGAAAGCTTTAGCATCGTGTTGAATACAAAGTTGCTTGCAAACAGTTTAATTAAAACACAGAAGAATATTGGTAATGGCAATGGGTGGATTTTACAACAAAACAAATATTTCTTACTGTTTGTGAACCTGAAGCATTCTAGAATGTTTTTAACATGCTTTTAGTGTCTTCGTCCTGGTAAATAAGTCTGTCTAAATGTCAGAATATCATTTATGTAATGACAGAAGTTTCTTCTTGGTGTTAAAATATGAAATAGGAAGGTAACTTTTTTGAAATTTAAAATTATTAGAGATGTAAAGATTTACATATAATATTTCTATTTCATATTTGAGGCTACTTAATTGCAATTTATTGCATATTCAGTGTAGTTAAATGCTAATATCATTTGCAATATGGCAAATTATGTTTGATGATTTGAAAGAACTCCAGTAGATTCCCAGTAGCTGTCTTGGTTAACCCCATCCCCTCGTACCCCATCTGCCCTCACTCCCCAGTGATACCCAACCTGCCGTACCTCTTGGGCAAGCATGGTTATTCAAACAAATCTTCGCTGTGCCTTCTGTGCCCTCTTTTCAACCTTCTTTCTCAGTTGTTGTGTGCCTACAGCTGCCAGCTTAGTAGCCCTCTGGATACCTTGCAGGACTAGGTCTGACCAGTTTACTTAGGGGAAATTAGAGCTGATGATAAGTAGCAGCACCGTGCCCTTTAGGAGAAAAGAAAGACCTGGGTTATTTGCTGGCTTCCTGTCATTTGGAGGTAGAAGGAGTGAGGGAAGATGTGGAAGAAGGGAAATCTAAGGTGTCCTGTGTTAGCTGCTGCTGTGCTTCAGGAGGATGGTATTTAATAAGGGTTAGGGAGGTAGAGCTGGCTGATAAGGCTTTGTAGGATAGTAAGGCACCCTTGTCAAGGAAACCTTCTCTTCCTCCTCTTGATGAGGCACGAACTTCTCTCTTGGTCATCCTACCACCTCTTCCTTTTCAGTCGCTAGGAGAAACAAGCCATTTGTTTTGTCTAGACTTCCAGCTGAAGTTACTCAGTCTTCCAGGTGGGTGTCATCTTGGTGAGTCAACACCACCCCACAGCCCAGACTGCCTGCCCAGAATGCAGTCCCAGAAACTCACCCCACTCTTCCGCCTACAAAATACTAAGCAGCAAAGTCTATCCCAGGTGAAAGCAGCTGTTTGGAGTGAAACTTCATCCTCATTATGGGCCGCTAACATCCCCACTGCTCAGGCTTTCAGCTTTCTGCTGAGCCACCCATTGAATGCAAATGCTGAGAAGACACATGGCTTTAGGCAAAACCAAAACTTGTGTGGGAGGAATATCTGCAACTAACAAGAAATGTGTCAGCAAACGTTCAGATAACAGAACTTTGTTCTCTGAGGGCCAGCCTTTTTCTTGACCTGTGAGGAGAGGAAAAAAGAGTTGCCCCCTCTGTGGGCAACTGTGGAGGAAGGGGCAAATAGACTTTGTACTTTTGGGACAGGGCAGGGGATTGGAGTTCAACATGACCAGCAACCCATCGGTTTGCCTTGCAGTGCTAAAATGGCCCATCAGGGTCTAACAATAAAACCTTACCTGTGGCTTGAGTGGACCCAGTTGAGCCTATGGAGTTGTCCTGGTTTAACCCCAGTGGGATGGGGGAGAGAACTGGAAGAGTAAAAGTGAGAAAACTCATGGGTTGAGATAAGAACAGTTTAATAATTGAAATAAAATAAAATAGCAATAGTAGTAGTAATAATAATAGTAAAAATAATAACAACAGAATATACAAAGCAAGTGATGCATGATGCAGTTGCTCGCCATCCACCAACCAATGCCCAGCCAGTCCCTGAGCAGCAGCCCTCCAGCCAGCTTTTCCCTAGTTTATATACTGAGCATGACGCCATACGGTATGGCATAGCCCTTTGGCCAGCTTGGGTCAGCTGTCCTGGCTGTGCCCCCTCCCAGCTTCTTGTGCATCTCCAGCCTTCTCAATTGGTAGAGCATGAGCAGCTGACAAGTCCTTGATTAAGTGTAAGCACTACTTAGCAACAACTAAAACATCAGTGTGTTATCAACATTATTCTCATCCTAAATCCAAAACACAGCACTATACCAGGTACTAGGAAGAAAATTATCTCTATCCTAGCCAAAACCAGGACAGGAGTTGAATATGAGCTTAGGAATCAATGAGATTCAGCAGCCTAAGAGGGATGCCAGAGGATGTGCTTTCTCTTGAGCTGTCTTCAGTGATGATTGTGCATCCCAGGGTGTTGAGGGTTTGCTTTTGCAAACTAAAATGCTAGTGTAAATGCACTCAATATGGCTGCTAAAAGAACAAGCATCCCAAGGGAGACTACAACTTTGTAGAATAATTTAGGTTGGAAGGGACTTCAGGAGGTCATCTAGTCCAATCCTTTAAAGCTATTTGTGATAGTTTCTGATTTGTCAATGTACATTTTTGGTGTGGAGTTCTAATTTCTGTGGTTAGACTAGGCTGAAAGGTTTCAGACTGAAGCATGAACTTTGTATTTGAGATGTTATGGGACCTGATATATTTCAGAAGTAGTCATGTACATGCATATTTGTTGGGGGGTGGTGGTGAGGATATCATTGCTATGAATGCTATATTTAAAATGCTAGGGAGTAGTTTGATCTCAGACAGATTGCTTCACATTTTGTTTTGGAATTAGAATATAGAATAACTTCAGGCAGAACAGGTCTGCAGTATGCAATGATTCATCGAAGGTGAAGTTTTCACATACTTAACAAGCAGAATTCTTGTTTGGCTCTAGCTCATGTTTAAAAAAGTTTATTTAGCACTTAGCATTCAAACTCAAGAACTTACTACTGCTGTTAACCATGTGTATGGACTCACCTGTTACAAAAGTTAATCTCCTTCTCAGGCATTATTAACGTGGCCTTTGTTTGAATTCTCATTTTAAGCTAAATTTCTGTGAATTTCTGTCTTTCATGGTAACAGAAGTCTGGGGGCTGTATAACTTGTTCTTGATATGAGCTTTGAAGTCTGATTGCTTACCTAAGCCTTTGTAACTGTTTCAGAAAGATAGGGGTAAATTACCTGTTACCTTTACCAGGTGCTCAGTGTTAACAAATCTGCTGTGAAGTGAGAACGGTATTATTTGACAATGGTCAAAACTAAGTGTAATAGTCAAAAGTATTTTTATTGCCATTGCTTTCTAGGCAAGATCTCTTTGGCTAAGCTGAAGTGTGGTAGAGAGAATTTTTCCTCAATTTTTTTATTAATAGGACAGAAAGTGTAGCTGGGGCTTGTTTCACACTGTGCTGGTCCTAGAGGTAAAGGCAAGAAAGATAACTCCGTCTTAAAGAACAAATCCTCCCCCACTCCCCTTCAAGCAAGCCAGCCAATTAACTTTATAATTAAACTTGAGTCAAATTTGTGGATCCAGCAGTGCAATTACAGGTATGCAGATATATCCTGTCAAAACATTGCTTTTCATTACTGATCTTGGAATAGTTGTTCCAGTCTGTTGTGAAGTTTGTTTCTTATTGACTTTTTGGAGGGTGTAACTTGTCAGTCTTGGAAAAAGAGTTTGAAAAGATCCTATAGTAGATCCTACGTGGAATATATACATTGGTGTCTAAGCATGTGAGGGTAGAAAATACAATGCCAATTAAAAAAAAAACTGAGGGTGGGGGCAGGTGTCATGGAAGATCAGGGAAGAAGTAAGGCCTGTAAGCTTGATATCTGTACTGGACAAAGGAATAGAAACTATAACAAGGAATACAGTAGTTCATACTTGGGTAAACATGATATAGTTGGGGAAAATTACATGCCTTTTTGAAAGGAAGGTTATGCCTCTCCAACCAAGAGATCAAAAATCATTTGAGTAGGATCATATGGTATTCCCTGCTAAGACTTCCAGAAAGCCTCTGTCAAAGTTTTTAACAAAAAACTCTTGAAGAAACTAAAGCAGATGTGAGACTTGAAAGAAGAGGTTCTTGCACAGATAAGTAATTAGTTAGAAAGTAGGAGTCAAGGGATGGGGTACTGTTCAATCCTCACCAGGGAGGGGGGTCACCTGTACTGCGCATAAGCAAGTTAGAAGACAGAATGAACCGTAAAGTGATGTTTTCTTGCGGGATCAGCGAGGGCTGGTGCTAAATGTGGAGAATTAAGTAAGCCCTTACAAGATTGGGTGGCTGAGCGATAAAACAGCACATAAACTTCTATGTAGATAAATGTAGAGTAATGTACATGGAGAAAAAATTTGTAACTGCACATGTAAAATGATAGCCTCTGAGTTGAGTGTATTTCCATGCATATAGAAGCATATGAAACGATGAGTAGCATAGAAGCAATGGGGCTTGATTTTTCAGCATCTCTCTTAATATGAGCCCTAAGGAGTGCAAGTCTTTGAAACCAACAAAAGCTGGTTCAAAATAAACGAAAGGTGGTGGTTTTTCTTGGAATGTAGTTGGGCTGTGCTTGAAACATCATGCTGTGGGCTTTTACAGCTGGTAGAGGTTTACATGGTCTTACTGTGGAGCTAGACGAGCTCATGCAGGGGAAACTGAAAATCACTATGTAACAATCACATTTGGACCACATCCACGTCAAGAAGTCTCTGAGCTTGAAAATGGATAGTCTCTTGGAGTAGTAGTAGGAAGATATCACATATGATTGCCCCGTTTTTCGCCTTCCCTGAGCACATGCTGTTGGCTGTTAGAGTCAGATGCTAGAGCTCTAGTGAGGCCATTCTTAGGTTGCTATATAGATCAGATGCAGCTCTTCCTCAGGATTTCAGTGCCGTGACTCAGAGAGGTTGGTTCATTCTTTTCGTGTCAATAAGAATTCATTTCCTAAAGGACTGTCTAGTGTTTTCAGGGTTTATGCTCCAGGCAGAAGTAAATAGAAATAGGACAGAGTCTGCAATCCTGAAAGAAGCCTTTGGTGCTCCCTTAAATAAAAGCCTTCAAATTTTCTCACATTGCTCAGAAGAAATCTTGGTCTTTAGTTTTCAAGATGGGGTATGTTTCAATCCTGTTTTCTGTTCCTCCAGAAAGTAAGGCTCCTGTTTATGGTTGGGAGGAAGTATTTAGTACACGTGAATGCAGAAGCAGTCCAAATTTACCTTTTGGACACAAAATATAAGGTGTTTTTTGATTGAGACTGGTATTTCTGTACAAAACAGAAAATTTCCTGTCTTGAAGACTATTAGTCTCTCTTTATCTTCTGTTTAAAGGAATGATATGTAAAAGGATGGTTTGGAACCATATATTAAACCAGATGAGATTGTTTTCTACAGTCAGTTAGACTGGGTCTAGTCTTAATTAGCTGATAAGGTCTCAAAAATATGACCTACTGCTTAAAAAGAAATGGATTACTTGAGTGTATGTTAATAAATCCATCATTGTAAACACTCCAGTAATCTTGCTTGGAAGATTAATAAGTCAATAAATTACAAGCCATGCCACACAGAGGCTTAATACAAGATCTTAAGGTTTATATATGATTGACAAATGTCACTTTTATGGAATGGTTGAAGACCTCAGTCGTGCTAAAAGACCGAAGAGCAACCATTAAGATGAATCTTCTGTTCCATACAGCAAAATCCACACCTGTTCCAGTAACTTCAGCTGATCAGCTCTACCCCGTGTTCCTTCATACCTGCTGTAGCAGTTGTTTCATAAATAAAATTTTCACTGTCTGTGGAGAAATTTGTCACAAATGGAAGTGTTCCCCATAGTTCTTCTTTGAACTTAGTAGTAAATACCTAGTAGTAGTAATTGTCTTTGGCCAAATTAGACACTGCAGATGAGACAGAGCAACAAATAATGTCTTTGCAAACACTGTATTTTGTCCTATTATTCCTGGGACATATTTTATTAATAAAAGTTATATAGAATTTAATTTCGTATTCTCTCTATCTCAGGTATAAGTACAAGAAAATGGCAGGAAGAGTTAACTGAAAAAGAAATTTCAGTGCCATCTACCTATATAGTAATTCTCATGTTCAATGCACACAACCAACCAATTGAATATATACTAAAATAATAAATACTTTCTGTAAAATTGAATGTAAATATTTCAAAATATATTTAAATACATAATGTGTATGTAAAAAATTACATATAAAAATGATTATCTGAAAAGCTTAAATGCTTTACTGAGCATCATATTTTGTATATTCTGTTTTATCTATTTAATATCAGTATGTATTGCATGAGTCCTTAAATGTTTTTTAACACCATACTGCATGATAGCAGATTTTTAATTTGGGAAAGTAGAGGAAAGAACTAAGGAGCAAGATAAATTTCATTACTATAAGAATTTAAAGATGAGATCATTGGAATTTTAAGATTATTTTTGGCAAATGGAAAAGAGCCAGAGAAATGAGGGGGGGAATGGCAGGATGGTGGCAACTAAAGGAATATTTCTTTACTGCTGAACAATTTTCTGTTTTTTGTAAATTGCTTAAACAGTACATTTCTAAATCCCATTTTAGAAAGTTGTACAGGCAATCAGCTTTCTTCAAATATCTGGTGATGTTACAGCACAGGAATCATATGAAGCGAAATAGGATGGGAAGAGAAGAAAGAAAGAAACATACTTTCATAACTTTACTGTCACACCGTATCTTACTAGTTTTTTGCTTTGAGTGAAACAAGGATGTTTGATTTGGGAAGAGTTCCAGATGTGAGGGACCATTGAAGAAAGCTGCTTTCCAATGGACAGTTTTCAACTAGAAGATAGGTGAGAAGGAATAAAATAAAAGATGTGGAAGGGGAGCAGGCATAGATAAGAGGTGTCAGAAGCAGCCACTGTATGTTGTCCTAAGGACAAGGATAAATCATTTACATTTTATTCAGATGTTGAGGAGAGGGTTGTGGAGAAATTCAGTGCAGAGCCGTGCATGATTAGAATAGTAAGTTGGGCAGGTGAATCTAATACTGATGTTTGGATGAGTTTATAATGCCCTGAACGGGAACCAGAACAGAACGCCTGAAGCCATTGCTCTCAAACGATCTAAGGGCCATGATAAGAAACTAAGAGATAACGCACTCTAGCCAGCCACATTCAAATTCCAGAAGGAGCTTTTAGTAGGGTGTTTTTGTCATGTGTAGCAGAACTGTGGCTAAAAATGTTTGGAGCTGATTTGGTTTTCAATTATGTGAAGCTTGCCTTCACTTACCGTCTAGCAAAAGTCACACACCATCTTGTCATCAAGAAATGATAAGCAAGATAAGCTGCATTTATTTTGGAAAGAATAGCTTTCCATTCTTACATCAGAAAACAGAAAATTCTTCATCTGCTTTTGTCCCTTTATATCTAGAATTGTTAGGTTTATCATCAGTAAATTTTGCATTTTGCAAATACTTAACATGGCATGGGTGCAATGTGATGCTAGTGATTGCTGTGTTACCAAAGACACTGGACATTCTTGGTTTTGTTTTTTTTACGGTAGAATTGCATAAATCCTCTCATTGTGGATTAATAAGCATCTAACAACTAAAAATTCTTATTGTGTGCATCTCCAAATTGTTCTTTTACTTTTGCCCTTTTCATGTTAATTCTTATTTTCTCCATTGCCATGAATGATATTCTAGTAAGGAAAGGATTAGCAGTTTAGCTCTCACTATTAGATGAGGAAAAACAAATTTGTCAGCCTAGGTCAACCAAAGTAGATGATAGAAGAGACCATGAGAAATCAAAGCTCTAAATTTAAGAGAAAATTGCTCCTTGCAACTTTTGGTTTGAGTGTGTACCCTTTCTCTTAAGCAACAGACGTTCCCTTATTTATGTTCCTGTATGTCATGATGATCTTTAATCTTTACATAACTTAAATTCCTTTGGTATCAAAGAACATGCCGCTGATGGGCCTTTCTGCTAGTTGGCAGTATGGTGACTGCTGGCTTTTTCATGTTATGTCAGCCAACAGCATGGATAACAAAAATATTGTTCATAAAATTGTTCAAAAATGTTGAAGTTATTTTAAATGTATCTTTTATGTATATCCTATCAGTGTTTTCATTTGTTTCTGTGCTGTCTTATTTTCTTTCTTGAAATTTTCCATTAGCCAGAGAGAGATAATGAAGTATGCTAATTTTTATTTCCTTTCTCAGCCTTTTATTATATGCAATGGCTTGGCTGCAGTGCTAAGCAGCTTTAAAAGGGAGCAGCAAATAAAGTAGTGAAGCACAACTACCTTCGTGGTAATGGAATTCATTGTTTCAGTGACTAAGTATTGTAATTCATTAGAGACAGCTAATATAGTCTGAAATGCTGAATTGTTACTTTTAAAACCAGTGAAAACCAATAAGCATAATTAAACTGCTTTTTAATTTGCTTCAGAAATACAAGCCTGGTCGATGTGATGATATTTTGAAATGGAAGCCACCCAGCCTGAACTCTGTTGATTTTCGTCTAAAGATAACAAGAATTGGTGGAGAGGGGTAGGTAATCTCTTCCCTTTTTAAATGTATAACGCTCATGTGAATGTCCCTTAGCAGTTAATCTCTCCTCTGATATTTCTTGGTACTTCCTGGGGCTAAGCCTTTCCATATTCTGTATAATTTGTTCATTGAAAATAAAGGCAACTGCTGTAATCAGTGTTGTACTGAAAACAATGGCAGATTTTTATTATGTAAATTTACTCATTCTTAAATTAAGTTTAATAAAATAAAGTTTGGATTTGGCACTACCCCTTTATGTTTTTAGAAACTAGGCAGGCTTTATTAGCTTAAGTTCTTATATAAAATAACTGTTTCCATTGGGTTTATGCAAAGTAATAACAACCTAAGCTTTCTTGCATTGTAGAATTCTGCACAATGACAAACAGCACTGGTTTTCTTAGAGAAAAACAAAACTTGACATTTTTACTCCATAGGTATTCTTTGCTATTGTCTTTAAAACCATTAAAATTTTAATCAAAAACAGTGAGTTCTAATGGCAGAATGCATGTAAATCTTTACATCACATCAGTTCTATGTATTATTTGCCTAGTTCAGTCACTGCATGTATTAAATGGGGGCAATTGCCATGTTCAGTTGTGCCAGGGAGGGGATGAAGAAGATTGAGTCACTAAATTAAAGCTTGCCTTGGAAAAGATTTTGTTTAAAACGAAGTTAATTGATTTTTAGGTTGCTTAATGTTTTAACATCTGGGACTCATTTCAACTGACAGTTTGAAATACTGACATTTAGCTTTTCTTTTTCTTGGTGCCACAGGCAACTCAATACGATTAAACGATTAATTCGTATATTGCTTACATATTCCAGAGTGCTAATAATGGCCCATCTAACTTTTAGACATTTGCATTTCATGTTAATGAATATATTTGGTGAATATAGAGTATCTTAAGGATATGGGTTTTATTCTGCAAAATGTACTCAACTGCTAAATTCTGAGCATGTCATGAGGTCAGAATTACCTATTCAGCTTTTTGTGTTTGAAAATGCAGTATTGAGTCCTCAGTAACAACATAGCTATTTCAGAGAATATACAGGAATATTTTAAGTTTGATTTCAGAGAATCAGCTCATTACAAACACTTCATGTTTGTTCGGCTTTTATTTAAGTCACAGAACAGTGTAATACAAAAGATTTCTGTAAAAAAAAATTAAGAAATTACCCATTATTTGATAGGAAGATTATTTTTATTATGGTATTCTTATGACTTCTGCTAGAGTTTATAAATATACAGCAGTAGCCTGTGATTCAGAAGCAAATCGTAACAGATTTTTTGATTTCATATTAAAAAAGGAGTATTCACTTGATTAGTTATCACTGATTTCAAATAAAAAACAGTCAGTTATCACTGATTTCAAATACAAAACTGTCAGTTACCACCGATTTCAAATACAAAACTGTCAGTGCTAATGTGTTATGTTTAATATATTACGTCGTAGATTATTTGATCAGAACATGAAAAGGTTATAAAATATGAGCCAGCAAAAAACTATTTCTAAAAAGTTGGGCAGTTAGTAGCAAGTTAGTAAAGAATAGCTGATCCATTGTGGAATTGGAAACGCTTTCTAACATTTAGAAAAGTTCTACCATATTCCAGCTATGTGAAAATAAGTGCATTGCTCATATTGTGGAAATAACTATCTGAATTAGTCTGTAAGTGCTGTAATACTTAAATACGTTAATGTTCATGTTCCTCTCACATGCATAAGAAAAAAATCCTAGAAATTTGACATTTGAGAAATAAAGTACAATTCTTCCAGATGTGTTTTACTTCATCTCACATGACAGTTGAGTGCTATTAGTAACATAAGTGCATTCATCCAACAAAAAGAAAAGTTAATGAAGTACTACTGGGTGGAAAATAATAATTTGCCATTGTTGGGAGAGAGGTATTTATGTTACGTAATGACCTATGAAACAGTAGCTTCTGCCCAGTTAAACACAAACAATGAATGAAATACGCCAGGTTTAACTGCTTCAGTTGTTAATTTGAGTATCCAATTTATCGCTTGGTAAAATCTGAACTCATTTGAGGAAACATCAGAATTATACTGATTTTGAAGTTGTTGACTAGACTTTTAAAAGAAGCATCTTTAATTTTAGACTGTAAAAAGGAAGTTCCTGAGTTCTGAGCACTACCATAATAAAATGGTTGATTTGTGATAGAACTAAAAATTCTGTTTTGATGAACTGAATGCCTTGCTGCTGGCAATTCTAAGATGGCAACGTTAGGCTTCCTGCCTCCCACCACCCCACTGCGATTAAAAGCAGACATTGATATTGATTTCAACCTTTTAGGTAAAAGAAGTTTTCTTCTTCAATAATCCAAAAAGAAATCTGGCATGCATGTAACAGCAGAGTAATGCAGATGTGGTTAAAGTACTGTTACAGAATTTGTGTGTTGTTTTGGTACAGTTAAGCAATAATATTTATGGAAAAAGAAGGTATGCCTTTGCATTGATCTCTTACTGACAAATGAGGAGCCAAAGTCAAAGTATTGATCTCAAATACTTGACAGCTTGAAGCAATGAGAACAGGGATTTTCTGTAATTTCCGAGTTCTGATTTACAGCCTCATTTTTAAATCTTGAAATGCAGGCATATCTAAAGCTGTGCTACAAGTGTGTGTGATTGTATCACAGTTTACAGCCTAGCCAGTAGCGATACAGGCTGAACCTGTATCGCAAAACTCCAGCCATGCAGCCCTTGTATTTATAGTTCCCTGTTCACTTAAATAGTGAAAAAAACATAGAGGAGCATTATTTATTCAGTAGCATGAGATTAGAGCACTGTCAGCTGTTGGACATGTCTTTTGGATAGCAGATGTAATTGAGCTCCTGAACAATTGTAAACAATCTTGTGCATTTTTCGTATGAATAAAGGAGTTACCTCTAGGGAGTTTGCCAGATTTTAGTCAGTATGATTATTTTCCATCTACCTAAAATTCCCCTGTGTTTTCAGTTGTGCATTTCCATCTATAGATCAGTCTGCAGTAGTAATGTTAACTGCAAAATAGCTGCTGTGTTTCACCCCAGATGTAGTTCAGTTACGGATGAATGACCGGTTGTTTTTGTCTAGGGTTCAGTTATTTCACTGTTGGTATCGGAGGGAGTTTTGCCATTGAATTAAAAAGAAGGATTGGATTTATGATCTATGAAGTACTTTCAGAATAAGCTTCCCTATAAAGATGAGGACTGCGTAACAAAGAATAAACATAAAGAAAAAAGATACTATTGCATCCCAAAGAAAGGCAGGGTTTCTGTAGCCTCAGTGACCTAATCCTGACACTCCTGTTCAGTGCATATATTTGAAAGAAATTGCGTTATTGCACCTTGGTGAGTTACAGCTTATCAGCTGAGCTATGATAATTGTCCCCTGTGTATTCTCATAGTCCAGCCTGTCCAAGCATCAGGATGATGGTTAGATTAACTCTTTTTATGTTGTGTTTGCAAGAATTCTAGCTTATGCTCTCTCTCAATCTCTTCTCCTCACATCAATACAGTTGCTTTTATTTAAAAAAATAAAACCAACCAAACAAACAAAAAAAACCAAAGCAACAACCAACAACTTATATCAGCTAAACAGGAAAGTACTTTGTTGTTTATCTCTGGTGAAACACAGCAGTTGAACTGAAAAGCCCTCACATTATGTGTGCTTTAAAAGGGTAGACCCACTTCCTAGCACTTCTCTATCATTTCAGGTTTATTAAGATAATGGTCTCACATCAGGAATGTGAAGTGGACTCCTTTGATCATATAACAGTACCTTGTATTTTTCCTGAATTATGATGATACTCATAGAAAATAAAATAACAGGGACTTAAGCACATCGACTGCATTTCCAAATGACCTACAAATTAAATGACCTTATCAGAAGAGAAAGTGGAGGATATTTAATTGCTGTGTGCAATATCTCAATTATATTAGAGAAGACTATTTTTAAACAGTAGAGTTGCTTTTTCCCAAAATGTCTGACTCTAAGAATATTTCTTAAAAAAGTAAAACCCCCAAACCAACTCTGAACCTTATTTAAATGTCACAAATATCAACTGAAAATGTCTACATAGTGCCAGATTTGTGGTAGCTTCCCAAACCAGAATTTCATAAATGTCCATGCTTCCTTTTACAGTTTTTTAATGAGCCTGTGCAAATCCCTTAATTTTATCTGAATCAGACACGCTAAAATCAAATTACAAGCAAGGCTTTGGTTTTATTGGCTTTAAATTAATATCTTACTGGGTCAATTCGATACCATTTCAAATCACAGAATAATATAAATTTTATATAGATCCTTGAAGTATTGGAAAGAATAAAGAATTTTACTGATCTTCTAAGAGAGAAATAGTAATAATGGCTTGTTTCTTTAAAAAAAAAGTTAGTGATCTGAAGTAGACATGAACTCTTTGTTAGTAGCATGTCTGTATTGTTTTTTTTTATTATATCCATGATTAAGTAGACCACATGGGGGAAAAAAACAAACAGTGTTTAGGCAAAGTTCTGTTTAGCTTGGGCATTGTCAAGTAATAAAAAATGGGAGATAAAGTACAACACATTTGAGGACAGCGGGGGGCTTCAAATCTTGACAGCAGAGGCTTAAAGTCTTGGATACATTGGTAATTACAAATCAACAACCAGATATAGATATCATGACTACGGGCAAGTGAATGTTTTCCTTCTGTTAGATGTGATGTTGTCCTTTTTCTTCTGTAAATTAGAAAGAGCTTCTGAAGGGTGCAGGGAGTGAGGGGAAGAAGCTGCAACTGGTTCAAAATAACCATGATGATCTTGATTTGCTCTCCTATAGCTATGTTGTCTGTCAAAGAGTGGCTTATCCACTGTATCAGCTGGTCTTCCTTGCTCTTCTGCTTTGAAAAAAAATTGGTAACTGCCTGAAAAATCAGGAAAGTTAATTGAATCAGCTAAGATCTGCAGAACTGACATGATAGTTTGTTTGGCCCGTGTTTTGTTGCTCCCTCCTCGCTTTCCATTCCCCCTTTTATGTGATTCATAAATTGTTGGTTTGGGCTGTGAGCTCTTTGCCTTCCCACCTGTTTGCAGAATGCCCCTTATCAAAGAGCACAAACTTGTTCTTACGTGTGCCATCCATCACAGAAAGGGAGCTTTACAAATAGTACCCTGGTGATAAAAATAATAATCCCATATTCCTCTAGCCTCCAAAGATCACAGTCAAGATTGGGGCTGCATTGCTGTTGAGTACAGTGGAGTTATGAGGCAGAATGCAGATGATGTCGGACAGCAATTATGGAACAAATAAGGACAAGATGTTGCAAATAGATGCAAAGATGCACAGTGTTGGGATGACAGCAGGAGGAGTGCAGGTTTGAATATATTAACTGCATTTATGGCTGTACTGTTGTTAAAGGAAGTGTGTGCTTTGAGGTTGCTTACTTTTTACGGAAAGTAAGAGTTGCAAATGAAAGTAAAGGAGTAATTTGTTTAGCTATTACCTCCAGGCATTCAACTGTTACCACAGTAGGTCTTACTAGTTCTGAAGAAATGTAGGGGCAGGGTTGTGCAAACTGGTCGAAAGAGGAATCTGTGTAGAAAGAACAGTGTGGTGGCACGGGAAGGGGAAACACAAATATTACCATGGTAGAAATGTGCATGCACAACTGCCACCATTGGCATTGCGATGGAAACTAGTAGGTAGACATTTTACCTAGGTACTGTGCTGTAAGCATTTATGCAATATTGCTTATGTAAGGATATTTAAAATCTTTTCGTAACACTTCCGTTTTTAAAAACTATTTTCAAAGTAAGGCTTTGAATCTAACCTCTATTCATACTCTGATACACTGAACATAATGTTGTACCTTCCACAACTAATGCTCAGGATGCTCTTGGAATTTCTGATGTTGGTTTTCAAAACTGAACTCAGCCTCATCTTTTTATATGTTCAAGTGGCAGCCTTGGGCAATCTCCATCTGTCAGATAATTATTCTACTTTAGCTACTCATTTCTCCAGATTTTTAAAAGCTTTGCCTCATATCATCCTAAAATTATCTATATGCTTGCAAAATGGAATGTAAATGTAGCCTTGTATGTTTTATAGACCCTGTCCCTTTTTCTTGAACTAGCTGCCGCCTTAAAGCAGCCTTTCCAATTGCTCATGTCAGCGATCATAATGATTATCCACTCTGTTAAAGATCCATTTCTATCTGTAAGCAAGATCAAGAAAAGCTCCTAAATAACATATGCCTCTCAAATTTTCTTATCTCGCGTGCACTTCTCTGTCCTATTTTACATTTGGATAGATATTTTATTCCTATTTGGCCATGTAGCTTAGTTTTCTTGCTACTTGTGAATATGGAAATTGAAGGCTGATGCCATCCCCAACAGCTAAACAACTCTAAGGTGGTAGAATCTGAGAGAGGAGTGAGAGAAGCAGGCAGTGGAGAACTGATCTTGGGCTTCAGGAAAGCTGGCTTTGGCTTTTTCAAGGAACAGGTAGGTAGTATCCCATGGCAGGTCCCCTAAAGCACAGAGAGGCACAGGAGAACTGGTTGGTCTTAAAGGACAGCCTCCTCAAAATACACAAGGACATACTTTTCCAGTGTGCAGTTAGACAAGCAGGTACGACTTGCTTGAATGAGGAATTCCTGGGTCAACTCACCCAAACAATGAAGTGTATGGAAGATGTAAACAGGGACAGGCTTCTGTGGAGGCCATAAAAACAGTGTTTGGGTGTAGAGGGAGGGAATTAGGAAAGACAAAACTCCGCTGGAGTTGAAGATAAGTGAAGGACTTCTGTAGGTACCTTGGTAACAAAAGAAGAACTAAAGAAAATGGTGTGCTGCTGATGCAACAGGACATGTAGTGAGAAAAGATACAAGGAAAGCTGAGGTACACAGTGCCACCGTTGCTTTGGTCTTGACTGGCAAGGTCTATTCTCAGGTCTTTGAGGTCCCTGAAACTCATGGCAGAGCGCAGGAAAATAAATTACTACCAACAGGTGAGGAAGTTCAAGTTAGGGACTACTTAAGCAAACTAGACCTCAGGGTACTGGAGGGTAAAGCTTTGAAGCGGGGGCAGCAGTTAGCCCTTGTGGCAAAGATGGCCAGCTGATAACTGGGCTGCAGGTGGAGGGGATGATTTTTCACCTCTATTCAGCATTTGTGAGACTGCATCTGGAGTGCTGTGTCTAGGTTTGGGCTCCCCAGTATGAGAAAGACATTGATGCACTGGAGCAAGTCCAGTGGAGGGCCACCAAGACAGCGAGGGGATTGGAGAACATGATACACAAAGAGAGGCTGAGAGAACTGGGTTTGTTCAGGCTAAGGAAGAGAAGGCCAGGTAATACTTTATTGCTGTTTTACTCCCTAAACCTATAACTCCTAGGTTATAGAGAAGATGGAGCCAGGCCGCTCAGAGATGCGTCTTGAAAGAATGAAAAGCAAAGGACACAAACTGTAGGACAGGAGGGGAGAGTGTGTCAGAAAGGTCAAACACTGCATTAGTCTGTCAAGTTGTAGGGTCTCCATCTTTGGAGATATTCAGAAGTTGACTGGATATGGCTGTGAGCAACCTGATGTGACTTGGAAGCTGACCCTGTCGTGAGCATGAGGCAGATGACATGTAAAGGTCCTTTCCAATCAGAGTTATTCTATGATTACCTGCAGATCAGATGTTAAATATTTTGCAAATAATATGGAACTGTTAGACATTTAATTAAATATTTTAAAACATTTTTGGTTTTCTTTCTTCATGCTTTCTTTACTGTATATAGAGATTTGTCAGAATACTTACTGTACCTACATTTAATTTACAAATTGTGGGATTGTCCTTTTAGAGACAAAATAACAATAAAGAGGAATTTGACATTGTTCTTTCTTATATGCTGTAAAGGTTTACCAGATGCATAATTTTAAAACTGTCTAATTTAAATAGGGAAAATGTTCATCTTCCTATAGCTTGAAGAATAGATATACTGCTCTCAGACTTCCTGAAATTCAGTTCTGAACATATTTTTCTTTTGCACAAATATGAATTAGCTTTTTAAATTATAGGAGTTACTAGAGAGGATGTTTTGAACATCCTGTTCAAAGTGTTTTTAATGGATTTTATAAATTGATATGAGCTTCTTTGAAATGCATTTTTGCATGTAGTAACTATTTGGTCTCCTCCAGAGAAGGAGTATTTGCTAGATTTTGTGAGTATGCCTTAAATGATACCTTAATTCAGAATATTTTTTCCTGCATTAATTGCCTACAGTGTGAATTAATATTCAGTTGTTTGAGGTTTTTTTAGTTTGTTGCTTAATGAGATTTTTATTGTCTGTTTTCTTGAGTTTACAGATTGGTACATTTAAAACTGTGTGTGGAAAAGAGCATTAGTGTAGAATAATTAGAAATCTGAATGCTAAGTATTTTTCCATGGTGTTTGGAATTAAAGAAACATGTATTTAATGAAGAAAACCTCAGCTCAGATGACTGCCTTGCATACTGTGGTGTATTTCAAAGAAGAATAAAGCAAACTAAGAGGGGAAAAAATTATCACCATGGTAGAGTAGAACAAACAGACTGGACAGCGGAAGATATTGTACGTGTTTGGTACTCTTCATCGGTCTTACTCTGAACATTTAATTTTCTGATAATACCAAACTCGCAAATCATAAAAGAACAGCTATAAGTGCTAAATAATGAATATATTAAAGATAAAAATAATTCATGACAGTCATAACTCCAAGAGTACCATTCAGTTTGCTTTGATACCATCAGAATGTTTTGATATTGGTTTAGGAATTAGAAGCCCAGCTTTTTGTGTCTTCCTGAATTCACAAGTACTTTGGAATCAGCAAAACATGTCAACAAAATAAATGACCCTAATGCAGGTTGTTTGCATTTCTGCCATGACAGTGTTATCAATATGGTATGAATGCAACTGTGGACTTCTAAAACACTGGGCTATTATCAGCAGTTTCACCTTCCCTGTTTGATAGCCAAGAGAAACTCTTGGTACGTGCACTTATCTTACAACCTCAGAGACATTAGAAAAGAAAGCTACATAATTATTTTTTGGAATAATTATCCAGTATCTCTAGTTTTGTAGGTATTCAAGTTGTGACGAATGATTAAAAAAAAATAAATATATATATATATATTAAATGAGTTTTTTAAAATAAATATATATATATATGAAGTTAGTTTTTTTTAAATTAGCATTTTAAGGGACATTTGCATTCTGAGGAAATAAATTGGATTTTTAATAGCTGTTACTTTAATGACTTAGGATCTGCCGTAGGCTTGGTAATTCACACTTGCCATCTTTTTGGCTAACACCCAGTTTCTAGTTTTTTTTTCTGGGAAAAGATGCTTATCCTATTGTAGAAACACATTAAAATCAGTGAGGCTATAGGTGCACGTATCTGTCTGTGGGAGACCAGTTTGCATAACCAAGGCCTGATGAGTCAATGGTAATGATGAATCCATGTTGTTACTTACTTAAGCAATAGGGAAAAGTACAGTCACTGCTGGGTATGGAGCTTGTGTGCATACTACACTTTGACAGGGTATATCTAGTGCTTTGTAAAAAGCCTTTAATAGTTTTCAGTAGAGATTTGGTTCCATATGACAACAGATGTAAGCATGTCATCCTACTAGAGGATCTTAAAAACACCAAAATTCTTTCTTTTCATACACTTTTTACACTTGCTTGGTTTTTACAAAGCAGTCTTACAAGTGAGTGTGAAGTACAAACATGGTTTTATACGGAATTCTATTCTGAAATCAACTTCAAGGCTTTTATCTTAAACACATGGAAGATAACTTCATTCACAAGACCTACTTCATTTTTAGCATCATGTATATGTGAGAAATAAGCCTTTATTTTAACTTTGAAACCCAGTTTTCCAAGGTTATAAGCTGCTTCAGCTTCATATGAAATGACTCAGATTTTTTTATTTATAAATATAGATACCTATGTGCATATGTGTGTATGTATACACACACAGGTGACAGCTGCTGCTTTATGTTGTAAAATTAAAAACAGAAACAAAAAATGAAAAGAATTCCCTTGGCTGTTATGAATCAAAACAAAACTCTCCTCTTTTCCTCCTCATGTTTACATGTGGTAACCCTATCCTCCTTTTGTCATATTCTTAATTTTAAAGATTATCCATTTTATTGAACGTGACGTTGCTATTTCCAATTCTCAGCTCTTTTCATATAAGCATATTTCTTAACTGGACATTCTCAACTTCTGAGATTCAACAAGGCTTAGTGCCAGGTCCTGCATTTGGGTCACAACAACCCCAGGCAACGCTACAGGCTGGGGGAGGAGTGGCTGGAGAGCTGCCTGGCGGAAAAGGACCTGGGGGTGTTGGTTGACCGCTGCCTGAACATGAGCCAGGAGTGTGCTCAGGTGGCCAAGAAGGCCAACAGCATCCTGGCTTGTATCAGGAATAGTGTGGCCAGCAGGACCAGGGAGGTGATAGTGCCCCTGTACTCGGCACTGGTGAGGCCGCACCTCGAGTACTGTGTTCAGTTTTGGGCCCCTCACTACAAGAAGGACATCAAGGTGCTGGAGCGTGGCCAAAGAAGGGCAACAAAGTTGGTGAAGGGTCTGGAGCACAAGTCTTCTGAGGAGCGGCTGAGGGAGCTGGGGTTGTTTAGCCTGGAGAAGAGGAGGCTGAGGGGAGACCTTATTGCTCTCTACAACTACCTGAAAGGAGGTTGTAGCGAGGTGGGGGTCGGTCTCTTCTCCCTAGTAACAAGTGATAGGACAAGAGGAAACGGCCTCGAGTTGCTCCAGGGGAAGTTTAGGTTGGATATTAGGAGAAACTTCTTCACCGAAAGGGTAGTCAGGCATTGGACCAGGCTGCCCAGGGAAGTGGTGGAGTCCCCATCCCTGGAGGTATTGAAGAGACAGGTAGATGTGGTGCTTAGGGACATGGTTTAGTGACAGACTTGGCAGTGCTAGGTTACCGGTTGGACTCGATGATCTTAAGGGTCCTTTCCAACCTAAAAGATTCTATGATTCTGTGATTCTCCTTTTTGTTTTTTTTCCTGCTTGAGCAATGTGATTTTCAGTGCCTTGATTTCGTGCTTTTAAGCTAGATAACTAACTGGTTCTGCATCTGTACTTTACCAACCAATGTTCCATCGCTGGCTTATGAATGGTAGAAAAGTCGTATATGACTAATAGAGAAACAAACACCAGCATGTTGCTCTTCTTTGTATGTATAAGCTGAATAATTTTTTAATTAACTAACTGCAAAATTTATATATGTGGACATACAAAAGCATGTGAAGTATTGAGGGGTTTAGGGACAATTCTAATGTTCTTGAAAGATTAAAAGCATCCTTATTCGAATGCTAGTCATCCTATCTATTGTCAGACCTCCCGATCTCTGAGAGATATGACAGTAAGAATTTTTATGTTACACAGTTTTAATGAGGCCACTCTTACATACTCCCCAAAAGCATTGCATAAATCTGTATCAGTTTTCAAGATGGGAAAAATGAAGTCTGAAGTGAAGAGAAAACTCGCTCAGGGCAGCATGGTGTGTTAGTAAGAAAAGGACAGTCCTCAGCTGTACCCAGCAGATGGCATTTTTCTCCCTTAAAACGACTAAATATTTTCAAAGCTATACTCTTTGGCTATTTTCATACTTCAAAATAAAGCCTTTTTTCACAAAGTATTAGAAGATTGCAAATCTGTGAGCAAATATTTATCAGTGGATTATAAATGAAATATAATGGGTGTACCTTTAATTACAGGGTAGAGAAGATTGGAATGAGGAGAATGAACCAGGATAGTGAACTTGTTTATTTTATTTTTTCCTCTCTCAAGTCTGCATATCAAAACCATCATCTCTCACAGATGTTTATTAAAGTACTTCACTCTTTTGGTGAATGTTAAAGCATCAAATCTCAAATGCTCCAGTTTTTAATCTTTTTACTCAGGAGCACAAAATTCTGCTTGAAAGCGGATATTCCATGGTAGGAGATCACTGGATTTGGAGAATACAGCAGGATAGATGGACTCAGAAGTGAATTGGATATCTCCTAATGAAGGCTCTGAACTGTTCTCTCCCCTCCAGAAGGGAAAATTGGCTATGGGCATGGTTAACCCTTCTCAACTAATGTATTAATAACATTTCTGACTTCTTAATTTGTGATGATAATGGTCTGTACATAGTTCTGATTCAGGACTCAATGTTGTTTGTTCTGCTCTCATTCGAGAAGAGAAGCAGAAATGACGCTCAGGCCTCACTGAGCGAGATGTTTGTGCTTAGTTTCTGCACAATACTCACTTGGATAAAAATCTTCACACATTACTTATCTGTTAAGAAAATTGTGTTTCAGAAGATGAATCGCATATCATGATAAACTAGAATAAAGTTTTGGTTTTAGAAGAGACAATGATATGGTATGGCATACAAATGCTTTCTTCCAGCTGAGATAGTTCATAAATACAGCTTGTTTCAACAGCAGAAATATTAAGCTTCAGTTATTTGAATTATGTCACTAAAACTGGATAATCAAAACTGATCATTTTGCTCTTTTACTCAGCCTTATAATAGGGTATGACGAATGGTTTCTGTGCAAACAATGATAATTTCTCTGTTGTTTACCTTAGTTTCACTTTTACATTAAAAATAAGAGGAAGCTATTACACAACTTAAAATTTTTTACGTCTATGCCAATTGTTTCTTTGTAATATTCAGAGACGTGCACTATGGAGGAATTTTTCAAGTGTCTTCTGAAGATGATATCCTGCTTTTTTCAGAGATTAAATTAATATTCTTTGATATTACTTGGCTGGCAAATTTTTGTGGTTTGATAGAGCCTGTATCAGCAAAAGGCACACCTGTATGCAGTCTGTGTCCAGTATTTTACACTTGTAAAACACTTTGAGTAAAAATAAATTGGTTCCATGCATTTAAAGCATGGCATAGCCTGTACCAATTACTTAAAAACTTACCTTGTTGAAAAGTTTACTAGACAAGCCTGAGGAAGAGGAATGAGCCCTGACTAGTGCAGAAAAGAACTAATATTGAAATTATACAGCATTATCTGTTCTGTTGCTTTCTGTTGTGTAGACCAAGGATCATTCATTTCCCAAAGGATTTTATATAGCATTTAGTCCAAATGTGTGTGTTTGTTGCTGGAAGCTGTCTTATGAAACTGATTGTTCTTTTTAAATAAAAGTTGCATTCAGAAATATTTTTAAACAATCCAGAAATCCAGAACATAAAGATATTATAGATGTAGACTTTGCAGAGTTGCTTCTCTGTTGCAGTTTTTTACTGTGAATATTTAAAAAGTGCAATCTAGTTATGTACTCTTGCTTAATGCAGAAGAGGTATCTCTATTATTGCTCAACCTAAATTATTCCTTTTATTCACTAAATTTGAATTCATATGAATTTCTTATAAGACATAAAGTGCATAGAAAGTTTTTTCTGACAGAAAAACAGAGATGGATATGACAAAAGGGCAAGAATGTGGTGATAACTTAAAGTTAATTTTTGTGTTGCAATAGCTCCAAGATCACAAATAGTTTCTTTAACTTGAAATTAACTTTAAAAAAATACTGAATGGGTTTCTGAATCTCTAAAACAACAGAGAAGCTGGCAGGTTTGTTTGGTTTTTTTTTTGACAAAGCCTCATCCTGAAGTTTAATTACCAAGGGGACCTGCAAAGACAGATATACAGAAGTTACGGAATGATGCTAGCAGTGAGAAAGGATGTGTTGGGGGAAGAAGTGAGGTGGAGAAAACCTTAATTCCAGAGAGCTTATTTCTCTACCCTCATTTTAGATAATCAGCTATTTATTTACTGGTAGCTACAGCAGCTTTCTACTCAAGTTTGCTGTAGTTAAACAAAACCAACAACAAAACCACCACCCCCCCTGCCCCGAACTCTGAGGTTCTGTAGATACCAACCAGTCTTCTGTATAAGGAAAGACCACTGATAAGCTTAGACGAGCTAAGCATTATTAAAACCTGATGAATGGAGAAAGGATAATGTATAGTGAGGAGAATAACCATTGTTTCCACTGCAGTGAAAACAGACGAGGTTGGACCTACAGAACCGGCTGGGACATTGGGACAATTGCAGAAAATCTGTTTGTGCCATGTGTGCAAGCTTGAGAAAGTTGAGTAAGAAATAATTTTGCAACTCTCGCAAGCTCTCAAGTATGAGGTTGCACCCTCTTTCCTCACTCAGACTTCTTTAGCCTGGGTGTCTTCATAACAACTTAATGAACAAGAATTCTCTAGCTTGTCTAAAAGCCCTTCTTCCTGCATTCTGGTCCTAAGGAAAACAATTCTCTTTTTCTTTCTTTTAGTTTTCAAATGTCAAATACAATAATTACATTTTATCTTTAGCTTTGAGTGATTTATACCTGAATTAAGTGCCTGTTTGCTGTCTGATAATAAATTTTCTCTGGCATAATAACAAGGTGGTGTTGAAAGTAGCTTCAAAGAAAGGAATGGCCTATTTAATTTTTAAACAGATAAAGGATTTCTCTGAAGGAACAATTAAAACTTGATTTTGCAGCATTTGTTTTAATTGTTGTCTGATAGATGTCCTTTTACTGGTTCAGGAAAGTAAGTGTGTGCATATAAAGTAAACCTAGAGTTAATTCTTTTTCTGTGCATTTTAAATCAATCATGGATAAGTCTTCTTCCAGCGTAAGTGCTGGATGTGAAAAATTAAAGCAGTATTCTGAATTTGAAATTAAATATATTAGACAAAAAATGTAGAATTGTAGGAAATGTCAAAGTAATCCCATTGTCACTAGTCCGTGTGTGTAAAAAGTAGCAGAGGAATGTTACGGTTACAGCCTAGCATCCAAAAGAAACTGAATTCCTCCAAAAAGAATCAACCCCAGGGGCTGTGCATTGCTTGTGCTGGGACAGGTAGATCCAGAGCACAGATCTGTAGTAGCTGAGTAAATGGAATAAGTTCGACCACTCCTACATTGCACTTCTCTTAAGAAACCAGGTTGTAAAAGAAGATATGAGACACTTTGTTGTTGGGTTTCCTAGCTGGTGTAAAACTTGACAGCAGGGATGTGTTAAAATGTAGGTTTCCCATCATCTGTTACAGGAATATGTGCTCTACCAGTTTGCCCTTTTCTCTCTTCTGTGTCTTCTCATCTTCTGTGATACTGTTCCCAGATAGACTCAATTTTGTGTTCCTGCTAAAGTTTTATTTGTTCTCCTTTCCTTCTCTCACCCGTATTTGCATGTGAGTCTTCAGGGTTGATTTCCCAGTAAAGGTGATTATTTTTTATTTGCTGTCAGTTGCTACTCCAAAGTGATTAAAGTCCTGGTTAAAATGCATAGGATTTCCATGAAATAGCTGAAATAGCATTCCTGTGTGCCGGTTGATAAGTTTCTCTCTCTGATGGTCTGAAGATGTAGGTAAGACTGGGTACACAGGAAAAGGCAATAACTTATGTTATTTTGTTATGCTTATCATATATATTTTAAAAATAGCCAAATTTTGAGACATCAAAGTCTTTCTTCATACTCGAGATTAACTTGCATGCTCCAGTCCCTGTTTTTCCTAGCTATATCTCTTAGTCTAAGAAAACATACTACTTTTTCTTACAGACTTTGTCTTACCTTAAATCAGATCTGAATTAAGTTCACAGTGTTTATAATGAACAATGTGAATTTTTTTTTTCTGTAATACCTCCAATTAATTGCAGTTAACTATATTACCTAAAAAGGCTTATTATCCATGCAGGTAGCTTATAATACTGCCATGAGGATCTTCTGCTTGGAAAATCAAAATATACTGAACCATGTTGCACTGATTTTTTTTTAGCAGGCTTTTTTTGTCAAGGGTAAATTATAGTCCAAAAGGACATGCAAAATTGCTTGCAGTAAAAAATGATGTCGTAGAGGCATATTGCAAAAAGGAAAGAAAAAAACCCCCTGCTTTACTGTGCATTTGTTAATTAATAACTTAATAATTTACATTACATAAATCTTCTCAGAAACAGATGAAAGAAGAGACAGAGCAGGTCATCCTGATACCAGTTAAATCAGTAGTTATCAGCCAGGGACTGGAAGTAACTAATTTTTTGTCCTATGCAGTTAGCATTTAATCATAATTGCTCTTTCACTTGTGCCCTACATAATAAAAATTCATCATTCAGGACAGTAAATGAAAAGATGCTCTCTTTTTGTAATAATAATAATAATACAGCAATTTCTATAAAGAATTCAATTATTTTTTTCCCTCAGTTTATGAGAAAGATACATTTTTTTCAAGTTGCTCATCACCCAGGCCTCAGCTGTTTTGACTTTTTAGAGAGTGTGTCACAAAATAGGTTAATAATTTCAAGTAAAGTCTAAAAAGCTGGCATTGGAAAAGAAGAGACTAGGAATACAGAGAGCATATGAAGAGCTTGCAAAATGGTTATATTGGACCAAAAGTCTTGTAGAAGCAGCTCCCTAAGATGATGATGCTTCCTGGTCCTCTTCCTCAGCCCTTGCGCAGGCAAGCAAGTGGGTCCGGCTGCATGGGACTTCTTGGGGTGTTTGTGAACTCAGATGTGACTGTACCCCAAGTGCCTGGGAAGAAGGGAGCCTGGCTAGTGCCCCGTGTGTTTGTAGTAGCTGCATCAGGTTTATATTGCCGTGGAGATCGTGGCTGCTCAGGATAAACTGGAATGGTAGTTCTCAACCTGGGAGCTGTTGCTGTGAAGCAAATGCTGTGTGTGGAGCAGAGGCATCTCAGAAGGTTTTCTTGTTCCTAATCTGTTTGCTGGCTGCCTTCTGTTTCTTAGCATCGTCCAAGCTGCCATCATTCCAGTGCATTCCCACTCCCCTCCTGGCGGCTCCAAGAAAAGCATGCTTCCCCTCTCTAAATTTGGGAATCAGCATAAGTGGTGCTAAAGTTTGGAGAAGGAAGAAGGGGGAAGACGGGGAAGTGCATTGGAGGGAGACAGTCGTCTTCAAAAGCCTGTACAAAACAAAACCAAGGGGCAGCTGAGTGTTAAAGTCACAAGTAACGGAAAGAAAGAGGAATGGAGAAAGGGGTTACTGGAGGAGATGTGGCACTTCTGAAATGAGGTAGAGCACCCCAATAGCAGAGCAGCAATTTTCCTCATAGAGAAAGGAGCCTTATGTGTAAGGATACCGTTTTGGTTTTTTTGTTTTTTTGTTTTTTTGTGTTTTTTTTTTTTTGAGCAGAGTAATACACCAGAAAGACAGGGCAGCTTTATTGCAAATGCCTTCTAGATTACAGGTGCAATAATCCGTATTACAGTGTTGGTAGTTGGTATTAAAAGGTAATAGTCTTTTCTTTTGTCACACCCAGGAAAGTGCTTCAACTGCATTTGTTAATACTTCAGAGTGCAGAATACTTCATTCTGTGTTTATTACTACCTGAAGAATTTCTGTAAAAGAAATTTCAGTTAAAAGTTCATATAATGAATACGCTGAGGGGCTTAATTTTATAATGAACAGAGGAGCTAGATCTTGCACCATCTGTGCAGGTTTCAGAAAGAAGAGTGAAGCATTCAGTGGAGCTCAGGAAGTCTCTGACAGCCTTCCTACCTTATTTTGGGTGGCAGGTTTGTTCATAGCAGACGGGTGTTCATGCGTTCTGCTGGTGACACTTGTGTCTGGGTAGATGGCAGCTGGGTGCCTATCACTCCCAATTCCAGACAAACAATTTGTTGTTCATTATGGGCTTCACTTCGGGATTGCGATCTGCGTAGCTCCCTAGGAACCCATACCTAAATGGTTTGTAGACTGTAATTCGAAAATTTCTGTGGTTGTGCATGATTAATAAAATACTTAGTTTTAATAAATCATTAAAGTGGTGTGGGGAAACAGGAAGAAAAAGAAATCAGTTGGAGCGGTCTGCCATGCATATGGCTAAGAGTGCTCTTCCATAATCCCTTCCCATGGAGGATCTTTAATAAGAAGGTGGGAATTTTCATACTGATTATATCTCTGATCCATGTAGACAAGTGAATTTTATATTCTTTACTGTTTTATTTTAAAGATGAATCCTTAGTCTTCTAGATGTTTTTATTATGCACCTGCGTGTTCAGTCCGTTTCACTTGCACACCAGGGCAGTGTCAATGAGCTCCAGTCTAATTGTGTGTTTTGTGATGAAGTATTTATCAGATTTGAATTCTCCCTCAATCGTCATAATTCAATCACCCCTTGTTCTTTTGTTATGAGAAATGAAATATGGATCACCTGATCAATCTGTGGTTTGCCCTGCCTTGTCAAAAGGATACTGGTACCAACTGATTTACTTGGGATACCATATGCTGTGCTTCAGAGTGGTTTACAGTATTTTCTCTGAAAAGCTTTTGCATCCATAATTCATCATTTTTTTGATATGTGGTAGAGTCACCTCCATGGGATGCAGAAGTACCTTTTCTGTATTGCAGAGGAATTCTCTCTAAATTTGGCAAATCTGCCGAGTGGCCTGCTTTCTTTTATTGGAAGTGTTAGCTGCCAAAGTCTGGGACTGCCGTGAGGTCCTGCCACCACTGGTGCGGCATGCGGGGCACTGGGAAAACCAGAAAACTGTTGGAGCAGCTGTGCTGACAAATGAAGGGCAGAATGGGGGACGTTACAGCCAGATGAGACCACCCCATCACAGCTTTCCTGCCAATTCTTTGTCGTGGTTTTTCAGCAATAGCAACCTGTGTTAAAATTGCTGAATATTTCAATTTCCAGCTCTGCTCTGATGATTAAGAATAGTGATGTGGGAAGTTTGTTTTAATACTTTTATTTTAAAAATAGAAAGACCAAGGACAAAGAAATGACAAAACCTCATGCAGAAAGAAAGTTTGGTGAGCTTCAAAGTCAAGCCTTTGAATGTTAGGAAATAGCAGAGTTCTACTTGCTAGGTTCATATACGTTATGATACGTTCCTTAATGAAATGGGTAAGTACCTTTCCCTAATTCATACACACAGGAGCGCATATCTTTCACTGCAGAGGAAAGTAATGCTAAGGTTGTAAGGGTGATTGTAAGTATGGCATCAGCTTCCTTTCAAAGTGATGAACTTTGCAATCTAGCTAAAGTTGCCAGCCTTTGCATCATAACTTGCTTCATCAGCAGACTTTCTCTGTTCATGACTTTTTCAGATTACTAATAAATATATTAAACGGTCTGTTACATAAATTGAATAGTCACTTGGCCTTTGCCAAGATGAAATCTGACCATTTATTCTTCCTGTCCAGTTTCTTAATCAGGGTTTGATCCATAACAGTAAGTAGCCTCCTTCATATAAAAGTACTTACTGCCTAGTTTTATTTTTTTAAAAATAAATTACTGTGGAAGACTGTAACAGAAGCCTTTTGGCAGTCTGAATTGATTATATCAGTGTGGTGCCTCTCCTGGCCCCCACTATTTTTTTGAGCACTCTTTCATTAAAATGATCAAAAGAGAGGCAGATGCAGCCACAGTGTGAATGCAGGGGATGTGCAGCCTCCTGAGTAGCACTGCCATGCGTGGCCAAGGTGGGCATTCTGAACAATGCTGTGCTAAAGGGTAGGACTCAGAAGTTTGCAGAAATTACCCTATTTGGCTATTAAAGATTGACTTTTTTTTTAATAACAATTCAGACCTTCCATATTAAGAAATGTCAGAAATCTTGGATGTGTTGCATCAGGGTTTGGTGATTTATTTCACCTTAATTATCAATATATCCCCAGAGCTTTTCTTTTTACTACATCTATTTCTGCAGGCATTTCATTTTGGTAACTAAAAAAAAGTGTTCCTGACTAGGTGCCTTGATTTTTTCCGTGGGTACAAACAAATCCCCTAGCTTTTCAGCAGTCTACCTGTCTTCCTTAGTTGCTCCTTGTATTTCCACATGATCAAGTGAATCTACTGAATTTTTTTACCAGTTTTGTACTTGGATATACTTGAGATTTTTTTGCTATTATCTCATTTATGTCTTCTATATCTTATTTGCTGTTAGAAATCTATTTTTCTTCTACGTAGCTCCTGAGACACTTAAAATGTCTTTGTTTCGACTTTAAAATATCTGTAATTAGACTTCTTATTTTATCGAAGTCTCCTGATATAAAGCTTTGTGTTGTGGTGTCAATTCTTCACTTAATTCTGGGTGGTGGATTTGCTAGTATGGTGGTCTCTCTTATATTTTAAAAGATGGCCAAGGTGAAAGGACCCTATGGGGTCCTAGACTAGAATGTGGATTTGCAGTGTTCCAGCGAGTCTGCTGAAGGGCTGCGTGAGTGCTCTTGCTTTGTGATATGTGGATAAATCTGGGCGTAGTTGCAGCCACAGCCTGTGTCAGGCAGGTCTTTCAGCAAATTGGGAATAGTTCCTAACTCCTGTCCTATATTTCAGTGAGATGAAAGGGGTGATATTCAGAAAGAAAAATTGACGTTTACTATCAAAAATAGATTGTAATAGTGAAATCTCTCAGACTATGTAATAATCTCCCAAAGGACAAGGCAAGCAGCCTCATTTTTCAGATAATTTATGGCCAGCCTGGCCAAATTGCTCATTATACTACAGGGAACAGTATTCCATTGGTAGAGGAATGGGCATGATTATTTAATGGGTACTTTTTGTTTCTACTTACTTCTCCTTCCTACTTTTTATGGATAAGTTATATGTAAATGCAGTCAAAATGCTTCTTTATGTGATTTGCCTGTAAGGCAAAGCCTGGACAAACGTTAAGATATTATCAGCGCTAGCCATAAACGCAGCAAACAAAAGGAAGCGCTTTTGGAAACACCTGATGTTGTGGTTTTAGTTATAAAGTGCAAGAATGTTTCCTGAAAAATCTCCCTGTTTCTAGGAAAGCATTCGTGTACAAACACCCCTCCAAAAAAAACCCAACAGCCAAACACAAAAATAATGCAAATTAAACCCTCCTAACTCCAAGTGAACCTTGATATTTGTCAGTTTATTCTTTTTGACCATGATCTAGAATCACTTGCAGACCATTACCTCAAATATGAGGTCACTTCGTTTTGCAGTTTCGAGCTCTGTAAGTGTAATTTTTATTAGGTTTGGTATATAACAGTGGTGACATTATTCAGTGGAAGTATGTCTTTCAGGGATCAGTTACTGCCTAGATTCCTGTTATCAATAGTCAGTGACAGACAGTGATTTACTGTAGGGAGTGAGGTAGTTCAGTGAAGCCTTTCAAGTATTACGCATAGCAGCTTTTCCTATGAAGGGCAATTAGCACATAACGTTGATATTTTTGCCTGAGTTGCATGTGTTTCAGAAAGCAGCATGCTTATTCATACAACTGATAACACACACTGTTGGAGTGCTATTGTGGGAAGGCTGAGGGTGTTAAATTCAAGTCTGCAGTTTGTGCTATCCGCTGCATTTTTCCCCATGAATATTACTTAGAATACAGTTTTATGTTAATTGCCATCACCATTAACTTGGCTTAGGATATTCTGCAAATTCAGAATTCACTGAATGAAAAGGTTTTGCCTACATTTCTATGTTTTTTTTTTTTTTATTGGAGAGATTACTTTAATATTGTAAAATTGTTTACAGTCTCTTTTTTTAACACTTGACTGTATCCCTCCCTAACCTTTTTCCCCTCTCAAGTTCAAACCCAGGTTTTTTTTCATCTTTACAATGTGACCAGCTGTGCATAGTATCTCTTCCAGTTCCCTCATAGCTTTTTTCAATTGTGCTCTAATTTGAGGAAGAATGTCCTAAATCAGATATACAGTCTATTTGCCTACTCTTTACCATGATGATTATACTAGAATAGCTTATATCTGTCCATCAAAAAGGTTTTCTTGCATGACTGGTGAGTAAAAATTTTGTTAGGATATTTTCATAGCCTGAAAATGAGGTTTGATAAATGCACTGTAGAAAGCAGGAGAGAGCTCTTCTGTCTTGCCTGTGAAGCCCCTGCTTTGCCATTGTCAGTATTCTGTGTGCAAGGTTCACTACTGCTCCTGTGAACTGTCCAGTTCTTTGGCTCTTCATACTTTTAGAACAAAATGAAATGCATGTTGTTTGCAGACCATATATGCATGTCAGTTTAAATTCGCAAGCTTATCTGTGCACTGGTATTAGCCTTTTCCAAAATTTGTATTGGATCCTTTTATATACTTTTATATTTCATAATACCTAGTATAATATTTTCACTATGTTACACTTACATTAGTCTGTGAAATTAATTAATAGTTAAGTAAGTATTAATTAATAATAGTTAATTCTTTTGACCCTAACATCAGTTTTTATAATTCTCTATTTATGCTTTTCTGATTTTCTTCTTGCTTTTTCTTTCAATTTCATATTCCTGGAAAATACGTAATTAGAGTTGAAAACCAGTGGGGAATGATTATCATAAGCAAGAAGCAAAATATAATTGTAATATCACTGTAGTAGAATCCAAGTTACAGTTCAAGAGACTACTTGAGAAACTGTTTCTCTTTCCATGGTTAAGATATTGCAGGACAGTGCACAGTTTTCCCTCGCAGTTTAAGTGAACACAGGATAAACACGGAATGTTTCACGACACTGCTGTGTCGTGATCCTTTAATTGCGCTCATGTCATCATGTGCAATGATGATATACTGGGATAATTCCTTTGCATAATGGAATACAAACTTGATAAAATTATGTGTAAAAGCTACCTTTATCTTGAAAGCTATATGTGAAAAACATTCAAATAGTGTTTGAAAATACAGTTATTGAACTTACAAAGGTGTTGTTTCTGTTCCAAGGGCTGTTCATCTGTGTTTGTAACTTATAACAGTCATTTCTGCCTAAAATGTGAAATGCATCTGGAGCGATTTTTAGAGACAGTTAAAAGCATATATAGAGCATAACAGTGGAATTCTTTGTATATGCTTACCACACAAAAGGTATATTTTAAAATGAAATGTAAAAATATTAAGACCATAACTAATATTAATCCCTATTATATAGTTGCTTTAAATATGGGAGTTCAGAATGTGACTGTGGTCACAGAGATTTCCCTAAAATTTTATCCAACTGTCCAATTTATACTTTAAACAGGTTGTATTCCATTTTTTGCCTTCAACAGCCATCAATGTGTATTCTGAGATGTTCTTAGCAATAAAGATACAGATGTGCACAAGGGTCAGTAGCCCCACTGAGAGTCAGGATTGGTTTTGCTTTCCATTTTGTCTCACATCTCTTCCACTCTTGATACATGTTTTCTCAGCATTGAAATATTTTCACCAGCAACCTCTGTGAAGACTGTAAATGTCTTTCCGCAGCATATGAAGGATGAAGTTGTTAGATCAGATCCCAGCCCCACTGTAGCTACTTGCTGCTTCTGACTGTGAAGTGGAAGTAGTCCATGCATCTTAATCCCGTTGTCTCATCAGTCGAATTGGCATTCCTGTTTAGTCATATCTGCTAGAGCAAAATCCCTTCCAGGCAGACACCAAGGGTGTTTCGGGTATCAGTCCACCGTTCAGATCAACCAGAAGAAACCCTGTCTGATCTGGAGAGAGTTCTTTCAGGTAGAACAGACCACAGCAGGAGCTGCCCCTCATCCTTTGCTGAAAGCAGTCCCTTCCATCTACACCCTCATTAGAAGTACAGATACGCACAGCTGGCAAGCTGAGTTTTGGAAGTTTCTGCAGTCTTGCATGCACTCAAATACTTTTCTCGTTATGTGGTGTAACAATGAAGTTTTATTATATGTAGCAAAGCTTTGGTGGCAGGCTGTAGCACTTACTGAGCTCTTAAAAACAAACACAAACTCATCTAGAGTCAGGCTTTTTGGTGGGTGCAAGAGCTAGTGAAAGGAACAGGCACCAGTCAAGAATAACACCAGAAATACAGAATCTAGTGACTTGATTTATGTGGAGTGATGAATTGTTCTTCAACCATGATGTACGTCATGTTAAATTTTAGGATAGCCTAATACAAATACTGCAAGATACTATTCAATAAGTTGTCATCAGTTCTGGGGTTTTGGTGAATATTGTGGAAATTTAAGGAAGAAGTTACACGTTCTATTTCATAGGGGTAGTGAATAACTGAAGCACTGCTGTAGGCAGCTCTGCATGCCTGCACTGCCTGCTTCATGGCAGCTTTCATCCTGAAAAAACAGACAACTCAAGCCCCTATGCCTCTTCGTTGGTCATCGTTTTCCTTCGGCACATACTACTTTTCCAATGCCAATTACCTTAGCTCTTTTCAGCCCTTCTACTGCACACATTGCATTTTGCACTCCATACCCTCTGCTTTCCAAGCCTGTCTGACCTCTGTGCTGTTGGCTAGAGCTGCAAGTCTCAGTCCGTGTTCCTGCACGATATGCCACCGGTCTTGCAACAGAGCAAGCGCAGGAGCTGCTGCCTCGCACAGGAGCAAGTTACCGCGTTCAGCTAATCTGCAGTAACTTGTTCCTGTGAGAGGTAGCGGCTCCTGGCTCCACCCTGCTCCTTTATTCCTCTGCATGCTCCTTTCTGGAAACCTCCTTCCATAGTCTGCACAGCAGCACTAGGATCCAGATAGCCCAGAGGGAAACTTCCAGCTGGTTTGTGTATGACTGGTCAGAAGTTATGGTTTCAGCTCCACAGTTTGCATGACTCTGTTTGATAGCCTGGGCAGACTTTCAAGGCAGCCCTTTGTTTGAGGTTCAGATCAAGCTGAAGTGGTGTCCTCAAGGCATACCTCCCAACAAGACACAGAGGAACTATTTGATGCCTATTTTCTGCCTTCACAAAGTACTACTTAACAGCTGGAGCATTGGTGTGTCGGTGAGCTGTGCCTGAATCTTTGTGCAGAATATCTTGAAACACCCACCTTCATCTTAACAGACAGCTCTTAGTGAGTTACCGGGAAGAGACCGTGTGTGGAGAAAAGGAATTGATCGGGCTTCTTTGAAATGTGCTGCCCTGTAAGTCCATAGCCAAGGGTTGCGCTGCTTCCCATGGCCAAAGGCAGTAGGAAGGGGGCGATGGTACTGGGACAGTCCCAGCCCCCAAAGCAAGGTCAGCTGCGTTCGGGGAGGGCGAGCTCTGTGGTAAATCGGTCCTTGCTGCTCTTGTAGCCCTAATCCACCCATCATCTCCAGCCCAGAGCTCTGCTCCAATGCTTTCCAACGCAGAGGGCTGCTTTGTCACTCCTTTATACCTCTCTTCCCTCTTGTGTTCCACATTCCCTGCCATCTCTCTGCTTTATTCCAAGTTTCCTTTCACCCAAGCCCTTAATCCTCCCTTATATTTATTTGCATTTATCCCCCTCACATCACTGTTGCCACTACTTTTTCTCAGATTGTTGTGCCTGACCGTGCCCACTCCCTCAGTCAGCTTCCCCCAGAGTCATGGAGTGCCTGGCTCCTGCAACTTGGATTTTGAAAACACAATTATGTTTTGCATCCCAAAAAAGGTCAAATCTAGGATTCTGAAGGCAGAAAATATGGCATTTGGTGGTAACTATATGACAGCATTTTCTTGGTGCTGAAAAGTCCTTTAAGACCTTGACATTGTATTGGCAAAAGTCAGAAATGGTTCATGCTGATACTTTTTGGTTTTTTATGCTGTTTGCATGGAGCATAACGATACAGCCCAAATAGGCATGTCGGACTAGCAGTCTGCTTGCTTGGGTATATGGGACAGGAGTAGGGGGAGTGTAATGTTATGTATGGACAGCATGTCTTAAAGAACCACTGCTTCTTGGAATGATGTTTCTTTCCTTCTGCTTACAGAAAAAAATGGTAATTGTGTTGATAATGTATTGAATGGAAGAGACTACAAATAAAATACACATCAATCTGTAAGCTAATACGGATCAGTTGAGGCAACTTTGTATGTTGCTACATGTTTTCCAGTAAATGTACTGAAGTGCCAGTAGGGATTTGCATTTTTGACGATGGTTTCTCATAATTTTAAGGTAATTACTTGAAGGTGAAATTCAAAGATGATAATTGTGCTGTGAAACTGTCACCACTGTTTCATAGGCTGGTATTGATTTTGGGCAATAACAGGTGATGTCCAGCTGTTAGCAGGGTTAGGTGTTGAGTACGACTGACAGTGTTTTGAAAATAGAACTGTGCGAATGTGAAATTAGGTAAGAAATAGAAGACTGACATGTTAAAAGAGGGCATTGGAATAAGAAAACATGTAAGTGCTCATAACCAAACCTGCCTACCATTGGAAAGTCTTCAAAGGCAAAGGGTAAATAGTTGAGAACATTAGGAGAGAATATCTGTATCAATTTCGACATGTTGAAGTTTATGGTATAAAGTTAATTTTACGTACTTAAAAATTGCAGCCTGGTGTTGTGGTAAAGAAGAACTATAACAATGACTACGTATAATTTGAACTTTCTGATGGGTGAGGAGGACATCTTAATGGTAATTTAGAGATCAGTCATGCTGAGTTCCTATGGGTGAGATGGCGATTGGCACATACTCCTGTATCTCACCTCTCTCCTCAATGGCACATCATTTTTTGATACTGCCACTCGTGACTACTGAGGGAGCGGTAACACTCTTGCAGTAGCTTGGCCTATCCAGAGTCTCAGCAGTGACTCTTGCTGCAGTCTGCTTCCCTCTGCAGACTCTTCTGTGTGAGCTCAGTCTCTGAAATACGGAGATTCTGCTGATATCATAGAATCATAGAATGGTTTGGGTTGGAAGGGACCTTGAAGATCATCTAGTCCAACCCCTCTGCCATGGGCGGGGACACCTTCCACTAGACCAGGTTGCTCAAAGCCCCATCCAACCTGGCCTTGAACATTTCCAGGGATGGGGTGTCACAGCTTCTCTGGGCAACCTGTTCCAGTGCCTCACCACCCTCACAGTAAAGAATTTCTTCTATCCAATCTAAATCTATCCTCTTTCAGTTGAAAACCGTTACCCCTCATCCTATCACTACACTCCCTGATAAAGAGTCCCTCCCCATCTCTCTTGTAGGCCTCCTTTAAGTTCTGGAAGGCGACTATAAGGTCTCACCTATAAGGTCTTCTCTTCTCTAGGCTAAACAACCCCAACTCTCTCATCCCATCTTCGTACAAGACATGCTCCAGCCCCCTGATCATCTTTGTGGGCCTCCTCATGTCTTTCTCATGCTGGGGGCCCCAGAGCTGGACGCAGTACTCCAGGTGGGGTCTCATGAGAGCATAGTAGAGGGGCAGAATCACCTCCCTCGACCTGCTGGCCACACTTCTTATGATGCAGCCCAGGATACAGTTGGCTTTCTGGGCTGCGAGCCCACATTGCTGGCTCATACTCAGTTTTTCATCCACCAATACCCCCAAGTCCTTCGCCACAGGGCTGCTCTCAAAGAGAGCTCAGGAAAGACCTTGAAGTAAAAGAGTTTATACTAGTCATGAGATTTTGATTTTTTTTTAATTGTTCAGACTATTTAGGGGAAGAAAAAACAAGTATTTCAAGGCATTAAATTATGATCATATTGGGATGCTCATTTCAACCTCATTGAGCGCTTATATGGAAAACTGACTGGCTTTGCCTGTTGGTGATATAATTTTGAACTTCAGAACTTGAGAGGAATCTTGAAAGCTAGAGAAACAATGAACGTGACCTTTTATTTAAGCAAGGGAGAGTTACAAATAACTTGCCATTCCCTAAAAATTTTCCTAACATTGCATTGAATTAACATTGCCTTTTTGCAGTGACCTGTGAATACCAATAAAAAATTATAAGTAAAATACTTTTCAGCCAAGACAGTGAAAGGTGAATAAATAGTAATAAGCTTGTACTTCTGTGTCAGTATTGGTCCTGTTAAGGAAGGCAATTCTTGCAGTACATTTGCAGGTTTTGGGTGCACATCAGTGATAGCAAATTAAACAGTGTAAACTGCTGTGGGGTCTTCTGGAAAGATTAATCTTAAGGTTCCCTAGATGTTCTAACTAAAGCTGTCCTAAAGACTCAGATTTTTAATGGTCCTACGTTTCTATCTGTTAAAGAAAACAACGTGAAGAAGAATAACCACGTGGGAATAATCACACTGTATGTCTTCTCCTTACTAGAAATACAGATAGTGGATTTTTTTGTTCTTCTTTTCTGCCTTACAAAAATTATGTGCAATTTTTTTTGCTTTAAGGTGCCCCTGTCTCAAATATGGTGACATACCCTGAATCCTTTTTACAGATTCTTGTTTAACCTTTTCCGCTAATTACTTCCCTTATGTTTCTTTTCATTTAGAAAACCCATAAATATTTTCTGAATTTGCTTTACAGTCTTAAGAGAAGACTTGATCAATATGCTGGCTTTTTCAGCTCTGAAGACCCGCATTCTGAATGAATTTGACTTACTGTGACTGAAAATGAGTTTGACGTGCTCATCCTGACTTCCCTATGTCAGTACTGCAGAACCGTTGCAAAACAGTACCGGTCTTCCCGACAGAGTCAGGCACGCTGATGGGCAAAGGGAGGAAGCCACTTGCCTGTCCGTACTGTGGCTGATCTGCTCTGATCCTTACTGGTCTTTCCTTCCTTTGGGTATTTCTGTCAATGCCCAGGAAATTTTGGTATGCAGTATCTAATTACAAAAAGATTTTTGAAGATGATCTACAGTTTGACACCACTTCTTACTTTTGTTTTATATACGTGAATGCTTCAACTTCACCATTTTGCCAAGTTCCACCAATTCCCACTGTTGGTGAACCAGTTTAAGGTCATATATATCATATTGTTGTCAGAATTGGGAATAATCAAAATCATGGTAAGATGTGTACATTGTGTGAACTGAAGGACAAAACAATGATTTACTGCCGTCTAAGCTTTTGTTTTCTTTTGTTTATGAAAATAGACCTGGAGATGGTGAGATATTAGTTAGAAAATGACAACCAGTTTGTATCTATAGAAAAAAACATAACTCGCTATGAATTAGAAGTATATAAAGAGAGAGACATCTCCGTGTCAGACTTGAGCAGAATGATGCCTACATTCGTACTTATTTTCTGGTTATTTCTGGTTAGGGGGGAAGTTTAATCCATATGTGAGGACTTATTGCTAATGGGAATGGGATGTAAAATTGAAGGAAAATACAAAATAGCAAACACTTCATGAAAACTTGGAGCAACTGAAGAGTATGATGGGTTTTGAACATCCCTTTTAGTCAAAACAGAAATTCTTTCAGTGGTCTGTCATCGAAGAGTTCTCCTTATGGGTTGTCTGTACTTCAGTGCAACGCTTTTGGAGCCTCTGAAGTGGAGGGGATGACCACTGTGCCTTTGCTTAGCAAAGAGCAACATCGTGGTTGTCCAGTTTGAACAGCACAGTGCTCTCCTAACCTTTCCAGTGGCCAGTGATGTTCTTGTCTGCTTGTTGATAGCAGTGGCACCGTAATGTTCCTCTGGGATTTGGAGTTTGTGTACTAATAACATTGACTTGCATGGTATCTGCAGAAAACACTTTTCCAGAAGTACCAACAGTCATTTGAGTGAACTTACCTCACTGTCCCTCTGGATCTTGGTGGTGTACGCAACGACTTTATAAAGAGTTGAAGAGAACAGCAGGCACAAACTGCATCTGGGGCTCTTCTTATTTAGGAAGCCATTAGACAATATTGCAGACATTCTCTATTATTTCTCTACTTGTAGTGATGTCATATTTGTATTACTGTGCGTACTTTTATTTGCCCTAATCTGTTTTAACTCTTAGGCCTGCTGCTCTGAATGTGTGTTTACTAGTCTTTTCTCTTACTGTCCCTTTGTCTCTAATGGTCTCTAATAAATAGAAAAGGCACGTACCTGCTGTTCTTCTGTGTTACTGAGTGACATCCATCACAAAGAAGCCTGTGAAATGATTTTGTTGAAGAGCTGCCAGCACCATAAACACAAATTACCAGTGTGCATCCATCTTTACTGCGCATCTTTCCTTTTTTGTAGTAGTTCAAATAGAATTGTGTAATCAACTTTGCAAAGGTAGCTCTTGCCATCATAACGAGGTTTGTTACCCTGCTAGGGTTCAGTAACAACTATTGGACATGCAAAAAAAACCTTATGGATGTAAAGTGATATCTTAAAAGATTTTTTTCATTTTTTTAGGCTACTCACCCAGAATGTTGGTCTTCTTTATGTTGGAAACTTTGACAGACCTTTTGCACAAATTAAGGTATGACTAATAAGCTGAGGGGGGAGGTGGCTATTTAAATTATTTAACTTCTGTATGATTTAAGTCTTGATTTAGAGAACTTCAATCTATCAGTAACATTTTAGGAAAAATAATGGGAAATAGTGCTACTTTGGTGATGTTTGCAATATTCTGGGTTTTCTTCTAGTTACATCTGTGTACTTAACTTGTCAAAGAAGTCAGTAACATTTTAAAACAATGCCACTTTTGGAACTCTTGTAATTCTTAAAGTGATCCTTGACAGGGAAGACACTGCAGTAAAAAGCACAGATTGCTTTCCCAGTATTATTAGATTTATTATGAAAGACTCATACAATTGCTGGAAAATCATTTGTCTTTTCTGACTTACCGTTTCTTTTCCTTCAGTTGAACTATAATAGTTTCAAATTTCTAATTGCCAGTTGCTAATGAGTTATTGTCATGTCACTTGCAAACAAAAATGTTTTACAAGAATATATGGACTGATTTTGATGAGTTTCATTGGGATTTTTCTTAGGACAAGGAGAGGGAAGCATTAGCATGTCAATCATTACACTGGGATGTGGAAATGTGGTATCTGTTTTAGAATGCTGAAATGTTCCCATGTCCCAGACCATACCTGTAATTACTATATATTCTGCACTCTTGGCAGCGTTGTTCCCTCCATGGTGAGCACATGCTTGTGCTTCTCAGAATTTTAAAAGCCTTGATTTTGTTTTACATCATAATGAAACTTAATTTATATAACTCAGATGTGTTCCTTTGCCATCCCTAATTACAATATAAAGAACAGTATTCCCAACCGTATCTAGCTAATACTTGCTTTTTCTAACTTAAACTTCAGTACTGTTTTAAAATTACTTTAAATGAACAGATGCATGCTTTTCATCTTCCCTGTTCCTTTTCTGCCATCTTCCCGGTTCCTACATGTATATTATTCAGTTTGGCTCATAATCAAACAATTTAGGTGTTTCTTGCATGAAACCTTGGGTTGCAAGCAGTTTCATCACAATCAATCTTGTATATTTTTGGTGCTAACCCTTCAGAATAGTGCTTGTTTAAATGCTTCATAAAAGTTATCTCACACAGTTCTCCCCTTCCAAATGAGGCCCCATTCCCACCCTCGCCTGCCCCATCCATTTCTAATAATAGACAGCAAAATGAGAAGGTTTTCCCCATGGCTGGGAAGAGTTTGTAAGTTCACTGAGTGGATCTGAGAGAGAAGCAGCATATACTGCACTCGTTTTCAGCCGTTTGCAGTCAGCAGTGGTATTCCTCCCATCACTTGCGGCCAGGGAGAGGCCCTTCTGTTCACAGGACGGCTGCAAAGCAGACGCTGTGCAGGATCAAACTGCAGGACTGAGTATCATATCACTAGCAAATGCTTAGGGAAAGACTGCAAAAATAGGATAAATACAAAGTACGCAGTGGGTTTCCTGCAATTTGCATGCAGGGCCTCCTCTGCTGAAAGTTGTATCTGCGTCCCGGTGCTTAATAGACTCAGTTGGACCTTCCTCCCTGTGTGTGCCTAAGGGATTTTCTACTAAATTTTCAACATACAAAGCCATACGATCACTGTGAGTTAAAGTATTATTTTATTTCTTTTAAACCTGTTGCCTAATAATTCATTTTGGTTCAACCTAGGCCTTATGTCAGGAGAAATGGTGAGCAGTCATTTTCTATTCCTGACTTTATCTTCTTTTCCATATTACCCCAATCTTGCATCTTCCAAGCTGCAAAAACTTAATCTATTTAATTACTCCCTGTATCTAACCATTCAGTATCTCCAATCAACACTGGTTTTGTTCTTCGTACCCTTCTGTATTTCTACTGTTGCCTTTTTTAAGGTAGGGAATGGCACAATATTCAAGATATGGGCACAATAACATTTTCTGTTCTGTTTGCTGTTCTTACCTTACATATGGTACAATGGTTGATAAATATCTGACATACATTTAATTTAGAGTAGGTTAATATTAGAGTTTCTGGTAAAATATCACTGGTGTAGTCTCATCCTAAATGTTGTGTTTGCCACAGAATAGGTAATGTGGATATACAAATTACCTTTCAGTTACTACCTAGGCAAAACAAAGCTTATTATCCACTAAATTACTGTGAATTACATAGACGTGTTTGAATAAGCTAATTCTGCAAGCTGCACTCTATAAAACATAACTTCTATTTTTGGAGCTATAGTCATGGCGTACATTTGTACGTATATACATGGGCGTACATTTGCACACCGTTGCTTTGCTTTGTTTCAGATGCTAAAGGTTATCTTGAAGTGGTAAGCTAATTTGTCTCATGGTCGTCTCTTCCGTGGCTTGTATTATTAGCTGCAACTGGGAAATGGCATACAGTTAACAAAAACAATAAGCTTTTTTTAATTGAGGCTCCTATCTGATTGCTTGGAGATTCTAGAAGGATGTTGGCTGCATGACAGCAGGAGGAACTGGTGTACGGTGATGGGGTCGCAACTTCATAGAGATCTTCAGCACCAAAAACGGGGAGTAGTAATTCACACTGAGAGTTGGTGCTGCGAAAAGAAATTTCTGTACTCTATAGATGTACAAAGGCCTTTTGTAACTGTTGACACAAGTTTCTTTCATTCTTCCCCCAGCAGTTCTTCAGGTCTTTCATACGCGGTTGCTAATGATTCCACCAGTTAAAAAGACCTGTGAACCACACTTGGTCCTGGAATATATATAAGGCAGAGTCTTTGTAACCTTTTAGTTCAGATTTGCTTTTGCTCACTGTGTGATGGATTGGTCTCTTTTGTTGTATAAATTACCCACTCATGTTCATTTGCAAACATCCCGAGTATTATGTATTCTATCAAGATATGGCATTTCTTGCCCAACGTGTGCATTAAGGAATGCCCCAAACCACTACACTCCTCTGTCAGTGTAGATTTATTACTCAAAGCGAACCATTACTATACAGCAGTACTTCCAATGCATTTTAGTGTGCTTCCAGTTGGACAAATAGGAATGTTACCAGGCCTTTGAAATATTCATAGTAAACATAGAAACTGCCATGCTGGTACTAATAAATTCATGTTTCAATTTATGTGCATTTACAAAACTGCCAAGAGGGAAACTCCTTATCAAAGTACCCCTTCCCAAAAGCAAACAAGTTTGATTTTCCAGAACTGTGCAGGAGATAATTGCACCAGTGACTTTGATGATGAAGACTGTAGATGGCAAGTCTGGGAAAAGAGTCTGAAATACTAACATCTCTTCTAGGATGGTTTTTCTATGTCTTCCTTTCTAATATCAATAATTCATTAATATTTGTATATATTAACATTTATAATGTTTTGAGACATAGATGAACTGGTAAGATTAAATGAAATTACCTGATCTTCTTCCTCCTGACTTGCTTTGAGTGGTATCAGTGGTAGTGCTTGATAGATGTTTGATCTCTGTACTTCATTATACAAAAGAAATGTGAAGCATTCACTCCCCAAGCTTTTGAATCCTGTATCTGGTAGCAGATAGATTAGAAGAAATGGAAAAAAGAGTGTTATCCTGGCTAGAGGGATCTGCCTGGAACTTTTCTTTTCCAATGATGTGCTAGTTCATAGATATTGCAAGATTTTGTATGTTGCTACTTTGAACAGAGTTCATGATACGGAACTTTTAAGTTATTGCATAGTGGTTGTGATTGCTCTTGTTCTAGGGTAATATTCAGTGAGTTTCAGTAAGTTCAGTGGCTTATAAAAATGATGGCTATTTCAGTTAGCTGCTGAGAGTACTAAATAAATTAGTGATTTGAAAGTCAAATTTGCTGTGACAATGAATTCGCATTTTATTTCCAAGGGGCTGTTCTTTAAGGTTATGTTGAAGGAATCGATTTCACAGAGGGTAGTTCCTCTTAATAATTTTATTTCTAAATGAAATTATTCTAAATTATTGTTTAATTCTAGTGTCTGTTCAAAGGTGTTGTAGAACAGTTTCACCATAAAGGTTTACTTTTTGTATCTTTTCCCATTTAAGTAGCTATGTTAGTAGTAGTAGTTACTGTCATATACTTCTGCATTTATTCAAAGAACTTGGGAGCAATTCACTGATTTGCAGCTTTCTTTGGATCTTAAGTGGTTGTATTTATTAAATATCTCTTGGAAACTGGATGAAACAAAAAAGATTTCTATAAGTGACAATCTCAATCAGCAAGATAAAGTATGGACATCAGCTGGAATTAACTGGCAAACTTTCTTAAATCTATTTACATTAAATATTGTTAGTATTCTTTTACTAGCAAGGAAGCTATTAAAGCAAAAATTTTATCATAGAAATTTTGTGTTTATTAGAAGTAACTAAATCCATTGTCCTAACATACATAATAGTCACTTGATGGAAGGATATGTTATGGGGTTTTTAACCTGTTTACAGAACAAGAAGTCTTCATAACATATATGACATGCTGTTTTTAAAATACAGATTTGATCAATGTAGATTAGAATGAAAATGTAGCTATGCTATATCCAGTAATTATAACTATAAAGAAAATTATAATTGCTTAATCAATTTATTAGGATTGAAAGTTTTTGCAGTTCAGTTCCTAGTTGCTTCTGGGATTAGGGGAAACTTCAGTACACTGTGTTCTCCATTATTAATCAGTAATGAAGCTTCTGGCAGTCTTTACTATTTGAGCTAATGACTAGTTTCATTTTGGGCTCTTAACACATTAAATTACCATTTAAATAAAGATTAATTACTGCTATTTTATTTTTAGTATTTTAAGAGTAGTTATTAAAAAGTTTCATAATAAATACTACTTTGTTCAAAATAGAATTGTTCAATTTAATAGAATATGAGGACAGTTATGCTGAAAAGAGTATTTTGGAAATAGTGATGTGTTCTTAGTATTTTGTTTCTATGGTAGGAGCCCAGTGGAAAGATTCTGAAAGTTTTAAGTTTGCTTCTGGGGCATTTGCTGCTGTAGTTACAGCAGTCTTGCTGACAAGGACTAGCAAGGAATCAAGCTCTCTCCTCTGACCTGCAGCTCAGTAGCCGTTATCTGTGATTTTATTAAACCTGAGAACAGTATTGCTGATTGCTGAGACAGCTAAACCTACCGCCTACACTCCAGGACTGCAGTTTGGTTCTAAGCTATTATTTGCTCATTTTCCCTCGGCAAATACATTTTTAACTTAAAACATGATGAAGCATAGTGGAGCTCTGCCAGAGAGGCCTTGCAACGGGTGATTGCCCGAGAACAATTTCTCTGATCATATCACATCAGAACCAGTAGACCCTCCAGATACAAACCCATCCACCTTTACTTCAAGATCTGCAGGCAACTTATCAGCGCCTCAGAGAATTTACTGTAATGTTGCCAAGAGCTGAAACATCTTCAACACAGCTGCTTTACTTTTGTCCAGACATAGAGGCTGAACTGATGTCTGAGAACCAGGCTCTGAAGTCTAGCCTCACTCATGACTCCTTCAGCATTATCAAACATCTGGAGATGATTACTGAAGTGATTGGCCACAATTTACAAAACAGTCTTTTCCTGAAAGAAGAGGGCAAAGGCATGAATTGGTGAACTCGCTGCTTTCAAGAGCTTGTTTCTCAAGCTAGGATAAGCTGCTGATTTCTTGACTGAAGCTGGCATGTTTTTCTTCCCCGAGTGACAGTGGCTTCTACTACCAATTAGTGGTCCCAGAGCTGGGTGGACTGCCACTGTCTAATCACAGAGGACAGATGGAGCACCTTGTTAGGGTACATCTCTTCAGACTACTCCAAATTTAGGAGGAGAATTAGTCCAACTTTCCCCATACACTCAGTTGCTGTTCTGACAGAGCTCCACAACAACAACAACGTGATCTGTACGGTCTTTTAGCAAAATACATGTAAAAGTTTTCCCTCTGTGCCTGTTGACAGCCAGTAAAAGTATGTTGGTGCCCTAATTATTCAATGCTTTGCTTACTGGTCTTTCATACAATTGACAGAGGTTTTTGTGTTCACTACCACAGCAGGAAAGAATTTCTCATTTATCATGGTGAAGTCATAATCTGAGTTTTTTGTTGCCTGTCTCCCCTTCTTATTATTTTGTGCTGTTAGTGTATTTTGTGCGATGTGAAATGCCATAGAATAAAACATAAGGATATCATGCCTTCCGCTTGAAGAAGACAACAAATACAGCCCTAGAATCTCTGGAGTGAGATGTTCCTGAGAGAAAGGAAGTACAGATTTATCTGTAAGTGTTTGATTCTGGTTGTTCACGTTGAAGACAAATGATTTCAAACTGAAAGAGACACCACTGGGTTGAACACAGGCCTGTCAAATTAAAGAAAAATAGTGGTAACTTGCTTGGTTAGCTTAGCAAGATGGTGTCAGAGAAGGATTATTTCATCTTCAGATTAGCAGAGTTAACACAGGTGGTGAGAGGAAGAAAAAAGGGAGAAGTTTATTCTAAACTAGGAAAGTAATGATAGGAGAACAAATGGATTATGCTGGACAGAAATAATTTTATTCTGAAAGCTGAAGAATACTTTTGAGAGCTACAGATCTGGATCCAACTTCCACTAGGAACAAACACCTTTACAGTGTTGAGAAGGAATGTGATAATTATACGATTTGATGACTGTGAAAGAAGAAGATAAACTCAGATAATCTGAGTCCCTATGTTTCATTAAACACAGTCACTCTGAATTAAAACAGACAAAATGAGGATAAAGCTGTATATTTTGGAACAGACTGCCCAGGGAAGTGGTATAGTCACAGTCCCTGGAAGTATTCAAAAAATGTGTGGATGTGGTGCTTAGGGACATGGTTTAGAGGTGGACCAGGCAGTTAGGCTAACAGGTCGGACTCGATCTCAGAGGTCCTTTCCAACCTTAATGATTCTATGATTCTATAATATTCTACCTCTTCTGAAGTTCAAACTATATCTTTAGGATAAAGTCATTAACGTTAATAATATTATATTTATTATTGTTAACAGTCCCCAAACAGAACTGGTGGGTGGCTCTAATGTTTTATAGAGTTTTGTGGGATGTTACAGAAGGATTTTCACATCCTCTTGCTAAATGTGGAAGCTGCACTGGGCATCGTTGGAATTGCTAGTATTAGGCTGTTGAGAAGATGCATAAGAAAATCCTTCTCTGTCTTACTCTGTGTGTTGTGGAAACCACCTATATTTGTGTGTCGTGCAGAAGTCAACACATGGAAATAGTTTTAGCACCAACACTTTAAAAGTTTTTCAAAATAAATTTCTCAGTGGAGTGGGAATTTAAGCTTTGTTCCTAATGTTTATTGTTACAAGACGACAATGTACAGTCTTCTTATGGGAAGACACACGATGCTGAGATAACGCCTTCTGCTGCATGAACCTGTCCTCCTTTTCCACTCTTTCCTTTCCTCTGCACTGATTTCACATTAAGGACTGAGTCAAATTCAATATCTCAGTTTTTATCTTCAGGGTGCTCACATGGTCTGGGATATATGAAAAGTTACCTGGCATAGGGTTATGGACTGTGTTTGCCTTCCTCGGGAATGCAGGAAGCTTTTACATTAAAAATAAAGTTAATTCTCAGCAGCAAGAGGGTTTTCAGGAGGGCAGCCTAGGACTTGAAGTAAAACTGATGGAACCTGGAGTGGTTACACATCTTGCAATCTTCTGTCCCAAGTTCAAGGTGCCTTTCTTTGACTTTGTGTCCTAAACAAAAAACAAAATTAGAATTTGTGACAGCAGTAACAGGAAGAAAAAACTGCCCTACCCATACAGTTTATATCTCATAATGAAGATGAGGGAGGTGCTACAGAGAATTTACTGAACAAACTGCAAGTTAGAAAGTATTGTAAGGTGCTAGCAAGAAATCACCTACTGCTCATTCCTAAGTTACATGTTTGTTAAAGGTAGCAAATTCAGCTCATTTTGAAAATAGAATACTTTTGAACCATTACTTTGAGAATTAATTAGAAAAGAAAAAAGCGCATGGGTTAGTTCTTTATCCCTTGACTTCCTTTCATTTCTCTACATCTTGACATTCTTTGTTGCAGCTTTTCTCAAAAGCAATTGCTCTTAAGGGCAAGGGGTGCTGACTGCCTGTGTGTTTGTATAGTCCCTGGAATATCAGAGCACTCAGTCCTGCCTGGGAATGTTAGACACCAATAGTATAAATGAATAGTCATATATTTTATGTGTACGTTTATATTACAGTAAATGCCAGCATACAGTGGGCATATTTACTCTCTATAGACACACTGAGGGGAAAAAAATACTAAAAAAAAATATAAAAATAATCTAGCCTTGGAACTGGTGATGTAAACAGAAGAACAACTAGAAAATCTGCATGAGCGCTGCAAAAACTGAAGCAGTGAATTTGTATGCTGTCGCAATTGCTGCCCCTAAGAACAAGATGTTAATGAGCTACAATTTATAAATTCCTCTGTTCTGATGGATCAGATAGTCCCCATTTTGTTTTTTGTCATGATTATGCCTATGAATTCAGTTAAAAAATTTGTTCTTTGTAAAGCATGTGGTGTTCCATAGAAGTCCACAGAATTAGGAAGATTACCTCTGCAGTTTTCTGTTGTTGCTGCCAATAAGATAGAATAATTGGTGCTTGGTTTTGGACTATGATGTTTTTCTTTTTTATTTTTTCTTTTATTGGGCAGCTTTTGTTATTTCAGCTTCTAGTAGTTTTTTTTGAAAATCAATCCAAGTTTGTTCTTCTTAAGCATAGGGTAAATTAAGCCTTCTGGAAAGGTTAAAATAATAGCTAATTGATTGTCGAGCTTAATTTATTGGGGTTTTCTATTTACTTCTGTATTAACTGTTTAAGAAAAAAAATCTTCAAATGCTTTTGAGTATTGTAAAAATGAACAGATTGCAGTTTTTTAAGCCTTCCATTTCCTGGGCTTTGGAATACAAATACATCCTAGCAATAGAAAATCAGTACAATAATACCTCATTTCTCAAAAAGCTTAGAAAAACAAGTGCTGACAAAGGAGCCTCGTGAAGTTTAAGAGAAAGAAATGCAGTGTTTGCATCAGGGACAGAACGAGCCCCTGCAGCAGCTCTGAAAAGCGCCCGAGGATCCTAGTGGCATCAAGTTGAACGCAAGCCGGCCCTGTGCCCTTGCTCTGGTAAAGGCCAACCATACCTTTTGTGTTAGCTAGAGCATAGCCAGCAGGCCAAGGAAAGTCACTATTCTCTGCTCGAGCATTTGAGACACACATCTGGAGTAACCGTGCGCGGTTCGTGACTCCCCGGTGCAAGAGAAGTCGCCCTGCTGGAGCGATTCCTGCGGGGCTCATGAGGAAGGGTAGAGCCTGTGGGCTGTGAGGAGAGGTTAAAGAAATTGGGTTTCTTTGCTCTGGAGAAGGCAAGGGAGGGGAATAATTGCAATCTTCCATTACCTAAAGTGAGATGGCAGAAAAAAGAGCGCCAGACGTTTTCTCAGAGATGTTCAGGGAAGGAGAAAAAATTAGTTCCTAAGACCATTCGTATTTTCTTCTTCGCTTCTTTTGGTTGGAGTACTTTTTGACATGCCTCTGAGATTAAGCCAACCAGCAATTTTTTATCGCATTAGGGATGGTTGATTTGGAGTGTCCTGTTTCCTTTCATTTGATAAATAATGAGATTTGAAACCAGCAGTAGCTAATATATGTGCCATCAGACTTTAGCTTTCATTATTTTCTTATTTTGTCTCAGCATTCCTTCTTCTTGAATTCATTTGCTTTCTTACCTTCCTGGTAACTTCCGAAATATTTACTGTTGACCCCATACAGATACTATTCTGAGAAGTATAGTCATACAGAAAACTGGATTTTCAAAGTGATAAGCAGATTGTGCTTACAGTAGCTTTCCTATGCCCAGTGGTATGAAAACATACTATGATAAATGTGAGCATTAGGACATGCAGATTATGTCTCATTAAAATAACACATTAATAGACAAATAGATTATTTTCCATATTGAAGAAATGGCAAAACAAAAGGGCTAAGCTGCGTCTCTGAACCATGAAGTTATTGTTCACTACCAACTAAAAATTGCTGAGAAAGATACTGGTAATGAGAGGTTTGTTTTAGCAATAAATAAGCATAGATATTGCAGATACTTCTCATCTGCGTTGCATTGAGCCCTCATACTTGTCACGGTGGAATAACTGATCAGGTCATTGTAAAACTGCCAGATTTCTCGTGCTGTAGTGCAAGTTGTGTTTTGCTATTGTCCTCATCCTTTTTGTCACATTGTTCTTTCCCAGGCTTCAGTGTTTGAGAGTGTTCTGGCTCCCGTTACATGGGCGATTTGGGGCCGGCACCATCTTTTGTTTTGCTTTCTTATGTTTTGCAAAAATCATCTTAGAGAAGAGGATGATTTGTCCATGATGATTTTAAGCTCTTGAACATGGTAATTTGTTGCTGCAGCTGTCCCCGTGTTACAACTGCATTGTCAAACCTGGTGTGGGTGTGCCTCTGCACATAGAGAGCATAATTTGTTCTGAGTAATTGAGGATACCTTGATGACAACAGCTGTTTATGGGGCCAGCTCCGGTGCTTGGCTGAGTTGCAACAGGGACTGTTTTTCCTTTGATGTGGACATCCCCATGCTTAGTTTCCATAAATGCAATTGCCTTTGCATTTTCTGTTGACTAGAATACAGTACTCAAACAGTATAGCAGTGTGCTCAAGCTTCTCAGAGTTTTAGGCAATTTAGGAAACTCCTTGTAAATAACTGTCTTCTCAGAGAAACTAGTGTCCTAAATTTGTGTGTCTGTATTGTTTCCTTCAGAAATTATTCTTGTCATGTCATATTTGTTATCATAATCATTATTTTTTAATCTCTTCTGATTTTTGAAATCCGTTCTTCGACTTTTCTCTCTGCATTAGACCTTTCTGCAATAGAGGCTTTTGTTGGTACTATAGGCAAGTGAAATAAAGGCACTAGAATTGATGATAGTCAAAGAGAGAGAGTAGATACAAAAAAAAGGTTCTAAATAAAATTATAAAAATTGAACCCTATTAGAAATTTATTTTGATCGAATGAGACAATAGAAAGGTATTTGGACAAAGTCTTTTAGGTCTTTTTTTAACCATTTCTTAATTGTTTATTGTTTTAAAGTCTCATGAGAACATCGGCCGAGATTAGGCTTGAGGGGGGAAGAGAAAGCAAATTGTTGTTGTAAACAGTTTATAGGCAGAGTGTATCTAAATTTGTTAAGCTTTTAAAAGGTGAGTTATTTTGGGTCTAAACTGAACAAATGAGGTTGAACTTGATAAATGATGTTGAACTTGTAGTACCTTTGCGAAATGCAGATGATAATGTCTTTAAAATAAATTACTCATGAATAAATCAAGATGTTGAAGTTGCAAAGGGTAAGAGACGGTATAACAGGGAAATTCTTTGACTAGGAAATTGTTTCTGAGACCTTTCTTTATAGTATATATGAAACGCATAGTGAATATCATGAATGAGAAATATTTTAAATGTCAGATACTGATAAGATTGGAGAAAAACAGTTGACGGCAAAAATGATCATATTGAGAGGTACTGTGCTGGTTTAGGGCTAGTAAAAGGCAAATGCAGATTAAATTTAGATAAATGAAAAAGAATAGGCCCACAAACAATAACACAGAAGGTAGAAGAAATATCAAACGAGGTAATTATGCAGGATATCAGCTTACAAAGGAAAAGGGGTTGTGGATAATATCCTGTCTAATTATAATACCTATAAAGGAGGGTAGTCACACGAACTAATTTCAGCCACCGTATACCCCACAGGCTCCTGTATAGACAGTGGAAAACAGCTGAATCCAAGGGTGAATCCGGGAACCCCTAAGAAAAGTGCCTGACAGTTGCCTCGCTGGGTCTTTTAAATTGCTTTCTAGAAGTGCCAGTCTCTCTCAGTGGATTACATACCAAAACTAGCTCCTAAATTTTAAGTACCTAAAGTAATGGTGCAAACACTCATCTTGCCTGTCTCTCTGGACTTTTCCAATTACAAGATTAAAGGCTAGAGTAAAACCAAATTCTTATTGTACAGCTGTTTTAACTGCAAGTGAGCGTTTCCAGTACCGTATTCCCCACAGACAAGCATTGTGGCTTAAATGTCACTTCAGCTACTGCTAATAGATTTCCACAGATCCATTTTTTCCACCTTTTCTATCCTCAAATATAATCTGTGAAACCAGATAAATCCTGCAAGCTTAGGCTCTGTTAGACCTCTGATGAGAAAGTTGGTGGCTCTTACAGAAGGTTAGCAAATAAGGAGGAAGGGGGAATTAAACCAGATTGCGCCCATGAAAGGCTGGCCTGGAGGCAAAAAGATGAGTTTTCATGCTAGTAAAAGTAGAAGGATGCTTATCTCCTACACAAGGAAATGATAAATAGCACCTGTACAATTCGAAGAATGCCTTTGATTCCTAGAAAGCAGTAATCATAGAGGAAAATGAAGCTGTACATAGACAGTAAATCGGGTAAGATTATTTCTTTTTGCATTCTGAAGTCATTCCTCTATTTGTAGGATTTACAGTGAAATACTTAATTAAATGATTTTTTTATCATCAAATCGGCTTTCACAGTTTTCATTGCAAGGGTCACGTATACCTCTGCTTGGCAGTATTCCAGAATGATTATAGTATTTGTAAAATTTCACATCTGAGAAAGAGAAATATATACTAAAACTCAGTTGAATAATAGTGATGCAGTATCTTGTTATGTAATAGTCAACAAAACCATTATTTATTTACTTTTTGTTTGACAGTAGTAAAACTGCTGCAGTTTTATCTTTCTAGCATAAAGCGAGAATAAACTGAAGAACAACAGAGCTCAGTGGTGCTATTATATTTCAGCAAATTGAAGTTTTCAAAATGCCACTTCTGCTTCTCTCCAAAGAAAAAAAAGGTTGATTGTAGAGAAAATAGCATGTTATATCTTTGGGAAAAATAGTGTAGAAAGATTTGAAAAGGAAAGATCAGAGATGTGGCAGCATTGTTAGAACCATTGTGCAGACATTTTATTTGTATTGCTAAGAACTGTAGAAGTTTTCATTTACTGGGGAGGAAACTGTAAATATGCAATATTGCTTTTTATGTTACTAACTTCATTGAGTTACTGTTTAATTGTATATAGAAAAATTTCTACCAGTGACTTTACAGCCAAATGCTATAATGAAATGTCACTTCTTTTCAGAAAAATGTTACTTTCCCTTGATTAGCTGAAGTATTAAATCTGTTTCAGTAAATGAATCTATTGATTTTAGCTTAATGTGTTGTAATAAAAAATATTTGACTATGTTCTCAGTTGGTAGATTCATGAGGTACCATGCTGGATTCTGTACACGCATTGGTGTGAGGTTTTTATCTATTTTTCATGGGTGAAGCAGAGAAGTCAGTGTTGGTACAGCACGGAAGTAAAGACCTGGGTTCTGCTGGAGGACGGTTCTCTCACTTAAGCTCTGCAGAAGTCATCCACGGGCTTGCTTTCACTGGGTCAGCGAAGACCCTGAGAGTGCCCAAAGGTGGGAGAGAATGAGGCTATAGCAAAATAGTGCTGTTAAGCCTCTTGGTCCAGCTGTTCAGTCTGCTGGGACTCAGGCAGTCTTCCAGAGGTGGTTAACGTCAACCACGGTCCTTGCTGCCTTGTGGAGCTGCCCATTGCCTACGTATTAATGCTGCACCACACAAGAAATAAAATGCCTGATTAGTGTCATATGTTAACCTACCCAGTTGTAATTTAATAGTAATGCAGACAAGTGCAACCCAGCTTCTGCTTCATTTCATTAGTGGGTCATGGTTAGCCACGCTTGATTGCTGACCATTGCAGGAGCAGATTAACCAAGTGTTGTAGCATTTTTTTTTTTTTTTTAATACAAACACAACCTCTGAAGAAACCTGCGTGGGATGTGGGGAAGAGACTGGTCTACAGTAGAAGCAATGTAAAGGAGTATGCAAAAGCAGAATTAGAGACAAGAATGTTTGTTCTTTTACATAGTAATGCAAGATACGGTTACTGTATTTTCCTACATCATTACATTCTCTTTCCATTGGTTACACTTTGGATGCCATTAATGCATAGAAAGAGGTTTCAGAGTAACTTAACTTCAATAGAAGGAAAACAAAGGACATCTCCAAATAATTTAGAAGAATGTTTGTAGATCAGTGAGTCAGCGGTTTTGGACTTACAATACTGAAGTTAACGCTAAAGCAAGCAGACCCTGAATTACTTAATGACTAGCTTGTTAATGTTTCATTCAGAACTTTGAGGAAAAAGTCTGTAATTAGTAATAAGTGCTAGTAGTATTAGCAGGAAACTACAAACCAAGGCTTTCCATTTCAGTTCATGGATTTCCCCGCTGTGTGCACTCTTGCCTGACAAATCAACTCCCTTTTACCTTGGGCTTTTCAACTGTAGAATTATGTATGTAAAGCTCTTTTATCTAAAGCAAGCTAATGAAGTTGGTTGAACATATAAAAATACACTTTGAGATTACTGGGCAACAGGTTACAGAGTTGCCATGCCGTTACCTCTTTCTTCTTTTTCTTTTCTTATCTCTTTCCAGCGCTGCCTGTTCTTCTAGAGAAGAGCCTTTAAGAATTTATTTGTTTCCTGGCTAGAATTGTTAGTGACATTGTCTGCCTCTAGAATAGGTTTATGATGTTACTTGTAATGCTGTTACATCATGTGAAAAGCAAAACAAATGTTTTCAGCTGTATTTGGTAGAGAACTAATGCTGTTTCAGTCCTGGGCCTCAGGTAGGGGAGGACGGCTGCTCAAACACAGCTGTAGCACTTGAGCAGAGCACTCAAATTAGGCTCTGAATTCTGGAGAATTTAAGAATCAGCCCATGCAGAGGTCTTTGCAGGCCACAGCTTTATGATGTGGGTTTTTTTCTGGGAGGTCATCTGGTTAGAAAACTCAAGAGACTTTTCTTGACTTTGCTTGCCTTGGGTCTTGCAGGCTAACTGGGTGAAGTCATTTTGTGAAAGAAGAATGAAGACCAAATATTGTTGCTTGCTTATTTTGTTATTGATCTACCATACAATAACGAAGTGTATGAGCAAAGCCATGAAAATCATGCTCATGTACAGTGGGCTTTCCCAGATTTCCTCTCTGTCAGGGCTTTGGCAGGACCAACTATCAAACCATTGATTATCTCCTGTTGTCAGCACTCACCATTCAAAGTTGTAATCCTGTTTAGTTAATAGTAAAATAGAAACTCGGATAAAATCCTTATTGATTTGTCTAGAAACACTGCTGCCCAAGCAGACCAAGAAGTTCATAGGTTTCTGAAGCCACATCTGGAGAAATCCATAAAATCCTCTGAAGCTGGTTGTGACTCTTCCAAATCCATGAATATTGTCCATTCCTCTGCCTTGTGATTACTGCAGTCTATCGCCTCCCCCCACGTCCGTTACCGTGGTGTCCTGGGAAATCTGGCTTCCTAACTCTGCAGATTCATTAATAACAAGGAATAGAAAGGAAGTAGGGGCTTGCAATGAAAGGTAAAGCAGTAAGAACCCCTCTACAGCCTCATTTACCGACAAATTTGTGCCATCAATAGCTTATTCCTTGCTTAACTTTCTTTTAGAGGACTGACCTCATCAGCTGGCAGGCACCGTAAAAACCATTTGCAGTGTCTGAGCGACAATTAACTTTCCCTATCTAGCCCCTTCCGTTCTGTAACCCCACAATGATCAAGAAGACCTGCATGCTTAGATTTTAGATTATAGGTCAGATTATACTAAACGTCTTTAATTGCTTTTGAAGAAGGAGGAAAAAAGCTTTCCATGATTTAAGCCTCAAAGCCAGTTAGGCTTTGAAGTTTAAGGCAAACTATTCAATAAAGGGAAGGAGTTCAAGCCAGCTCAATGCTATAAAGGCAGCTGAGAAGTGAGTTAGGGCAGTTGACTTTCACTACAGCAGTTGCTTTGATCAAAGCTAATTTGTGAAAGTCTGCATTAAGTCAGCAGCCATTAATCTTTTTGTTGTGATGTATTATCAGTAATGGGAAAAAAAGATTATTTCCCTTCTAATTGAAATCTTAGAATGATGAAAAATACAATGAAAAATCCCTAACATGGCTTTTGCAGCTTTTTCCCCAACACATCTTTGCTTTATTATTTAGATTTTATAGCACTGCTGAATAGATTTTTTTTTTTTTTTTGGTGGTGGTTGTTGTTTGGCTCTTCTTGGCTTTATGTTTTATATTATTGCGGTGTTTCATCAAGGCATTTATCAGCTCCCTCATGTAAGTAGTTCTGGCGGTCACCTGAAACTCATCTTGTATCATTAGCTACAAAAATGGAAGGTTGAGTCAGCAGGGTTGTGAACTCCAATCTTAGCAATCAGGTGTAAGCATGCCCCCTCAAAATGGCGAGGTTTTAAAACTCATTAAAGTTTGACTTTTTTTTGGTCATCCTATATTTGAAAATTTGAAGTTCTTGCTTTCTTGTATAATACAAATACAAAACCTGAGAACTTTCTTTAAAAAATAAAGAATGTTTTTCTGCTGTAAGAGACTTGTGTGATTTCAAGATCTGGCACTCTTTTAAAAATACTAAGAATTACAGCAACCATATAAAAGCTACAATGAGCAGACTGAGCTCTCCTCTCTAGCTTGATCCTTTGGTTCATAGGAGACTTGGTTGATGACAAACCATTCAGTCTAGTGGATGGGGATGGTCTGAATTTTTATTTCCTACAAGTCCTGTAAGCCTCTGTGTGTTCTAGTGTCAGATTTATGAGTAACTAGGAATTGGCTCTGAAATGTATGAAGAAAAAAAAATTACTACTTTTTGTAAATATGTCCTAGGCAAAAACTGAAACGTATGTTAAATATAGGAGATTAAAAGCAGGTTTGCTTAGTTCTGGTCTTAGTTTATGCACACATTCTCTCTGTACCATCTCAACGTGTTCAAGTATTAATAGGATTTCTGGATGTTGAAAACATTTATAAATTTATAATCTTGCTCCCTACCCCCTACCTTTCTAATAATGCTTGCATAGCATGCTTAATAATTTACATATCACTTAGATACCAGTATTCGATAAAGTCAGTATGCCAAATTCAGCTTCCAATGTTATATGTTTCTTTGTTTGCCTACTATAGTGAAGAATATAAAGTAAAATTTTGATTATATCTTTCTTAATGTTGTTATGCAGTAATGTTCTGAGGCAAAGAAATTTGAACCATGGGGAAAGCAGAGCTGCTAACAAACCAGTTTGGGCTTTGTTAGGCAGGGGAGTAGACATATGAATATATAACGTATGATTATCATAAAATTATGGCCTGGAAATTGAACAGTCATGCTGCTGCATTTTAGACAGTACATTTATAATAAGCTGTAATAAAGTAAACATGTGAATGGGTATAAGAAGAGGCATTACTTGCGATCACAAATGTATGTTCAGTTCATGCTTTTGAAGCTCAATTTAACAAAGCAAACAAATTTCCTTGTAGTGTTAACACAATTGTTCTCAGTGGTGAATTTTGATTTATGGGGAAAAAAACTTGAAGCGTATAAAACTGGCTGTTTGGGATCTAAATGGAAGAAAAGTATATGATTCATAATGGCTGTAATTTGAAAGCTGCGTGTTGTTACAAGTAAAAGTGGGTTTAAAAGACTCACTTGCAATTACTTGCTACTTTGGATTCTAGTTTAAATGTATTTTGGTTTATTCTGGTATCAGTTGGTGTTTTTCTGAAAGAGTATAAACCCACGGTTTCTAGAAACATTTCAGAAGCCAGATAAGCAATGATGAGAATTCGGTTTAGAGCCCAATCCTGATAACGCTAGTGTGGGCTAATTGATCTTATGAAACTGCTCAGGGGTATATAACTTGCAAGGATAAGAGTTTGTAGAGCCGGGGCCCACATGAATAGTGACAGATAGTATCTGACTCGTAAAAGTAGTTTTTCCTCAGAAGACAGAGAAAGGCTGCTGGGAAGCTCCTGATAGCCCAGCCCCGGGGAGTCTCCCTGTAACCCATCCCCGGCGGTGTGACAGCAAGCGACGGAACCCCTAGGAGGGTGTGAGAAGTAGAGATAAAATAAGATGAATTTAGACTCCTACAGCAGTAATAGCTTGGGTACAAAGAAAAGATGAAAAACAGTCATATGAGAAAGTACACCGTAAAATCTATGTGTGATAAACACAAATATTTGTCAAGAGAGCCGTCATTATAGAGGTGAAGTCCAACATGTGAAAAGCAGAAAATGTTAGAAAAACTCTTCATCCTATTCTGACACAGTCGTCTCGGTTCTCTTTTGTTTATTTTGAGGTATAGAAATAGCATTGCCAAAGGTTGTAAAATAGTGATAGCACTGCTTTGTCTCCAGAAGATTTGTTTGGGTTTCTGCTGATAAATTATTAAAGAGATCTCAGCTGCCCTGTGTCACAGGATTTCTTGGTAGCATGAGTGTAAGTACCTGAGGGATAATTAAGATTGGGTTTAGAGAACCTAATGGGGGGTAAATGCTTTCCCTGTTGTGTGACCACAAACCATCCCCCTCTGTTTCCCCATTTGCAAACTGAGAATAATAAGCCTTATGAAATTCATAATTTATGAATGAGCTAAGTGGTGTTTTCAAAGTATATTCTTTCCTGTCGGTGCATAACTCTTATCTCTGGATCTTTGTTTCCTAGCATGCAGTGCTCTCAGGTTGGGGCTGGCTCCCTTTTGCAAAAGCAGTCTGAGTGAATAAAACACAAATCAGGGTTAAGACTGGCTTTCATGAGCTAGCTCATGTCAAGTAGAAATACAGTCCTCAAAATATATCAGGCTGTGGGTGAAATGTTTCCTCCTGGAATCATTTCTACATTATGATTACAGCTTTTTCTATCAACTTGCACTGTATATCCTTGCTCTATCTTCCCCGCCTGTACAGTTGCTTACCTTCCTGGTGGGGGGTGGCTTTTTTCAGAAGCCTCCAGTGGGTTCCTTGCCCTTCACTGAAAGGATTTTTTTGCTTATTTGTTTTTGCATAACCTGCCGAACAGTTCTGAGGTTTGCTGTGGCATTTTACTGCTTTGCTTGCATCTGCCTGTTTTTCTTTGGTGCTTTGATAAACACTCTCAAGTTTCAGTACTGACCCCAGGGATTATTAGTGGCACAATTATTCTTGGTGTGCCAAATCCAAGCTGGCTGTCCCTGGCCCCTGCAAAGTTACCCCAGGTGCTTGCAGTGAAGCACTGTTCTTACCCCTTCCTACAAATTCATGAGCTGTAGAGCAGGTGAAGCTCTGTTTGCACCAGATACACATCCTCTCTACAGTAAGTTCCCACTTTGAGAGCTCTGTTACTGCTCTCTTACTGCCTGGGTGTTTACTGCAGTTCCCCCGTCCCTTAATGTTTCTTTCCTCTTTCCTCAGCACATGCTGAGGTTCAGAATTATATGAGCTGCTTTTTTGGTACGACTTTATTTAAGAGCTCATCGCAGTGGAGATAGGCCAGGTTCATGAGTCCTCAGCACCAAATTCTTCTGTTTCTCAGTTTTTACAGAAGATGTGCAGAGAGATCTTTTTTCTTTAATCCATAGACCTGTGATGATTAGAGTGCCTGGGCAAGGGGTATTGATCTAGGAGGAAAACCATTTATTACTTTGTTTCATTTAACTGTTCAAGATATGTGTATGGACCCTCGGATCTCTGCTTCCCATTCTTGACGATGATTAAAAGAAAATAGGTTTTTGAAAAGCTTTAAAGTTCCCTGAGGAGTGAGGTGGAAATGGCAAAGTCTAGCAGGAAGGTCAACTGCTCTTTGAGTACTGTAGATGCCTAAGTTATAATGCCCAAAAGTGTTCAAAGAGTTTGCTGGTTTGCTGTGGCTGACCAGGTTTTCCCATTGAGTTAAATGGGAAGTGTAGAAAAAAGAATATATTGAAGAGTGCGCGTCATCGAGCAAAGCATTTGTGCAAACACAGATATATTTCCACATCATGGTCTTAGCACTTACCAGTTATCTGCTTTGTTGTAGATACCGGTGCTCCTCTGAGAGTCCCAAACAACGCTCAGGAAAACATTGGTTTCTTACAGAGAGTTCAGATGGTGTTGCAAGGTCAGGTGTACAGGAGACCTTCCAGGATACATTAAGAAATCTATTTCCAGCTGGCACAAAGTCATTAAACTTGTAATATCACTATTATCCACATAAGAGGAAGGCTTTTTATTTCTGATGTTTCCATCAGTCAGTTGTCAGGAAATCACCAGGACTCCAACCCACTCTATGTATCAGAAAATGGTATCCATATTTGAAATTCCTACATGTAAGAATGAGTGATTCTTTGAGAAAATATTATATGTTGCAGAATAAATCATGAACTGTGAGTGCTAGACACTGCCAGTCAAAACCCCCCAAAATCCACAATTTAAAAAAGCCTTGCTCTTGTGATTTTGAAACATGATTTTTCTTTTTGGCTTTTTCCATGATTTTCCAGTGCTAGGTGTTAGCATTGTGGTTTAATTTGGTGTGAACAAAAATGTTAAATTTTTGATATTTCTTAATGTTCCTTTCCAGGAATGAGATCTCAAAATTGGAGCATTTCCATTTCCTATGTACACAAGAAGTGGCATAGTTACACTTAGAAGACTTCTTTAATGTTAAATAGACATATCAACTGCATTGGGTTTACCCAAGCAGATAACCATTTGTTGGGTAATATATTACTTAAAAGGAAACACAATCAGTATGTTTAATTTAGAAACAGAATTGGTTACCAATGCTTTTATTTTACTTTCAACAAATCTATGTTTTGGATAAAATAATCTCTTGAATTGTATTAAGAAATAGATATTAAGCTGCATTACAAAATCTGTTTTGGCTTGAACAAAAATGTGGAGCAGTTAACTTACTGACTTCTGCCAGTTGACAGTATTGATATTTGTGGTCCTGTGTACACTAATAGTATGAACAGGCATTTAATAACCATCTCTTAAATTCTTATAGTTCTTTGAGAAGTTTTACTGTGGAACACATGAGATACTTTATGGGAATGGGGGAAAAAAGTTCTTTAAAAGCATCTGAACAAGCTGTCCGAGAATTAGGAAGAAGCACTGAAGGAACAACTTGGGATCTGTATTAGGTGCTACGTTGTGCCCTGTAAGTGTTGAGGGCTCTAATAACTACACGGCTACTGACTCTCTGGGATGTTCTCAGTCAAATCATTAGAATGTTTTACATTCATGTCCTCACCTGTAATCACATGTAAGAGTGCTTTCCCAGGATAGTCCTTGCCCATACACACACTCCTCTGGAAAGCTGGGCGTGCGCTAAAATCGTGCACTTTGAAGCTTTGCTTTAGGTGTATTCTCAAAATAAACGTGAGCCCTGTTTCTCACACCTCATTTCCTCTCAGTTGTCTTGGTTTGACATGAAGGTCCTTGGAGTTAGCTTGTCACCATTCAGTCTTCAAAAAGATCTCATTTTGAGTTTGGCTTATCTTTATCTCTTCAGAATCTGCTTATTTTGTTACTGCTGCTGCTTTATTTTTTCTGTCTCCATCCTGTTCCTTCAGGAAGTCTTGACCCCTCTTCCTTTCCTCAAATTCCCATGTAGTTGTTCTTTTCGTTCCCTGGCTGTTGTCATTGCTTCTCCCTGGTCTTCAGATGATGCCCTTACTGCTATGGAGTCATATTACCAGTGGGCAGGTTAATTCTCTCTGTCATCTAGGACATTCCACATTGCTTGAGAAGTTTAGAACTAAAGTCTATGTAGTACTTCGCAGTTGTGGGCAGTCATAGCATTTGAGAGTAATGCAGAAATCAGGGTTTGAGATGTGCTATTTTGCTAGAGAGGTTTTATTTCCTAAACTGTCATTTGTGGCTGAATGTATCCCAGTACCCTCAGGACAAGGAGCTTACAAATGTCGTATTTTTTTTACAGTTCTTAGAAAAATGTGGTTTAATTTTTGCGGGACGGATGACTAGAGAAGGTGTGGGCTCTAGTTCTCCTGCAGTAGGAGACTGGGAAGCAACCAGAAGGTTTCTCCCTCACGAACACGCAGCTGATCATTTCTTTTGGGATGTACTGCTTTCACTTGTTTGTTTGCTTTGGCTGTGAGAATGGATCCTAATGGAAAAAAGTTAGTTATGATATCAGAGAGAGGAAGAATTACTTTACAGGCCTTATGCGGCAGCTCTCAGCTTTTCTCCCCTCCAGGCATTGGAACTTGTATTTAAAACAAGAAAACAAACAGTTTGTGTACCTGAGCGCATCAAAAAGGAATGCCTTCATTGCACATGCCAGCTATAAAAGGAAAAGGCAGTTTCTTAGAAAATAGAAAGCCATTACATTTAGAATCTATCTTGCCTGTGTGTTATGGTTCCTTTTTTTAATTCTGTATAAATAAAGATCTTTTTAATTTCCTAAGATTTCAACTGCTGCTTTTGCTCATTTGTTGTCTCATGGAAGTTAACATTTTCTGTGTCTACTATTACGATCGTTTCTTCTGGGATGTTAGAAATAGGCTGATGACTAGGGATGTGGAATAAGCAATAGAAATAGGTGAATTGAAGAATGATTTTCTTTGTATAAATGTTTGGTAATAGAGGGGAAAGTGCAACAAAAGGAATGTAAAGAGAGAAAGGATTTGAAATAGAACGTGTTAAGATTTTGCTTAGAAACATCACTTTCTTTAAAGGGGAATATTTACTGAGCTAAGATCATTTCAACTGCTTTGAAAAAAATATGCACATGGAAACACAGGGCTTCTTTCAGTCAAGTCTCCATTTATCTAAAAGCTTACCTTCTTTTTCCTTTCTAAAGAACTTGAATATGGGGAAGGTAGATGAGTTTGTAAAGTTTAAGCTTCTCCACTGTAGATGTGCTTTCTGAAATATTAACTTAATTACCTTAAAATCTAAATTCTCACTCTTAATGCCTCTTCTGTCAAGTAGCGGCTTGCCTCTCCTTAGGGATTAAGGGTGATGAGACCAATGTTTGAGTGAAGTCTTCACAGAAAATATGTATGTTTCAAGTAAATGAAGGAATGACTCAACAGGTGGAATGACGGACCATTCTGATGATCAAGTGCCCTGTGGAGATACACAGAAAAGCCTTGGCCGCTGGTAGTCAGCAGAGATAATGCAGGCGTGTTCATGGGACTGAAGCTAACTACCTTCAGTGTAAATGGTTTCTCCTCTTTTTCAGCTGGATATATTGCTTTTTTCACATTTTGTTCTAAATTAGCATAAAATGTGGCTGCATATAGACACACTGTTGTGATAAATCTCAAAATGGCTCTATTATTCTGCCAGGTGAGATAATTTGAGATGGGTAAGATATTTCACTTTTTAAAATATATTTTGAATTTCTTTCAGAACACAGGGAATGAAAGGAGACTGGAAAATGGGAGATTTCCTAAACCTTAAATGTCATGATTCTTAGAAAAAGGAATAAGCTTACCCCCCCAAAAGTTTTTCCAAGTGAATAGCCCAGATGATGATGGCAGTGGGAAGCCTTTCTCAGCAGGGAGAGGAAGATAGCTGTCATCTTCATGTAATCTGACATTCGTAAGCAATGGTCTTGTATTACATCCAGTCTGATTTGATAATGAACTATTGCTGAAATTGAGATGCAGCTCTTGCCCGCTTTTTTCCGATCACATCTTGCAGTCTAGCAGTAATGTAGTGAACCAGCTTCCAAGAGGAAGCTCATCTATATTTTTGGGAAGTGATTTCTGTTGGGCAAGTAGGCTGGTTCCTGATAACTAGATCCAATGCGGTCAGGAACAGCGAGTGTTCTTGCTGAGGAACACTTTCCTTCCTCTTGAAACGAAAGCAGCGTACAGGTTGGTGTTCGTCCTTGCCCAGGACACAGTTGGGTCCAGACCAGAGATACTGTTCTGATGCACGCCACCTCTCACAGCCCCGTGTCGGAGATGTGATCCTCTGGGCTTCTAATTCTGACTGGCTGTCCGAAAACAGGCTAGGGAATAAATATTTAATTAAGGGAGGCTCCATGGAGTCCTTAGTGTGGTGGGAGTTTCCGTCTTGAAATTGCTGAATGCTCATTCAGGGCGTTTTATCAACAGTATGGCAGAAGCAGTGGCACTGTACCAAAAGCCTTGCTGCTGATGAGGGTGAGCATTTTGGCTGAGAACTGCCATCATTCCTGAGACACTTCTCCTGTTTCTGTGAAGCACTGACTAGGAGAAGCACCTCTCAAAAAGAGAAATGATGGTGCGTTATTCAGATGCTCCTATGGACTGTACTACTTAAGGGGGAGAAGGAGGGGTGAACTCCATAGTGCAAAGGGAGAATCAAGAAGGCGCTGCTCTGAGCAGCTCAGAATGAATTCCCGAAGGGAAGGAAATTCAAGACAGTTAAATTTGACAGTTTCCCTGTCCCACTGTGAAGCTGAAATACCAGAAAGTAGCACGCAAGCGATAGGTAGATGTAAGGTGTGAATTACGGGTAAAAGGATCGCTATGGGCTCGTTCAGTCCTGTGCATAAACAATACCCATTTAGAAGTCTACTAAAATGCAATGGTAGAAGAGTATTTTTAATGCTGAAAAGTGTGTTTTGCTCAGAGTACTTGTAGTCTTGATCAAATGCCCAGCAGTTCCTAAACTGGTCATTAATGTTACAATAAGTACATTTGCAAGACTGAGGTCACTTAACAAAGTATAGGGAAGAATAGGTGCTGTGTTTCTTTCTTTGTAAAATAATTACTACAACTTGCAGTTCTTAAAGACTATGATCACCAGTTTTCTAACGGGAAAATTCATTTAAGGCAGCGCTTTGGCAGGTTGTTCATATTTTGTGGAAAGATCTGTCTTCCAGATTGCTAATGAATGGCCAAGCAAGTATCTAGATAGTTAATAATACTACTTAATTGCCACAGTCAGATAAAGCTGCCATCTAATTTATTGCTGTTCTGAGCGTCTGAACACTAAAAGAATGATAAACCTGAGAAAGCCTTATGAGATGGTTGGTTAGTTAAAGTCATTGCCTGCAATTTTATACATTTCTCTCTCCAGCAGGTGATCCTTCTAACATTTCCCTGCTTTGGCAGAAAATCAGACACACGGTCATACCCCCTGCTGCCCCCGCTTCCACTAGGCAGCTGTTTTCAAAGTAATACACCTTCCCAAGGCACTGCGCAGCCAAGGGTTTCTTCCTGGGTTGATGTATCCATAGTGCGCTAGAAAAGGATGTTGTGTTTTCCTGCGTACGCCTGTCGGAACATAAATACATCCACAAATGTGTCTCAGTCAGACATCTGGACGGTGTGTAACTTTTCAACGTGGACGGAAAGAAGTGATGTGCTGCGCAGAGCATGCCGCAAAGGAAAAGATTGCTGATCTGGGCAATGGGTTGATTTCATCCAAGTGATTATCAGCAGACACAAACTTCACTTAAGGATTAAATGATTTTTAGGAAAAAAGCTCTTTGCAGGTGATGGAATGGATGAAGAAATAATGTGTGACACGGAAACCTGACTCTGTCAGTCCTGCAGCGGGATAGGCCTTGGTTGTAAGCGGGTTAAACAAAATTGTCTTATAGTGCCTGTTCACAAGTAAAATCCCAGGGCTCCCTATCCGGGAATGAAAACAAGTATTCAGGGTAAATACCAAGAAAAATGTTAGGATTCTGCTTATGAAATTAAGGATAAATCCTGTACCATGCGGTACAGGAGGACTCAGTCCATGCTCAGGACCTTTGCGTGAATTAATTGCCTTTATCTGGGAATTAATGGAAGAGAGGTTCATGGGCTTTTCCACTGTATGTGCTATTAAGCTGTCTGGAGACAGTTATGGCCTTTTTCAAATCTGCATCCCTCTGACAGTAGTAAATTCCCGTGTCACCACTCAGGAGCAAGTAGACAACAGAGGTGAAAAATTATGCTAATGAATTGCAATAACCAGTCGCTTTTTATGAAAGCGCTTATGTGTAAGATCCTGAATCCAAAGTGTTACATTACCTTGTACAGCTTTTCATTGGTAAACTATAGCAAACTAAACGCAGCTAGCAGTTAAATACAGCTTTATATTTCTGAAGAGGCCCTTTGGAACAAAGTGAAGTATACGGGTAAAATTGTTAAAGCGTTAGATAAGGTTCTCGGGTTACCATGGTTACTTGAAAATTTTGCATTGTATCGTAGATTAGGATGCATAGGATGAAGTAGCCAAAACAACTAGGAAGTCCAATGCATATAAACTACATTTCCAAACCACACAGCGTTGCCAAATAGAAAGACAAATAGCTCAGGATATTGGCTGCTGACAAATCTATGAATCAATAAAGAGAAGCCTGAAGGAGATGTAGAACATATGTGATTTGAAATCCCACATTGTTTTGGAGTTACGATCTTAATTTTTAAGGAAAAATGAAGGAAAAAAAAAAAAAGAAAGAAAAGAAAAATCCTCAATAATTTAAAGAGTGGAATGATTTTCCATAAGCTCTTTCTGGTATTGAAATCTGATGTTTGGCTTTGAGACCTTCAACAAAGAAGGTTGATGAAACATGGATAATACATTTCGTGCACTTAGGCTGGCAGTAGCACTTACACTGGAAGCAGTTTATTCCCATGGAAACCTATTTGCATTTGGGCCAGAAGTGACTTTTTTCCCCCCCTCTGTTAGAGCTGCTGTTGTTTTAGCATAATATAATTGCTGTATATTGACAGCAGATTTGAAAAGTATTTTTAAAATGTTGAGTAGCTGAGCATATATATAATGGAGATGTAGTCTGTGTTGGTTTTCTGTGTACGATGGAGGCATGTTGCTGAAAAATGCAGGGCAGCTTTTGATCTTCTATTATTTATCCCTAAAAGAAAGGAAAAAAGTGAATTAAAACATGCTTATCCCAAACATTTTTTTTTTTTTAAACAGGTGACAAAAGAACTGAAACAGTACGACAATAAAATTATAGAGTGCAAGTTTGAGAACAACAGCTGGGTCTTCATGAGACAGAGAATAGACAAAAGCTTTCCAAATGCCTACAGCACTGCCATGGGTGAGTAGAATAATTTGCTTCAATAGTTTTTCAGGCTCAAATTTTAATTTTTTAACTCTGTTCTAGTTTAAGGAGGAAAGGCACTCTGTGTTCTCATTTCTAGTTGAGTCCTGGCTTTCCTAACTTGTTTTAGTAATACCTCATCTTGCAAATGCTTATGTCATGTTTAGCTTTTATATAGCGTGAACCCTTTGGCTTCAGGGTTATTTGAAGAAGTCATTTAAACAAATACTCTGATGTAGTATTTAACAGATAATGCAGAAGCAAGTACCTAAGTCTTTGTAGAACTGCAAAACTTGCTCAAAGAGACATTAAATGGCAGGGCATGCCTTTTAAGTGAGACCCAAGAAAGCTTTTATTTACGATAGCATTGCAACAGCATCTAACTAACAAACATCAGTTCCTAGCGTTGTGTTGGCTCGTCGGGATATAACGCAAACTGGCACACTATGAGTTGAATTTGTTGAACAAAAAAATCCATTATAATTTCACCTCTACTCAGAATGCCAAAACCATTATTTGGCAGACAGGCTAGAAAATTAATAGGAGAAAATGTCATCTTAAGTTGCTACAACAGTCGTACAAACAGTGAAGAGGCAAACAAATGAAAGGTGGGGGTATATCCCTGCAGAATTGTGAGACTTTTATGTTCTACCAAAAAAACATTTTGCCAAGCATTGTAAATTAAATTATGTTGTTTACTTTCAGGTGAAGTGTAAGAGTTTGAATAGGAGTGTGCAAGGCTGAATAACAGTAGTCATGTTGATGCTGACTTCTGTTAAGTGCCAAAATGAAGTTTAATCATATTTAAGACCATGCTATTTACTAGGGCCTGCATAGATGATGTAGAATTTTCTCTGAACCATTCTACTTCTGTTTCTGCATAAACAAAACGTGGTCATTTTGCCAGGAGGTAGTAAATCTGGTGGCACCTTAGGGAACCAGCACAGAATGTAGCTGAAATACTTGCTGAGCAGGCCTGTCAGGAAAGAGGAATGGGCCACAAAAGTCATACAAGTGCAAGGACATCTCTTCATCACCATGACCTAAATTTCTGTTCTCTGTTTCACCTTATTGTTTCAATAGTTAGTTTTCCTTGGAGTTTTCTCTTCTTCATCTGAATCTGAATTCTCTCAGTGCCAGGAGGCACACAAGGTGCAAACATCGTTCTTCCACTTCGATCGGTCTGTGGCTGCCTGCTCTGGAGTCCCAAGGGCCATAGCACAGTCTTCTGTTGTTTTTTTCTTCAAGACATGACCGATCCAGTTCCATCTCCTCCTCCTCACTTCATTACTGATTTTCTCCATCTCCGAGTTGATGCTTGTCGTTTCTGCAACTTTTTATTTTTTTTATTTTTTTTTCCGGGAGGAGGTAGTTGGCCTCCTGCCCAACCCCCATGACTTGGAGGGCCAGTGGTTTTTCTGTCAGGGTGGCCTTCCCTTAGGCTGCGTTGGTTCGGGGCACCTTCTTCAATTTTATCCGGTGCACCCTCCAGAGAGGGATCCCCTATCCACCACCCAGGGGACGCGCCTTCTAGCCGTGCAGCCCCAGCCGAAGGTCTCTTCTTCAAGGAGTAGCATATTCTTCTTTCCTTCGTTCTTAAGAGCATATGCAGCTGCACTTTTTCTCTTCTCATTTTCTCCATTTGTAGAGCAGTTATGTTATTCTTTATATATGACTTTTTTTTTCCCACCAAAACATAATGAACTTCCTAAAAATAAAAATTAAAGGAAAATTAAATGCTACAGGAAGAACTGTTTTGTAAGAAATATTTCAAATTTTCCATGGGAATTTTCAGAACAGAAAGTGTTCCTTTGGCTTTAACTTTTTCACTTTTGACCATTTTTCAAAATCTCCAAAAGTTGTATTTTCTCATTTGAGACTTCCATTGTCGCCTTCTTTAGATCCTTTCTCCTCTATTTGCTTCTATTTATTTTTCCTGATGGTTGAAACAAGAACAAAAGAAGTATCTGTCTCCATCTTGCTTTTGGCCTTTGATACCTTTCAAATTGAAAAGAGACAGGCTTTTTGAGTGATTTAGCTAGGACAGCCCTTAAAAGTTGATATAGAGCTATACCAGCTGCCTTGTGGCACAAATTCTATTCCTAAACTACTGATCATCATAATGCTTTCCAACTGCTGAAGTCACATACAGTACAACTTTTAAAGCACCTTTTCACCAAAAATGAATGAGATAATAAAAAAATAATGCTTGGAAGATGTTTTATTAAAATGCTTTGAATGGTTCTGGAATTCTGCAGGAAAGAAAGGAGTGTTTTCAAGAGTCAGAAAATTAAATGTTGATTGTTACTCCTAACAATGCTGTATTGCAAGTACATTTTAAGGAGCCTTAATGTTGTTCAGTACTCTAGGGGGTCAATAGATTGTTTTGCATGGAAATTGCATCCATGCTGCAGCCAATCCTTACATGCTATAAATTATCCTCTAATCATTTTGTACTTTCTTCCAAGATAGTTGTAGGATTCCTACTTAATTTCTTGTTCTTTATTTTCTTCACCCTCCCTAAGCCTCTTGGGAGGATTAATTAGAGGAGTACAAAGTTACATAGGCAAAGTATTAAAAATATTTTGTTTGTTTTAAGAAAAGTAAGCCTTTTTATTTGTTCCATAAAATCCTGTGGGCCATTACTTGCCAACTATGACCTGAGGAGTCACGTTAAGTAATCCAAGTGTGCTCACACATGCACGCCTTGGCCACCATGCAGCACTATGGCCTTTCCTCCATCATATGGTCTGGTGTGCTAGACGTGTAGCTTGCTTGGTGTCAAGTCTTTCAGCCACATGAAGGTATATGGGGTAAAAAAAAAAGTACTGTTCATTGGGGGTTATGGTATTTAAAGTACTTAGTGGTGAAAAAAAAAAAGTTACCTGAATTCAGAGGTTTTCAATATTAAGCCTGTCTTGTTTCTTGCTATTCAGATTTAATGGGTGTTTTAAAGCCATGTCCCACAAGGCCTTCGTTGCTGTTGCTTGCCTCAATAAGATGTCAGTTCTTGGCGTTTTTATATTGCCCCATGAAGCCTACACAGGCATGCCTTTTGCTTGTTTTATAAAGAGCGATTCCCATGAGGTAGGGGCCCACTGCACTGCTTCGCTCTCCGGGGGGCAAAGCAGAGACACTTGACTCCTGACACAACCATCTTGTGAGAGCCCGTGTTTAAGGCTGAGTACTCGAGTCAGATTATGTTATTTATTTTGCAAAGAGGGGATGAAATTATTGAAGTGCCAACCACAACAAATGGGTTTAGTAACTTGAGAATATGTTCTTTGTTCGCAGCTGTATGCAACAGCATCCAGAATCCAGTCACAAAGGAGATGCTGTTTGAGTTCATTGATAGATGTACAGCAGCTTCTCAAGGACAGACGCGGAAACACCACCTCGATCCTGACACCGAACTCATGCCACCCCCACCACCCAAAAGGCCGCGTACCATAACATAAGGCCTCGGTCTCGGCGGATAGCATGTTTACAGTTCTGCAGAAGGTGAAATGCAAGTGTGAAGGCTGGAAAAAAAGAAATTGGAATTGCTGTAAATACTTGGGTGTGGTTTTTTGAGTTGTGTTTTTTTGTTTGGTTGTTTTTTTTGGTTTTTTTGTTTTTTTTTTTTTTTTCAAATTCCATATATGAATGGACATTGTTTTGTAACTGATAAATTCAAACTTACCTTATTGTATTTGAAGATGAGATTTCCAAAGGTTTAGACAAGAACAGTACAACGAAGTCAATGGAAAGCTGCCTTGTTTATATACGGATCTCTTTTCACCTTTTATTTATAATGTCAGCAATCTGGAACTGAGAAAACATTGGGATGCTGTACTTTTTAGAGGCTGTGTTTAAAAAAAGCAGAAGTGTTTTTTTATTATTGTTATTCAACTGGTTGCGATTTGTCACCCATAGTATAATTGATCATAGTTTCCCTGCATTTCTGAGACTTGTGTTTAACAGCAAACAGCAATGTCGTTTGTGCTCTGTGTTGGTTAAAAACTAAGCTGTCTTAGATTTCACTAATTTCAAAATTAGCTGGGTTTTTGTTGTTGAACTATTAGAAAAGCAAATTCTTCTTGTAAATAGCATCCCTTTGAAAGGAAACATGCTGGGTGTTTGTTTTTTCCCCCCTGTTTGAACCTAACACACCAAATGTATAGTGAGCTGATTTTAGCTTTGCCTTTTTAAGTTTACCTGTAGATAAGGAATACACCAAATCCTTAGTATTAAGGTCTCTGTTAAGAGGCTGTTTCTAGTACAGGGCTTAGTTCTCCACAGTGATACCATTGTAAATATTACTAAAAACTACACATCACTGTGATATGCAAGAGTAATAAGCAGTGCTAATCATGATGTCTTAGATCCAGGCACAAAATGGCAAAAGAAATGCCAGACAACTCCTGTGTAGCGGTGAAGGTAGTTCAGGTGGAAGAGAGCCGCGTGAGACGGCGAGTCTCCCGCTTTAGGTAGTTGCAGGGCAAAGAGAAACCATTTAGGGGTGCGAACGAGTGTCCCAGGGAACAGGGCACTCATTTGGAAAGGTGGGGTTGGCTGTCCCGCGGCACGGTGCTCATCCGCTGGCTGACTTTCTTTCATACCAAACGAAGAAGTGCATGAATGCCCTTGACGGCTCATGTTGCAGCGCACTGGCGGATGTTCACAATGTGAGTTTTGAGAAGCTGCATTCTGGTTGTCTAATGGAGGAGTTGTTCTGAGCTGGCATTAATTGGAAACCAAATGCAGACGTTAAAGTTTACTGTACATTTATCAAGCAGGGATCGAATTGGCTCTTTCTGTAGTTTACTTAGTGTGCGAGTCATCCATTCATTCAGCAACCTGATTAGTGAAGCTCATTAATTTGTTATAACTGAAATGCATTTCTGTTTAAATGTTTTAATGTTTGTAAGCAAAATTAACTCCTGCATTTTTTTTTTCCCCTGTATGGAAACTTTACGACTATGCTTCGTGGTGGCTTCTCTAATTGTTTCTACCTGTTGCATAAATGCACACGGCATCATTTAGATGGCGTTCTTAGCGTCTCTTTCTGGGATATTCCACGTGTGTTTTAGAGAACTGAAGGAGTTATACAAGTTACTTTTTATACTATGGTAAAACTTGAGGGGAAAAAAAATGCGTTCATCCAAGTTCTTTTTTTTCAACTGTACATAGTTCCTGCATATTATCTATAGAAAAGATATAATATCACCTATGCAAGGTTGCAAAATAATCTCCTAAAAAGAGCCTTATGAATTTGATGTGAAAACCTATGCAGCCTCTGTGCATCTTGCATTGAAACACACAGTGAATTATTTCTTCACTCACATAAATAATTTCCCCCGGATTATACTTGTCATTGAGATTGTCATAACATACACTTTGTCACTGACCTTCTTGGTTCTATGGCAATTGCAACGTCTATGATGATTACCACCTTCTCCATGAGGTTAGGACATTGCATTCTTGTCAGGATGTGTCCAGGTTATTCCCATCTTTCTCCTTCCCAGCCCTTGCATCTTGTATTTCAACAAGACCTAGTTTCTGGTTTACCTTTTACTTCAGAGCTGCAGCACCGCAGGCTGTCTTCCACGTGCATTCCACCAAGTCCATGAATGTGTTGTGGCCCTTGTATTTTGACAGTGTCTTTTTTTTCCACACTCAACTTGAAATGCATATTTTGAAAGAGTAATGACTGAGAAGGTTTTGACTGCCACGTTCACATTTGATTGTCAAACTCTTCTTGCACTATGACCTGTAGCTTTTTAGAGGTCAATCGCCTTTGCTTTTCTGGAAAAGGAAGCTACTGGGGAAGGGTTGCATGAAGAACCTGATGAAAACAAATGGAATTTCACTCGGACCAGATGGGTTTAATGCTGTGAGAAATGCAAACCTCCTTTCTCTGCTACTAGATATTCAAGAGATTGAAGCTAAGAAGCAAAGAAGAGTCTGTGCCAGGAAAATAATGATGATAAAAAAACCCTAACTTGTCTGTTCTTTGGTGTACAGCATGAATTCATCCACTGTTTTGTCATTTGTTAAATATACAATTAAAATTTGGTTTCAGTGGAGTTTCCAGAAAATGTAAGTACATTCCTCTACAAACTGTGTATTAAGTATTTTAATAAAGTCAATGGTTTAAAATACTGTCGTGGTTTAACCCCAGTTGGCAACCAAGCACCACACAGCCGCTCGATCACCGTCCGTCCCCCACCTCGCCCCAGCGGGATGGGGGAGAGAATCTGAAGAGCAAAAGTGAAACTTGTTGGTTGAGATAAGAACAGTTTAATAATTGAAATTTTTTTAAAAAAATTGTATTGAAAAGGAAAACAACGAGGGGGGAGGGGGGAAACCAAACGCAGGAAAAACAAGTGATGCAGCCGCTCACCACCTGCTGACCGATGCCCAGCCCGTCCCCGAGCAGCAATTGCTGCCCCCCGGCCAACTCCCCCAGTTTATATGCTGAGCATGACGCCGTACGGTATGGCATAGCCCTTTGGCCAGTCTGGGTCAGCTGTCCTGGCTGTGCTCCCTCCCAGCTTCTTGTGCACCTCCTCCATGGCAGAATATAAGAAGCTGAAAAGTCCTTGACTTAGTATAAGCACTGCTTAGCAACAACTGAAACATCAGTGTCTTATCGTGTTATTCTCATGCTAAATCCAAAACACAGCACTGTACCAGGTACTAGGAGGAAAATTAACTCTATCCCAGCCGAAACCAGGAGAAATACTTTTCCTAAGGTTGTGTTTACTTTTGATGCCTGTGCTTTCCTGGTACCAGTGCAAGCACGAGGATACTGTGGTCTTATTGCTCTTCAGTCCTCCAAGAAAATTATCCACGTTTTTCAGAGGTCGGTGGCTTTTCTCTTAGGTAGGAGTCCCCCAGCCCAGTGATGGCCATGATCCATTATGCCATTTGTAAGCACAGTTTGCTCTTCCTGCGACTAGAACCAGAAAGAAACCAAATGTGCAGTTGCATGAAAAGTTGTGCAAGCGGTCTGCGTGGGTCATCCCTGCCAGCTTAGCATCCAGCATGACCCTAAAGCTGGTAGCCCACCTACTCGGACCCGCTCCTGGGCTTGTATTGTAACAGGGCAGTTTCCTTTTTCAGGTTGCAGCTGTTTAGAGTACGTCTTTCAGGAACTAAAAAGCCCTCCTTGATTTTTTTAAATTCTTCTCATTAAGATCCTGCCTCAGCCGCTGGTGCGTTCTTGTTATGTGTGCAACTCCTGTGGTGCTTCTCTCGACCATTTCTGATTTGCAGGTGTTTGAGTGTGAATGCCAAACCAGATCTGGCCTTTGAGCACACCTGGGGAGGTATGGAAACTCCCCCAACCCCTACTCAGTACTCCCCTCAGCGTGCATTAAGGAAGCAGGTTGATGCGCCCAGCCAGCACGTTGCACGGTGCAGTTCGTGTTGGCTTGCTTGTTCACGGGAGCCATCCTTCAGGATCCCCGCTCCTCAGCATAGCAGCTCCTCGGTTTTGTGCCTAAGATGTGTGTGACTTTATATTTGCATAATGTCTAATGCATAATTGTATCTTACGACCTCGAAGTATTCACAAAGGCATTGGCACAGCAAGCCAATTTCCTAGGATTTATCTGTAGTCAACAGAGAGGGAATGAGAGCAGAAGTCCAGTTTGCTCCTCCTGCATCTCTCCTGCAGATGTCTGTCTGTCTCTTCAGTGTTTCCTCTCAATTCTTTTTCAATCAGTATGATGTGTATAATTTTATGTTACTCCCCTGTGGCATTAGGATTTTGTGAGCACAGTGTTAAATATTTTTATTGAGCGTAAATTTCGTACCATCAAAATTCTTGCAGTGGTCGATCAAACTTATAATCTCATTAAAAGTATCCAATTAGTTGGTCAAGAGCTGTTTGTTTTTCCATATTGCTTTCCTTTGGACCTCTAGTCAAATCCTAAATCCAAGCAGTTCTGTTAACTTGCATGAGAGTGACATTTGGCAGAAACCTTAAGCAGCCAGATCACTTCCGTCCTTCTGCGCGATGGCACGAGGTTTGCTCTCGCCTTGCCTGGGGACTGCTGCGCGTTCCAAGGTTCCCAAGCCCTGCAGAGCTTAGATTTCACCTCTATCCCTTTGTTTCCAGTGTCAAATTTGTATGACCTGTGCTTACAGCATAGCTCCTCAAGCTTGCGTTCCTCCGTTACACCTACCTACCTGCTTTTCAAGTTGTCCCGCCATCGGATGTGAGACTGAGAGAAACCTGTGCCCCACGGCTGACCCTCCGCTCACGTTCCTTGAGGGCAGTGCTCCGCTCCGAGCCTGTGCGCTTGTCCCCGTATGATACCAGCCTTGACGATGGATGGATAGGGCAGTACTGTCCCTGTAGGTCATGCTTGCACAGAGAAATCAAAGCAGCATCTACCAGCTATGATGGTATGCATCATATGAGCAAGGAGCCTCTTCCCTCCTTCATGACCCCGTCTCCCTATTTCATGTACAAACAAAGGTAAGTCATCCTCTTTGTGCTGGATCAATTAATGTTTGCAGTGGGAATATAGGTTAGTGCTCTTTCTGATTCACTGGTGAGAGTCTGCTGAGCTTCCCAACAGCCAAAATCTCTGCTCAGGGCTCAGGGTGGAGGTTGAGACATTTACAAAATGGTTTTCCCTCAGTCAGGGCTCATTTTAATCTGCTTTATTTCAATCCATAGTCCGTAGTCGGGGATACATGAGCATGTTGTAACCAGCACTAGTATGAGAACCTTCCAGTGATATTGGTGCTTCCAGAAGTGTGAAAATATGGAAGACACTCAATGAACTTGATGAGGGAACATTAATCTTTTTTTCCCAGTGTCAGAAAAAAAAAAAATTAAAAAAAAAATCAATGTGCAACCTGTTTCCACTTCTCTTAGAAAACACTGGATGTAAAAATAATAAACATTTTTTTAATAAAATCAAATTATAGTCAAAGCAACTCCTAGGATAGGAATTTATTTAACCAGAAATACTGTTCATGTCCCCTTTTCTCTCTCCTCCTCCTCCTCCTCCTCCTCCTCCTCCTCCCTCAGTATCTTTGTGTCTATTTGACTAGCAGAAAGCACACAAATTGGGTTCAGGAGCATTCATCTATGATACTTGGAGAAAATTAAATTTTGATTAACTCTTCTGCTCAGAACTTCCTCTAATGTGAGGAGGCGATAAGGTTATCATATTAAATAGGTCTGTATAAACACCGAGTAGGTAACGTTGGAGGCACAGAATTTTGTTATTATCAAAACATACTTCAAAGAGTTTCTGAATTAATTTGATCATCAAGGGGTGGGAAACTTTCATCCAAAGGGTAAAGAATTCCATTTAAAAAGGTAGGATGGTTCAACAGAAAAAACTTGAAGAAGGGTACAGACTTCCATGGGCAGACTGTGCCGCGGGTGTGGGAGGGGATGCTGAGCGTTTCCATGGGCCACAAATCAGCCAGGTGTTACAATGAGAGCAACTGGAGACCAGGTAAGAGTACAGAGGATGCCATACAGATGCTACAAGTTTGGTCTTGAGGAAGAAAGAGCATGAAAGGCAGCCAGAACTGGTATCATCTCGTGTGCCACAGAGGAAGGAAAGAGGTAAAATGATGGCGAGGTGGCTCTCGGAACAGGGAACTCCAGTGGAAAGATCAGAGGAGAGCAGACATCAGTGACAGCGAGAAAAGAGATGGCTTTTTACGTAGAAAAAGATGATGGTGACCGGAGGAGGCAGAACAAGTGAAGGCTGGCATGGCGGGCGAGGACCTACCCTTCAGCCAGAAGACTCAGACGGGCTATCTCTCAAGAGGGCCAGTAGCAACGAGGTAGGACCAACAGCCAAAGCGTATGGGATGAGATCCTCAAAGAGCAGAGTAACAGGTAAGCCATTTCTCTTTTCCTAGCAGTTATGCTATTCCTGAGCTCCGAAAGCTCTGGGGTACAATTACACACCCAGCAATGTGTGTGCTCCCAAATCACAGGGAGTGGCAGGTATGTGAGCCACGTCCCTGCATCGCAGCACAGGAGTGTGGGGGCACTTTTGAGCCCCTTTTAGGTAAATGAGTGCTGTATAAACCCGTGTGCAGCGCTGGAGTGTCAAGAGAGCTCCCAGTTACCGATTGTACTATTGCAGCAGTATGCCCTTGGCCTTCCTGCTACCTACCTTGTCAGCAAGCCGCATGGGTAGGGCAAATTGGGCTCCGAACAGGGTGCCGTGTGGGGCCAGGGCATTACACGCTCCGCTTTCCCCTTGCCTCATATCCTGCCAATAGAAATACACGCTTTTTACCAGTGTACATGTTAATTTAAGCTGAAGGACTGAGTAGACTCCAGGACAGGAGAGGTAAAAGAATAAATTCCGGGCAGCTGCCTCTGCCAGACGCTGTTCTGATGCGCTCCAGAGTAAGAAGCCCCAGAAATGGGCCACGACCATGGCTATGCAATATTTCTGTTCAAGTGGGGTGTGAGAGAAGCAAGTCTGCTGAAAGCCCTGGCGCTACCGGGACGAGGAGATGGATTTGGAGAAGCACAGCAGGCGCGCAAAACCAGAAACGTGTCTCTCTTCAGGGTAAACAAAAACTGACTTGTAATGAGGTAAGATAAGAATAGAAAAACAATCTTAGTTTGAATTCCCCCTGTCAATTTGCTTGGCAGTCAGTGCTAATTCATTGTGTATTTTAGTACTTATAATCTTCTCCTTTGGTTCAGTTTATAGACAACCTTATGCAAGATCTCTTTAATGAAGAACTCTGGTTTGACAATATGGAGGTTTGAGACCTATAAAATAACTGCTCAGAAAGCCCTAAGGAGCAAAAAAGTCCCTTTCCTCCATCAGGCAGTGAAAAACTCATCTCTGAAAGGTTTTCTGTTCTTTAAAGCAGTGGGGTCCTGGAATAATTTACTTTCTCCTGCCATGACAGTTTGTTCTTTTAAAAGAAAAGATTTAGTATGTTACTGTTAGGCTGAGAAATCAATTGTATGAAATCAATGATAATTCTGCTGCCAGGTAATACTTACCCGTGTGAGTGAGTGACCCGCTGGTATTCTGCAAAAATAATCTGTGGCAGGCAAATGCTGAAGTTCGAAGCTGTCATGTTTGGCTTTGCGCTTTTCACCATTTGCTGCTTGCATCAAAGCTGTGTGTTTTACCCCTGCAACTAAGAGCAGCCTGGGCCAGCCAGTTTGACTAGCGGCTGGCCATTCGCTTTCTCTTAAAAACGTCAAGCAGAAAAACACAACCTCCTTTGGTTCTGGTACCATAGCTAAGTCATTTTGCGAAAGTGCCTGCAGTTCAATGAGGATGGTGACTTCCAGTTGCTGAGCCTGGCGCACCCATTAGAAGTGGTGCTGGACTCTCCCTCGGTGGGGGGAGAGCTGCCTGGCGCAGCCTCCCAAGCACAGCGAGAGGAATGTGGCTGTGTCAGGGAAAAAGCTGGTGTTGCACTCTCCTTTCCTCAAATATCTGAAACGAGCCTTTTGACATCTTTATCCAGCCCAATCCCCTCCAGCATTAGTAGCAGAAAAAGTAAAGAAACTGTTATCGACCCTCCCTTCCTGTGGCTAGTCTTGTACCACCGGCTCTGCAGCAAAGCTCTGGCTCTGCGTTCCCTAAATCCCTGGCCACGGCAGGGAGGACGGAGAAGGCGCGCACTGCTACTCCTGCAGCACTATAGCTGCGCGTGGGCAGGCTCACCACCTCCCTTTTCCCGAGAGGTTTCCAGTTTATCCACGTAATCATGCTGGGGATGATAATGAACTCGGGGCGGTGCAAGGGCTGGAGAGCCTGGATGCGGCCTTTCCCCCTCAGCACTGTCCCCTCCCTAAGCTTGGTCATTTCCAGCATGGCCTTACAGGAGCGTTGCCCCATGGAAGTGAGCTGAGACATTTGGATACTGACGGGCTTGTGAGTGTTTCCCCACTGCACAGCTCTTGACCCCACAGCTTGGTAATGCTCTTCACTCCCCCAGGCCAGGGCTCAAGGCTTTGCAGAAGAAAGACGTAGGTGTCTGAAGGGGATGCTTTGGTCTGGCGGGGTGGTAAAACATCCCTTTTTCTTTCCCTCACTTTATCAGCAGGGAAGGCAGGTTGATCCCAGGGCAGCAAGGGAGGCTGTTTAGCTCCAGAGAGAGGCAAAGTGCATGCCTGAGCCGTCCTGACTGGTGGAAACAGGCCAACAGTCCATCAGTAACAAATGTGCAGGCACGTGGGCCTGAAGCAAAAGCAGGTCACTATTAGCTACAGCTTTGTAGTTATTAACTCCTGTAACTCTTGTATCTCTTCAATTTACAGGAGCCACAAAACCCTTGACACAGAGTAGATGCACAAGATACGCAAAGCCTTGTGTATTTGTGTATAATAACTGTTGTCCTTTTGGAGTCTGGCTGTGCCACTGAGGCTTCCTGATGCTTTACAGAAAATTACAGACGGACACATTAAGGCTTGGCCATGCTGGCCCAGAACTGCAGAAGAAGAGGGAGCGATGATGAGGCTTGCAGAAACGGAATGAGAACAGCAGCCTGCAACACTGGGACTCCTCATCGTATTGATGGAGAAAAGAGTTTAGCCTGTATGCCCGTGTCTCTGCTGAGGACTGTGCGGCAGATGATATCAAAAGCCTGTAACATTTGCTAATGACAGCTTCAAAGAGGAGAAACGAACAGCTCCTGTTAAATCGGTAGGCAAAATATTTTCTGAGTTCGTGGAGATTTGACAAAAATACCCATTCCCTAAAGCCAGTTGTGAGCTCAGAACATTTCTGCTTCCACACACAGTTTCGGGAGGGAAAACAGAACAATTCCTGTACAGGCAGCTTGGTTATGAAAACTGACAGAGCATTGCCTATGTGGTGAGAGTTTAAATGATGCATGAGGGACTGGTTAGTGTGTGATATGCAAATGCAAATCTATCCGTGAGGCATTACAACTACAAAATGTCTCACAATTATGCTCATTTCTCGAAAAGTCATTTCGTACTATGGATTCCTCCCCCTCAAAGCAGCAGGGCTTCATTTGCTGAGTGAAGTTGTGTTAGTCTTTTACCCCCTCTCCAGTGTGCTAACTGTTTTGCTAAAGCCAGTGGACTGACAGCTGAAGAGACCGCTTGCGATGCACCTTAGAATCATAGAATCACAGAATCATTTAGGTTGGAAAGGACCTTTAAGATCATTGAGTCCAACCGTTAACCTAGCACTGCCAAGTCCACCACTAAACCATGTCCCTAAGCACCACATCTACGTGTCTTTTAAATACCTCCAGGGATGGAGACTCCACCACTTCCCTGGGCAGCCTGGTCCAATGCCAGACTACCCTTTCAGTGAAGAAATTTTCCCTAATATCCAACCTAAACTTCCCCTGGCGCAGCTTGAGGCCGTTTCCTCTCATCCTATCGCTTGTTACTTGGGAGAAGAGACCGACCCCCACCTCGCTACAACCTCCTGTCAGGTAGTTGTAGAGAGCAATAAGATCTCCCCTCAGCCTCCTCTTCTCCAGGCTAAACAACCCCAGCTCCCTCAGCCGCTCCTCATAAGACTTGTGCTCCAGACCCTTCACCAGCTTCGTTGCCCTTCTTTGGCCACGCTCCAGCACCTCGATGTCCTTGTTGTAGTGAGGGGCCCAAAACTGAACACAGTACTCGAGGTGCGGCCTCACCAGTGCCGAGTACAGGGGCACTATCACCTCCCTGGTCCTGCTGGCCACACTGTTTCTGATGCCTTGGCTGTGTATTTCCCAGTCTGCAGAGCAGAAGTGGGCAGATTCAGCATAATGGACCACCATAGTGAAAGGCTTGCCTGCCTTTTGCTAAGCTTAGATTCTCACTGTTGTTTTGAGCATAGCTGCTTTCTGGAGAGGTTAGAAGTCACGTGGGCTTTGCCTGCCTTTACCGAAGATAACTGGTTACAGGTCATTCCATAATCCCAAGAAGGTGAATGTTTTCAGCCCATTTATAGCAACCGACATGTTCATGGCCAGTCTAACAAATCTGAAAGTACTAGTCAATGTGTAAATGCAGGATGTTTGTCATGCCTGCCATCTGGTTGCAGGAGGACATTGCAAGGGAAACATGGCTGGTATGTCCTATGGACCGCCTGCCAGGGACACACCGTGGCACAGGGCAAAGCTTACAACAAAGTGAGCGCTGTGGCAATGGGTGGGTAGAGCCATGCATCTAAACAACTCTTCCCAGCTTCCCTGATTTGAGAAGAACTAGTAACTTTCAAAATTGCCTAATATGTGGTCATGCAATGGTTTTCCTTGCAAAACCCAGGTCCTTTGTGCTGCAAAAAGCATGCGAGGACTGTTTGCTAACTGAATGCTGGCCAGGTAGTCTGTGGGGTAAATGATGGTTGGTAATGGCAATGCAATGTCAAGATTATCCACAAACACCATCTACACTTCAATGGCAACAGCCAGCTACCTCATAACAGGCAGAATCCAGAAAAGCTTTCCTGCACTTTTCATAAGTTATATTTTTTCGGCTTTGGTAGCTGTGCCTTGAAAATGGCTTGCAATACTCTGTGTAAATTACTTCAGCACAGATACTAGAAGTGTTAAGACTCTTATTTTCAAGTTCCTGGACAGATTCTAAGTGACAATGGAACTCCATTCACATCCAAAGAGTGCCTGTTGTTCGTTAAAAGAAATGCTATCAGACATGTCACATCACCTCCCTGCTACCCGGCTGCAAATAGTTTAGTGGAAAGATTCATTCTGACATTCAGGCAAGCGATCAGTGCTACGACCCCAGCTAAAAGTGGCTTACAACACAAGATCGCACGTATTCTATTAGGCTATGAGATGCCAGCCAAGCCGTTTTGAATCGGACACCAGCAATTTTGTTTAACAAATATAATGGGATGTTTTGTTCAGGCTTGTTATTCAGAAGAAAATGAACTCCATGAAAGCCAGATGACCATGTTGACACAAAGTTACAGCACAGCAAAAGTTTAGTAATAAACAACCAAGATAACTTTAACAGTAAACTGAAGTGTGCATGTCGCAGACTGGTCTTCTATAACCTAAGAGAAGCGGTCCTCATGAAACAACAGGGAAGAGACGGATATCTTTCTTTTTTTTTTATTTTTGACCAGAATGTCATGCACCAGCCATGCCAGCTGAAGCACCAAACCTAGACTTACGGATGCGGCCCACAGCTTGTCCCACCACCACTGCTGTGGCCAGCGACGCTAGTCCAAGGGCTCAAGAAGGCAGGCAGCAGCGGGTGCATACGCCTCCCCAGGGCTGTTCTGGCAGCAGAGAGATGCACGTGCCTACGCCCTAGCCTTGTGCGCTTTTTGATGGCAATGGGACATTTTCTTGGCCCTCTACGGAGAAGCACGTTCAGCGTGCTGGTGTTGAGTAAGGCTCAGAAGGACTGGGAACCAGCTGAAATGTAGCCAGATAATGGCTTTTGATACCTGCTTTTCAGGAGAAATTTTAACAAGTTACACGGAACAAACATCTGGCTGGAACAGCACTCAGTGAGCTCTGACATTCACATTTTCTGCTGCGGTGCAAGATAAAAGCAGCTCACTACGGTCTTGGTGGTGTCACTGGCCACGCTGGTGACTCAGCTAGCTGTTCATGCACAGGTGATAATAATCCCCCTTATGCTGTTTAAAGACTCCAGGATACTTTCATAGGGTCACAGAATAGCTGAGGTTGGAAGAGACCTCTAGAGACTGTCTAGTCCAACCCCTTTTGAGGGCTGCATTTGTCATTTCTTAATTGCATATTAAAAATGAAAAAATGGCAGAAGAGAAACGTTCAAGAGTTCTGTTCCTCATTAAAACAGGACAGCTAGCATATATACAGTATGTTCAGTGACAGCCATTAACCAGTCAACAAATCATCATCCAGAATACCACAATTACTTTCTAACATAAATGAACGGCTGTTGTGCAGTGTCACGGACAGCGGCACATACAGCAGCACATGCCGCATGTGCACATACAGTCCATACAGATTAAATCTGAAAGACAGCATCTATACAAGCTCATTGTGAATGTCCATCACAGCTCAAAGTACTCCAAGCCGATGATCTTGTAGAGATTTTTAATTGGTGTCACAAATGCATTCATTGGCAATAATACCTAAAATAAAACCCTGTGCTTCTGGACCCCATCCTGGGGTCACAAAGGTACTCACAGCCACTGGCATTGGATTGTACTCTCACGAGATGGTTCCTGTCCTGTTTTGCAAATAGGGATAAAAGGCCAGAGGAGTTACTATACGTAATGCCATTCCCATGGCAAACCCTATAGCTCCTCTCTGCGGAACCGTGCTCCTGTGACATAGTACAAGATTACCCTCCCTGACAATCCAAAATCTTCTCCTGCATTTTCCCAAGGACACAAGGACTGAAGGACACACAAACGCATAGAGTCTGGAGTAATTAGATGATTTTACTAAAAATATCTCCATTCTCAGCCTTATATTTAAAATGCTGTAATTTCCCAAATAAGAACACAGCCTCATTCCTTCATATCTGTGATGCCCAGATCATTGCCATGTCTGACTTTCCCTAAATAGGAACTCAAAGCTTCTGCTGGCTCACAAAGTCTGCCTGTTTCTGTTTGCTCAGTACTGAGGAAAATTCAGTTGCTCCAGATATAACAAACTATCCAAAATCAAAACACGGTGACGTGAAGGCAAGGCCTTCTATCGCCATGTTTTGGACTAGGGCTTTGATGACCTGCAGTAAGGAAGGCTGTCACAAACAAGGTGGCTGTGAAGAGTCCTGTTGAAAGGAAGACCATTCATCGACGTTCTAGGTATGATATATTCCAAACAGGATTAGAGAGACCTCACAGACATCTAGTTGAGCTGGTCTAGCTTTGCTTGGCTCCTCCTCTACTCCTCTGGATAAACAGGAATTCAGCTTCATGACATCCATGTGATTGGATATGAGGGCTAGCGTTTTCTGTTGCTGTAACTTTCTCAGCACATAGATCTTTGCTCCAAACACTGGTGGGTAGATAGAATGATGTGTAAACTGAGCTCCAGGGAATAAGTCTTCATGCTATATAACTAGGAGGACTGCAGACCAACTTACCTGAATAAATGTTTGCCGGTACCATTGTTAACTCCCTGAACTTGCTGAAAATGAAAGAGAATATCAACCCCGGCAAAATGTGATTGAAGTTAACCGCTTTGATGTTTCTTAAACAAATTTTCAGGTAATTTCTCAACCACATCTGTGCATGCTGCATAATTTAATATTTTTGACAACTATACTGAGTTGCAAATTTCTGTGATACTTGGGTTATAAATTTCACTGGCATGGTTTTGTCACTCTTTAAAAACAGAGCATAATTAAACTCCCTTTCAACATATTCCATGTGTCTGCTTCTACCTCCATTTTGCAAGTGAATCCTGTTTATATTCTGTTCTCTGATGTACTTGGACAGCTAATCATTCAAATAGCATGCCTGTCTCCTTCAAAAAATTAATAATAGGAAAAAATGATTCCTGCTGTCAAGAGATTTAGTTTGAGTTGGTAACTTTAGTTATTGCAGATTGAGACAAGAAGCTGATCTCCAGGTAAGGAAGTTTTTTGCTTGGCACTCTGTGCTGTAAACAGAACTGGTAATAAGTCACACCTATGAAGTGGATCAAATTTTGTTCCATCAGAAGCAGCTGTCAGAAACTGATAGGAGTAAGTCCTAAACTGACTGAAGATCTGAACGGACTGTTTCCTCCCTCCTGTTCACCCACACAAGTATTGCAGGTGAGAAGAGGCTGTTTTGAAGTCCCTGAACCCTCTTGCAAAGCCTTTGATTTGCTGAATTTCTCACTGTTCTTCCTTTTCATTTGACAACCATGTAAGAGGTTAAACTAGGACATTTGGTTGCCTCTGTGTAGCAGTCTATATTTCAAAGGTAGATGGAAATAGACATTAGAAGGTTTTACTGTACCCGAGCTGTATCTTAATCATCTTAATAGCTGATTTTTCTTTCAAAGTGATCACTAACAAGAGGAGATTTTATCGTTCTAGACATGAGCGTTCATTAGAGATGAGGGGAAAATGGTAGGACCCACAGTTGCCTGTGTAAGCTGCTCTGCAAAACTCTAGTAAGATACCTAACACCTCCTCTGCTGCAATACAACTGCCACTGGATAGGGAGGATTTGAATAGCAACTTGCTGAGAGGCCAGCCATTGTGCCTTGGAGAGTGAGCTGGATGGATTTCTCACAAATGAGGAATAGAAGGACTTAATAAAGAGTTTGATATATTATTTTTCCCCCCTAAGCTGTGTAATATCCTACTCTGTAGTTCCCTGTGATAAGAGGAGGTTTGGATGGGATCAAAATCCTTTTCTGACTCTGTGTGGTCTCTAATTAAATGATTCATTTAGACTCTTTGGCCTCAACTGACTGGGCTTTTCCAGAAAATACAAATCATCTCCCTTCAGCCCCCCTCTGTAGGGCTTCAGCCATCCAGAACCTTTAGAAAACTCGGCTTGATCAGTGTTTGTATGGCCATGAAGATTTTACAACTTTTTCACGTTGACCAAAGATAGTGCTGTGTTGTTAAAACCACCTTTTCTTGCCGTCTTGCCACAGGATTCGCTTTCTGGAAATGACATTGTTGGCAATGGGACAGTGGGACTTTGGAAAAGTCATTAGCACAGCATGCCCTTCCTGCACAAGTATCCCCTTGCAAGCCATCTGCTCAGCTTGGAAAAGCTTTGTTCTTCTTATAGGTCATCTGAGGATTTGGGAGGAAAGAACGAGATCAAAATCACCCAGGCACAGCACTTTGTGCAAGGCTAACAACCAGCCCGGACCTGCCATCAAAGATGTAGGAGCAGGGACCTTTCAGAATTGGAGTCAAACTGAGAGCTAACGTGGGACGAAATTAATGTCTGCTGCACAGGCAAACTTTGTAGGGAGGATCGATTGTCCACTCGGTTCACAGGGAAGCACCAGCCGCTCGGAGAAGAGCCAGGCCCTGCAACAGGCAGATACATTAGGCATTATAAGAAGCAGAGAAAAATGGTTTCGGTTTTTTAAGGTATGAAAGTCGGATTTGAGACTGGGATTAAAAATAATTGCTGCAGTTGTGCATTTGCAAATAAAAGATAATTTCTCCACAGACCTTCAGGGGTGCAGCTCAGAGAGGTGATGTTGAGTGTGCAGAAAGCTGAGAGCACAGCTAGTGTTGTTGTTCACGAATACAGAGGACTCAGCCCTCGATGGGGCTCATTTATCCTCTTGGACAGAATGGTGGGATTCCTCATTAGCTGGGTCATTTCTGCTTGTCCTTGTCCTATCCCTCCCCAACTCCTGAAACATTTGTTGTCCTGCTTCTTGTCCTAAATATATACTGGATTGGAATAGAGACCTTGTTCGAACTCTTCTTTTCTGAGAGTAATGCAAAGTATTCCAACACCTTTATCATTGTCTGCTTTTTGATAAGTGATGCACTTGTTCCCACCTTGTCTGATATCTGAGCTTAGCTTGTGCTGCTGGTTAGTAATTCCAGACATTGCAGGAAGAAATGCTCAGCCGTAGACGTATGCCTCAGTCTGAAATTAAAGCTCAATTTAGTTTAATTGTCCTTGATTTTATCAAGCATACAAAATGACTGATTCCATATGCAGAAAAGAAATACATAGACAGCAGCTCAGAAACGTCTTCCTCCTTATGGTAGCGATTTTATACGGTTTTCTGATCTGCCAAATGATCTTTCATTTGTTCTGAACCTGGTTAAATCTCTTTAATAAAGGCTATTTTGGTAGTGTAAGGAGCCAGCATAATTAGTGCAAAGGCATTGAATAGTTTCCGCGCACTGGATGAACATGGCTTGGGGTGATGACAGTTTTTGTATTAGTTTGATATTATTTCAATGTTCCCAGAAGAGGCAGGAGATTTGGAGACTTGTGCAGCTCAGACAGGATTAACGGATCCAGCCCAGCAATTAGTCTTGGCCTTGGAGTGAAGGTGACATCCTCCCACTTTCTCTAAAATCATGTGGCCACTTCAGGCTGTTCTGGGAAGATCTTCCAGAGATAACCTGAACTTCACAGTATTGTTCTGTTCACTCTTCAATTCTGCTGCTGTTGCTATTGATGCAGAATCCAAGAGTGAGGGGGATGAGAAAGCAAGAAGCTGAGGAGGTAATTGCAAGAACTATTGTTGGTTTTTTATTATTTTATTCATTTCTGATGTTGTATCTAGGAGCCCCCATCATGGCCCAGGACCCGTGGACAGAGGTCATGCTGCAAAGAGCTCTCAGTCTGCTCTGAGAAGGGAAGGGGGCTAGGTAAAAAGCACTGGTGCCATTGAAACGACATTACCTGCCTCTTTGGCAGTTGTTCTCAACTTTTCATCACACCATGTCAAGTGAAATGAGTGAATTCACCCTGATTTGCATCAATGGAAGGAGAGATTGTAGGTCCTGTCTCCTGTACCAATGCAAGTACTGAGCAGGCAGCAGGGAGTGCTGGGAGTCTACTATTGTTTGGATGGATGTGGCTCCCTGCTGGAGCCTCCAGCCTCCTGTGGGTGCTCTGAAGCTGTCTGTACTATCAGTGGGAGGTACGTGTCCTACAGGATCCTAATTTATGCACCATAAATCCCCTCTGGACCAGACATCATCCTTTTGGTGCATCAGTGTCTAAGGTCATTTGTCTGAATACGGCTCTGAGGCTGCTGGAAGCTTTTCAGCTTGCTTAAAGATTTTTAGGTGTTTTATCCTCTTTGTGTCCTAGCCCAATCTCACGCTCAATTGTGTGGTGTCTGACTGTCCTGACTAGGCAGATCCCAAGCATCTTTTCAGTGTCAAGGAAGAGCAGGGAGCTTCTCCTGCCCCATTGTATGATATGTGTCGAGCCCATGCAGATAGTATGTGCATGCATGTTGTACTTCCCAGAGCTGCCTGGCTCGCTGTACTTCTGCAGAGCAAAGTCTGGTACAGCCCATGCTCTGGCAGGTCCCTGGGAAAACTATGGGGATGCATCAGGCTCCTGGCACCTAAGGACTTCATGCAGCCTGGTTCTGGACACCGTCCTTCCCCCAAGCTCCTCAGACGTGAGGAGGGAGCAGTGTAATGAGTATCCGCGGTGGCAGCAGACTGCCATCTGGGAGCCCTCCCTCTCCAGGGCCTCCTGGTCAGCCGACCAGATATGTTCCATTACGTCATAGCAGAGGTGGCCAACGGGACAGATGGCGGCTGCTGCCAGCCCAACAACTCATCCGACCCACACCCTGCTCCGCTGGGGCTTGGGAAAAGGGCCAGGGGCCGACACACTTCTCCTGCCGGGCAGTACATGGCAGCAGCCTTACACTCAGGATCAACTGATTCTCCTTTACAGAGCATTGAAAGTATTTTATTAGCTGTCTCCGGAGAAGCTTCCTCTCCCAAATAGATTCAGACAGGATGCTTTTTCACTTACTAAAGATCTGAGGATCATGTCCTCCATTGTTGGAAACTGTCCTAGTTCCTTTGAATCCTGAGGAGCTGTAACAGACTACACCAGGAGAGGATGTGTCTCCTTAGTTTCTTCTTAATGGTAGGAAAGAGGTGAAATTACCTTGCTAGGAACTGATACTTTTTTGGTTTCTTTTGTGTCAAGAGAAGGAAATAATTTAACACAAGATTTTAAAAAAAGTTTGGAGTACAAGAATTACCTCTTTTACCTTCCTTGTTTTTTATAGCTTTGACATAAGACATATGATTCAGTTTGGATTAAAACAGAAATAAGCTTGTTTTGCTCCTACACATTTCTTTAAAAGCCTGCACATTCTGCTTTTGATATTTTCCTACCAGATGATTTCTGAAGGGAATATGGCTGCCTCTGACTTGTAAAAAGTTGCTGCTGTTGTCAAATGCTTCAGAACGAATCTAATCCCTTTTATGCGTGCATATGTGTGTGTGCATGCACGCAAGCGTGCATGCATATATAAAAAGCAAAATGGAATGTCAATACACCAGTATATCTGTAATAAGTCAGTTATTCCCAATTTCCTCTTTCCACTTGCATTTTGTGCACTATTTTCAGCCTCTTATCTGAAACTTCTGGAAAGCATTACAAACAAGAAGTTCCTTGAGGTTTCTTCCGTTCAGGGGGTCAGTGAGTAAAACTGAGGCAACGGTCACAAATCTTACAGAGCAGCTTTCCTTACAGATATATTTATTTGGATTTGTGCATGCATCAGAGGTACCCCCTGGTACGCTTTGTAGTATGTGTCATGCTTTGGATATCTCTAATTTAACCTGAAAAAGAAAGCCAAGCTGATTCCCCAACCCATGCAAAGAGCAGCCATGCAGAACTGGGTGACAGCCCAGCCCAAAGAAATTCACCTTGCAGCTCATCCTTCAGCCATTCCCCGCTTTTACGCTCTCCTTTGCCTCTGCAGTCAATCCACATCCCAGACGAAGGAACAGCTAGCCCTGTATCTTGGTTTGTGAACTGTGAGCAAACGCCCCAGCAGCTCCCTGCGTCATCAGGGATGAAAAGCAAGCAAAACTGGGCAGCACGAATGGTCTTTTGAGGCAGAGTGGGCTGCCCACGTACCTCTGCTGTGCTTTCCAGCCAGGGGCAGAGGCACAGGAGGGCAGGGAGGGGACTTACTATCCCGGTTACTATTCTTGTTTGTGCAGTTTTGAGTGGCTGCTTGCATTACCCTGATGGCTTGAAAAGTGACTATTGCCATTGATAGCACCCCGAGGCCTTCTGGCAAAGGGGACGCTACCGTTGATCGCGTACGCAGCAAAATCAATTCCCCCCAGCGCCCAGGCGAGGAAGCCTGTGCAGCGCAGACAGTCATGGAGCGCCAGCCTCCCTCAGGCATGCCGCCAGGCATGGGCGCGATGTGGGGTCGGCTACAGCACGAAGTCCGGGGCGAGATCGCCGCCATTGCGCACGCTGGAGGTGCCCACGAGCAGCCACAAGGCTTTTCTCCAAAGCCAAATAGGTGCGACTGAGCATTTCCCTGAAAATAAGCCAGCATTGCTCATGGCAGAGCAGAGGGACGCGCGGGCATGACCAGCACACCTCCATGTTTCCCTCAGCGTGACTCTCCTGATCTGCCAGGACATCGAAGGCACCCGGTTTGCTTGAGAGCGTCTCAAGGTGAAATCTAGCCCTTGCTGCCAGGCCAAAAACTGCCCAATGAAGCCGGAGGGATGCACGACCCCCCGGTGCCAATGATGGCCACCCTCGGCCCGTCATGAGGTGACCTTCCAGAGGCTTCCACCCACACCCACCATATCCTGGGGGCTCCAGGGAAGCTGGCCTTTTGCACAGGGTTGCGTGGGCTTCCTCAGGCAAGGAAACAGAAACATTAGACGACTTCCCTCCCCTCACTATCCCCAGCTGCCATTGCGGGGACACTACCACTACGGCCATGGCTTTTTCTGACATGGCAGCTTGCTCTGCCGGGGAGCAGCGGAACCAAGCCGGCGGCAGCAACGGGGCACAGCGGAGCCGAAAACATTTGTGACCAAGGTGGCTTTTGTCGTGTTCAAATGGCTTGGGAAATGTGCCGTTAGGGAGAAATGACTCCCTGTTGCCTCTCCCCACTAGCCCCCCTTGCATTTGACGCGCGGTTTCGCACAGTCGCTGCGTGCTTAACCCAAGACCCGGGGCTGCCACTCAGAAACATCTTCCCCGAGCTGCTGCTGACGTGGGCACAGACCCGCGTGCGCTAATATAATGCAGAAGAGCAACGAAGCTCTCATCTGTCAGCCCTAGGTATGAATTTAAATTAAACTTCATTTAGCTGGGCGCTCCCTTTTGATTTATTGGCAGATGCTTCTCACTGTTTGAGCCTTGTTAAATTTCTAGCAAACACTTCACTGACCAGCTGTTCCTATTAAGTCAAAAGAGTGCCGTAGAGCGGGGTCATTGCTGCCTCACTTTTGACGGCTCTATACGCGGTCCCCGCAGAGCTCTCCCGGCAAGGGAATTATACCCATCGCGCCGCGAGACGCCTGGCTAATGCCAGTGAAGCATTTTAGATTTTGCACCTCTGTCTCCCTCAGTTCTCACATTTTGTGTGCCATGAATCAACAAAACACCTCATAAGCTTCCTGTCAACTGATGGGGTAGGATCGCTTTCCAATTCAGGCGCATTTCTTCTCGTTATTAAATACTATTTTCCATGAGCCAGCCAGTCATCTTCAGGTGGGTGCGGACTGAAGTTCTCAGGCCTGCAGCGCAGTTGCACGCGTTAGTCATTTAGAAGTCAGACTTTGTTCCTGTACTTCCAGATCTCAGTGAAGAAACTACAAGGTACTAGTGTTTTACATGCAAAAGAGGATCGCTTTTAGCATCCAAGCGCATCTCATACATACAGTAAAGATGCCAGAGTTTTGAATTCTCCTTATTTATCACAGTAATGCTATTTTACATTTAGATTGTGTCTCCCTGCTGAAGGGTACCAGGGTAGCTCACAAAAAACATACGCACTTTAATAATACATCATGGAAACACAGCTTCCTCTGGGGTGGAGAGCAAAACCAAGGAAAGCTCAGTGCATAGCATGGTGGGAACATGGAAAGAAACTTGGCTTAAAGCAGCAAGAGAAATCATGATGCTTATACAACACCGTTAGAACTATACTGCTGTGGAAAGCAAAAAGACCCCTGGTTTTTAAAGTTTTCATCAGAAAACCAATACATGGTGAACTCTGTGGAACTCAATTTATCGAGCTCTCAGGATCATGAGTTAGGTCAGCCTTGCCAGGAATTGATGCAGTTTGTAAGTAATCCAAACTTGAGGTGTCAGAACACTGTTATATTTCTCTGATCTCTTGCCTTGCTTTATTGTTTATTCATACTGCACTATACAGCAGTGCCTGGGACAGGAAAGACACTGCTTCTACCCCCAGAAGTTGCAATTTGATCTAAAACTGAGAAGGCTTAAGGGCCTCTGAGGACCCTCCCTCACACTCCAGGTGTGGAGTTAGCAACTAATCCTACATGTTTGTTTAAAAGCGTGTGTTGTATTGGTGTTAGGAAGGAGCTTCACCCTTCCCTCCCTGCTGAATTGAGTGTGTCGTGCAGGTAACGCTCCAGTGTCGACTCTGGGCCAGGACTTTTGGGAAGCGAAGTGGACGACTGCCATTCCGTGCTGAGAACAACGGAAAAGCTGTTCCTGACTCACACTTGGAAAGGGTCCTTCCACCAAGGGAGGTGAGACTGTTCTGCTCTTCATTCAGCAAACTCCTCTTACCAATTTGTCTTGAGTGAGACGTTGGAAGATTTTTTTGAGTCCACATCAAAATCAGGGCTTTTCCTAGACTACGCTTTCTGCTGCTACAAATGCTAGATGCACTGAAAGAGTAGCTGGCAACACTTTGTCTTTCCTTTTACCTGTTGATTGAAAAATTAGAATGGATTCTTGCAACTCTGTCACAGAAATCTGTATGCTAACATTAAAATGGCAGACTGTAATGCATTATTTAAAATTTAGACTCAAAAGATTTAAGAGCATGACAGAAAATCCTATGTGCGGTAGGGAAGACGTCATCCGCCTCTGCCCTGTCAGCCATAGTTAGAGTTTGCTAGCACCCATTAAACTCTTTGCAGATCTGGACTTGTCATCCTCTTTTTAATTCTAGGCAAGTAGCAAATTGGCTTAAAAACGTAGAAGCTGTCCTGATGTGTATGCACGCTTGCTCCTGCCTTCAGCTTTCAAGCATCTGAAGGCATCCATTAGATTAGTTATCGTGTTAATAAGCAGGTTTAAGAAATGCAGCATGTTCTCAGCTCTCACTTGGACAAAAAAATCAAGTCATTACAGGCTTCTATCTAGATATATCAGGGAACTGACCTACACCCCTGAAAGCATAACTTTGAGCTCATTTTATCTGCCACAAAGATAGAGGGGAATCTAAGTGCCCTAGTAGCAAGCAGATTGAAAGGTACTTGAGAGATTAGAGATGGCTCTGTCTGATACTGAATTCCCATGCCTGATGAAGAAAGGTGAGGGTGTTTATCAGAGAAGCTGCATTTTTCTGGGGGAAAATAAAAAAGAAACAGCCTTTCTGGATCCTTCTCAAGGTAGCAGAGGACTGCTGTCACTGCTATTTCACACCCCCAGCCGGTGTTATGAGCAAGGTTGGCCATGCACCACGTGGAACCAAAAAGGACTCTCTGTCAGTCACGTACGGGGCGGCAGGGGGGGTGTGTGATGGTAAGGGGAGCCCTAGTTAAAAAAATCATCCATCAAACTGAAGGAATGGTGATTTCCCTGCTTCGGTGTGGAGTCAGCCCCAGTTAAATCTCCTCTGCCAGAGATGACTCATCCTTGAGGTTCATAAAAATACTTCTGAAGAGCTGATTTTTTTTTTCCCCTTTTCCTTTCTTTTTTTCTTTTTTACCTTTGAAGTGGACTCATAGCACTGAATATATATTTACAAAATAATTCCCTAAGGATATTTCAGAATCCTGCTCCTTAATCACATCATACTTTTAGCACAAATATAAGTATCCCTGTGACACAGGGCACACCATTTCAGGAATGTGGGGAAAGAATACACTTGCAAAACCTGGAATCATGTTCCTTATTTTTGGAAAAAGGAGAGGGATGTAATTTTCTGCTGCATTATCTTGGTAGACATTGGCTTATCTAGGATGCTTGCTTACTGCCAAAGAGAGATCTGAGAGAAAGGTCTGAGGACTGATCAGTTAACCACCATCTCATGCACATTTTGATATTATAGCACACGAAGAGAGGTCTGCGGTGTCACCTGATGTTTTAGTTCTGGAATCCTTACTGGCTTAAGCAAGGAGAAGATGCTTTATGTAAAAGCAATACCAGAAATCATAGCTTTGGTAAATACCAGTGTTTTTCCTCATATGTAGAAATAAACTTGAAGGCTATTTTAAAAAAATGTTATTAATACCAAGAGGTTTATGAGACATAAAAGAGACAGAAGGTATAACATGTAACATCCCAGCAAAAAGTGCTGCATATTTTATAGTGCCTGACTTTTAACAATCATGTTGCAGTGTGTTAGCAGGGCGCTGGAGACTTTTAGACCTTTTTTGGGCGATATGAAAGAAATCAGAGTAGAGACGTTGACAGGTACTGATGCCATTTCCCAGACCCTGTGACACAACCAGCCTGCTGAGCTGCCCTCACGTTCCGCAAGCATGAGGATAAGGTTGACACGTTTTCTCTGTTCCCTGGGAAGGGAATGGAAGGGAAAACTGGAGGAGAAGGAAGGGGAGGAGGAGGGAAAGTTTGTCTAACTTGATGTGCTTGGTTATTTTTTGTTTCGGTTGTTTGTTTTTTTTTTTTTTCAAAAAGAAATGAACCAGGATTTTATATAATGCTGTCACTTCAGTGGAAAAAAGGAAAAGTGAACAGATAAAAGGGACAGAGGGAAGACAGTTTGCCACTTTATGGTGCAATCTAATGCATGCAGCTATTCAGTGCCCTGCAGAGAAAGCGGTACCCCACTGACAGGCCAAGGTAACTGGCCACACCTCCCAGGTGCCTTCCTCTCGGGCACCTGTAGCAGTTCAAAGCACCGCAGCCTGTCACACGGGCAGGCAGGGCAGAAGAAAGGAGAAGGCCACTGCTGAGGTGTGGGGTCCTGAGATACGGCGGCTAGGTGGGGAGCATCTTCCCTTTGAGTATGGGGTCTTATTAAGGGGACTCTCTCCTGGCTGCGGCTCAGCATGGTGAGCACTCCCCCGCTGCACTGGGATAGTCTGTCCGTGCTGGGAGGTGCAGTATGTTGCATGTACACCAGGGAGTGGGAGAGATCTGCTCCCCAAGCATTTTCTGTATTGCATTAGCCGGTGGGGCTGCGGCACGGGAGCTGACTGTGAGTTTTGTGTGCAGATGAGTCACAGCAGACTCAGCCTGCTGCAGACCGGGGTACTCAAGGAGTCCCTCAGGGTCCGGGGCTCTACCTGACAGCACAGGTGATGACCTTAACCGTTTTCTTCCCTGTGGAAGTGAACAGCAACCAGTCAAGTGGCATCAAAAGAATGAGTCATCTCTGTACCGAGCAGCCTCGTTATTTTGGGAATTAACTAACGGAGCACGTGTCTGTGTATTTTAAAGGGCATAACAATAAAATCTACACCAAAGAGTTTCTTACGCACCATTATAACCAGACTGCACAGGGCATGGCAGAGGTCAGGCAAACTGGGAAGTTTCTATTTGCAGATGCCTTATTGATGTTATTCCAGTGATACTACCATTATATCTTGCACACTCTCTATCCTTCATAGCCACACATTTAGAAAGTAAATAAGCTCATCAGACACGTGTTCCATTTTATGAGAGCAGAGATGCGTACAAGAGCGTGAATGAATATGAATAGCCCATTTTTGGCATTACCCAAGCTTTGGAGCTGATTTGTATGAGTCAGAAATAAGTACTGTGCTAAAAGGGCTCCCATAAAAATATGGATGGTGAAAGAAATGGGGAAAGGAGGAAACATTCCTCTCAGAAGATGGCTGCTCCCTGAGACAGCTCCCCAAGACATGTGGCAAGTTTTCGTGCGGGGTCTGGTTTGCGTGGCAGCTCTTTGGGTTTGCTGACAGCTCTCCGCACAGGGAGCCATGCCACTACTTCTCATTGAACAAATGTCTTCAAAATGCAGCAAAAAATAGACTAGTCTTTGAAAGGGAAAGAAGATGAAAGAGAGTCTAAAAAACCCTCAGCAACTGGGGGGAAACAAACCCAACATACAGAGCTTTAATTTTGTTTCTGTTTTTGTTTTGTTTTGTTTTTCTTAGCACTTTCCCCATTTCAAACTCTCAGTCTTAAATAAGAAGGTAGCTTTGAATACTGCATTTTTACATTTGACAATGAAAATTATTAGACTAGTTAGCATTATACATGAGCTGGGAATGACCGTAAGCCTAACAAGGCTGGGAATGGCCCTAATATTTAGGATTTTACTTGTGTCTGTTTTTTTACGAATAATTTAGAAAGGGACCACTTCTCCTACCACATAGGCCATAAGCTTGCCTCGTTGCTACCCAGCGATGGGAAATTATCCATGCACCAGGGCTGGTGTAAGACAGGCACCCAGAAAGCTGTCAGTTGTGCTGGCTTATCATTCCAAACACATATGAGAAAAGGGTGTTTTTTTTCACTGCAGGATTTTGGTGCCCCATGCTTTTTGGTAGAAGAGCTGTTAACACTGCGCAGAAGCCCATAGGCATATCTCTAGCTCTGTAGATCTCAGATCCTCACCGCCTCCCCCAAAATCTAGTCAGCTGTGGAGATCGGCCTGTTTTTTGCTAATGCTTGGAGCTCACTGAAGGGGGAATAAATAAAAAAGTCTATTTGTGACAGATGGGAGATGCTTCTCTGCTGGACAATGAATGCCATTTTGATAGCAATGCTCGGTTTGCAAGGCTGCCTCTGTCTAGGTGTTAAGCCAATCTAGATGGTGTCCGTTTTTTCTGTCCATTTTGTACTCAAACTGAGGTGTGGGATGCCCCAAAGAGATCTCAGGGTGAACGTGCCATCACAGGTCATCATTGCCTTTGAATGTTCACTAGTGGCCTTTCCAGCCTTGTGGGAGAGTAGATCTGAGTGTGCCAAGCTAAGAGAGCCTGGAGATCCTTGCTTTGCAAGGCAGATGCAGAACAAGGACAGTTTTAAAAGAAGATGTCCTTAGTAAATCACAACCAAGTGTTTCTGAAGTGGCCTGGAGAGAAGAGAAGGCTTGAGCACTGCCTGGACTGACCCTGTCCAAGCAGGGAGAGGAGGAAGGATTCAGATCAGCTCTTTTCCCACCACTGGTTGATAATGCTTTCTACTGTTGAAGATTAATGTGTCAAGGGTAAGAGTTTTATCTAGTAAGCCTTTACTCCTTACTTTATTTTGGTGTGTTCTTCTTGGAGGATTAAACTAGAAAACAGCGTTCCTACAGGAAATAAATATATCATAGGAACCAGAGACTGGAAACGCTTCAGACCTGCGCTGTGGTCAGCCTTTGGGGTCCTGCTGCACAAATAAAATGAGCCTTGGAGAGAAATAGTGTGGATTCGGTGCCCAGCTGCCAGACAGAGGGGAGCTGAGAAGTGGGCCTGGGCCCGGCTGTGACCCTGTCATACCGAAGTCCTGCCTGGGGCAGGCAGACACCTCACCGATGCTCGGTGCAGATCAGCACTGAGATGATGGGGATGCCTGATCTCGGGAAGCATGCTGACCTCCACAGGGCACCAACGGGGAGGAAGGGGAGAATCTGTTCTCAGGTCCTGGGCTGTCAAAAATGAATTTTCAGGACCTGACTGCTCAGCTGCTGGTTGATATTCAGTGGATTCAATCAGAGTCCCATGAGGGTTTAGAGAGCCTTGCTCCATGGAGAAAAATACTCACAGTACGGGATTACAATTTCCCGTTGTGACACTGTGGCCAGAAGGGTGAATAAAAGACACAGAGTGAGTTACCTGTAGCAAACTGTGGATTTGCTGTACTTGTTACAAGCCCCTGGTCCCCCATTAAAAACGGGGTTTATTTAAGAAGTAATTTATCTTTCGCACAGTAGTATCTATAGCTGCTCAGGGAGAACACTTCATATATCTTCAGCTATCTGTGTGCGCATGGTAAAACACTGAAACATGTCTGTGTGCTTCCTCCTGAAGGGAGAAGAGCCTCTGTCTGAGAGAAGTCCCACTGCTGGACAGCCCCGAGGGCACCCCCAACCCTGCCTGTCCCTGCCCGCCCCCCGGGGCTCCCCCCACCGCCCACAGCCCAGGTCCCCGTGTCAGTCCCCAGGGCCCTCAGCCCCTGCCTCAGCGACTGGGCAGCAGGGCTGGTCTCCAGCTCCCCACAGCCCTTGCCCGCCTGGCCATGGGCCCACCTGCAGGTCCACGTCCTGCAAGAACCAGCTCTTGGCAACGCGTTGCAACTGGCGGTGTATCAACCAGCCCCGGCACAGGGTCCCCCTGCTACTTTCTGTTGGCACAGTTCTCCTGGTGGGGTGAAGTCTCCTCAGTTAGGGGAAGACGGACCTGGTTCCGTAGCAGAGGGAACACGATCATCTGTTAAACTTTCAGCAGAAGACTTTTCTCTGAGAGTTGATTGCTAATATGAGACAAGTTGTTAATGAGATGCAGGAATATACCCTCATCCAACTATCTCGGACCAGTTTGTTCCCTTGAATTAATTGTGGCATTCACTTCCAGCACCCTGGAAGGCTGTGTGCTGGGTTTTTGTGGTTTAAGGGGACTGGGCTTGAACTACCAGGGCAGCAGCATTGCCACATCTCAGCTTCATCTGGCGTTGTATGATACTGAATCACTTTTGCTTCCCCCCCTACAGCTTCAGCCACTGGAAATAAGGGGGTGTAAAGAACATCATTCTTTGTCATCGTGGTGACAGAAAACCCTGGAAGTGTGACTGTGAATATATCTAGCTTCAGAAATCAGGAACAAAACAAACAAAAACCTGCAACATTTATTAATAAATTTCAATTAAGCCTCCCTGGTTTCAAGCCCAGTTACACAATTTCTCAGGGGGGAAGCAGGAGGAAAGTGGATTTATGACTGTTGAATGTTTGATCCTGTCAGAATCATATTGGGCACTACAAAAAATGGATGGCTAGAAATAAATTTGGGTGTGACTAAGCTGTTTCCTCCACAGGTCTGGTTTACACTGGCAGGGTGCACTTAACGGTTGACTGGAGAAAAAAATGTGACAGACAGGATGGTTTCCTACATCGTTCTCAGGGAATATAAACACGAGCTCTGTTCTTCTTCCCTTTAATTCACCCTCTGGTCACTGGCAAAATAATTTAGATTCAAGCTTCAGGTTTAGAGGAATTGCTGGTAGGAGGGGAAGGGTTAATTTGCTTACTTGGGGTGTTTTTCTGTTTGTTTTGTTTTACTTTTTTAAGCCCTGATGTGAATTATCCATTTTGGCAAGTGAATGGGAACAGTTGCATGTACTTGGTATTTTCTGTCACATACACTATTATTAGTAAGAAACACATTTCCTTTTGGGGTGAACACTAAGGACAAAAATAAGGCTGTTCAGATTACCACCCCCCTTATTAACTCTGCTAAAGCAATTGTGCTGGCATTTAAGAGAACTGGCAAGTGCATTTGTTCAGCAGCAAATGTGATGCATTCAACATTCTTTTCACATGAAGAAGAAAACAGGGGCTTTTAAGCACAGGGAATGTAATAGCCAAGCTTTGGTAATGATTTCTAATATTTTCAAGAGAGAAGAGGGGAGAAAGATCCCATTCAGTTGTTTCAGTGTGAAGGAAGGGGAATAGCTCTATTATCCAAAATCTCCTCCAGAGCTTTCAGTGCTACTTAGTGCACATTTTCTCTCCACGTGCAGACAGATTTGCCTTCAGTGACAAATCATTGGCTTGGATTTTGCATCTAATATGGATGGTATGCCTTAATTCCTGGAAGAAATTACCTCATAATCTAAGGACAAAGACAGGACATGTCTCAGTAGCACAAAGTTTTTCCACTTGTAGGGCAGGATACCTGCTCTAAGAAGGAGTGGTATCATGGTGCCCTGATGCTGTTGGGCTCTCTTCTTTTGTTAACGGTGCTATTGTCAGTCACAGCAACGTGGTGGGTCATCATGTTGAGTACCCAAGTGACTCAGATCATGCTGTACAGAAAAGCATTTGTTTCCTTTCAAGGTGTTGTGCTCACTGGTATCAGCTTTGCATTTGGCCTCAATTAGGTTGGTTGGAAATTGCTGAGGTGTTTTCCCACTATAGCTCACATCCTTCTCCATCGATTCGGATTAAAACGAGTTCTGTGATTCTCCAGAAGAGATTTTTGTGCTCATCACTCACTGCTTATCACTTGTCTACTTGTCTCCATTTGTTGTGGAGAAAATGGGTGGCTCTAAATCTCAGTAGGGGCTTAATGTTGCCTCTCAGCATTGAGAGGAATGAAAGGCAGTGGTGGAAAGTGCTGTAGTAACTGATGTACATGACACTTGTTTGCCTTCTTTTTTTAAAACAAAATGCCCAAGCAGTTGGTACTGATAGAAAGCAAAATGCCTTTTCACAGTTGATGGAAAAAAAAAAATCAAACAGATAAGGCAAATTGATAGGGAAGTTTACTTTACTCTTAGCTATGAGGTATTTTTTCTGTGTCTGCTTCAAGGACTTTGGTCTTCATCCATCAGTCTTTATATATATACTAAACAGCGTTTAACAAGTGGCTTTTAAAATAGGGTGAACTTTTGAAAAGAGAGTATTTATAGAAGTAGCTATTTAGTTTGCTAGTAATTTTCAGTATTCATTTTGCTATTGCTGAATATACAGAACAGGATTATTCACCCACATTACCCAGCTGCTTCTGTTTGATAACGCAACAAAGATTGTGAGGTAAGTGTCTTTCCATGGAAATGGCTGTGATGTCATGATTCATGTCTATGAAAAAGTGGGATCTGTGAGGAGGAGTTGTTTTTGAGACAGAAAATCCCAAAATATAAATGTCTTGCATTATTGGTTAAATGGTCAATTAAAATGCAATCCAATTAAGGAATATGGCAAGAAATTAATTTTCCATGACACACTTGAAAAATGCTTCCTGATACTGGAGTTCACTAAAAACACGAGAGTAGAAGAAGCTGTGGTACTTTTCCAATTGTACTTTTCCTACAGATGAGACTTGGCAACACCAGAAATTTACAGGAGGAGGTGACATGTTACAGTGCTTAGTAAAGAATATATGGGGGTTGGGGATTTTTTCATTTACCTTGCTGGCAGTTGCCAGCTGAACTGGGTATATAATTGCATTTGGAAGTTCTCTGACCTCTTCAACAGCTGTGATTTGGAGAACAATTTTAAACCTGTCACACGCTTGCATAAGAACTTTCTGCTGCTGCATCTCCGTGGAACAGCAATGAAGCTATGCAAGTGAATATTCAGAAATTTAGGTTATAAGCCAGGTATACAACCAATCTCACTAGATGCTCCAGTGGATGTTTTGTGTAGAAGTCCTGTTACAATTGATTGAGCCGATGTAATCCAAAATGCTTTTGGTTCTTCTCTTCAGAAGTCCATTGAGCTAATGTACCACTTCTCTGTCTCAGCAATGCGGCAGATCTCTTGAGCTGGACGTGAGCATCACACAGCTGGCTCTCAACTCTGTGCTGGATGGTAGGCAAACCTGCTTCTCCTTCATTTGCAGCTGAAGCCTGAGGTTTTTCACTGCTCTGTGACAATGTGCATCAGGTCAGCCTTCTTGGTCATTCATTGACCAGCCTCAGCTGGCATGTGGGATCCCGAACAGGACAGGCCCTATGGCAGGACCTTGCTGGTGGGGAGCTTAACACCTAGCAGAGCGCTCTGTTCAGAGGCACACTTCTAGGGCATAGCCTTCATCATACGACCCAGCGTAGCCGCTGCCTGTTTCAAGACCCAGCATTTTGATGTTTCAAGCAGGGGGAAAGCTGATTCTCACTTAGGAAGACTGCTCCAAATCTTCTTTTTGGTTCTCCCCAGCCTACTAATGGTATCCCAGTCCTGTCTCTGCTGGTGACAGAGTATGCATGACTGTGAAATGTGTATGATGTACTACTAACTGGTAATGAGCTAAATGGTCTCAAATTTCTCCACTGACAGTAACATCTACTTACAGCTTTTTCCATTTGGTTCAGCAGTGCCTCAGCCCCGATACAAGAGAGAGTGTCACTTCATGCTAAGGGCAACATGCTGGCGAAAATCCATTTGGGGTTACATTTGGTATATCCACAGATGTCTGCTCAGGTTTTCCATTTCTTGTGGTAGCCAGGCTGAAAGTGTGACTGAAGCTGGGGTCAGTGGGCAAACACATAGATATTCTATCCCTTCGATCAAAGGGTATGGACAGGGCAAAGAAATACCAGGAAATCTTTAACAGCAAAACTCAGATGCAGGAAGACAGGCAGCAGCTTTGGAATGACACAGACAACAGTCACACAGGGACTGAGGATCTTCTCCAGGGAGATCTCCATTATCACGGTCTCCTCCAGTGCCATGGATCAGCCAACTTGCTCCACCGGAGAGAGCTGACTTCCCTTACTCTGACATAATTGTGAATGCTAATACCTGAGAGTTGGTCTGGAGACCGCTACCAGAAAAGCACAGAATCATAGAATCATAGATAGAATGCTTTGGGATGGAAGGGACCTTTAAAGGTCCTGCAACTGGGGGGGGCTGGACTAAAAGTCAACAGTAGGCAGCTTTATTTTTGACAACAGGTGGTCTTGAGGAACTTGATGTTTTAAATCATTTTCTATCCATTTTAATCATCTTCTATCCACTCAGACAGAGGTAGTTATCTATGAAACCATTTAGGATATTTGAAAAGTGTTGCACTGCCCTTGAAATGAGCAGTAGGTTTTTAAACTGACAGTGTAAAGAGAAGGTGAAGACTTAACATAGTTTGTGATTGATCTAAGGTTTCTAAGTCAATCTTGCAATTTCAGAGCTGGTAAAACAGCAGGCTGTGATCTGTAACAAAAAAACACTTAAATTTCCAAGACAGCGAGAGTGGGAGACAAAGAAGGACTACTGTAAAGCTAATTAACCCTTGACAACAAAATAAAAATTTCTTGTGCAAAGGGCCACTGCCAAGCTCATATTGAAGCTTAGGGCAGATGTTAATACTCCCATAATGTTGACTTTTAGAGAATCTGAAATATCTTAGGGAGAAAGTCTGGAGGAATAAAAGAAAAAAGCAAGTCACAAATGCAGAGACCATAAAAACAGGTCATGGAGCTGCCTGAAGTACGGAAAAAGCACAAGGCATGATAACAGCCAGCGACTGAAAAGAAATATCCAGGAGCTGCAATCATTGTGCTGTCTTGCCAGAACATGCAGGCATCAGCAGTCATGATGACAGAAAGAGCATTTTGATGCCTTCTGTGGGGTCCCTTTTTGCTCTACCCTTTCCTGTCTCCTTCACATATGTGAGGAAGAAGGAGAAGTTTCTGGTGAACCTGTTTTCTTTTGCCCTGGCACCAGAAGCAAACCCCAGTATTCTGCATGGTGAAATGCAACAGGATGGAGACATCTACATTGCTAGATGGACTGATGGACATTTCTTGCCCTGATTGCACCCCTTTTAAGTCCCAACGGCCACAGGAGTGGCCTGGGCTGATGCTGCTCTGCAGTGGTGCCAGACATTGTTCTGGATGTGGCAGTGATTGCCTAACACTGTCACTGCCCGAGAGTGAATGCAAATGATGTCATCAGAGAATGGCATCAGGTCCATTTGCTCAGAGGTGTTCTTCTTAAGAGTGATGGAGCAGATGCTGAATGGACTGACCTCAAACCAAGCACTGCACTAGGAATGTCCTAGCCAGCCTGCAGGGAACAGGAACACAGGCTGCCAGAGGTGGTGGTATGGGCAAAGACAGGAATTTTCAAAAGCACTGTCAGGAAGAGGATAAATTTTATCCCCACTGAGGATTTATTTGAGATGGGTGTAAGAGTAAGTTATAAACTGTAAGAGATGCACTGATGATAGTTGTTGGAGGTAAGATGTATCAAGTGTTGAGTCCCTTTCAAGAGACAGCATTACTGGAGTAACTGGGGATCAAAACTAGTGAGAAGAGTTTGAGGACATCTTCCAGGACATAAAGCGACATTTATCCAGCTACTCACTATTAGATAAAGTGGTGAGAATCCCCTGGAATTCCACTCCAGCAAAAGTTACCTTCACCTTTAGGTACAAAAAGGAGGTGGAAGGAAGGTGCATTGGTCTAGGAATCACCAATGGGGTAAGAACAGGAGAAATAAGCCTTTCAGAAGAAGACAAAAAAACAACAAAAACCCAAGGAAACTTTTGATAACAAGATCAAGAGATACTGAGGTCTGCCTGTGTTACCAACCTCCAGAAACAAAGAAGGGAGATCAGGTTCACAGGAGATGTTGACTGAATAGGGAGGTTTACCTCAAATATGCTGCCTGCAACTGTAACCTGAGAGTGCTTCAAGACCCTATTTTCTCCAGTCCAATTATTTAAGGGGAATGAAGTAATTAACTGCTGACTGAAAAATACTGGAGAACAGCACTGTTAAAATCAGAGTTTATAATCTGTAAATGTATGATTGGCATGCAAAGCCAAACATACATCATGATTTATAGTTCCCATCTTACCCAAGACTGTCTGGAGCAGGCGACATCCACACCAAGGACCAGAACTAGAGTGCTAGTTGCTGTGTTCCTGTCTATATATTGGACTATTGTCGGAAAGAAATTAAACAGAAACAACCCAGGACATTTGTACCTCTCCCCTCCTGGGTCGGTATCTCAACAACTAGGCCAACCAAAGTATCTTCTGCCTGCCCTTCTTTCTCACTCTGTAGTGGCTGTATTCCTGGCTGTGCAATGGCTCAGTGCCACAAGAAGGTGTGAGGAGCTTTCCTGCCCAGGTGGTGGGATCCCTGTCCAAGGATGCTGAAGGAGGTGGTTTCAGAAGCCTCAAGTCCTAGAGCACCTCTCCAGCCCAACAATCAATACTTGTCCTTGAGGGAAGCCTAGGGCTAGAGGTACCTACCAGTTCTAGGGGAGCAGTTAAGTTGAGCACCTAAATTAAGTGAACTGGAAATTATTAGCAATCTGAACACAGATTCTGTGAAAGAAACTTCTATCTGAGGCTTAGGGTAGGGGGGTTTCTTGGTGTTTTGATTCACTGAGGCACCTCTCTGAAGGACAGAGAAATGAACTCTGTCATATGTGCAGCATGACTGGTGGCCAAAAGAAGAGCGTGGAAAGTGAAGTGTGAGCATTTTTATGTGCAGCGGGGGTGCAACCATTAGCTATTTCTGGGATTTACTGAAATACCTGGAAAAGAAACAATTTCTAGTACAAGGCAGGAATGAAGCTGAAACTGTTTAGAAAAAGAACAAACCCCTGTTTGTTGCTGTTCTTTCTAAGAAAAGTCTGTTGTTTAAGGACAATGACTCTAAACATATGACAGAGAAAAATAGCATTCGGAAAGCAGTTGTGTGCTCAAAATACCATTGCTTAAAAATGTAATGATTTCATATACTGTTTTGTTTTGGATCATTTGACAGAGCCATAAAGTTAGATTTGCTGGGTCCTTAAATTACTCTTATAAACATTTTATTTGCACGTACAATTAAGCACCCAAACATATTTTAAGAATACCCTCTTTTGAATTTGGGCCAAGATCTTAAATGCAAAACAGATTTGGAATAGCATGCCTTGACTTCATAGGACATGTAGGACACTGGATTAATCATGAAGTGAGATGTACCCACATTGAGGGACTTTGAGCTTTTTAATCTTACCCATGTTTGTTGTAACATTTTGACATGCACGAGTCCAAGAATGCAAAAGGGAAGTGGGACATGAAATGAACCTCATCCAGCATCTTTATCAATGCAGTACATTTCTCCCACAGCAGGCCAGAGTGTGCCTAATAAGACAATGAAGGGCCAAGAGACCCACAAGGAGACTACAAGCCCATTAATTTGGTATCACTTGGGGGAAAATGCTGGAAGCAATTGCAGGATTTGTTAAGCGAAAGACTTGGCGAAGTCAGTTGATTAGGGAGATTTCAGAGAAAGCTGTTCTTGCTGAGCCTGCCAAGGTAGAAGGGGTTATTATGTCCAGGAAATTTTTAAGTGTCTTGTTGGCACCATGTAAAACAGAATGGGTGCTGCCATGTAAGAAAAGCTGAAGAACTAAAGGAGGTGTTCTGGTTTTAGGAGACTACAAGAATTTGATCTTTCACCAGGAATTCATGCAATCGTCTTCTTTCTCTGTGTTAAATCTCCACAGTGCCCAGTACATACAAGGGACTGACAAGTGCAACTATTGTAATAAATACTCATTAAAAATATTAGAGTAAAGCATCTCTGTCAGGAGCCAAACCTTTACAAAGATGGAACTGTCTCAAAATAGGAGAGAGGCTCAGTCAGCAAGCACATAACTCAGCGTTTATCCATTTTGTTTGTCCCTGATCCCTGCACCAGCTGAAAACTCAAAACCAGGAGAGAGCCGATGCTCTCTGCAGCCCTCCAAATTAAAAGCTATCCTCAAACACTCCAGGATTTCAGAAGAAATGATGGTACATCTCTGAATAAGGTGGAATTGTGACCAAATCTGTTAAAAAGTCAATGGGGAGAAGGTATTACAGCAAGAGTTTCCACACAGTCAGCAATCAGATGTAAGAAAAATATGTTATAGGTGGCCTCTATTCCACCGATAATGAGGTCAAGAGACCCAGGTTAGGTGTCTGGAGAAAAAGAGCTGCTCCAAAGCATCTTCCCAGCTTAGGAGCTTTTCAGTGAAAGCGTGGAGACACAGGGACTAACTAAAGCCCAGCTGCTGTGCTCCACGGGGCTCTCAGGCAGGCAAGGAAAGAAAGTCCGTGTGATAAGAATGAGACACACAGTGAGGTGCTTTTGAATGTTTTTGACCAGCGTAAGCTGTATTTATGCTCAAACTCATGGCAGAGCTGTGCTTCAGTGATGGTCATCCTTTCCCCATGTGAGGGGAGCAGAGGGTGAACCCCACAGGGTGGGGTCAGGTAAGGGCTGCCAGCCTTGCAAAATACTGCCTGGGGAGAAATGGCCAGGCCCAGCAATGACCAGAACCTGAGCCAGCAGTGACACCCCATGCGTATCACTACGAGAGAGACCGCTGGAGGAGGGGAACAACCGGCTGGGTTCAGAGATGAAAGGAGCAATGTCCAGGGGATCCACATCTGAGTGCAGAGCCATTGCCGTGTCAGCTTGCCTGCTGGGGAGGCAGTCACTGTGCGGTGTCAGGGCAAGTGTGGACACAGGAGACCAGAGCATCGCACAGTGCTCACGCAAGACTGCCAGGCTGCCTGGCTGAGCACGCAGGGCAGAGGAGCAGATGAGCAGCTCATGGGATATCAGTGCTCTCCAGCGAAGCGTGGGGCAGCAGCCACAAAATAGCAGGAGCAGCCACTTAGAAAAGCTGTTGCAAGGATTCCAAACATGTTGGGCTTTTTTTTTCTCTACAGTGAACTGGCCAAGACCCAAAGACCTGAAGGGATAGCGTCAGCTCTAAGTTGCCATGCTACTGGTTGTAAAAGACCATTTAGGAAAATGAACTTTTCTGCTATGTGATTCTCCCCCCATTCCAATTTAAAAGGGAAATGCAGTGAGGGCTTCTTATTTTTTTATGCTGTTTTAAGAAGTGCCTACATAAAAAGGCAAGTTCCAAGGGAAAAAGCAAAAGGTTTCTGACATGCTTGTTCTTAGTTGTAAGAATATGAAAATAGTTTAATGTGGTTGTTTGCTTCTTCAGGATTCTTTGTATTTTGCTTTGTACAAACAGAACAAAGGGGCAATGACTGGGCAACTGAAGAAACAGGTTTTGCATCTCCCCATGGCAGAGAAGAAAGAAACTGAACAAAGTTTGAACTCCCTTTGATGAAAAAGGACAATGTATCTAATATTCTGATCTGTGGGATTTGTGGTTTTGACAAGGAAGGGCTAGGCCAGTATTACAAAAACTCCTAAAATAAGCCAAATAATTAGCATCCTCCCTCAGGGGCACGTACGAAACTCTTACATATGCCTCGGTGGGAATAAAACTTGGACATTTCTATTCAGGCTAAGGTGGTACAACTACAGCTACTGTCGGTGGACTTCTGGCAAGCTGTAAGGACTGATGATACTGCATGTGGGAGACGAAAGAGAGGAGAGGAGGTGCCTTCATGCTGAAGGTGGTCTGCCTAGCGTGTGAGGGGCAGGTGAAGTTCCCTGGTAGCTTCTAGCTGCCAGCCTGGATGCAGGTAGGGGAACAGGGCACATAACCTCAAGGAAGGCAGCCCGTGCAAGAATCCTGATTGCTTGTCCCTCCTTGGCCCACCTGAAGGGGAGGATTGGTCAAGGCTGGCCACTCTCACAGCCTGAAGAAATGTCTCCGGGGCCCCCTCTCCCTGTCCCTGAGGAGTGTGCCCTGCCCTTTTCCCCTCACAGGCATGGTTATTTATCTTTCAGCCAGTTTAATGAGCTGAATCAGTTCACCAAGGGCAGACTGAGAGTCAGAGCTGGCTTGAGGGAAACAGCCAAATGCAAGCAGGGGAGGGAGGAGGAGTGGGGACAAGGACTGCCCTTTAGCCATGCCAGTGAGTAGGTAGGGTCAGCTCATTCCACCCTGGTAAACCTCACCCAAAGCAGTGGGTAACCAGTGCTTCAGCCCAGCTTGCTGCTGTGGCTGCCCCAGACTGGGCTGGGGGACCCCCACCTTCTCCCACTTGTCTTGTTGAAAGTAGCTGCCTTCCCTGGAGCATATTCTGCTGCCTGTGTACCAGGCCAGGCTGACAGAGAAACAAACCCTGAAATCCCATGTCCCAGGAAGGTAGACCAGTTTAGTCCATGTATCTACAGACACGGGCTGCCCCATGCCCACCTTGAGCAAGAATACCCAAAATGCTCTCTATGCATTGGCACCTGTCCTTGAGTGCAGCTTACTTCTCTGAGGAAATCCACTTAGGTTTCCTCAAGAAACAGAAACATCACAACCACATTCCAATTTCTGGGAATGGAGGTTTGACCCCAGCCGGCAACTAAGCCCCACCCAGCCGCTCGCTCACTCCCCCCCGGTGGGATGGGGAGAGAATCAGAAGAGTAAAAGTGAGAAAGCTTGTGGGTTGAGCTAAAGACAGTTTAACAGGTAAAGCAAAAGCTGCGCACGCAAGCAAAGCAAAGCAAGGAATTCATTCACTGCTCCCCATCGGCAGGCAGATGTTCAGCCATCCCCGGGAAAGCAGGGCTCCATCACGTGTAACGGTTACTTGGGAAGACAAAAGCCATCACTCTGAACATCACCCTCTTCCTTCTTCTTCCCCCAGCTTTATATACTGAGCATGATGCCATATGGTATGGGATAACCCTTTGGCCAGTCTGGGTCAGCTGTCCTGGCTGTGCCCCCTCCCAGCTTCCTGTGCACCTGGCAGAGCATGGGAAGCTGAAAAGTCCTTGACTGGTGTAAGCACTGCTTAGCAACAACTGAAACATCAGTGTGTTATCAACATTATTCTAAATCCAAAACACAGCACTATACCAGCTACTAAGAAGAAAATGAACTCTATCCCAGCCCAAACCAGGACAATATACTAAAAAAGACATAGCCATCATGGCTTACTTACGGGGTTGGGAGGAGGGTTTGGCAGGGATAAAATCTCTACAGAACTTCTTTTGGAAGCAGCCCCTCCTCTCTGTGCTGCCTGTCGTCTTGGCACTGTCCAGATCACGACTCTTGGCTGTATCCCAAGTTTCTCCTAAATGCACTTACTGAATCTCCTCCCCTTATTTTCCCCTGTGTGTTTGGAAGACAAAGCCACACAATGGGGTTTAGTGAAAGAGTTTCATTTTCCACCCTGAGTGCTAGTTCCCAGGGGAAGACAAAAAAACCCACCCTTTAATTACGATCAGTTGCTGCCTTTCGGTTTTGACGACCTAGCCTTGATACCACACTTTCTAGAGCACAGTGGTTGGCTGTAACCAATTCTGGCCAGGCCTCTTCGCAAACACATCAGTGCAGTGTTTCTTGGAAGATTTTTTCCTCTTTGCCATTTGTCAGGAGCTGTGGACATGCTTCCAAGCCTTCTGTTGGCTGAGTGGTGCGTATGTTTAGTATGAAGTACGTTTATGTGATTATACTAAATTAATATATACCTAAAAAACAAAGGTGGAATAAGATTAGTAGATTTTAAGGTGGAGTATCTGGTCTCTGTTGTAAGGAGAACGTATTCCCTGGGAATCTGTGAGGGTCTAGCATGCTCAGTAAAGTACCTTCAAAGAAGGGAAATGAAATGGTATCTGTATCTTGGACAAGAGAATCTATTTTGAGACGGGATGGTATTACGTTCTCTCTGCACATTGATGCTTCGTGGTTCCTGAAGAGAAGCTCATCAATCTGTGGTGACAGTTATATGGGAAACCTTGCTGGAAGCAGATTTTAAGAAAAGGGTATGTGGATAAGTGATTTCAGAGGCAGCAAAGCATAGGGGAAGCAGCTAAGCTGGATCCTCGAAGAGTGTGAATTATTTACGTATCAGTTAACTGGATCACAGAGGGCAAATCCAGGATGATATTGCTTAGCAAAGGCTATCTGAATATATCCCACCAGCACATGTGTGACACTGGGCAAGGGAAAGCTGTGAATGAAAAGACTTGCTATGCAGCTGGCTCAGTGCAGAGCCTTTATGGTGAGGGCAGACATCTAGCCAAGCAATGCTGCTAGATAAAGACAGCTTGTAAAAGCACATTGCATTTTCACCTTCATAAGACCATTATTTCCAGTTGTTCCTGTCAAAAAATAAATAAAAATCAATAAATTCAAGATCCATGTAATCTATTCTTAAAACGTAATGGGACCTCATAAGTCATGTCTGGTAATTTGCTATCAGCTTCGTCAAGGACAGTCAAATTACTTAATTACACATAACAGTTATTCTGTAAAGACTTAGGAAAACACAGATAAACGTAACTAATCCCTCTTTATTTATTCCCTGCAAACAAAAGCCTAAGGGCTTCTGCAGGGAAAAAAAAAAAAAAGCTGTCCAATTAACATAATTAGAGATGGATGTCACTCAAATCTTCACCACAGCCCACAGACATCCTGGTTATTTTGTTTATGTAGTTAAGTCACGACCAGATACAACTTTTTCAAGGATGGTGTTGTCAAAGGCCGGTTTCATTGCCTGCTCTTGTAATGTTACCTCGCTGCCACTGGATGGCATCTCCTGCAGGCGCCTGAAGTGCCATCAAAATGGTAGGGGTCTCAAGGAGCTTGTTGCTTTTCTAAGTGGGTCGGATACCAGGAGCTGTGCACCTCTGGGAGCAACACCTTCCCACGGTTTCATGTGCGGGGGTGCCTTGTTTGTAACACAGACATATTAATGGGAATTTAGAAGGAAGGAGTAAAATGACAACTCCGACAACTTCATGCTCTTATTTGTAGAACATGCAAGGAAGGCCCCCGGTGTCCTCCCATTGCTCCTGGCCTCCTCAGCTGGCTGACTGGCTGACTGGATAGATGGATGGAGGGAGTCAACCAGTTCCCACAGCTGCATCCAGCTCTCGGTGTACCTGCTGAAACTATCCCCAGTGGGGGAACATCTGTGTACTGGGGCTGCCTTGAAAATGGTCATATCCACAATAGACAGATGCTGAACAGCCACTGCTTCCTAGCTCCCATTGCCACAGCAGCTTCTCTTTACTTGAGAATAAAATATGATTGCAATCAGGAGAGACAAAGCTTCAGATGACTCGGCACTTTTCTTCCTCTGGTGATTACATTGCTCCAGGTGATGACTTTCCTTTTAAAGAAAGTCATCACAACAGCAATTTGTGGGAGATAGGATCTGTGCTCTTCATGTCAAAACAAGAGAAGTTTTCACTGAACTACTACCTGATTAGCATTAAAAGACTATACCACTGTAACACAATACAAAACTGCCTGCACTTCATCCTGCAGCCTTCTCTGGTCTGCATTTGGATCTTGGCAGCCTCACTTTTCCACCTGGGACAGAATCTGTGATCCCTGAACTTACAACAGGTGACCCATGCTTCACATCATGCTTTCTCCATGGAAGAATGTCTTATGAGCGATGGGCGGTGATCTTTGATGCCATTTACCATCCAAATGGTGAAAGAATCTTCAGGTTGAAGGGAGGCTTGTGGAATGGCGAAGAAAGCCTTATCTGTGCAGCAGGTGAGGGAAGGCTCCCAGCTCTCAGTCCTCTTCCTACTGAGGTGTGGAGGGGTGATGATGAACAGGGGTAACTCCTCCTTCAAGGACACACTCTTAAGCACCTTTTAAAGACTGCAGAAACCAGAAAAGACACAGAACAATGAGTGTTCTGGGTGCTAAATGTTATAAAATTGTTAAGATAATAATGGCAAAAAAGCAAGGAAACTCAAAGAAGCCCCTCTGGAGAAAAAAGAATCAAAAGAAAGACTATAATAAATTCTGACCAAAAGATAAAAAAGAAATCCCTCCCTAACACACATGCACACAAAAGATGAAGAAAAAGGCAGCCTGATTCTATTAACTGAGTATTAACACCCCTGGCTAAAGAAACCCTGCAAAAAGGAAGGATTAACATTTTCAATAAAAGGGACCAGATATTGCAGTGCTAATCACCAGCACTCTCCACTGACAGGAGAATGGAAAATAATGTACTTAATAGTGTGAAACAGAGCAGGAGGTTCACAGGCAAAGAATCAGGGGTTGCTGCTGGCAAATGACAAATAACCTGGTTAGAAAAAGGCATCACAGCTTAGGGGAAGTCTCTGCAAGAAATTGTAACTATGCAAATTGTCCCAGCATCCATGTGCCTGGCTGAGCTGCAGCTCTACCAGAGGGTGTCGTGACAAGGGCTTTAGCACTAAACATTGAGGCCATGTTTCACATCACGATTTTCTACTAACCATTTTTGGAAAAATAGACCCTCAAATGTCCAGTGCATTGCATAATCTCAAGGAGCCTGAGAAAACATATTCATTTACTGAGTAGCTCTGTAGTGTAATGCCTCGTCTTCTGCTGCTGCCTGTCATTACAGAAGGAGCCTGCCTGTTAAAGTGCGTGTGGAAAGACGGGAAATTATGTCCTGTGATTTACTGTAACTGGGAACAAGTCTCTTTGCAACTGAGTTGGCTTTAATTAGCTATTCAGCATCAGCCTCTAGAAGCCAAGCAGGACTGGGCCATGCCCATCCCTACAGAGCAGCTTGCCAGGTGCTATAGTTAATGAAATACTGGATAGGGATATCTGCTAGGGAAGAGGGCTGGGGGAGGCGGGAAGAGAGGCTGAAGTTTTTAGGCTTCTTTCTCCTGCCACCCTTGCTAGCATTGCATTTGTTTGTGATATCCAGTGGCACAGGGCAGTCGCTATGGATATCCAGAGCTATGCGTGCATGCACACTTTGTGTTGCTTGGATGCTATATAGGTGATGTGGCTGCCTGCTTAGTGTGATAAAACCAGTTTCCCCTTCCAAAAGCCTCCCCAGAGAACTGTAGTTCTTATAAATGCAAGGATGAGAGAGCTCAGGTTCAGATAAAATGCACCATTTCTAGCTGTCACAGAACTGGAGCTATAGGTTATTTTCTAACCTGTTTCATTAGATTATAATAGGGTGGGAACAGGGATTTGCTTTTTCCCTGTTTTCATGCAACACTCCAGTACAATGAAAGCCAATTCTTACTGGGGCCTTTGGGTGCTACCATTATATGACATGATTGAATATAACCAAGAATCCTCTTGCTCCCTGCCCTAAAGTGCTTGCAGAGCCAATTAACATTTATGCTGTGTGCAGGTACAATTTTGCCAATTCCTGAAAGACACTTTTTTGGAGAATGATGCCGATACACACAGTATTAGCTTCCCCCATGCTTACAGGCTCGAGGAGAAAAACTATCCCCTCTTGAGACTTCTAGGGCATTTAAGCAGGCAGAATTTAATTACTGACAGTGTATTAGGATGTTCTCTGAGCTTCTTGGAACAAGAATGAAGCAGTAGCAGGACCAGGAGAGCAGACAACCCACATGTTTACTCAGAGGGCTCCTTCCCAAGTTTGCTGAATCATGAACAACTCTGACGCAGGGAATTCTCTCCCTGGTGCTTGTTTCACTCTGTGCCGTGTTAGGGTACAGCGCTCCGGTTTACAATGTGTTTTGATTTGGCTGGGGGTTAAAGGTACTCAGGTTTAAATATTTCTTTTCCCTGTTAACTCATACATTCATTTGCATGGAGTCCACTATATTCACAAAAATCTCATCCCTGGATCCAGTGAAAGACGCTAGTCTGAGGTTTCTCTGAAGCTTCCTCAGGGGCCCTTCAGTTCACGAGAACACTGTTACCAAGAGATTAAATGAATTAAAAATTGATGACTGTTCTGTACTGGATGTCTTGCAGTCAAGGATATTTAAACAGATAGCAGGGAGGGTGGAGGGAAGATTGTTTGCCAGAGTATTTTTTCCTATTCTTAAATAATAGTTTTATGGGGGCAGGGAGGAGGACAGGGAAGGGTGGAGCGGGGGGAGTATCTGCTGGTTCTGGGTAAGGAAATTCCTCTTATAAATGCAATATTGGGAAAGAATAGAGTGCTCTGAGAGAGGCACTTTGCCTAAACAACACAGAAAGTGCCCAGGGAGAAATCAGAGGATTTGAACCTAAAGCCCATCCTGGCAGGACTAGGCACTGGTGGGTGCTACCAAGGGAGCTCCCCTGGGGCAGTTCCCTGCAGCTTCTGCAGGTGGAGGGGAACACAGCCCAGTGCCGTGATGATGGCCAGCGGTGGCTACCTCATCACTAGCAGCTCTGGGAGCCCCCAGAAGAGCAGAGTGAAAGGCAGAGTGAGCAGAAACGAAAAAAAACCTGAGAGACATTGGTGCACATCTACCCAGCTTTAGAGTTAGCCGAGATTCAGCTCTGCTTTAGTCCCTCTTGGCCCAGGGCTCTTGCCTGTGTTGTCTAATGTTTTTTTATACCATCTGGTGTGCTGGTCCCTGGGATGGGAGCGTGTGCGTGTTGTGGCAGATGTTTTGTGCCTCTGCTTTCACCAGTGCTGCTGCTGGAAGTAGGTGGAGAAGTAACTGGCCCTGCATCACTGGCCGTTTGCTAGGCGTATTACAGGTCCAGGTCTGCTTTAGGTTTATGAGGCTGTTACGATTCACACGATACTGTGTTCTCAGTTCAGCTCTTTAAACCACGGCCAAAGTTTTCAAAAATGGTAGTGACTACGGTTCCTTCGTCTTTTGCTCCCCAGTTGGAGACAATTTTAAAAGAGCTGGTTTTTACAGTGTCTGCTCTGAACTTGCTGGGCACCTTTAAAAGTATCGTGAGCTGAGTACTCCAAAGCACCTCTCTTTTATAAGACTGATGCTTGAACTCCATCTGCATCCCTAACTTCACCTCAGAAGATGCTGTACTGCACAGAAGGTAAAATGCGCAATGTTCACAAAGAACAATTTAATCTTGCTGGTTTGGTGGGCAAACAGGGGTGTAAACCGGTTTATGTGTTTAGTCTTTGTGCCCTATCCCATGTGAAATGCCAGTATTTTTTGGCATCATTCCAGCCTGGAGTGGTGGCTGACTTGGCCTTCTCCCCTGTCCTTTTACCTGAAAAATTATGAAGGCTCAGTATGTCAGTGACAGTAGTAACAGAGGACCAATGGAGCAGAAGAGGATGTTTTGTCTGCTGTGAATTTCCATGCTTCAGATTGCATCAGATATGAATATGAGATCGGAGCTCAAGTTCAGAAATACAGATTCACTGAGCAAACTCCATAGATCCACTGAGCAAACTCCATAGATCCACTGAGCAAACTACTACGGGGTCTCCATGTATGTTTGCAGGGGAGGGAGGGGACAGGAAAAAGAGGAGGAGAGCACTGAATAAGAGCAGATTGTTTACTGTATTTTGAATTTAAGTTCAAACAAACAACAAAACTTGGGACATCCAGTCTTGATTGAGAGATGAATAAATACCTCAGTAGTTCCTCAGGATAACATAGCATTAGATCCTTCCTTGTATGATTCGATATATTGGCTAACTCATTAAAATTAATGGTCTCAGTGACCACCCAAGTTGTGTTTTCCTTGTGCCTTTAGAAACTATTAATTTCCTCAGAATTTAAAAACCATTTCATTCTGAAAAGTAGTTATTATACCTGCATGTAAGCTAATATTAAATATGCATCATCTTAGTTGTATTAAAAACACTGTCATTCAAATATCAAAATGTAATTGACCCAGTTAAAAACAACAGTTGTGAATTTATTTGTCATTCTAGTTTCCCTCCATGAAATGCATGAAATGAGCCTGTTTTCTTTGGAGAAGAACACGGAAGAAAAGCCTCAAATCCATGGATGTAATTGCCTTCATTAAAAGCTGGCTGAACAGACTTTCTCCTGTGGGGTCTACTCTCTGTCTCTCTGAGGTAGGTTCCCATGTATTTTTAATGGGAAACTTATTACCAATCAAACCTGTATTCTTGCACTGGTACATGAAGGTGGATGTTCTGTACTTTTTCATCATGCTGGGTCTCCTGGGAAGAGCAGCTCATTACGGCGTCAACTGTCCCTGCCCTTTGCAAAAAGCCCCACCAAGGTCATATCAAGAGGTGATGGATAAAGGCGAGCTTTAACCCTTGACCTTGACTTTCCTGGTGCTGAGTGTTAATAAACCTGCATTTAGGGGTAGAGGTTTTCTCCCAGCTGCTCTTTGTTTGGGAAAGGGCGTGACATGCTGATGCACAACAGGTTGCATTTCCTAGGGCAGCGCTTGGGAAAGGACGCCTTTCCCCTGCCCCCACCACAGAGCCCCGCACCCATTGCGGGAGGATGGCTTTGAATAGGGCTTAGGCATCTGGCGAGGCTCAAGTCACACAATGGGCTGAGACGTTTTTTGGTATATGAGCTCTCCTGTTTTCACAAGGGAGCGCTTCCTTGGTACCACGGAAAACAGCAGGGTTTGCTGTTCTCTCTGCTCGAGCCCGTGGGTGAGGCTGAAACAACATTTACCTGTGTCGTTGTCTTCAGAGTGGTGTTTGAGATGACCTTCAAGAGATGAAATCTTTTTTAAAAGAGGTCCCCTCCCTGTCACACCCGAGGGGACCCAGCATTGTTGAGTACCAGGAGGAAACGAATCCTTTGAAAGGCTTCAGAAACCATAGGGGTATACTTCAGGAGCAGCCTTCAGCTCCCCCTTGCTCAGCAGCCTCTTGCCAGGTGACCAGCAAGCCCTTCCCAGAGTTGTTCAGTGCCATTGCTCTGCGTGTCCAGCGAGGAAAGGAGAGGCCTCTCCTCTTGTCTGCCTTTCTTCCTCTATTCCTCTGCTTAGCTTTCGCCAAATGCTTGGTCTTTCCTTTTTTTCCATTCTCATCCCATTTTCCTCGGCTATCTGTAGAGAGCAGCAGTGGGCTCACTCCGTCCTCTGCATCGTTTTCCTTAGGAGCTGTAATGCTGCTGGCTCTTAGGTTTCCCAGTGGTGAAAAGGGCCATTTGGGGCACAACTCAACATAGATTAGAGAATGAGCAAATTAATGTCCTGGGCTGGTGCAGCGTGCTGAGCACTTCGTTTCTTTTCTGATGAAAAGTATTGCCCTAAAACTTCCAGTGCATGAAGGCTGCCTGTGGTAAGTGAGGTGGAAAAATTAGCTCCTGCATAGAGCTACTCTCAGTGGCTCTGGGCATTTCAGTGCTGTCATCTTCTAGGGAAGTTAAATTGCTTTGTTCCCTGTGTCCAATTAGCTCTATAATCAACTTAGCAGAATGTGGAGCAGGAGTGTGCTGAGATCGGGTATAGTCATTTTGTCAGAGGATATGTTCAGATTGATCTCAAATTGGGGCAAGGACCCATGAGGGGATCTCAGAACAGAGGGCAGAGATTATACCGAGCTGATCAAACTTGGAGCCTGTACAGAAGGCAGGGGGGGCGCTTTCTGCACACTGGACAACAAATACCAGAAATGCCAGAAATACCAAGCCCAGAAATTAATGGCACAAACATTTGTTTTTTATTAATTTTATGTAAACATTCAAGCTTGCTGTCAAAAAAAGCAGCCAGCAGTAGCACTGAGAGGTGAGCTTTAGAAGTGCCAGAGTTAGCAGGTAAGATTGGATCTAGTATTGTCCCCTCCTGGGCTTTCTGTGCAGCAAGGCTTTGTCCTGTGACTCTGCAATTTGTTTAAACTGATTTATTACCAGAAACACATTTAGCTCCTTCTTTCTGGGCTTCTGATTCTACATAGGATAAATAGCTGGAATGAAACTCTTACCCCTGCTGAATCTCACAGTTTGTGCACATATATTAGAGGAAGAGTTCACAGCCCTGCAGCTGATCGGCCAGCACTTTAGAAAAGTGAGACATTTCTTCACAGCTCCTTTGCAGTGGGCACCAGTCCAACATTTGCTTGCCTGATCAGCCAAGGTGACATCTGATGTCAGAGCAGTCCAATGTGGCACAACCCTTTCGCACCCAGGGCAGGTTCTCTGAGACATCACTGGCTCCGTCCTGCTCTGTCCTTGCATAGATATTTCTGACAAATGCCCATTCGCTCCTTGAATAGGTTCTCCCAAGCCCTGGCGTATAGTGCAGAGGTCAAAACAAAGGCCACATGAGTAGGTCAGCAGCCCATAAGCTGGAGAAGCAAGAAAGGCCAAGAAGGAAATGGAAGTATAATGACTTTCTTCCAATGAGGCAACAGAAACTGCGGTGAGGTTTTCTCAACTTTCAGAGTAATCTGTAGAGCAAGGAGGCATAAAACAAGATGGAGTGGGAACAAATAGAACAAAAGTGGACTTCTAATGGCAAATGAGATAAAATTATGGCATCAGGTCTTGAAGCGTGGTCGGCCCAGCTGGGCACTGTGATGATTTTGTGGTATTGTCAGCAAAGGCTTATCAAACTCAAGTATGAAGTCTTATGCTTTTGGCCGAGCAGTAATCTTTTATCTTGTGTTCTGCTTCTTTGTGATCTCTTCCCTTGAGTTCTGGTTGATTTGCAAGGAAGACATGTTTTCTTCATGCCCCTTCACATCTGTCTCATATTTCCCCTTCTCCTCATTTATGACTGCGTTGTGAGTGGTCAAATTTTGGTGCATTGGGTCCTATGGCAGTGCTGGCCTGCTACTGTGTAGTATGTCAGGCTTCTTTGGGGTCTGGGGACTCATGACATGGCACATCCCCAGTCTCTCTTCTCCTGTGACAGGACATGGAAATGAAAAGCTTGTGGCTCTGCAACTGCACATACAAGTGATATCAGCTTCGGAGCAGAGGGACCACAAGGCAGGAGGCGGTTCAAAGTTTCATGTCCAAAGCGTGAGACTTGATGGATTTGTCTACAATCAGGAACTTCCTGCCACCCCCCGGTTCATCCTGTGCGATACAGGTCTCCTGGGGAGTGACAAGTTGTGTGAGCCTACTGCAGCAACAGAAGGCGAAGGGAATAGTTATTTTTAATGCCCTAGGGGCACTCATTGTCCAGATTACTCCTTTGCCCTCACCCCATATCACTGACCTTTAAGATTCAAAAGTTGGCATGTGTCCTCAGCATGGCTACAGGAGGGGAAAAATAAACAGGCTTTATTCTCTCCCCCAGATGTGCTGAAGCCAAACAAACTCCGTACCTTTTGCAGAGAGAATGTAATATTTTCCCCCTTGTAGTCTGCCAAGCAGAAACCTTTACAGAAAAAGGCATGGTGATAAGCCAGAGCAGGAGCCCTCTCTGTCTCCCAGGTCAGGGAAAGGTCAATGCACATTAAATGAATATTGCTGGTGCTTCTGTGACAACAAGGCCTAAGCAGTTCAAAGCCAGGCTGCATCATCTGTGGCTGAAAATCATTCGCAGTGCTGCTTCCTGAGCAGCAGATTGGCTTCCCATTACACAGGCTAATGAGAAAGTGTCAGAAGTGGTCTCAGTAATAATGTTGTAGCAGAACCCCCCCATTCTCAGCACACTTGCAGAGATTTTGATTTAGAATGAAAGAAAGAAAGAAAGGAAGAGAGAAAGAAAGAGAGAAAGAAAAAGAAAAATATTCTCATAACTTGTTCTGTTCTATCCTCAGTCTCTAAGTACTGAATCTGGAAATCAAAGCAATGGGATCAAGAGAGCTGGAAGTGAGAGATGCATGTGCTTACATCACTACCCAACCGCTCTTCCACTAAAGCCCTCAGCAGAGCAGAGCTGTCGGCTTGCAAGGGCGGTATATTGTGTGCCCTGGCACCATCAGATTATACAGAGGCGTTTTAGGATTTCCCAGGTAAAGGTATCAATTTCTGAGACGTGCCTTTTTTGCAACCCCTCCACCCTACCGCTCTGGCTAGTCTTGCACCTAGCTGCCAACAATAGAGCAAAGTGGCCCCTGAGCCCTCCAATCTCATGCCAGAGTGGAGAAAAGACTCAGGATCTGGGTTAGGACAGAAATGCAAAGATGCTGACCACAAACTGGAGCTCACCACAGAGCCTCCTGGTTAAGATAGAGTGAGGGAAGGTATCTGACCTTCTGAATGCAACAGCATGGGGACTTTTACTGGGCTGGTGTGTCAACAACAGTGCTAAGCTGTTACTTTACAAACTCTTCTTGGCCATGCAGTGTATCTCTTTGCATTTGGATAGCTGAGAGGGCAATATAGTGCCCTCTGCCCCTTAACCCACTGTTGTTTCCAATGCAGCTCTGGGGAGGAACAGCAGCCGCCTTTGTTATATACTACCATGCTGCTGACAGGTCAAAAAGCATTGTGATCATAAACCACTTCTTTCCAGGCTAAGGCCAAGGTTTGCAAGAATCAATATTCCTGCCTTGCATGCTTCCAGGAGCCTTCACTAATTGCACTCCATTTCTCATGAACCGTTGCATTAACTCTGGCTTTCTAAAGACCCCCACTAGAAACACTGCAGACATAAAAACAGCAGAGTATACCACAACCTTGGAACACAAGTATTCCTTGTCTAATTTATTTGTTGCCCACTACTGTGTATTGTACATTATGTTACAGAGGTTATGAGAGTGAAAAGTTCCTCACTGCTGCGCTCTGGGCCAAAGCAAAACCTCAGGAGAGGAGATGAAGGGAGGACAATTGATTTTTCCCTGAGAAGAGTTGGGCATGGCACAGCCTTCCTGAATGAAGGGTGGAGGGGACAGTGGGCAAAAGGGGCAGCAATCAGGGAGCAGACTGAGAAGCACTTGAGAGAAGAAGGAGGCCTGTCTGTGACAGGGTAGCAGGCTGAATGCCAAAATTTGGTGGGATTTGTTTGGCTCCGGAAGCCACTGAAAGTTGAAGAAGGACTGGAGTAATGGACCTACCTTTCCAGGACCCAGTGGATAAAGGGAAGGTTGTATACCAGCCTTTCTAGTTAATGTTTCACCCACTCAGCCTGAGTTTTCCCCATTGAAATAATCTTTGAGTTATATTAGTATGTTCTATTAACCTGATTCAAGAGACTGGGATACTCTGGTGTTTTCTGTGTGATGGATTCAGCTGGAAGAGGGAGGGGATAAGAAGGTCTGCCTCAAGGCTGTGGTCTGTTTTGGGCACACACAACCTGGAAAGTGAGGTCCGTTCTCCAGAGAAGGTGGTTACTATTGTCAGCATCCCATGAATGAAGAGAATACCTGCAGGCACTCTGCCCCATGTACGCTCACAGGGCTCCAGAGCTGCTTGTAGACGTAGGTCCCTATTCCCCTGAATATCCTTCTAGACCACCACTGCAGTGCCATCTAAACGTCTCACCTGGGCATCTTTTCTGTGGTGCTGCAGTGCAGTGACGTGCTGGTTCCTGGCCAGATCTCACCCCGGTGAGGAGCCAGAAGCTTTCCAGCTGAGACTGAAGGAAGCTCTGGGCCCGTGCACCAATTTTACTGCAACCATGAAAACAAGTCACAGATTCTGAACCCAGAAAGCTAAACTAGAGCATTCGTTACGTTTAATCCTCACCAGAAGTCACAGTACATCCAGTACATCCTACGATAAATTACAGACTTCAGGTGGAAGAATGAAAGTGTCAAAGACCAAAAAGGTGCATTCTTATCACTGTGCACCCGCCCTTTTCAGCATATGCCCGATTTTGACTCCCAATCCCACATTTCTTCCAAAAAGCAGCTTTTACCCTAAGGTATCGCATGGGTCAGGCTCTCTTCTCCAGAGGAAGTGATTATGATTATAAAGTTGTAGGATTATTAAAGAAGGAAGTGTGGAGAATTTCTGTGAAAATTTTCTTGGGAATTGGTAAAAAGTTTGCCTTAATTTGCTGTGGGTGCTGTTTCAGAAACAGGCCAGTCTAACAGCGTAAGACTAGCTACAGTCACCTCTCCTTTCTGCAACAGATACTTGTACTGCAGCATTATGAGAACTGAAAAAGAGGGGGGGGAAAGGGACAGATATTCAAAGAGAGACCAGAATGAAGTGAGTGACATTCGTGACCCATCTGGTCATCCGAGATTAGGGTGATTTGGGATTTAGAAGACACTAATACATAAGAATTCTACACATTAATACACATTCTACATCTAATTCTAATTAGAGAGGGATGTTTTCCCCTTTCTATTAGACTGCAAGAAGACATAGCCAGACTGTGAGTGCTGTGCCTGACTTCTCACAGGATTTTGTAAGGCTGGGTTAACCAGGAGACCCACGAAATTGGGGCCTAGCATTTGGGAGGCAGCCCCTAAACTAATCTGGGCTACCATGTCGCTTAACCTCAAATCTAGAAGAGGTATTGCAACCCATAATAAACACTCAGGACAAGTCACAGAGAGGAACATCACTGTGGTTTAAGCTGTCAAAATACTAAACATGAATAATAAGAAGGGATGCTTGAAGGGAGGAAAGCTAGTAATTTTCAGGGCATAACAACACTTATGGGTTAATCCATCTCTGCGGGTTAATCCATCTCTATGGTCTTGTTGGCATTTAAAGCTCCCCCGCCTTTGCCATAGTATAAGAATGGGGAGGCATAACTGCTCAGAAATAGAAAATATTTCCGCCCCTGGGTTTTGCCTGGCCTTTGTCATTGCGATTAAATAGAAACTGTCCTTAACAGGCATCTTCACAAGAAAACTACTGAGTGCAAGAGAGGGAGCTGAGACCTCAGTGGCTTGCCTTCTGGTGCTTCCTCTCTTTCAGCAGTGCAGATGTTACTTTCCAGTCAGGTTTAAGAGAGAATCCCAACTGTTTGAGGATGTTGAGAAGATTAAGGGATTAAACAGAAAGGGCTCCATTGCAAGAATTTCTCTTCCAGCTGGTGCTTAGTTGGGGTAGAAAGTTTTCTGAGATAGAGAGATGCAGATATGTTGCGCATACAGATATACTTGGCTTCTATGATTAATTTTTCCTTTGGAGAAAATTAGAGTAAGATAATGCCACATGCTGTCAGTCTTAAAAGGAAATCAGTAGGGACAGTTGAAGTCCTGAAATTATTTTTTGCAGGCTTTTAGTTCAGACTCATGATCCTCCTCCCCTCCCCATGTAATTTTAACTTTTTTCTTTTAGTTTTATCACAAGTGGCACAATTACAAATCTATGGCTGGATAGAGTAGGTGGACTGTGAATTTTCTCTCCCTTTTGCTGGGTTAAGCCCTGCCTTTCAAGTTATTTTACACATAAAGACATTCAGCTGCCTCTGATCTTCACGCACTTTCTTGGTTTCTTTAGAATACAAAAGTGAATGGCTCAAGCAATCCGAAACCCATTGAAGTCAATGGTCCATAGAGATTAGAATGCTCTTTCTTACCATGTATTTTTGGGGGCAGAGAGTATGGTGCTGAAGACAGGGTGTATTGGGGAGGAAGAACTGTAGCTGGCCTTTCCTCTTTGTCAGGTGTTAAAGGATTGCTAATGCACTTTAAAGGTGGTTTGAACTTAAAAAACCCACCTAAAATAAAGAAACACATCTTATTTTTTAATACATTGAACAGGCACCCTGTGCAGTTAAGAAGGGTAGAAGAACAAACCACAAGCTGGACTGACCGATCTCTGTTACATGGGGTATTGTGCACCTCATTGCCTGCTTTTTGGCACAGCATTTTCTCTTCCTCCATTCTGTTCTATATTTCTTTCTCTTTCTACCTTGCTATGCACTATTTCCACTATATTTCTTCTTTGGATTTATCTTTTTCCCTTCCTTCCACTTTCTTTCTACAGGGAGTGGTCAAGGAGGCCTGGTGAGGACATTGCCCTGTTCACTGGCCTCAGTTTAAACATGGTTAACACTGTGGACATGCCATTAACCTAATCAGCCTTCACTCCCTTCTTCCTCCATCACTCACATTCCTCTTATGGTTGTTTTATCCCAAAATTCTGATTTTCTCCGATAGGAACCTTCAGAATTGCAAAGTTCGTCTGCAAATGAGATAAAATGAGTTCTCATCCCTTCTAAGTGCCTTGAAGAGGGATTGTAAGGATTGGTGCAGTCTCTGCTCAATTACTTATATGATTACAGGGGCAGTAGTCAGGAAAAGGAGGAAAAATATCACATATTCTCTGTACAAGTCACTCATCTTTTATAGTCATTTACCCTCTACTTCATAAACGAAAAAAAATCACCAGCACAGTCACACAGTCATTCCTTTCTGTTTTCCTGGTAACCACAACAAAGCCCTTACAGATCCAAGATACATGTGTTCATGTAACTTGAACTGGGCATGACTTAGACGAAGAAAAGGAAGGAAATTCACAGTTCTCCCACTGCACCGTTTTCAGCTAAGGTTTTTTTGGTTTTGTTTTTTTAATGAAAATTGCCAGAGCTGCAGTGCCGTTAATACTTTTATGTTTGTTGATATCATCCATGCTGTCGTGGACAGCAGCAGGGCAAGTTCTTCAGGGACCCGTATATGTGTTCTTCTCCAACCCCACCCATTACAGCTGTCAAGTAATAAATGAACTGGTTCCCCATGTTAGTTTCGCGTTGGCTTATGACCTATATTTTCAAGGATGCTTTACCAGCGCTCTGACTCCCCCGTCCTGCCCCTGTGCCTCCTTGTGCACAGCCCCTGGGGCTGCAGCAGCCCCCCAGCCAGCTGGAGGGTCCCAGCTGCTGCGCTGCCTCGCTGCAGTCGCTGAGAGCACCACAGCCGCTGCTGGGCGGGCGTGCTGCTCCGCCTGCCCCGGAGCACAAGGCTTGTCACTCAGGGAGGATTGACACGAGCTATTAGTTGTGACGGACGCACACTTGACTAGTTCTGATAGTGGTATTTTCTTTCAGGCTGTGACATTATTTGAACAGATCACCTTTGTTTAGCACTCACCATACTCTCATTTGTCAAAGAGTTCTCTCAAAATAATGTGACTGTACGAGGTTCCCAAATATGCCTATGTTTCAAGCAAGATCTCTGCTTTTCAGTCCTTCTGGTGCCACTATTAAGAGCCCAAACACCTTTGTGAAAATAAAGTTTGGAAACAGTTACTTCCCCGCTTGAGCGCAGATACTCAATAGGGTTTTCCTTATTGCTCTTAGCTGCTGGTTGTATGCACAGGAATTGAAGCTCAGTCAGAGCTCTGACTGTTCATTTCATCACTATATTTTATGCCACTTCCTTTGGGTAAATGAAGTTCCTGGAGGGGACGTAACAACCTGGGGAAGAGGGCATTATCTATGTAGACCCCTGCGTAGGCCATGCTCTAGGTCTCTGGAAAATCATCCACATTTTCCTCATTCTGCAACTATGATGGGATGAGCATAGCCCAAGCAAACTTCAGAGCCATGTGGCATCAACTGCCAGGACAAGGAAGTTGGAGCCATGCAGAAGTGCAGTCTTGTATACATAGGGCTCACTACTCATCAGAGCATGCACTTTCAGCGCTGAAATACAGATATAAGCCAATAGTGCTACTGTAAGCTGGAAGCAGTGGAAGATCAGAGAACTGCATGCCAGTGAGTACAATATCTATTTTGTTGTGCCACAGTTCAGGAAAGAAACAACTAACAACCCTTTTAGGAGCAGAAAAACAAGTTAACGTATTGTTGCTGTACACTGTGTGTATCAGCAATCATGAACACACAGGAGGTATGTGGATATACAGAATGGAAACCAGCTAAAGGTAGCATAACACTTTTTCATGCCCAAACAGGTAATGACCCTCTCACTTTTTAGAGAAATAATGCTTTTGAACACGTCAGAGAGCTGGAAATGAAATATGTTTTCAAGATTAAAGGGGGAAGATTCCTGGGTGAGTTAGAAATGCTTGTGTAATTTTTTTTAAATACCCCCAGTTCATTTCAAGCCCAGAAGGATTTCTTTTTCCTGTTGGCTGCTGGAGGACTGCTAGCGGCCATCTAGAGCAACTCAAAGCAGGACTGTCACCAGCAATAGATTAGATCGGCTGTGGCTTTGTTTAGGTGAGTTTAGAGATGATTTGTGGCTTTGCTGTTAACTACCAGATGTCTCTGTGCTGTGCTGGGGATGGGTTCCCACAGAGGCGGGCTCGCTTCTTACAAATATGGAAAATAGAGCATTCTTCTGGTTTTTACTATGCCTGCTCAGTACGGCTTGGTATAATGTTAACAGTACATGTGTACAAATCAGCAAAGAAACTGTCAACGAAGATATCTCACCATAGTATAAAGCTATTGGACACTAAGAATATTTGTATTTGTGGTTCTACGCCGCGCCCAAGAGCAGTACTCTATGCTATTATCAAAGGAGCTGATTAGTGTAATGAATTTTGATCCTGTCCAGAAGCTGTAACGAATCAGTTTGCTGAGCCAGTATCACCTGATGAGCATGCATCAAGGCCCATTGTAATTCCTGCCAAAATTAGAGAAGGAGGCAAACTGTCGTTGCAGGAAAATAAACTTGTGTGCTGAAATGTACACTGCATGTGCACGGAGAAACCGAGCTTTGTTATTGTGCTCAGCAGGATCACGTAGTGATAAAGTGGGATCACTCCGGCATTTCAGAATTGCTGTGCGTGTCGTAGCATGGTTCTCAAAATGTCAGAGCCCTGAGGAAGTGATGGACTGGTTTCTTAGCACGTGCAAATCCCCAGAGCTGCCCTAGGTGCACTATGTGGAGATTCTGGCACAAATTTAGACCACAAAGAAAATAATTTTTAGTGGAACTAATCTTACTAAATTCTAAATAAAAACTCTGTTTCTGTAAAACTTACATATTTGCTTATCTTTACTTTTAAAAGGGTGCATTTGTGTAGAGAAAGGTTGGACTTTGCTAACTCCCTTTGCACAAAACAGCACAAGCCCCTACATGGCTGTGTGTGATTATTACATTAACACATCTCTATGGTTACACCACAGAAACCTTTAAGTGTGAATGCATTTTTTTCCCTTAAGTACCAAGATGTTCCTGATGGAAAAAAAATGACCTCTTCTTGGCTCCTGAGATAGAGTCAGGGATGTGATTAATGCTGACTGTATTCCACTGTTTTTCCCTGAAGACTAGCTATTAATATTTTCCAGTGATGTATGTCCTTTCACTTAACCACAAATGGGTGGTCAGCAAGGTATCTAAGCCCACATTTTTGTCTTACGAAATCACTTTCACTGTACCACCCCACATAGGGCCTTTGACTTAATACCCAGGGACTGTCTCTCCAAGAATGCATGAATGGACAACTCATCCCATCTTGCTTTTTTCCCAGTTATCTGCCATTTAAAGCAGATCCAATAGCCTGTGAAATGAAGGGTATTTCTAGATTTAGTAGATTACCTGGTTAACTCACAGTGGCAAGCTACTGATAGCCTTACACATCAGTTGCTATGCGCTCTTTGATGTACAGCCTTGCAAAGTCTGTTTGACTGGGCTTTAGTTTTGGTTCCATCAGTTGTATCATTAGGTTGACCCAACAAATTAGCCGACACTTGCAGAAGGGTCCACCTCTCATTTTCTTTTAAGCGAGCATGTTAAAAGAGAGGAAAGGTATCCAAGGTCCAAAGCTGTGCTTTATTACACAAATGTGCACAACGGAATAAAGAAAAAATGCCTGCAACGAATTAAGCCAGAACAAGAACAAACTGGAGCAGGACAAACCAGGATATTGATGGGTAAGACAGATTAAATAAAAGGCTTGAAAGCAAAGCTGGTTGCTAGAAGGGTGCTCACTCTTTGCTCCTGTCCAGCAACTTTCTGTTGCTTCTCAAGATCTATCAGTTCCTTACGGTCCTCTGTAGGTTCTTAGGAAAGTCTCCTTTCTTCTATAACCCCAAAACTCTGATTTGGACTTGCTTCCTGCTATATGCAGACCTCATTATCCTCCCAATCATTTCTTCATCTGCACTGTGGCGCTGCCCACTCTGTGCCCAGGGGCTCTGCCATGCCACATTCCTGCTGGGGAGGAGCAATGTCTTCCTCTTGTTGCTTCTCCAGGGATTTCACCTCACCTGACAGCCAGGACAAGGTCCCTCTGTGCTGCTGCCCACTGTCACAGCCTCCTTAGCAGAATATCCTGTCCTCAACCTGGGCAGCATCCTGCTCAACGCTGTAGAAACATGCAAGGGGAAGAAACTTTTGGCATGAAGAGCCTTATTTGGCACTAAAAGAATTGGTTTTATTACAATTTACCTGTGCTCTCTCCTCACTATTGTTCATTATAACAGCCTCAATTTCTTTTTAAATTAGATTGCAAACTGCACGTGAGTGGGGAAACCTGCAGCTGAACAACACCCTGCACAGACAAGGAGCAGCTCTTTGCCAGATCCTGGGGATCTCCTCACAAGAGATCGGGGCAATAAGGGGACGATGGAGGCAGCTGTGACGTCAATTTTCCGTGCAAATGGTCCCAGAGGAGTGGGACCTGTGGTGTTGGCACAAGCAGGCTTGTGGCTTCACAAGTTAATGTCTGCCAGGGGATTTTCTGTCTCAACTTTCACTCTTTATATTTAAGCATTTATATGACTCCAGAATTGCATTACAAGTTCTCCGGATGCAGTGTCACATCATTTTGTCTCGTTACTGATCTTCTCTGTTTCCTTTCTGCCCATTAATTCCTCATTCTATATCCTGGTGCCAGCAACTGAGGTGTCCAGTTAGTGTCAGTTTTGCAATGTATATTCTTAAAAAAATGATTTTTGTAATTCACACAGTCATGTGAATGCATATGTTCAGTATTGCAGTGATTGCAACCTCTTGTCACTAACACATTTGAATCAAGTACACGTTTGTCTATGAATTAGTGTCTAGTCCTTTAATAATGTCCCAAACACCCCAGTTTAGTTCTTTAAAATCATTGGCTAGACTAAGTTTGCAGGTTTTTTCCATGTAAGCAAGGGGTAGTATGTAAAAACCAGTGAGCATGCCCCTGGTGTCTGGGGGTCCTGGCTGCATTATGGCTTCAAGCAAATTTCACGACCAAAACTGCAAAGTATCGAGACGCAGAGCTTTTCCCCTTCAACAGATTTTTTTTCTCTAAAAAACTGGGACACAGCTGTTGTACATGTGTGTTCTAAAACTGGCTCTTCACCTCTCTGTGAGTGACCGTTTTGACAGAAAAGACAGTATTTCTGTCTTTGTATAATTTTGATAAAAGAAAGGGTAAATAGTGTTGTCCTTTCTAAAGAGCTAACAGCAAGTGGCGTATCTCACTCAGAAAATTTTCTTGAATACGCCTGTCCCCCAAAGATATATAATGTTCCTGTTGCCAGGAGGCAATTGATATCTTCATGGGGAGGGCTTAATAAATTGAAGCACAGTGGTCAGCTTCCCAGAAAAATGTCAAAGAAGGGTAGGTGTCAGGGAGAAACTATAGTAACATGGGAGGCAGATACAGAGAACTAGCGATGTACGAGTCCAGACAAATCAATTCCTGCCACAGGTTACCATCCTAAAACTGTAGGGAAATGAAGGTGAGCTGAAAACCTGAAAGGCTTTTAGAATAAATAAATGAGTTATATTTTTGGAAGGACTATATCATTGAAGGGATATGGTCTGAGTAGGTGAGGCCCAATATTTCATTTAGTTGTGGGCTGCAAGACTTGGGACTCATGAAAATGATCTACTTAATTTGTATTTATTTTTTGCCTATGATTATTTCCTTGCGGTGTTTGCAAGCTCCAATTGCATGGTAGTCCACATGAGCCAGGAAAGTGAAGGTACTTATTGTGAGCAAGTTCTCCTAGACACTATGGTGATACAAATGATCATATAAATCAGCCAGCTCACTCACTGATGTGAAATGGTGAAAAATAAATAAGATTTATTTTGAACTAAGTTCACTTTAGATGGCATAAATTGAATGAGTTATAAATATTATATATAAGGATATTTTTCCTAAATATTGGTGAGATCATGAGATTTATTTCAAAGGGTGACTCCCTACTAAAATCAGTAATTCTGCCTAACAAATGACTGGTGGCTTGATATACCAGCACTGTCTACCTGGAATGCCTTTAATCAGGGAACAGGCTCCAAATCAGAGACAGCCTCAAGGGACAACATTGATATTTGATTTACATGTTCAAAGAAGCTTAGATTTAGGGTTTCCATCCATCTTATTATATTTTAGGGGTATTTACAAACTACAGCTTCAGATAGCTAAAGTTGCAGTAGTTGGATTTAGGCCCTTTAAATCTGCTGTTTGTAATTTTGAACTGGTATGTTAAGAGCTTTTTGGTCTCTCTTACCTCTTTTACCTGCAGAGGCACAGCAGAACCGATTTAATCTCTAATGGCAAAAGCAAGGCAGAGAGGTATGCTCCTTCTGTTGCCTTCAGAATCAATAATGTCAGCCACTGCATCAGGAGAAACACAGATCCTTAAATTTAGATGTCTAGAGTACAGTTTAGCTCTTCCTGCCTGTCTGACTCTGGTTATTTGAAATACTTTGCCATGTGAGCACCCAGGGCTGATGCCTGCTTCCTAATGCACCTGATGTTAGAGACCCTGTGCTCTCTATGTTAGCAATCCTTTATTAGCTTTTTTGGGTAGTACTTGGTGCCCTTTAAGCAAAGGCTGTATGTAAGACCACTGAAAGTAGATTTGAGCAAGGTTTATATAAAAAAACACACTTCTTTTGGGGTTGTTGAGTAACGTCTCAGAAGGAAAAGGCAAGCTATGTTTACCCTTTAGGAAAAACAGATGGTTATTGTAGGGTGTGGGGACAACTAAGACAGAGGAATGCATTGTTTACAATGGGGACTTCAGCATACATGGAAATTAGAAATATGTGGAGATGAAGGTGAAAAAATAAGTGCTTAGGAGGCAATATGGTCGCACATATCGTATTATTACCTAGACAAATTCTAAATTTGGAGCCATGTTCATTCAGATTTTCTTTTAAACACCCAGCCTTGACTTCTACACTGAGATGCATGGAGAGATGGCAACATCACGTCTTCAGTGTCTTTAGATGCTGAATTACATTCCAAGAAGCTTAAACGACCTTAAGTCTCATCTTCAGAATAAACTTTCCTGGGAAAGGAGTAGCAATAATTGCTACAGGGCTATTCTGTGGTGATAGTGTAGGATGACTAACTTGTGAAAAGAGTAAGGATGAGACATCAGAAAGTGTTTTAAGGTATTATTCACTAGAGGAACATGGGAAGCTTGAGCATCCCTGTTCAGCATCTTAGGCCTACCGTTTAATCATTAGGAAAATCCTACGCATACAGTCGAGTTCTCTATTAATAGCTCGATTCTTAAGTCATGGAGATGTCAAGATTTTCAGATCTCAAGCCACTATCTCCATCAGAAGCAGGGCTTCCTTGTTCTGCTTTCTCATAGCAGAGGTGATGTCAGGCTGGGTCACTGCTGGGGAAAGCAAGCTCGCAGAGAGTCCAAACCTGGTGCGGGCACAATCCTAATGGCTACAAGGTGTGTTGCAGGATACAGGAAACAGGGCCCATTTCTTCTGCTCACTCAGGTGTTAATTCTCTTCAATGAGAAATTAAAAGAATAGGACCTATGCGAACAAGGGAATACAAGTTGAAATGGGCTTGACCCACTTTCTTTCTTTTCTCATGCGGCACCTCCTAAATCATGCCAGTGAAGATGGATTATACTTTCAGTCATGAGATAAACCTGTAAACTAGTTCTTGTCTGCAGCACTTGTGTATTATAGATCTTGTGTCTCCTGAAAGATGAATAATTACAGTCCCTGGGGAGATACTCTTTTGAAAATGCAGTCATCATGGATTCTGCAGTGTGGGATAGCTGTATGGACAACGATGATAAAACGAAGACCCTTCTTGTCCCCAACAGGCATGAAAGTGAAATGGGAAGAAAGAACAGCTCTCATTAGATTAATGAGTGGGGCTTCCAATTTCTGGACAAGTTTCTGTTTCCTTTGCTTTGATGAAATAAATACCATTTGATGAGGACTGCTATGTACCATCAAATCAAACTGTGGCATAAACCAAGTGCATACGCCTTGATTTAAAGCAGGCTTGCCTCAACACAATGTCATATGGAAAGAATGGATCCTTCAGAATAAAGTGACTGGATTTTCTTTGCCTTTTTTCCTGTTTGGCAATCTGTCTTCATTGAAACCTTGGTGAATCAGATAACAAAACCTAATGAGCTGTGCATCATAAATCTGTAACGTATCTCATGGATGAATTCTTCCCTGTGCATGCGACATTTACCCTATATTTAGAATTTCAGGCATACTCATTATCCAAGTGCTACACGAAGAAGAGTTTACAAGAATTCTCTTTGAGCATATGCTCCAGCTAGAATATACAGAGATGCTACATAGGCTTTCTTTTCCAGGAAACTTTTTGGAGTAAATATTTGAAGTGTGTATTGTAAAGAAAGTACTGCATAAGACACAGTCATGGTTATGAAGCAAATGAGCTTTTCAGGGCAAGGCATCTTTTGGGGTAGATGAAGATTTCCTTGTTCCCATATACTTGTCTGCAGTAGTTTGCATGTAAAGATCACTAAGTGATACTTCTCTGCCTGTCTCTGTTCAGTGCCACTGCACGAGGCAATTATCATAATTGGTACACTTGTGCTCTTATTGCCACTCTGCATGAATAGTAACAGGCATAATGGTCACGGAGACCCAGCTACCCTCTCACCAAGAGATGTCACACACTCAAAAGGGAGCAGAATATAGTCAAGCTTGTATTGCCTTTGCCTGCCAACAATATTCACCATCATACTCCATTTTACAAAGAAGTGTTTCTCAGCAGACGTAACTCCTTCAATGCATTGGCCTAGGATTGATCTGGGTAGAACAAAGGAGACAGGATTTAATAACTATGCAAGTCAAAATGACCCTTCCAGAAAGGTGACAACAGCTGTAAGTGCACGGAGACACAGAGCTTGAAATCTTCGCACACATGCAAGGAAAGCTCACCATTTTGCCTCTGGCGTTTGGGCTCAAAGTGGGAAAAGGACCAGAGATGTCTTCCGCTACCTCATTAAGTGAATGCACAGCTACTCTCCCAGGAGCAAGGTAGGGTGTTTGTCACTCTCCAGCTTAAATGGTATATTTCAAAGCCACCGTTGTTAGCTTCCAACAATGCCTCAACCTTGAAAGGACTTCCTGTGAAGAAAAGCTTGAAAGAGTAAAGCATCTTCTAGCTCTAGGAAGACAAAAGATGATCAACATTTACAAAGATTAAAGCGCAGACACAATAAGACGCTATTCAGGACAAGTATTTAGATTTTTATTACTGCTTGTACTATTGCTACAACCAGTACTTTTGTTATTGTTATTGTTATTGTTATTATTATTATGAAGGCAAACACAAAAGGCCGGTGAATATGTTCCTCAATATACAATACCTAATCTCTCTGGAATGACAGCGATTATACAGAAATGGAAGGGAAAACAGCAGTATGAAGTAAAGTCCCAGCATTTAAGCTTCATCAGTCCTTAGGCAGTGACTCTGTGACCAATCCAAAAAACCAAGATATATTGATTAGGCATGAGAACATAAAAAGCACATACCTGCTAGAGCTTCACACACAGGAACCAAGTAAGGTCTGGTCCAATTTTTTTCATGTTATACAATACAAAATTGCCTGGACTAGCATTAATAGACTATATTTGATCCGATCATTGCACCCTTTCTATCTACATGCAGCATTTAAAATTCCTATCAATATCACATTAGGTCAGAATCAATAACAAAACTCAAAGCTCTTTCAGCTTGTCCTAGCATAAAGACTAGATATAAAAAACCTAAACCTTTTCATTATATCTCTTAGGACTCACAATCCTGTTTTAAGACACTTAGACCCCTAAGTCCCAATGTTATATTGAGTGGCAGCATTGACTTGAGACGGTGATGGTGTTTCTCCCAGTGTCTCTGGCCATGGACCATTTTCTGGTGGTGAGCTGTCCCATATTGTTTTAGAAAATAGCATTTAACCATTCAATATTTTGCTTGTCAGCATTGTGTCACGGAGCAGTGTTCTGTCAAGCAGTTTGAAAAGGGCAATAGCTTGCAGAGTGGAGAAAAGAGAACCACCAACAAACAATAAAAGAAGATTAATCCCAGCACAAAAAACAAGGGGAATTTGCACAGTCCTTGAAATTCGGAAGCTTTTGGCTTGTTTCTCACAGTGAATCATAAAAGAAATCCAAGAATGGACAGATCCTGACAGCTTCACAGCCTGGCAGGATGCTGCACACTTGTTCTGGAAAAAACCCTACCCAGATGTGTGCAGCTTGGTGTAGTTCAAGTCAAGAGTGAAGACAACCCCCGTCCCATTCTGCTTCCCGCAGCCCCTCCAGGTTCCCAGGGTAGGGATCCCGCAGGAGGAGCGATCCTTGGCTGGTGCCAGGTGGAGGGAAGGGAGGAGAAAGTCCCACCAGTGGGCTAGCCTGCAGTCTGATTGTTTTGCCTGTGTTTGAGGGGCATTTCTGCTGCAACGGGAGTGATAACATTAAGTGGGGAAAAACTGTCAGGTGGAATAGCATAGAGAAATCTAGTCCAGTTAACTACCTAAACGTGCCTGGGTTTATTGAATCAACAGCAATACTTCCGAGCATTGGGGGTGCAAAAGCTAGACCCTAGGAAAAAAGAGGAGAAGATTTTGTGTAAGGGTTTCCTGTGAGGTGTGTGAGATGGGAGAGATGGCTTTAGAAATTCCTGTGATCTGAGAAACTGCATTCAGTTCTCACCATTATGGGTACTCTTCCAAGAGCTGAAATAACAAAAGCTGTTAGCAGAGCTGTGGGAGTTAGCCAGAGTGGCCATCAGAGAGGCGAGCAGCAGGAGGAGAGAGGGAGCAGGTAATAGAAATAGGTCACTCCATCAGGTCAGATCAGCCTAAATCAGGCCTTGCAACTTGTCAAAAATTAATAATCTCAGACTGGGAGGGAAGGATACAGCTTGATGGGAAAAGCAAGCCACTAGCCTCCTCCAGAAGACCGAAATTGTTCGAGCTGTAGTTATATTTTAACAATTAGGTATTGCTACTCTACCTTGGGTTTTTTCCTCCCTTTAGTAAGAATATTGCTTATCAGCAATTTGATCCTTGTTTGCAATGGATTCAGCTCTTCAAACATGAGAAAGTGCACTACAGTTTTCTTATATTTTCAGGGGAGAAGTTCCCGAAAATTTGGACCTTGTGCCTGCAGCTGCCAGCTGAGTCTTGGTAGGAGGGATACACACCCCCAGTTTTGGAGGCTACCAGCTTTGCATGCCCTTATCTGTTATTAGTGGAAAATTTTGCCCTAAGGTTTATAAAACTTGAGAAGAATTGTAACCACTCACAAGTCAGGAAATACTATTGCCCTTCTCCAGGCACCCTGGGTTGACAAGGTCACCAGGGAATAGGCCAGTGAAGGTGGTTCCACCAGGGCCATTCCTCCATTGACCATGGCCAAAGGAAGGGGCTCAATTTGGTCCAGGAATACCCTCCTCTTTCAGCAAAATCTCAAGATCACAGTGTGGTATCCCCAATATAAACAATGTCCTGTCCTAAGTATTTAGTCTGTAGATTTTACTCAAGGCTCATTTTACCTGCCTTTCTTTGTAGGGTGCAATGGCGGGGTGGTGACTGGGCCTTGCAAGGGAGGCTTTGAGAGGTCACTTTTGTGGAAGGCTGGCTGTCAGCCACAGGACTTCTATTCCAGCCATGGTGCTCCTACAGTCTCAGCACACCACTTTAATTTTCAAGATTTTTTTGAGAGCTCGTATTTAAAGAAACAGGAAGGTGTGGAGTATCTACGTGATCTAGCCTGCTTTGTCAATATATAAAATATCATCATGCCAGATGTAACATGCCCTGCATTATAGGTGATTAATTGTTATATAGAGGGATGGAGACAGAGGAAAAGAGAGGGAGAAAGATTACTTTTGCTAGACTGGTGGATTCAGGAATTTTCATGGTGAGGTCAAGAGTCTTGGACTCATGAAAACTGAATGTTTCCAGGAAAGGATGTTCTCACATTTCTATGTCTTGCTGTTCAGAGAAGGATGTTCTATTTTGCTTTGTTTTGTTTTGTTCTTAACAAAATCCTGGTTTCTGTTCTTGATGTGACTGTTGTTGATCTCCATCCTACCCTGCAGGCGTTACCTTCACCTCTGAAACAAACGTGCCTGAGTTTGGGAGAACACTAGCCTCCTAACCTATTTTACCAAAAGCAGGTATTGACCTGTAGAAATAAAACAGGATCTCACATATTACCTTTCTACGCATGGCCTTTGCCTTGTCATGCTGCACCTCCTTCCCCAACCCCTCCTGCCCCTTCTGGTATATAAGGTAGGGAGGTGCTTCTATAGTCGGTAATATTTAAAAAGATGTCGGAGGTATTATATAGCGATAGAAAAATTTTGGGTACCAGCTGGCGCATGTGTGCATGTATATGTGCGCACGCGCACCCATCACCTTTGCCTACCTGATGAAATATACATGAGGGCTGCTCAAGTGTTTATCAATTCTTTCCACTGGCTGAGCCTGCAAAAATGCTCTTGTAGATTATTGGGTAGAGATGTGTCCTTTGGAGGTAAAGGGCATAAATGCTTTGACTGCATTCTGCATGCATATAGTTATCCCCAGTATTGTTGCACCAATTATTTTGCCATCTGAAATCACTCAGCTGAAGAGTTCTCCTATTTGTCTGAGCATCTAGTATAGGGAACAAATTTTATTTGACTTTAGTTCGATACAGTCCACTAAAGGAAGAGGTTAAGGTGGTAAACATGGCACGTATGGGCTCAGGTCTGCAGAAAGACGTGCGTGCATAACACCACCCCAGGGAGCTGCAGGGAGCATTAATTCATGAGCTCTTCTGCTGCCTGCTGCCTATCGTATCCCCAGTGGAAATACTCCAGGTCACTAAAGAGGTGAGCCCTTATCACTTCCCCAGAGCATGGCAGTCACTTTGCAGCTCCCTGCTCCAGCTGGGGCAAGTCAGGAAAGTCTCGGTAAGGATGTAAGTGTCAGGAGCACCAACCTGGTGGCAGTTGAGTTATTACAGGAAAATGGAGTACCAGTCTTGCTATGAGCCCAGTAAAAGCCAAAGGGGAGCATCATTAAAAGGTGCATTGTTATAGACAGTTTACAGCTAACAAGAGCGATGCTCCCTGGGGGAAGCAAGAGCCCTGACCAAAGCACTATCTTGCTTGCCTAAGATGGATCAGCAAGGAGATATAGTCTAGAAAAAGGCAGAGCCAAAATTAATAGCAAAAGTACAGTTAGCAGCTTCACAGGGAGCATCCACAAAATAATTTATGAGAGCTAAGGAAGGAAGGGTATGCACCGTGGTAAGTGTTTGTGTAAAAGAAGGGCGGTTCTGCAAAACAAGCTTATTAATATGAAAAATGAAAAATTGGGTGATTTTTTACATTTCCATAGTTGAGGAGACTTGAAGGCACAACTCATTCCTTGTTTTTTACAGAAACATCTTTCTCCATTAACTCTTCACAAGGATTTGGTTGCCCCTACAAGAAGATCTAGTCTGATTTTTTTCTTGGATGCTTCCCTAGGAAGAAAGCCACTCAGATTTCAGTGGTGTCAGATTGATGTTTGACACATGTATGCAATTGGGAGCCAAAAGTAGCCCTATGCCACTTTGATTTTCTCTTGGGCCAGTTGAGAGACCAAATTAAATCAAGTCAGGGTACAAAATCATTCCCAGACCAGGGCGTTTAGAGCCAGAAGGTTTATATACTGGTAAAATTGCTGATCATTTCTTCACTCTTCAGTGCCTGCTTTTCTTTTGACGGCAGCAAGCTAACCTGGAACAGCCTGATGAGTAAGAGACACTAGGTTTTTTTTTTGATTCAGCCTTCTAGGTTTGCTTGAAACAAGCCTAGTGGCTTTCTCTCTGTGGCTCAGGAGTACTTAGTCCACCTTCCCTGTGGGCCAGTACAGCCTCAGGTGAGCTTCTCCTGGTCATCCTCATTCAGCCCTGCAGCTTTAAGTGAGAAAGAGTGAAGCGATTTCCCTTGCCTGCCTGGTAACACCTGTCCCGTTACACAGGAGGAGCAGAGGATACGTAGTTCCCCCACCCAGGCTTTTCATGGCTGTGTCTGCCACTCCCTAAGCCTTCAGGTCTAACCCTCAAGTCTTGATGGTCCATGTCTTAGACAATGGAGGTGGCTGGTCCTGAGCCCCACAGCCTGCTAATGCCGATGACTAGCCAGCTGCGGGCTGTACAAAATTCTGCCCTCTCCCCCCCGAGGGCTGTAGGAGATGGGGAGTGAACTCGTGTCACCTACAGTTACCCATACAAAAATTCAGCTATACCCTACTTTATAAAAAAGATGTGCCTGACCTTGGCTACTCATCTGGCCTCCCTCCACATCCATGAAGAGACAAATGAGGACAATTTGTCTCATTCTGAGATACGGGCTTAAGATAAGTCATCCATTGCAGCTGTATCTCCCCCATGACTATAGGAGGAATAATTCGTTGAGGGGACCTCAGGTTTAGGTGGTCAATGTTCAATGAGGTGAGTACCACCTCAAGAATGCAGGGTCCCACAGGGAGGTGGTGATGGAGCAGAAAATGGGAGCCAATTCTTGTGGCCTTCAAGTGGGGGTTACCACCACTGAACCACCTTGTGGAGTATGCAGGCCTGCTTTGTAAGTCTCTAAGGTATGTGAAGGGGTGGCAGTGGAGATTACTGAATGTAAACATCGGTTTAGTTTAATAGCAGAGCAATTAGGGAACTAGCTGGAAGGCTGCACAGTGCCTCCAGATTAGCAATTAGCATGGCAGGGGTCATGACAAGACAGCCAGAGCTGGGAGGATGCTATTTCCAGAGTCCAGCTGCAGATTTCTTTTGCCAAGGCCAGGAGTCAAAAGATCCCAAGGATGCTGGACATTAAAAAGTGAGTTCTTTGAAAGAGAGGTTCACTAAGCTGTCAGGGAGCTGTTTGCAGGGAAGGGACAGACCAATAGACAGACTCCCACCAGGGACCTGAAGAAGCAGAGCCTGCCTCTATACTAGAAAGAGGTCAGAGGAGCAGCTAACCCTGGAACTGTGACAAATCCTACGTCTCAATCTCTTTTACACACTGGCTTTCCCATCCCTCTAATCCTCTTTGTCACCTGTCCCCAGGCCCTTGCTATTTTTACCCTATCTCTTTTTGGATCTGAAATGACCAGAATGGAACAAAGGCCTTCAATTTATATAATGGCACAAAAATAATACTAAAAAATCTCCCCCATAGAGTCTGAGACAATGGCCAGCATAGAATAGCAGAGGGTTTCAGTGAGCTGCCTAGGCCTTTTTTCTAAATGGTTACAGTTAATTCAGAACCCAGCAATGCATATGAGTCGTTCAAATGGTTTCTTTCAGTGTGCACTACCTTGCATTTGTTATCCGCCATCTCAATGCCAACTCTCCTCATTGCTTTCCAGAGGAGGTACCAGTGCAGCAGCTGATGTTTTTCAACAGGGTATAGAGAAATGGCCATTTTGAGAGTAACGAGGGAGAGGCCCAGAGAAATGGGCATATTGGACTTTTAGGAAAGCACTAGGGGCAGGTTATGTGGGAGGTTTTAAACATTTACATTTCACAGTGTTGACATTTATGCTGTGTTCACCGCCCTCTCCTATTCCCACTCCTGGCAGGCTCACTGTGACTGAGGCACAACAGTGTGCATAAGGGGTGGCAATGCCACTGCCAAGGCTTCTGGCTTTATCTTAATTGGACAAGTGGCATCTACTGCAATTCCTCTCTTCCCAGTCCTGGAAGCTCTCAGTTCCTTGGTTCCCAGTCCTGGAAGCTCTCTAAGGCATTGAAAGTGGCAGCTGCCAGCTGCCAGAAAGTGCCTTCATCCCAAGCCTGGGATGGCTGCGGGAATGCCAGGACATTGCAGCCACGACAAGCCACACGCTGCTCTTGGAGCCAGTGGGGCAATGGGACAGCTCTCCTTTCTGCAGCCACCTTGCACAAGTGTCTGCTGCTTTTCCTTTCTTCTGGGCCTGAGCCTGCCTCCACTGGGAACAGGAAGACTCTAATTTTCCCTTTTTTGTCTCCTCTCACCTCCTTTCTTCCACTGATGTTGCAAAAGTGTTGCGTGGCGCTGCAAGGCACGCTTCTGCCCGTGATGCCCGCTGTTTGAGGCTGGTGTGTGCCCCTGATGCATGAAGAGCTGGCTCCTTGCTAATAGCAGGGCTCTTGCCAAAAATGACAACACTGGAGACATCCAGCATGACTGCAAGCAGCACAGAAGTTCGCCTGCCAGGGAGTCTCAAGAAGCATCTGGCTCCTGAACCTCTCACTCCTGAACCTGACATTGGATAACAATAGCAACGAGGGACCTATTCTTCTCCTCTGTCCACCTCCCTCATTCCACCTTCAAACCCTTTCTCTGCTTCTAGCTCCTTTTTTAAGCCCACACTTCTTCCTATGCTCTTCCTTCCAGTGATGTCAGAAAAAAGGAAAAATGTGTAATATGCCAAAAAATCAAAACTATTGACATCCCTGCTGATTTCAGCAGTGACTCATCTGCAGCCTCATGTCGTGAGAACTAACTTTTATTGCTCATTATAAAACAATATCTCCTAATGGGGGGGTGCAGTGCTCTGTGCTGCCAGTAAGAGGACATTTAGCCTGGAAATTTGTGAGTGTAATTTATAGGCAGGCATGCCCGCGTGGACACACACACAGGTAATGATGGTGTTAGCCGCCTGACAAATTGCGGGGCCTTGCACATTTGACCTCCTCCCCTGCCCTGTGTGCAGTATCGCATCTCCCAGGGGGTTCATCCTGACATCCCACCCCGGAGCAGCTTCCAGCTGCTGCCATTTTGGATATCCTGCCTATTTATTTCTTTCCAAAGATCCTCCCGGCTCTCACCCCTGGGTTTACTCTGTCTTGACTGCCACCGCATGCAGAGCTCATTTTTGTGCCAAGCCTTGCTTGAGGATCGAATACCTTATAATTTTTCTAACTAGAAATGTTGACTTTATATCGGTGGTGGAAAGAGGAGCTTCAAAGCCTTTTGCCGAGATATTTAGCTTTTGCCTTTAGCCCTGAATATTTTCTGTATATCCGACTTCAAAGCTGAGACCTTTTCCTAGGTACAGTAAAGTTATTCTGGACATCTTCTGAATCACTTTGGATTAATTAAGTTTAATCTTTCTTTCCTTCTGAGCTGTATACAGTTCACCTTACAGTAACTAGGGCTTGAGAAGTAGCGAGATCTCAAAATGGTCCCAATAAAATTTTTAAAGTGTTTTCAAGCATTGCCAAAATAGTTTTGCTGTGAAATATGCAGTGTATAGTCTCTTATTCAGCGCATCTTTATCTTCTCCTGGATTTTAGTACAAGTTAAGTACTTGACTGCTGAATAGTAATAGATTAAAGCACATGTTTAAATACTTTGCTGAATATAGTCCATACAAAATACATGATGTTGTGCTACAACGTTTTTTCTTCACCCATTCAGGACTGAAAGGACACATTCACTGGTGGCTTTGGCACTTGTGACTAAAGAAAGCATCTCACATTCAGCTGGGTAAACAACTTCATATCACACTATCCGATGTCCTCATACTTTCTAGTCTGTTTGTTTATTTGGGCCTCTTTATTATAGCATTCAGACAAAATACTTAATCGGATATGTTTGTATCATACCGTGGTAGTATATGACCTCAAATTACAGTGCTATGTTTTCAAAATTTCTGATATAAAGATACTTGCATTGCTGGAGCACGTTAGTAGGAGTCAATCCTTGACATATATTCTAATTGGTATATTGTGATTTTAATTGCTAAGCTTTGACAAATGTCGGTGTTGGCTCTGCCTCTCTCCCTCAGATCATTTGGTTTTGATTTCTGATTATTTGCAAGCTTTCTTTTACTCCCTCCAGCTTCCTTCATTTCTGTTTGGTTCAAGAAGAGTTGTTTCCCGTTTTCCTCTGCCTGCAAAGCAAGGCTTCCCTTTGCTTTTCTGAACCTGCACATTGCAATTATAATCAGTAATGAAAAGTCAGCAAATGGCAATTTAAACAGGTGCTTTTCAGTAGAAATAAATGCTGGATCTTCTTGAGCAGGCAAGGCAGGCGATGAGCCTGTCAGTCAGGAACTCTCATGCTTGGCAGGGCGATTTACCTGTCTGATGTTCCTGCTCGTACTCCATCATAAAATAAAAACACTTCACTTGTCAAACATCTTCCTTTTTTGGGATGCGTCTCGCACGCACACTGCTCGTCCATTTGAAACTCAGCTGCGCCTCTAGCAGTCAATCTGACAGCTCAGCCAGACAGACTCTATCCTAAAGAGATTTCCCAGTAGCCCACTGAAGCATCTCAAAAGCTTGGGGCCTGCACAATGGAAAGATTTTTTTACTGCATTATTTTTCTTAACAGAGAATTAACTCTCTGCAGAAACAGAACAGGACTTTTGAGTTCTTTAAAACAGGAAAAAAAATCCAAATCCTCTAGACATTGAAATGTCCAAGCTAATGCTTAAGCTCCCCCTCCTACAAGAGCTTGTGTTGAGTAAGCAGATCCAGAGCTGTGCTAATAGTGGATCTGGCCTCCCAGGCTCAGTGGGGTGGGTTGCTCCTCAGTGACCGTAACTTTAGGATGACTCTTCAGACCATACCGCCTTGCCGGCTCCTGACCACAGCCATCAGCATTTTTCCTCAGCTCGGCTCTGAACCTGATAGCCAACCCTGGCTGTATGGCCAGGATGATCAGCCCAGGCTCCTGCCCTCAACAGAGGTGCCTCAGTGGTTCTTCTCTCATCCACGCTTTAGAGCAGCAAGGAGGGAAGTGAAGACACAGAGGCTCAGCTTATTCCTGGTCTTTCTAATTCAGGGGTAGAGGACTTTGCACACCATGGGACACAGAACTCTCATCCACCCTACTCAGTTATCTTGGTAAGACGAGTGCTTCAAGGAGAGCTCCCAGTCCAGGGACAAACTGTTTATTAAGAGAGTTTCTTTCCAACACTGAGTTGCCAATGATTGGCTTCTGCTCTGAATCCTGTGTTTTTACCAGCACCATTAGGATTCTGGGAAAGCACGGGCCATGGGGCCAACTCTGTGAGACTAGAGGTTGCCCAGTTTGGTATATCTAGAGCTGCAAGAGACAGGATCACAGCCAAGAAGCTTGGGAAATGTTAATTACGAATCCGACTGCAAACTTTTACATCTTGTCTCTGCTGGCATTGGGAAGGATAAACAGTGACCAGACTGCAATATGGCCATAGTTTCTAGTGTGCACCATCCTCTTCCCTAGCAGGTTGGACTTCTGTCATCCCTGACACCACGCAGATCCTCCCACTGTTCCCTCCCTGCAGCTGCCCCAACTACAGCCTGCAGTGAGAAGCCTGCTTTGTTCAGGAACCTGGAAGCTATTTTAAGGCCTGAGGTTCCTCCCATGCAAAGTGTTACACATCTTGTTCTGAAAAATCCCCACCATTCAATTAATCAGCCAGTTATTCATGTCACACTGTAATTGTAGCCTGTATGTCACTCGTCATCTCTAGGTACGTTGAATGAACTGATCTCATATTTAAGAATTTGCCAACAGTATAACTGGACGCAATTATTTTGACAAAGATTTTCCAGCATGGGATTTTATGACGTGTTTTTTCCTGTGTCCTGAAGTGAGGGGACAACCTTAGTAATTTAAATACTGATGTTTCTCCTCCTATAGTTTACACCTGGGAAACAGAAGCACAAGCTAGATTAAGTGATTTTCCTATGTTCACCTGGGAGGACAGTTGCCAAACTGAATTAAAATCCAGAGCTCAGTCCACTAGCTCACACCCCAGGCAATATTGCCCGCAATAGAGAGTCCTGATGTACATAAACAGGGATGCAAAAGGGAGCAGAAAACTGATTTCAGGAGATGCCAAAATGCTCCTCAGGCTGCAGGCTGACAGAGGCAGAGTAACAGGATAAGCTAGCTGAAGAGCATAGTACTGAGATATCAGAAGAGTGAAACAGGCTACTGACAATATGAAGCCACCTCTTTCCTTGGCCAAATGATGCACCAATTAGTGGTTGGTTAATATTTAATATAACATATGTTTTAGCATTAGAGCAATGTGCCAGGACAAAGGGCATCACTATTTTGATAAGTGATTGAACTTTCAGCAGCAGAGAGGAAAGGGAGAGGGAGATTTTTATTTTCAAAGTAAATAAAGGGATTGGCACACACTATGGCCTAAAAATTTAATTTCCGATCTTTTCCAATTATATTAAAGGCAAACCAAATGACTCTTATGTTGGCTGAAGATCTTAGGATAAATACTCAATTGAAAGCTTTTGCATTATAGCAGCTTAACAAATTACCACCCATCTGGTAAGTCATCATATCTAGCCCCATGTGTGCTCTTAGCCATCCTTATATCGTGAGTTAAAACACATCAGCATCGGTGGGTTGGCCTGTCCCTCAGAGGTGCTAATGCCATTTGTTTGGAAGGGCGACAGCACCCTCTGGCCAGGTGGTAGGAGCACACAGCCATCTGCTGAGCTTCCGAAACATGTGGCAATAAGGACTGGGAGCTATTGTCAAATCTCCACCTTCTGCAAGGCAGATCCTGTGGGGTAAAGAAATGACAGGAGCTGCAGACGCAAAGCTTTCCAGGATCTGACCCAGTGATACCTCTGGCAGACATCTACAGCCTCTCCCACATGTCCAAGGCTGATAAATGACACCAAATAATAATGGCCAGCTGTTTAGTTCATTGGACAACGAGCACTATTCTTACCAATTTGAATGACTTAATTGTTTTGAGAAGGTCTTTAATTTGCAGATTGTACCTTGAGTTAGCCTGTACGGATGGTGCCTGATGAGATCAATTACCTGCATTAATAAGAAGGGGCAGTGCCTTGGTGTTCTTGTAGCATGCACTTTCAGACTAAATAGCAAACATCAGAATATGGCAGGACAAGAGGAGACAGTGGCGTTGAAGACATCGATCTGAGCTACACGTCTCACCCAGAACTGTGCATTTTTTGCTGTAGACACAATCAAATATGTCAAATGGCTGCTAAAATGTAAATGTTAGCAGTCAAGGTCACCTTCCAAGGGATACCGAACAGCGTGCCCCAGGCAGGCCCCATTAGTGGCAGCACTGACAGCGTTCCTGTCACCTTCTCCTCCCCCAGCTCTTTGCTCCGTGCTGAGAAATATTCCAGAGGCAAAAGTCTTTTCCATCTGATGCTAAAAAGCTGTTCCCTCCTCCCAGCCGGCCAAGGCTCAAGTTTAATAAAAATCCTCATTAGTTGTCATCTAAATATGCAGGAGGTCCATGCCAAGTATTGCAGCTGAGTTAGGGAAAGCCAAAGCAGGTTCTAATTAAAGATGAGGCCAGACCAAAAACTTGGGTCACAAGCCTATACCTTGTGGAAATTTGGATCCAAGCTCTGAATGCCATTGATCAGGATGATTTCTTCACTCAAAGCCCTGGGTACCACCTGGCAGTGCAGTTGTAAACCCCTCAGAGAGACCCTTTGATTCAGTTACCCTGCATAACATGGTGGAGATTCTCTGGTTGCTTCACTTTAATTAAGGGATGGGAAGCTTTAATTAATACTACATGACAGTGAAAATATAATCAGTAGAGTGGCCCCTGTTGTTTGTTCGCATGTTAATTTTGCATTTTGCATGCTTTTTTTTTAACACGCTTGTTTTTTAATTTTGTGCAGTTATGCTTGAAAGCCAGTCGTGGCAGTGGAGTAGTGTTCCACAAGGAGCCCAGGGGAACAGGGTGTTAATAAGTGCTGGGTTTGGCACCTGCGGAACCATGGAGGCGCTTGGGGATTATATAAAACAAACAAGGTAGCTGTTTTTTTCTGTTAACCTGATCATTAGGGAAGGACTGAAAATCAATGATATATTTCTCTCTTTATGTTTCAGGGTCAACAATGTACTGAGACATGTGGGATCAACAAGACACAGATTTCTCATATCAGTTTCCAATGTTTTAGCCCTGGCAAAAGTGATATTCTTTTTAAAAAAAAAAACCCAATTCTGCAGCAAAGATAGACTATCATATGGCTGCGAGGCCTACAGCACAAAAGAGAAATCCTGAATCCAAAACTGTGTGGCCAACTACGCTCACCTTCCCTTGTAACTTAAACTGCAGAATTGCTCCCTGTTTAAACTTCTTGCTTCCTGCTCTCCTGACATCAGGAAGGAGCTGAGTTCCCCTCCAGCTGAATGGAAATGCTCTTTTTGTCCTATAGCATTCACTGTGCATTTGTAATGGGGTGTTCCCCCCTGCAGCTTCATTTCTGTCCAGGAGGGCTCTCTGGTTGCAAAACCCTGTGACTTTGAGCAGTGGAGATGCTGGTGGCAAAAACTGAAGCTGGAGCTTGAACACATCAGCACATTTCCACCAAGTCCCCAAAACATGGGCTCGTGTTAGCACTTTGCTATTTGCAGAGAGGCCTCAGCTGGAAGGCAGGTATAAATATGGGTCTTTATGGTCATTGGGAACACTGGAGTTCTCCTGATAGTTCATGACTGGAACAGCTCAGCTGTTCTAAGCAAATGTTAATAGCTACATCTGAACTACACACCTCCATTTCCATTAGGACTAATGGTATGGAGTAGACATTTCATCTCACTCTAAAGGCTTCAGAGATAAATCAGAGCCTTAAAGTGCCTGTATCCCTCTGAAAGACAAGTTGTTCCTTGGGTGACTTGCTTGTACACAGAATTTGCATGGTGGGCATCAAACGTTAAATGAGTTCCACTTGTCACATACATGACTCACTAACCCTGAGGGCAGAATCCTGCCTTAACATTTTCACAGAGGTCTAGTGAATGGTATTTAGACTAATAGTTTATAGATATAGAACTTAAAAACTGAGGCATTTTTGCTCTGCTTATTCACTTAGGGCTAGAGATTACAAAACACCTTCTCCCCAACACATTTTTCTATTGAACCTACCTTTGGACATACTGAAAGTAATGGCATTAAACTTCATGAAACCTTTTGCAAAATTAATACTTCTCAGCTGATTCTGCTTGCCAGCAGCACATAAGAAGCTCTAAAAAGTCCATGCTAGATTTAAGAGTTGTTTTTTCTAAATTACATCTTGTGTTACACGGTGAAAAAGTCAAAAAAACCTTGCAATGTTCCAATGCTCTTAAAGATTCAGGGTCTTTTATTCTTCACAAAGCAATATTTCCCATTAATCACCCGGCAGCTCAGGGTCATAGAATGAAGAGCAGGTTATATTCGATGCGACCTCAGCCAGAGCTGCAGCTCCTGACCTGCCATGTCTGGAGATGCAAACAGGGTTTGCCTGAAACACCATTAGAAGCTCTAGTCAACCACGTGCACACAGAGATGTTACCCACTTGCAGCAAAACGCGTTGTGACTGTTGTTAATGGCAATGGTGTGATGTTGACAGCAGACTAGAACTCAACCTTTAGGAAGTAGCTGAGAGAAGAAAGCAGAGATGATGAACAAACATTAATATTTCTTTCAGCTGTGTGAGACTCCTGTGAAGATTTACATAATTAATCTTCAGCAACAAAAAAATTATAAGGCAGTTTAATAATCTGGGTGATAGACAGGTCATGTTAATTACCATCTTGCTTCCTGGTTTTAAAAGCCATTGTTTCCAGGCTCTTAGCTTAGAAGTGAATAGCTTGTATCAGCTTGAAGACAGCACAGCAAGTTTGCAGATGATTAATGCCTGAAGTGCTTGGCACTAACCGAGGATCTGCGAGACGGGTCCAAGCCCTTGCCCTGCCACAGGCTTCACACGTGATTGGGAGCAAGTGGTTTTGGGAACAGTTCTGCATTGCTGATATCCTTGCTGCTGATATCCCAGCAACTGATATCTGATACCCCATTTGCAGGTTCAGTCACATCTCTCCTCTCCCTCCTACAAATACAAAGTAATTGTGGGGCTCTGTTCTAAAATACATGTGTGTGTGGCTTGTAGGTTTTTGTGGGTTTTTTGTTTGTTTGTTTGTTTTTTAAAGATATCTCTTTGAAAGATTTGTTGTTGTTGTTAAACCCTATTGTGTCACAGTCTGCTGAAGAGATGCTAACTTCTTGTGAGAGGAGGGAAGGGGCAAATGAACAGCTAGAGAGGGACTTTTGTCATCATGAAGAACTTCTTGCCAGCTTAACTATTAGGAAGGCTTTTGTAGCATTCCTGTATAAGGTGAGTGTAGAGGAAAGATTTCAAGGACAACAATAAGGTGTTTCTTACACCCGTTTGGGGAGATGCTGTTTGAAACTCCAAGGGGCACAATGGAGGAGAACATGGTATGAAAGACAAGGGACTTGTCTGAGATTCAAAGAGGGCAGCAGAGACTAGAATTGTGGGCAAACAGGAGACAGAAATCACCTTTTAAGTGCTGAAAAGAAGATGACAGCACAGGGACAAGCAGGGTCTTTACACAAAAGAGAAAGGGAAGCCAGTGGAGGGATCCACCACGAGAGCTGACATGGGCAGACAGACAGGCTACGAAAATGCTCTTTGCAGCGGTGCTCTAGTGGCACCGCTCTCTACTGGCAAGGCAAGATTGTGTTAGCGCTAAAGAAAAGGACGCTGCAATAACTGAGACCCAAGATAATGAGCCCCTGGTTGAGAGTTTTATTTGTGTAACTGCATAAGCAAGTCTGGATTTTACTTTTATTTAAAAAAAAGGTGAGACTTTAAGCTAGGGGCTGGATGTGAGAAGCCAAAGAGAAGCTCACATCCCGACTGTGAGCTTGATGCAAGGTAAGAGTTATCCAATTGCTCAAGAAAGAACGAGCAGGAAAAGCTGGGCTTTGACAGGAAGAGCTCTGTTGCAGCCTGGCATAACTCGCTGACATCTCCTAATGAATTGCTAACCAAACAGATAGTTTAGTTTGGACAGGAAGAAACCATTCCTGTGCAGAGAGCAGATCCATCAATCAAGGAAAGAGCTGGCCGGTGAGTAAAATATCCAAAATCAGAGGATTGCAGGAAAGAGGAGGGCAGATCCATGGAAATAAGAGAAGATCTGGTCATGACGCACGTGGCTGGAGAGCTGGGAGGGCTGGGGCTGCCCTGGGGCAGAGATGTGCCAGCGGTGCCTGATGCCAGCAGGGCTGGGAGTAAAGCCAAAGAGGCAGGCTGGACCTCAGGCTGATTTCTTAAGACGTGAACTACTGCTTTTGAGAAAAGACCCCAAAAACTCAAGGTGAAGTGGACTGTATGAAAGGACAGAAGGTAGGAGCAAGCCAGAGAAACACGACTTTAAATTACTATATCTTATAAGCTATTAGAGAGAAGAATATCCTTGCTCTTTAACTCTCATATCCTGGTATTCTTCACTTCCTAGGTGTGTGTAAGCCAAGCTTCCCATCATGGTGGCTCAAGAAGTCTCTTATCTTGAAACAATCACTGTCTAAGAAGACTAGGAGATAAAACCTATTTATAGTAGTGCCCTCTCCCACCAGGCTGTACAACCAGGGCTTTCAAAGGAAAAAAGGGTGGCTGGGCTTCTGCAAGACAAAGCCTGTTTGGTCTCCTTACCTGAGTAACCCTGTAGAGCGCATACTGTAGGAATGCTTGTATGTCTTTGCATCCTGTGCTGCCTTGGCATCTCTGCATCAGCACAAAGTCAGAAGAGCAGATTTTCACCCTATAAGAACTGGTATCCTGGCATCAGGCTGAGTATTGTATAATGCTCTTGGGAAAAGGTTTTACTGCAGTCATTTGAGACTTTGGTGACTGAAGAGGATGGAAATAAAAAAAAAAGAAATCAAATAGGGATGTCGATAAATAGAATTTCAGATCTTGCATAATATCATTCAATGGCAACAGCAGGTGTTTGACAGTACTGTGAACTTCCTCAGAATGGGATCCTGCCAACATGGCTGTGATTCAGTGCAATGATTCAATGACTGCAGGACGGTATCCTGCCAACCAGCCTTCCAGCAGAAAACTGTTCACCCCACTGCAAACCCTGCCAGTCCATTAGCATTTCAGATTTAGTCTATCTGCATGTCAGTAGAAGGCATGCATCCCCTTCAGGTAATGGAAGGAGGGAGGGACAAAAATTCCCTTTTGTCCCAGGGAATAAAAGGCAAAATTATTAGCTGCAATGTTATCTCCAAGGAGGAGCATGGGATGTGTTTTCTTTAAAGCTCAGAGTTTGAAAAAAAAGTCTTCCTTTTACTCTCCAGCCCTGCTGTTCCTTCCACCTCCAACCAGGAGCCTTGTTATAATAAGACAAGAGATTCTCATCAGCTTTCACTTATGCCTTCTAAACTGTGCAGAAATACTACCAACATCCTGAGACAAGCAAAGAAACTCAAGGAGCTGTCGTTAGCAGTCCCTGCTACAGATATTTTTTCAGCTGCTACCCCGCAGCTGGGAAAGCACCTATGCCCTCCCCATCAGCCTCCCCAATGCCCGCACACCGAGCTTCCCGCGCTGCTGCAGCATGGACGTGCGTGTATAAGCCCATAGCAGGAACGTTCCCAACCGCGTGGCTCCTGGAGACGCTTGGCGCGGGTACAGAGGAGGACAAGCCTCGCTCAGCCATCACCCCCCAGCCATGCAGCCCGCTAGCCTGTGGCCGAGCTACGTGAGATAAAACCTCCTTCAAGTAAACACGCGGTTAGGGGTGCGACTTGGCGGGAGCAAGCGCAATTTAGCTCAGCTCTCCTCTCGCTCCATTTTTCCATTGTGTAGCAGAAGGAAAACAGAGACTGGAGCTGAGAAGCAATTCACAGCACTGCTACTGTAATCTTTGTTACAGCACAATGTTCTCATCCTTGCCCGGCTCTTTTAAACCTGCTGTAATATGAATAATGATATACTCCACTTACAGAGACTTTGTTAAATATTTTGCCTTTATCACAGGTGCTGCATAACCTTCTAGGATCAAAAGGGACTCTTTGAGAGGTGATTAGAGCAGGAGGGAAGGGTTTAGTGGTCTAAGCACCACATTTGCAATAATTAGGCTCCCTGGAGTGATAGGTTCAAATCCTAGCAGGGTTGACTCAGCCCTTCATCCCTCTAAGATAGATTAAATGGGTTTTCTGTAGTAGGGTCTTTTGGACAAGACCTTAAAAAATACACACGCACATGAGTTTCTTCCTTTTACTGCAAGGCTGAATTTTACAAATTCATAAACCAGAGAGTCGGGGTATTTCACATAAACCTAGCTATTTGCCCAGGCACTACTTCCAAAATCTGTGTTCACCGTTGCAGTGACCATACAGCTCTCTTTCTTACCCACCAGCCTCCTTCCCAGAGGGGCTCTTCGGTGGTGAAACATGTAGTGTAGTGAGGGACATGGTTTTGGATAAAGCAATGCAGTTTGAATGTATCGTATTGCTAAACATAACCATCAGCCTCTAGTTTTTACATTACTCTTTAAAAATGACTATTTTCTACTACACATTGATATTCCCTCACTTGAGGGTGACTAACCCAGTCATGAGTCAAACCAGAGCATGGGCTCATGTAGCACCATAGGCTGAAGGGGAGTTGATTCTGTTTTTTCTTAAAAAAAAGGCAAAAAAAAAGCTTTCCTAGGATGATTCCTGTTCTTAGGGGGGGGGGGGGGGGGGTGGAAGGGTGTCTTTTCTGCCTGTTTGGTCAGCTTAGGAAGCCAAGCTCATTGTCACCAGGGAGCAGTTCAAGCGAATCTCCGAAAGCAAGCCTTTGGGAGCCCCCTTCGGAGTAAGGGAAAAGCAGATGAAGAAAAGGCCATTTCAGCCTTGTATCCCAGGGCTTTCTTAGCACAGACAAAAGCACACAACCAAAGAAGATGACTGTGAAGAGAGGGATCGTGAACAAAACACGCTGAAAAGTTTCTCTTGGTGGAAGCAGAAGCAGGGGCAGGGGCAGGGGGCACGGGTATGGGGCTGGGACGGAGCAGGTGGGGAAAGGTGCAGAGGTTTCCAGAACTGTGCATGGAGCCACAGGTATCTGAGGGAAGAACTGGCTGAGGAAAGAAGATGATGCAGAACAGCACAGAAAGCAACCATGCAGAAGTGGAAAAAAGGTGAGGGAGAGGAACTGACAGGGATCAAAGACACAGAAATGGCTAGGAAAAACGTCATTGAGTCTGAAGGATAGGGAACCTCTTTGGTTTTGTTTTCCTAGTGGAGGAGGAGTGTGGTGGAGAGGCAGGCTGTGCTGGGCCATGGGCTCTCCTGAGTGCCTGTGGGTGGTCCTCTTGCATTTCTTCATGGCCTGGAGACGCAGAAACCATAGACCAGGCTGGCGCATTATTTGTCCAACCCAAGTGTTGTGTACATAACTCTTCTCCAACAAAGATAACTGTCTTCCCCACGCAGTCAATACTGGGAAAAAGGAGGAGAGAGATGCAAGTATGACTGAATAGCAGTCGAGTACAGCCAGCTAATTGCAGCTTCATGTAATCTCTTTCATAGCCGTTATCATAACTGTATATATTTCCAGCCCAATTCGTCTATCTTTTCCGGCCTCCTGTCTTTGCAGCTGCCTCCTCTTCTCCCCTTCCTGATGGCTGCAAATCTCTGCTTATCACCCGTTTTCATGCTGTGTTTTGTCTGTCTCTTTGTGTTCATCCCTGTACCAGCTTCTTGGCTGCATGTGGCAGTTTCTTATTTCCTGGGTGTTGTGAGAGACTTTAGTATGAACTACTTGCTTCAGTTAGCATGTGTGACCTTTTGCCTTATTTTGTTTTTCTGGATGATTTAATTTTACACATGTTTACACTAAGGACTAGTTTTGCAAACTAAAGTGGTCAATATGGATGTGCAATTGCTATGTGAGGCAGTAAGAATTAAGACAATTATTTATTTATCAAATTTCTTTTTGTATGAATGTATCCATCCACTGCATGAATTTTTCATGCAAGCTCATCTTGAAAAAAACATTCCCTCCTCCCGGGAAGGATTTGAACTCTTCGGGGAATTCCCCCAAATTCTCGTGTTTTTTTTCTTTAATTGAACCCCACCGTGTAAGAAGAGCTCTGTCTACAATATTGATTGCGGAAAAACATGCAGACCTGTCAGTCTCTCTTTTCCCAAGGCAAAACTCTCCTATTGTCCTTTTCTGCCGGGGTATAATCTCCCCAAAGACAGACTTCAAACAGTTAAGCTTCTTCCCATTGTATTGGGACTATATGTAGTGCTCCACTTTACATTCACATTTAACAGGTTTCAAGCTTCAGTGATAAACTAGCAACGTTTTTCCTTCATGACAGCTGTTTGACAGCTTTTGAAAATGGATAAAAAATGGAAAATTACCCTACAGAGGAAACATTCCCGGCTCTTCATAACTCAGGCTGAGACATGGCATGAATGGAATAACACACTTATTACATTCTGGGCACTGAACATAAAATGCATTGCCTCCTTCTATTCCACTTGATTTGATAATCTAGTACAATTTAGGTCCCTAATAAATTAAATTGTTCGGAAACTTGGTTCAGTGCCTAAACTCTGTGCAAGGCTGTGCTGTTTAATGATGCCTTTCTTTCTCTCAGTGTTTTATCTTTGGGATAAATAATTCAGCCTAATAAACCCTGTGATCTGTGAGGTTAATTGACACCCACAGTAATTCCCAGCTTGTGCGCAGCGCCCATATTTGTCTGTCTTTCATGGGCTCCTGTAGCATCACCTAATCTCTGCGGCTCACCAGTCAGGTTTCCCTGTGTTGCCAGAAGCCCTAATCATTGCAAACACCACTTCTGCTCCTGCACGGGCAAGCGCCCGAGGTCCACGTGCTCGTTCCCTTTCCCCCAAGTGGTTATCATCTGGTTGATTTCTGGGAAAACCCTAGGGCAACTGGGACTAGACTGAAATAAAAAAAAAAAAAAATCAATGAAAAAAGTGGAACGAAAAAAATATTATGAAGATCCACAAATATATTATCTGGGGGATTTATTCATAGGTGATGCATCCAGCTGTACAGCGGGATGAATACGTTCTTATTAATTATTAAATTGCTCAGATGGTCGTCCTCTCCAAACCTGACATATATTGAGAAAAAGTAATTGAAAAGGATTTGGTCAGTTCCCCTCCCTGTATCCGAGTGTTATATAACCGCTATCTCCACCAGCCCGCTCCCTCTGCCTCTCTTTGCTTTCAGGCTAACACACAGTTTATTGGGTATCAATAAAACATAAGAATTACTCCTGGTGTAACAATAGCACCTCTTTGCAACCTTCAGCCTGCTTAGCTCCCAGGAATAGTGTGCTAATGAGCGTGCGCGGCGTTTTGGACAGATGCTAGAGTGTTATGCTGGGCTGATAACTGCATCTCTTGGATCAAACACTGCGCTGGGATGACTCATGCCTTTTACTAATTTATAAGAGCAGTCTTCCTTGAAATCCCAATGTAAATACTATCGCCCTGTTGTCTGCGAGTGACTACAGCCTTGAAGTCAACAAAAGTAATGGGCACTCTGCATGGAATAACAAGTCACCAGCATATTCCCTTTTATCCCCCGGATGAAATATTTGAATTTTCAGTTGTTTTGCTTTGTTTTAAATTTGTATTTTTTTTTCCCAGGGGCTGTAGGAACGCAAGGGCCACACAGCCTGAAGAGAACCACAGGACAGTGCACAGAGCAACACAAAAAGGCTGAGCCTTAGTTTTGTAAAGAGGCAGGTTGGAGCTGTATCGCAAGCCTGATGGTTTGGATGCATGTAATTCTCAAACTTAAAATCAGGGTTCATTTACCGCATGCATTATAGTTTCCTTTACAAGGTGGTCACTAAACAGGACAGTGTCCTATTCACACCAGTGACCCACTGAGGGAAACGAGGCTTTTAAAAGTCAGACGGAGCTCAGTACATTTCCTTTTCCATTTTGATTGAAGAAGTGTTTGCAAGTAAATGTTTGTAACTTCCTGGCTTGTATTGATTTTTTATATCCCTGTGATTACTCTGTGCAAACAATGGTGTTCATGCACTGGCATGCCTAGACAAAAAAATATCAGATACTCCGTTGTAATTTCTAAAGACAGTGGGCAAACCTGAGAGTGAAGACATGGTTCACATCTTCCCTCACTGACACATGGTGCTTCAGCTGAGAACAAAAGCAGATTCCCAAATTGCCTGAGCAAAGCCACTTTCACAGTCTATTTCAAGCACCTGCCACCTTTGCTTGCAGCTCAGCGTTGCTGTCCCCAGTGTGACGTTCTCACCCAAGCCCGGAGTCCTCCAGGACAAGATGGGATATCTCACTAGTCGTGTCTCTCTCCACTGACTCTAACGGGAAGGCAAATGATGAGCTCAGACTGCACACTAGATCTTTAGATAACTAAAAATAGGTGAGAAGGTTCCCTGGACTGGAACTGAACCAGTTGGTTTGTGAGCAGTGAGCTATCAGCAAGGTGCTAGTGTGAAGCTGATATGTAAAATGTAAAAGTCCCATGTCCCATTACTATCATTAATGTCACAAATCGTGACAAATCTGTATGTGCTGCCAGTAGTTTTCTGAGGTAAACAGGAATCTGTTTTCCCCCATGTCTTGTAAGACAGCCATTTCAGGCAGATCCTCTTCCCTCGGACACTCCCGGCACCTCTTTGGCCACAAGCTTGACACCAAAGAGGCCCCACTCTTCCACAGCCTGTGCTCAGTGTTTTCTGTAGGCAACTTCAGGGTTCAGCTTGATTTTAATTCTCTTTTCTTATCATGTCCAGAGCTGAACTGGGGCTGGCACCAGCTCCAGATGCTGGGCTGTTAAAGGACTGAAGTAGGTCGGGAAGGACTGACCCATGGCAAAGGGAAGAGGAACGAGGCTGGGACCCAAAGGAGCCTCAGACCTCCTGCTACTTGACAGCTCCTCTCCCAGGTTTGTTCATCTGAAAACTAGCCATGTGCTGGAGGACATTTTTCTAGGAACTAGCTGGTCCTGACAAGCTAACTATCCCTCTGTGTGCTTGGCAATTTAAGGCAGAAGCTCTAAGATCCTGATAACGTCGCTAGGCTGAATAGCTCCCTTCTCACTGTGCGAGTGCAGCCTTGCTCTATAGTAAATCACAGCTACTCAGATGAAGCTGGCTGCAGTTTATTGACAGATAAAGTAGTTCTTGTCTATATATGGAAGGTAAGTGCGATTTGCACAAGAAATAGAAAAAAGTCTTTCCCTGCATAAAAGGCCCACCCAATTTAAAGGTATCGTCATGACCAAAGCCACACTCAGATGATTATTGCCATCTAAAAGTGTTTTTTGAGGGATAATATTATGAGTCTGTCTTCAGGAAATGTTGTTAAACCTTCCGCTTTGGGAAACCCTTTCTGCCATACATGATTACAAACTGCCCTCTTGTACTTACCACCCCTTCTGCTCATTCTCTCCAAAAATCCCCAACAACCAACACCTCGGCAAAGAAGGCTCCGACTCAGACAGCACTTTGAAACGGTGCCTGAAGGTTTCACTACCCCTGTTGATCTTATGTGGACAATGCCCTGGTGTTAGAGGAGGACAGCGTGCTGCGTAAAAGCGCCCCAGGGCAGAGCAAGGTAACAGGCAGCAGCGCATATTCTTATATTACATATCTATCTGTCTGACACATTTGTATGTCAAATCTGTCATGACTTCTGAAAATCAGTATATTATTCCCTTTGAAAGCGCATTTGCCTGTCACCAGGATGTATATACTTATCAAGATTTCAAAGTCACTAGAGGTCTTGCAATTCCCGGTAACAATGAATGGGATGAGTCCCAATGCACATTGAAAAACCTGAACCCGTTTTTTAGACATGCTGTTCACACACAATCCTCCCTGAAGCTAGTATGGACGTGTGAATGCTCAGCTTCCCCAAAAAACAGCATTGTGTACACACAGAAAAACATCATTGATATTAGTTTATTTCTTCCCAATGTGTTAGATCCTTCTGAAAGACCCTCTTGCGAACATGAAAAAGGCAGAGGTTTCTTTCAAAGTTTATAGTAAGATTCCTAGAACTTATAATAAATGTGCAAACAGACAGTTAAAGAGAAAAAAAAAATCAGCTGGTAACTGTTTTCCAGGCATTCAAACTCATCCTATTATTTTATGTGTCTGCAAGCTAGCAGGAATCCAGTGGAGGGCCATGATGATGGTCAGGGGCTGGAGAACACCATGTACAAGGAGAGGCTGACAGAGCAGGTTTGCTTAGTCCAGCAAAGAGAAAGTATGGGGAGGCCTTACCACAGTGAGGGAAATTACGACTGGATTAAAGGAAAAATACATTCCCAATGAGGATGGCAAAGCCCTGGAGCAGGCTGCCCAGAGAAGTCGGTGAATCCCCACCCTTGGAGATGCAGCTAGAATTTTGGTCAAAAATTTGTCCCAGTTACACAAGGCCCTTAGCAACCTGCTCTGACTTTGAAGTTGGCCTGTCAGAGGTTTGGACCAGAGGATATTCAAAGGTCCCTTCCAACCTACAACACCCTGCAATTCTATAAATGGCCTGACCTTACTCAGGTAATTAGTCCTTTGCGAAGAAAAAAGGAGGTTTTCAAGAAATGCCTGAATGCAGACCAAAGAGCCAAAGGTCACTGGACCAGTTTGGGAAAAGGTGTTTCAGCTGCAGGAGGCAGCACGTGGCAAGAGCAGGGTACCTGTGCAAGAAGAGGGCAAACAAAGTGGTACAACGAGAGCCTGTACTGGAATGAGGGAGAAGGCAATGCGGGAAGGGAGCGGGGCTGATATGCTGGTGTGTATACCATGATGCATGTACTTGCTGGGGGCTTGCTTTAAAAAGAAATCTGTTCCCAAAGAAAACAATGAGATTTTTATGTTTTGACTGACCGAAGCCTTGATGCTGTTCCAAAGCATGAGAGCAGCATCCTTCCTCAGAAAGACATCAGCAGTCCCAAGTGGCTATTTCTGCTTTTGTAGCGAGAGAGAAAATGGCAAGCGAGAGAAAGAGAAAATGAAGTGCCTCTGACAAGAAAACAATGTGCCAGAAGCAACTCCTTTAAATACAGAAAGGCAAAAGGACAGAACTCCATTCATTCTCCAGCTTTTTTGTGGTTTTCTACCGATTTAATATTTTCCCTTCAATTTATTTCTTTTTCCTCCTGAAATATTGTGCTTTACAGTAAGAAATCATAGAACTGTAGAGGTTAGAGATGCAAGAAGGCTATTAGATCATCTGCTCCACCGCACTTTGCCAGTGGAGAATTGCTCCCTATGGTACATTTTCTAGTGTTTTGTCCAGCCTTGTTGTAAAAATCCTGAGTGACCAGGCTTCCACCAGGTCCCCCGGCAGCTTTTCTACAGCTGGATACATCTCGAAAGATTTTCCTGCTAGTCAGCCTGTGGTTTCACATTGCTAATTTCACCCCATTTGGCACTTCCGTGTCTATGTAGCAGTCTAAATTGTTTCTTCCCCTTTGGCGTCCGTATCTTCTGACTCTCTATCTGCTTAGCGTGGAGTCATAGAAAAACAGGGCTGAAAGGACCTTTACTGTTCATACACACAGAGCTTTTAAATTTGCTTTTTAAGACAGCCAGTCTAGATTTCTGATAATTTTTATTGTTTCCTACCATCCTTGTTCCAATTTGTCCACGCGCAGCAACTCCCCAACTGAGTATATTATTTCAGATACATTTGCATGAAAATGATGTAGAAAATAGGTCTCTGTTGCCTTCGATTCAAATATCAAGGGAACTGCACCCTAAAATTGCATCAGCATTTTTGCAGCCAAACTGTAAGATGTTCAGTTGGCCACCCACTCTCATTGCAAAGTGTTTCAGTATTCCTGCTAGCAGTTTGCTATTGACTACAAGTGTTTTGGAGGATTTTGCCTCAGGTATGTTTTCATGCTTACAAGTGGGAACTCATCTTCTTATTTTCTCTAGTAAATTCTTCAGTCTCAGTAGGTCACTTCGTGTTATTTCCATGTCCTGACTTACCTTTCAGTTCCTGCCAAGCCAGGGTCATCTGTGAGAGCCCTTTGTGTGCAGCTCCCATTCCCTATACATTGTTAATAAGGACACTAAATCAGAATGTTTCTGACATCAAAAACGCCTTTTTTTACTAAATGACTCTCTTGTGTTGCCTAATGCTTTCTCGCTTCCTTATCCATCTTTTGCTTTCCAGTTCAGATTTTCTTTTCTCCTGGGACCATGGTGTTGCCCTTTGCACCTATTTTTTATTTTACCCATTTTGTTTTTTTCAGAGGATTTTTTTGTGGACTTGCATGTTTTCTGGGCATATTTACAGCTGTATTTTAGTAAGATAGGATTAGAAGCAATCTTCTGGATCACTGAATCCAGATTTCTATTATTTCAAACAGCTGTGCCATGAAATCCCTTTAAAATATTAATTGAGTTCCAGTTTGATGAAACTGTAAAATCAATTAAGTTTTCTGCTCCCGCTTTTTCTGCAAGAAGGCTGTTCTCAAGCTGTCCTGCTTGGATGGTTAAAATCCTTCTTCAGATTTCCAGTCTGAATTTGCTCATGGCCAGTTTTTACCACTTGTCCAGGTGCCAATGTGGTCCTTGAGCTTCGTTAGCTCTTTTTCCTCTCTATTGCTTCCCCTTTTCCTCCTTCAGCATATTTACGGATGGCAATCAGATCCCGTCTCAGCATTTGCTTTCTGAGGTTACACATGCCAAACTCTTCCATGAGCTGGCTGATAAAGGGCAATGTAAAAACAGCTGGATTAGCTTTTAGCAAGCTGTCCCAGGCATGGGGTTTTGCATGGGCTGATTTATGCTGCTTCCTTGCAGGATAATCTTCTAAGGAAAACACCATATTTTCATAACTGTAAGTACCTGAATTTATGGTTCGTTACAGCATAAACATAACTTCTCTTAGACTCCACTTGCATAGTTGTTTCCATTCCCTGGATCATCCCAACAGCCCTTCCTTTGCCTGGTCTACTTTTAAGCTGCCTTCTGGAACATGAAAAATTACAGCTGTGTGCAAAAGTCCAGATGAAGTCTCCTTAACAGAGTTTGTACTGTGCTATTAATGCTGTCATGTCTCAAATGGAAATAGGTCAGTTGGCCTATCCTACCTCTGGTAATGTCATAGCTAAATCAGTTAAACGAGTCCTCCCAGCTCTTCCTTCTCTGTCATTTCCAACTAGCAAACTTAAACCTACAGCTCGTTTTTTTTTTAAGTGCATAAACTCCCATTTTGCACTATCGCACCTCTTCCTGTTCCTGTTCATCTAGCCCATGAGTTAACACAGCCCTTCAGTCAGCCCACTCCTTTGGAAGGCTGCCCTGGTCCTCGTTCCTAGGGTGATGCCTCCCAACTTCTAATATTCCCTGCCATTGCTCTTGACTTACTGAATTTCCTGTTTTCCCCAGTGTTTGTATTATTCCAGAGTTCAATGCCTTTGTGTAGCTCCTGTTCATGACCATCTCAAATTCAGAAAGCTTCTTTCACTGCGGATCCCAGACTTCCTTTGTGGCTGTAAGTTCATGGGTCGTAAGTAACAGTATCTGGGTCTACTTAGTAAAGGGCAACTTTCTGGTTTTGTGCATGCAACTTTTTGCCTCCTAAAGCTTCCATTCACCCTGTCTATGCAGCTATCATGTCAGAGGCTGGTAGCGTAATGTGACAGTGTCACTTCCCTATCGTACCACAGGATCAAATAGCGTTATGACCCTACAATCTCCTATAGAATATGTATGGTTTTTAAATAAATCATTTGATTAGTTGATAACACCAGATATTTTTTGTCCTTCCCCTATCTTTTGCAGCTTTTAGTGCAGTTTTTAAAAGGTATGTCTGTAAAAAAAATTCTTTTGTAAGCAATATAAAATTTCGTTTTAAAAAAGGAGCTGTTTTCCCTTAAAAATATGTCATTGAGCCAGTTGCATTACTTATTTGATAAACCTTGTTGGACAACAAGGAAAATGCTAATATTGATAAACAGTTAATAATTTGTACTCCTTTTAGTAGCTGTCCATGAGGGCTGGACAGGAAAACATTGGTGGTACCATTTTTTATTATATAAGCATGCCTATTTTGTCAAATTTCACTCTGAACAGCAAAAGTAGCTCTGATATTAGGCTATCCTGCTTTGACATTTTTGGAATTGAACACCAGGTTTTCTTGTTTTGAAAGCATTGTTTTCCTTTGACTTCTTTAATTTTGTATTCTATTTTATATTGTAACAACATTTCTAAGAAATAAAACTGAAATGAAGCTGAAATAAATTCTGAGCAACCTAAAATGAATCTTCAAAAAGTTTTCTTGAAGAATTTTGAAGCATAAGGGTTTCATGCTTAACCACGGTGAAAACTGACATCAAGACCTTGAAAATTTACATTAAACAGAATTTCTATTCTCTGCACAGCTTCAATCTCAACACAAAAATACTCAACGATTCAGCACAACCCAGCACAGCTAGTCCTGATATGGTCTCTTACCGAAGACTTGGAGAACTAGACGATAATACTGAAGTTTTTTCTGCCTGTCTGTCTAAGCAGATGCAGTTTTCTGCCCTGGGATTAGTATAGATTATGCAGCCACACAACCCATTCTGAGGGTGGTTTTCTGCAGAGCTGAGATGTTTCTTTTCCTAAGATGAACTGTCAACGTGTTTATCTGTAATAGCCTCAATAACAAGCACAGAAAGAAGAATGAGTAAAACCGGTCTGATGTCAGGAGTATGTGTTGTACAGCCTAATTCCAGGCTGCGAGTCCAACCCCCTTTTTTTGCAAGAAGGCTGCCTTTGTCTTCATTTCCACCTACAGCTCATCAATTCATGTATAAGCTTCTAGAAATCAAAGTTCTTAATTCCCAGCCCCCAAGTGTTTCCGTGGAGGAGACTATTTGCTGAAGGCCTTGATGATGGAAAGAAATCTAAAGCACAACTGATGCAAGAGGTCATTGAAAGGGTTTTCAAATGCTGTTGTGGCATATAACAAAACTAGGAAGGTTTCAAAAAAGAAAACAAATATAATGGGACTTAAGTAGCCAATTCTTTTGAGTTCCCACCTGTTCTTTGCCTAGAAAACAAGAGAGAGAGACTAAGTACATACAAGCACATAGCTCTCTTTTAAACAAAAGCTGTGAGGAAAGGCTTTTCAAGTGTCTTTATTCCCTGTTCTCTTCTCTTTTACTCTTTTTGCCTCTCTTGTATGTGCCCTCATGTGTCACAAAAAAGAGCTTCTGGTCCCTTCATCTTTTATTCTATTTCACGTTGCCTTAAAGTTACAATGGACTAATTTGATCATTCTCGTTTAACAGTGACATCTTTAAACATTAAAAGCCTAGTGTTATTGTTACTAGGATTTTTTTACATCAGAACAGATTCTTCTCTCTGTACATTGGGGTGTCCACCCTTACCAACCAGTGGATGCCCACCAGGACAGCCGTGAGCTGGAGGCATCATGTTGCCTCACCGTTCTCCTCCTGGGAGGTCAGTGCCCACCACCATGGTCAAGGGCAAACCAAGACAAACCCCACCATCTTGCTCTGCCTCTGTTTCCCCTTCTGCCCTTTCACTTCTTTATGCTGCAGCCCCATTGTGGCAGGGAGCATCTTGTACGGTTCTTTTGCATTTTGCCTGGCCTGGTGGGCTCTGAGCTCAGCTGGGCTCACGGACCTCTAACTGGCTAGATGTTCCCAGCTCCTCAAATCCTTTTTTTCCTCTTGATAACTGAGGGAAAAGATCAGGGAAAGGAATTGGCTGAAATCTGAGCTTTGCCTTTCCCCCTCTCCTCCCTGCTGGATAGATATCTCTCTTGGACAGAGGCAGGCTCTGAGTAATGGGGACCATAGTTCAGATGATTTGTAAATGTCTTGCAGTAACCAATTTAACTTATATCTCAAGTTTCTCTTGTTCTTCCACTCACCCAGCTGCGCTGTGCCTGCAGACTCACATGGCCTCCTAAGCCCCTCTTGCAGCACCGAAAGCAGCCCACGCGGACTGGGCTGCGCAGCCACTCGCAGCTCTGGAATAAGGTCTTCAACACTTGCCTGACTCAGGTCACTGCACAAAGCCATGCCAGCCTGCCAGGCTCATTTGTTATTTTGGAAATGACCCGCCACGGTTTCTGCACCGCTAATTGGCCATGATCCATTTCCTGGTTTATGCATTCATCTCCTGCTTCTGCTGCTAGTCCAAGAGATGCCAAGTACATAATTTAGTGCACAGTGCTTTGAACTTGGACTTAATGTGTAGGGTATTAGACAGAGATTTTGATTAGATTAGAGGTCAGGATCTGTTTGTGATAATCTCTGCAATCATTCTCACCAAATCATCTTACTGCCTGCAGTGACTACATCTCTGGAGTGAATGCGGGAAGAAAATATACACGACTCAAGGCAATAGAGTTACATTGCAGATGGCTTTGGCCCAAGGACTTATGCAAACCAGATTTGTAGTGTTGCAAATTTGTATTTTTCCTTTCTGTTTCAAAGAGGAAAAGAGCAACAACAGTTGATACTGCTATGAAGCTGCAAGCCTGAAACACGGAGGAGTGGAAACTTCAATGGCTTTAACAATGTTAATCCAAGCCTGTTGGACCTGTGGACCATTTTTGCAATCAAAAGCTTATGAAATACATTGCAGTAGGCTGAATACTGTAAGTCCAAAATAGGCAAATCCCTGCTAAAATCAGTGGGATTTTTCTCTACATTAGGTTTATAGGGTTGGTTAATGCCTGAAGAACTACTGTTCTTCATCCCTAAAGACCCTCACTGGTGGCTCCTTTACTTTCCCTGCTTCTCTTCTTTACCTGTATGAGATCACTGTGGCAGCTGTATGATGGCATGCTGTGTGTATGACTGAGAGACTGGGACTCGGCAATGAGGCTGCAAAGCCTGTCTGGGCTTCTGTGGCTGTACACAGAGGAGGCTGTGAGTATGCCTGAGCTCGGCCAGCACAGCACACGGCTCTGCCATCACCCCTGTGGCCAGACTTGCCTCTTCACAGTCAGCTTCTAGTGACAATACAGGCTTCCCAGACACAAACTGCTGTCCCTAATTTTCAAAGCAAGTCTGGGTGCGACTTCAGGTTTTGTCTCAGATAAAAGTAGAAATGCTTGGACATTTTCTCCTGTCCTTTCTTCACCTATCCAATCATATGGAAATTACTACTGTGATATTTGTGTGGCTGGTCCAGAAGCCAAACACAGCATTAACTCACTCTGTTGCTAAAAGAAAGATAGCATCCTCATAAACCAAACTAACTAACAACGTATTATCCCCTCCAGGTCCATCATTTGTCTGGTCTAGCAAGAAAAAAAGGAACAAGAGGGTAGATGATACTCTCACGGGGAAAGTACAAGTGGCTTTTAGACCTGAGCATGTGCACTTGACGTATTAATTTTCTTAAATTGTGTATGTTCACGGATTACTCCTCTACGGCTTATATGTGTATGTTGGAATCAGTTCTGTCTTGTCATCATTGCCATGGTTACCTTATCATCATTATAGTATGTATGTGTTGCTATAATACTATTGCAGATGTCTTACCAAAATTCCCTGAAGCAAAATGATCCCAGAACTTACTCTGTACACATCCCAAGCTACTAAGCATTGATATCTTTTATGATCTGTTTTCCAGCTAAGACAAAGTTGGCTTGTACATCTCTGCTGACATAAAACTGTTTGCCCTTTCTGGGTAGAGAGCAAATTACTCCATGATTCATCTTCACCATAAGCCAATTCCTTACATCAAATACGAAAACTCCTCCTACTTAACTGGGCCTCTCAGCAACCTGATTTGCTTTTATTTGTATTACTACATATTGCTAAAAATCATGAGATTGTTGATAACTGCAGCATGGAAGACATGTCAGCCTCTGAAATGACGCTATCATGATACAGCAAACACAGAGGTCGTTATAGCAGGGTAGGGCACATCTCAAAGCCCAGGACAGAGCAAAATATGAGTTTGTGATGAAGAAATCTTTGCTGGGGTATCAGGCTACAGGGCCACAAAAATGATGAGAAGGATGGAACACCTCTCCTATGAGGAAAGGCTGAGAGAGTTGGGGTTGTTCAGCCTGGAGAAGAGAAGGCTGCGGGGAGACCTTATTGCAGCCTTTCAGTACTTAAAGGGGGCTTATAAGAAAGATGGGGACAGAGTTTTTAATAGGGCCTGTAGTAATAGGACAAGGAGTAAAGGTTTTAGACTAAAAGATGGTAGATTTAGACTACATATAAGGAAGAATTTTTTTACAATGAGGGTGGTAAAACACGGCAAGAGGTTGCCCAGAGAGGTGGTAGATGCCTGGAAACATTCAAGGTCAGGTTGGACAGGGCTCTGAGCAACCTGACCTAGCTGAATATGTCCCTGCTCATTGCAGGAGAGTTGGACTAGATGACCTTTAAAGGTCCCTTTCAACCCAAACTATTCTGTGATTCTTTGATTCTATGACAGTCTTTCAGAACAGAGTGGGGAAGCCCAGGTGTTAACATCTGTTTTTAATCCAAACTCTGTATTACCCTCCAATGGACAGATCAACGCACAACTCTTATCCTAAAGAGTAACTGTAACTCAGCTCAGCCCTGACTACCAGATTTCCCATCCTGTTTATCCTTATTATAACAACAGCTCCTTACTACATTCACAAGCAGAGGCTTGGAATATGTTGTGATAATGAATGTCATTATGAGGTTAGAGTACAGTGGTGTGAAGTGATTCATCACTGGAAAAAAAATAAAATTTCTTGGATGATACATTGCCTAGATGCACGATTCTGGGTTTATAAACAAGAGGTTATATATTGTTCCACAGCTATAATCTAATATTACCAAACTAGAGAATACCAAATACACTTGAGATTTTTAGAATTCTCATGATAAGAAGAGTTAAATTTTAAATAAATGCAAGTAAATAGCAGAACCTCTAATGAGAGGGCATGGTAGTAGTAATTGTAGCAGTGAAACTTTTATTCTTAAGCTAAAGATGACTGGCAATTTGTAGGTAACTATGAGCAGGGCTAACTGGCCATCTTTTTAAGTGGAAGTGGAAACAAGGACACGAGACCATCGTGACATAGCAAATACAGAGATCATCACAGTTTTTAGTTAAAGACAAAATAAGGTAACGCTTCTCTCCTCATGTGTTCAAATTACACAGCACTACTCAGAACTGACAGCGATCCTGTCATCCCACTGTACCTGCAGTTATGGGGCATGGAAAGAACAACTATTATGTGGCAAAATTCTCATAGCACTTTATGGATATTCCTCTATCCTCTGCTGGCATCCAGGAGGTTTTGTCTGAATGTTTGTTATAGTCATTGCAGGTTTGGGAAGCCCTAAAGATGCTGGTTTGCCGGGAAGGCCCAGCTGAACGCCTGCTAACCTGGGGACATCTTGGCATTGGAAGCTGGACATCATCAGGGTGATGCAGGGGCAGCTGGGGCCTCAATGCCAGCCAGGCTCTCCTGAGCAAGCTAGGGCAGCAGTGGGGGCTGAATGTGGAGGGGTAGATTTCCCCCAACTGAAACAACCCTCCAGCTCTAAAAAATTGAGTTCCTTAGGCGACAGCCCTTTTTCTTTCTTTACCGTTCATCTGGGATGTGAGGACTGTGTTCTTTATGCCAAACAACTTTCAAGGGTCCATGCTGTCTGGAAAACTGCATTGAAGTTCAAGCCAGGTTGTCCCCTCCCTGTAGCACAAACTGGATTCCCCAGCTGGTGAGATGTTTTCCTTTCTCCAGGCTTTACTGGAGTGAGTCCAGAAAAGGGACACAAAGATGATTCCCTGACTCACTCCAGTATGTCCATGTTTCTCGTGTATGGGGGAGCCCAGACCTGGACCCATCACTCCAGACATCTCACCAGGGCTGAGTAGAGAGGAAGGATCATCTCCCTCAACCTGCTGGCAATGCCCTTCATAATGCAGCCCAGGTTACTGTTGGCTTTTATTTCCACAAGGGCACATTGCTGCCTTATGCTCAGCTTGATGTCTACCAGAACCCCCAGGTCATTCTCAGTAAGGCTCCTTTCCAGCTAGTCAGCCCCCAGCATGTACTGGTGCCTGGGGTTGTTCATCCCCAGGCACGGAACTTTGCTTTTCCCCTTGTTGAACTTCATGAGGTGAGCCCATTTCTCCAGGCTTTGCAGGTCCCTCTGAATGTCACCACACCCCTGGGGTGTATCAGCCACTCCTCCCAGTTTCATATTGTCTGTGAACTTGCTGAGGGTGCACTCTTTTCCATCATTCAGGGCATTAATGAAGATGTAAAACAGTACTGGCCCCCGCACCAACTCCTGGGGTACACTACTAGTCACTTGCCTACAGCTGTCCCGGTTTTTCATCCAGTTTTCAATCCACCTCACCGGCTTGACAGTTTGTAATTCCTGCTGGTCCCAGGTGGCTGCCTGATGGAGCCTGTGAGCTTGTGCTGCTGTGGAGGTCCCCCTCCTTCTCCAGCCAGGTCCAGGCAGCCGTGAGATAGACTGGTGACTAACATGCAGGCTGTCCTGGCTGGTTTGGAAAATACAGTTTGCAACCTGAATTGAAGAGCTCTGGCAAATCCCACAACATAATAACTGAGTTAAATGCAAATTATTTCATCATTTATGACGTTTCAAAAATGCAAGTGCTCTTATAAACTAATTGAAATAGAAATTAACTGTTTTTCCTTGGGTGCTATTGAGCCTTGCCAACTGCCTGCTGCTTTGCGCTTTCTGCGTAATGGGTTACGTATGATTACCCAGACCCTGCACATGTGGGGAAGCTTTATGAGCTCTGAGATCAGCTCTGGATGGCGGCTGGGTGCTCTCCTTCTCCCGACACCCTTGGGATGCCCAGCTAGCAGGAAGGGGCTGCAGCCCCCAGCAGCACAAGCCTTCAGAGGAGAGGCAGATTTCTCAGGGATGGCCTAGCAGAGAGACGCGGAGATCCTACACAACCAAACTCTTCCCAGTCTATAATAAAAGGCCAACTGCCCCATGCCTGAAAGTCACTCAAGAGGGCTTGTTTATTACCATAACATGCTGTGGGATACCTTGATATGGTAGATATGAGCTCACTTGATAAAAGTGACCTTAAAATGTGAAGTGCTTGAGCCCGGTTCTCTTCTCTGCACCTTCTCCAATGAATAACATCAGGGAGACACGTGAGGCCATCTCAGAATGGCAATGTGCAGCATCGGCATCAACAAGGAGCAAATTAGTTTGAGGTTCACAAACATTTGAGTGCGTTGGTGTTTTTGCCTTGGAACTTGCTTTTTAATCACTTTTGGCTTCATGGAATTATTTATGGTACTTACTTAGATTATTTCCACTTGGTCCTTCCAGGAGTATGGGAACATATTTCACAGAAAGGAAGGGATGGAAATTTACCTAAAATGCTGCATAGAATCTAGAATTATGGTCTTCCATTTGCAAAAAAAAAGGATGGTGCTCATCTCTATTAAAAGATACAAAGAGAAAAATAATTTTGCAGAGTCAGGTTTCATTTTAAAGAGCAACTTTTCAGGCGAGAATAGTTTTTGGATCAGCCAAGGCTGATGTGCGATGGTCCCAGTGTGCCTGTACCACTGAGTCCTGCAGCCTCACACATGTTTAACACATGGCTGCAGCCCCTCAAGACGGCCAGCCATGCCTGCGGTTGCTGCACGCAGCAGCTCAGCGTGGCACGCTGGGGCTGTGCTCTGTGCAGGTCTTACTTCCTTATTAAAAATGAAGGTAGCTCTATTTTGCTCTGGTTTAAACAAATCAGTGACCCTGAATTTTCTGGCATATCCCCAGATGTGGTCTTCTGTGGGGAGAATTTCAGGTCCTTCCTGTGTTCATTAAAAATAAAAGAGGAAAAAACTTAGCGCCTGGGATAATGGCATTTGTCAGTTCCATTTACAGGTTGCTTAGCTCAGCTGAATTAATGTCTGCCAAATGGACAAACTTGAAAGATCCTTTTCCCCTCACCTCCTTTAATAATCCTGTGTCGTTAGGCATACTTAAAAATCACAGGTAGAAAAAGATCATCTCGGCTCTCCACTCTGACCCCTTACCTTTACAGAATTCCTTATTATATCATTCCCACCGTTATCTTATCTAACATGGTCATACATATCCAGAGCTTTTCATTCCGACAATGGTGGCCTATCTACACTATTGCCTAATTATCCTTATTAACTTGTTCTTGAATTTGACTTTCCAATTTTAGCTTTCACTTTTCTAACTTCCAGTGAATGTTGTTTGTAAAACTATAGATGAAATACAGGAACCTTTGACAAAGAAACATAATAGCCAGAGGGAGGGGGGAAACATGTAGGGCAACTTCTGCCCTGCTTGGTTAAGCAGGACTTCCACTGACATCCTGAAACAGATGAGGTCCTGATAAAAATAGTCATGATTGACTGTTGTGCTATCTGGCTGCATTCTAGATTTTTAAATGAATATGAAAACTTGCCAGGCACCTAATCTTTTTCAAAGGAACAGCCAAGAGAGAAAAGAATTATGCTATGCAGTTTTAAGGCTAACAGCCTACAGTAAATGAAATCCTGATCAAGCATGGCGCAATACCCGTGTCATTGTAGGAGGAATTTATATTATCCAGTGTTGCTTACCTAAAAGCCTTAACTAGTACTTTACATTCCTGGGAGGGAGGTATGGAAGATGGGTAGGATGGACTGGCCTCTGGAGGTACCCATTGCTGGCCGGTAGCAATAGGAGGAGCCCAGGTGAGCTAGGTTAGAACAGGCACTTTTCAGTGGCTAAATGTGGGAGAAATTAATCCCAGCGTTAATTTAGTTTTTTATAAAAAAGAAATGTAGGATCATGGTGGTTTGCTATTGATAGAAACATCCAAGTTTTTGAGGTACTCCTAAATCAGTGCTTGAGATTAGTAATATTTTGTGGCAATCATGTTCAGGAGCTGAACATGTAGGTGAGGAATAGGAGAATCCTCTACCAGTTTGATCAAGGTCTCCACCACACACATGTTGTCCTTGAGCCGTGAGTGAGGCTGAGGAGAATTTGGTGAACTCCGCACTGCTTGGGCTGCTCTACTCCTGTGTGTTACCCATCTCCCAGCTTGGTTCACTCGCTCTCTATAGGGTGCCAAGTTCCTGGCACAATGTGCCAAATCTCCTTCGCTTCACATTGAGTCGATGGGGGATGAGGACGCAAATAAACAGACAGGGTCAGATACTTCTTCCTTTATCCTCTGGAGGCCTAACCCAGAGCTAACTGATATCAGCAGAGAGGTTCGGAGTAACTTCAGCAGACCTTGATTCAAGAACAAGATTGTCCGATTCTGCTGAAGGAAAGGGGAAGAGTACATTTGTGTGGGATGCATATCTGTGACACCAAAAGAATAAGTACCGTTATCTGTCATTTTGGACTTTAAGGAGATGGTTTCTATTCCATAAAAATGCTAAATTCTCCAAGTAAGAAAAATCCTGGCACCAGATCTTTGTCTCTAAAAGCATTTCTAAAAGGATTCATTTTAAAAACAGAGAGAACCATTATTCTCTGACCTCTTATTTTGAAGAAAGTACACAAGGTAGATTAAAGTGTTGTTATTGCTTGATCAAACAATGCACTTGAATGTTTGTTGGGAAAAAGGGTTTTCAAAATACCGAAAAGTATCCTTTCACAACGCAGTGTCAGACCTTTTGATGAATTACAGTATGTCACCCAACTCGGATTCCTCTTGCTCAAACAGCGAAATGTGTTTGCATACATTGTGTAGGCTTAATATTTCTCCTTAATATAGCTGTATGGGAAAAAAAAAAAAAAAAACAAACACCAAAATGAAACAAAACAAGCAAAGAATAAACATTTGTACTGCCTGCGAGGGCAATTAAGACCACATTTATCTAGTGCAATTCCATCCAGATTCCCATAAATAAAAGGTAAACTCATTTTGGTATAAAAGTGTTTTGTGCTTATGAAAACAAAACATGCTCATGTATGTCTCAGAAAACCTGATAGGCAGAGAGCAGAAGATGTACAGGACGGGGTGAAAGCCGCCCATGAGAAGGAGAGAGCACCCCTGCGCGTTGCCTCCTCTCCAGCAGATTCACAAAGGCCTCTTGGCCGCTGCCAGCCAAGCTCCAGCGGGATTTGCCTCACTCAACTGAGAGGTCTGCATGTTAGCAAAGGTTAGTTGTGTACTGGAGCTGAGCACCCGAGGGTCTCGGTAGGAAGAGGAGAAAGGAACAAGCCCTTCCAGAGGCTGACTCATGCATCCTGAGGCAGGAGTTTAAGAGAGCTGAGATGAATCACAGTCAACGTTACTTGCTTTTTCCCACCCATCATTGCACAAAGTCTGCGATATGGACAGGAGCTGTTTCCCCACTTCAAAGTCAGGTGGTTGAGGCAGCCCGACAGCTTTAAACCATATCCTTAGGCGTGGAGAACCTAAGAGCTCAAGTCACATTTCTAAGGATTTTGTACACAAATAATAGGCAATGTGGGGCTAAAGGATGATTAAGAGCCCTAGGTGACGCTGCAGTGTGGCGATAACTTCAGACAGACTTTATTACCTTGCTAGTTGGAGAGCCCCTTGATTAATTCCTGCAGCTTCTGTACTTGTGTCTGCTGCAGATGATCTGCCTCACCTTGCCTTTTATCCGTATATGATCAGATGTTTCTCTGAAGCAACCCTGTTTATTTAGGTGCCATGAACACAGGAAGCGTTTTCCTTACCCAAAATCTGAAACCTCTTTTTTTAGCTGGAATGCTGCCCAAAGAGGTTTTCTGTCTCATAGCCTTCTCCCGAGGCCATGCTGCGGTTTGCTCCACTTACTGTTTCCAGACCCTAGCTTCTTGAAGGATTTATTGTCATCTTTTTACCTCTGACTCACAGCCCCAGAGTATGCCATTGATATTTGCATTAAGACCCCTCCACACTATGTGCCCTGACATTAGTCCATAATTTGGGGCATGTCTTTGGTGAGCTACCATTGAGTAAAGGGGTATAAAATCACCACCTTTTAGGCCTCATGGAAAGCTGTTGATCTCTCCAGTGGTTTTTGTAAGGTTTTTGGGTCAGACAGGCTCACCAGAAACCACTCAAACTTCCTCATAACAGTAAAATACCAAATCCTTTCCAGAACCTTACAGAGTTCTTGGTGTCAGCAATGTTGCAGCGCGTCTAAGATTTGTGCGTTAACAAACCACACTAGCACATAATATTATTTTTGTAGCCCTTCCACCTCTTCTATCCAACCCTTCCTTTGTTTGCTGTGCCTTCCTGTCCTGTTGATGCTTAAACATGGAAACAAATCTCCTTAGGTCAGGGATCTGTCAATCAGTTAATGTCTCTAAAGTGCAATGCACTCTTAACAGGACTGTATTAATAATGAATCACATTTACTTTGCAGATGGAAAACACTTGTTTGAGTTTTCCCTCCTGCATATCAGAGGGGGTAGGGACTCACTACATCCAAAGGGCAAAAAAGCCACTACTATGATGGCAATGTCAGCTGCTGTAGCCCAGCTGTGACAGGAAGGACAGGACTGACCTCCTGTCTATTAGCAGTAAGATTTTGTTGTAGCGGCCTCTCCAGAGCTGCAGGCAAAGTGAATTACCAAGCCATTAAAATGGACACAGGGCCCAACATGTCCAGTTTTACTGCAGTGGTACTTAGATACTCAAGTTTCATTACATCAAAGGCCAGGCCAGACAGTTATCAGCATGGACGTTTTTCCTGAGGTAAGACAACCTCTGTTCCCTTCCCTTCACTTAGGGACTTTGAAGAACTCAGGCAAGAGCTCACTGCAAAGACAGGTGGGTGAGGAAACAGAGGGAATATTGACTTTTAAAGTAGCTTCTTGCCTCTATAGGATTAAGGAAGTTGGGCAGATAGATAGTCACTTTGTCTCCCTCATCATTTTCATCTTCTCCTGAGCACTGACAATTTTTCTCCTCCTTTCAGCTCTTATCCCAACACACCATCCATCAGCCTCCTTGGAGGATGGTCTGCTGACATGGCCAACACAGGGGAAGGGAAGAGAGCAAGCAAAATCAGCCCCACGGGCCTCCCTGCAATGCAGGCTGAGGCACCCTTCCCCTTCCTCTTTATCACCGTGCTCCAGCGCACCCCCAGCTTTGGTGCAAGTGGTGGATGGGTGATCAAGCCACAGTCAGCCCAGGATAGCGTCCCCAGGGAACAAGGCTGAGAGGGTTCGTCTTTTCACCACGATGGAAAAGAGGGGATACATGGTTACGTCTGGGAAATGTGCACTTTCCTATATGGGTCTGATGGCAACAAGAGCTTTCCATTGGCATTACTAAGAGCAATGGAAGACTCCTGCTCCATTCATTACACTTGCTGGCATTTCCATTTCTGTTGCATTCTTAGCCTACCTTGTCTATTCATGTTTGGGACCCGGCCAGTGCCTCTGTTGCCAGCTACCCATTCTCCATTACACATATTGCTTTTACTTTAGTTTAAGTTGTTCTTATTTCATTATAAAACCACTATTATTTGTTTAGCAGCTGTCTTCTCTTTGAGTAACCTTTTTATGCACACTATGGGCCAGTCTCCCACTGTCCCCAGAGCAGTGGCTTGAGTAGCCCAAGTGGGTAACTCTTCTTATGGGTGGAGAGGATTTCCAAAAGAGCTGAGGCAGGCAAGCAGTTGCAAAGAGCCTGCTATGGGCTTTGGAAACCCCACCTTTGAGTCTTGCAATTTCTCTTTGCATCAGCTACCTTCAGAGGCTCGACAACCTGCCTGCTGCCGGCTCTCCTCTCTCTCCTGATCCTGCTGGTCATACAGTACGGGAGCTCCCAGATGCAGCAACTTCATGAAAATCAGAGTCACCATGTGGTTTTAGTCAGACATTAGATGCTGCCTGGATGCGGCTCAGCTGACTCCCACCCGCATTTCAGCAATGTCACATCTCCTTTTGCATTGCCCCCCGTCATGCATAATTTCTACAGTGTGTACAAGAGCACCCTGTGAGCAGGAGATAAACTCTTCGTCCCCGCATGTGTTTGCTATAGCTTTAGGACTCACCCTTCTCTGTACTAGCAAGAGATTTAAAAACTGGACATGAAATACAAAGATGTGAAAACTCCCGTCTGATCCAGAAAAGAAGGTTTAATCTCTCCCTGCTCCTTCAGCCCCTGAAACAGCGTGAAAATCAACTGACCTTGCAGAGTGTGTACAAGTTAACAAACAGAGGCTCTGCTGGCACAGGGAGGAAAGGGAGCTCCTGAGCATGGTTTCTCAGCTGTGGATTCCTGTCCTCATCTTCCAGAGGTGCAAACCCAACGCTGCTGGTAGCTGCATCTTAGCTGATGGTAGCTGCTGTGCAAAACACAGCACATATTTTTCATATGATTTTTCCCTCTCAAACATCCCAAGACTGTATTTGCCTTTTCTTAATTATGGCTTTTCATTAACTACTCATTGTTATTTCTTCATGAGTGATTACCCCAGGTTCTTCCTCTGCACTGCTCTTGTCCAGTCATGGATACCCTATTTTGTCTTTGCCTTTGTAATTCTCCTAACTGTACTGTGCTTATACTTGTTACATTTCATTCCTTCCTGACAGCTCCTCTAATTCATCTAGGTCATTGCAGTAGCTCCTAGATTATTAATTACCATCCCCAAGCACCGGGTCCTCTCTATACTAATATTTCTCCCATTCCTTCCTGTGGATTTCTCTTAAATATATTAAGAAACACTGGGCCTCTGAGAGATGCTTGGGGAGCCGAGCTCTTAGGCAGGGATGGGGTGTGGGGAAGGCAGAGACGGGTAAGCGATGTTAAGAGGTGAGAGATGTACCTAATGCAATCAATCAGATGTATGGGTCAGTGAAAGCCACTTTCACAGAGGTAGGAAAGAGGAGACAAACAGGCACATCACCAAGAGATACAGCAGGTTGCATATGGAAAGGGATGGGAGAGTCCTTCAACATTATCCTGATCCTTCCATAAAAACATACTTCCCTGGCTTGACAAGAGAAAAAAATGTCAAAAGAGCTTCTGGTTGTAAAAGGCAGGTCTGGTCAGCTTTGGGGCTGCACAGTGCCAGCAGGTCCCTAACCACAGAGTCAGGCGTGCATCTTGATGGTGTGATGATCCCCGCTGTGGGATGGGGACACAGCCAGGCTCACCCCCCAGAAGAAGGGGAGGGTGGGACAAAGCAGCGCTCCCATGGGAGAGGAGAGGCTGGGTGAGGAAGCAGTGATGGTCACTGCAGCGCAGAACTTGCAGCAAGATGCTCTCAGCCTGCCTGATGCTTGGCCACAGCCGCAGCCCCGGCTCCACGGTCAGCCCTGCTGCAGTTATTGCAGGCAGCCGTCGCCGCTGCTCTCTCCTTCGTTTAACATCCCGCTTTGGTTTTCGTGTGAAGCCAGCCACCAGCCACCTAAGGCCTTCTGAATTACTGCCCTTTGCTGTGAGCAGCCCTGCTCTTTACTGTGTAAAGCCTTTTCCTTTCTTGTCACATGAATTTTCTGTAAGGGTCACGCAAGAGCAACCACCAGAGAGACCCAGGAAAACATGGCTTATGAATTTGAGGGAAGACATGGAGAATACTGCGCTCAGCTTGGCACGTGTGCTTAGGAAGGCAGTTAGAGAAAAGAAGAAAAGCCTCACAGTGCAAAAAGGTTAAGACAGAAAAGAAGCAGCAAAGCATGGAGACACATTACTGTCCTCTGAGAGCATTTTAAGTGCACACACCCCCTTGCCCCATTGCTCAAGCTATCAGTTTTGTTGTGTCCTCAGACCCTCCCATCTTAGGGGCATCAGCTGGGAACTGAATCACTGCAAAATAGCTGAGAACATTTCTTCAACCTGGTGGCACCATGCAAGGAGGGAGCACAAGAATGGATCTACATGACAGCAGGTCTTCTCTGACCTAAGCATTCGCACCAAATCCATCAAAAAGCACCCAATAAACAAACCTTCAGGGTATTAAAAAGGTGTGAACAGCCCTTTCCTACCCTCAGGTGTCCTAAAGCCAGCTGCCTCCACTCTCCCAAAGTGAACAGTGTTATCTCCAAACAGGCAGTACCATCCCCTGCAAAGACATAGCCAAGAAGAGACATAGCTGCCTTGGCTTGCCTGCCTCAATGGCTTCACTCACCAGTGCATTAGTCTACTTTTAAAGGTCACTGTCAGTTCTAGCCCTTAAAAATAAGGGCTGTGGAGCAAATACCATCTCTCTTCTTCCCCTGGGACCCATCTGCCTGGGACACCCTCTGGAGCAGGCACTTGCAGCTTCTGCAGGTTATAAACTGAGCATGTACTCTATGTGGTATGGGCTGTCAGTGCTGCAAGAGCTCTGGGAGCCACAGAGAGGTACATGCAGAATAGTAAATGTCGATGTAGTGACTGCTCTGGAGTCAGATAACTGCAGCTTCTGCTTAAATGGACTAATCGCTTCAGGGCCCTTTTAGAAAAGATCATGGTAATTATATATGTTCAGTTCATGCTGGAACTCATGCCGCACCAAAGGTTAGAGTTTTACTGGCGCGGTAGCTGTTTCCCACCTTTCCAGATGTAAGCTGCAGGCTGCCTGTGCTGGGGCTCTGCGCAGCAGGCGCTGCCTGTGCCGAAGGACCAGCTGGAGCACATCTGTCTCTTGCCCTGCCTTGCCTGGGATTGCACAGAACTGACATGTCCAGAAGTGTTTAGGTTTCATGTCCTCCTGGGCGCTGTTGCAGGGGTCACTTACCAGCGATGCACTGGAAATGGTGGTCTAAGCCCTGCCTCTGCTTGCGTGGACTGCACTTTGGGGGATGGAGAGGAATGGTGCTGGTCAAACAGCACGTCCTTTATACCAGCAGGATAGTGAATGCCTGTTGTGGAGGAGACACATAGATCAGTGCTGCAAAAGGGAGCGGTTTGCTGTGCACTGAAGGTTTACAGTGCTGGAGTGCACAACAGCTGGTTGTGACCTTCACAGCCATCTCAGGGTGGTGGTAGCTGAGTTTCCCCACTACTCAACTGAGTGTCCAAAGATACTTCAGCGTGCACCGCCTCTTTACATTATTTGTGCCATGACAGTACCTGAATGCCTGAGCCAGGTGGTGCTATATGGCCTGGCACAAACACTGAGTCACAGACATTTCTCACTTCGAGGAGCTGATGTAAGAGCCACCACTTTGGTCATCACTAGGGCTGCTGTCTCTAAAGAGGAACTAGAGCCAAAACCCTGATTCATCTTCTGAGCTATACGTGAACGCTCAGCCTCAAGCGCACACTTGAGTCTTACACAAACCATCTGAGAGCAATCGGGCTGTGAAATTTTGCTTGTCCTCTACTGCACAAGAAGAAACATTGTGTTTAGTTATATATAGGGTCTCCATGATTAGAAATAGACTTGTTCTCCCCTGACTGAAGGAGAGAGGAAGATACAAGAGAGACCTATTTGCTGCCTAGTAAACTTCATATTCAGCATTTTCCTTTCACACTGTACATGTATGCTCTTGCCTCACTGTGAAGGCTGTGGCTAGATCCTTGCCTGGCTTATTACATGTCTGACTTTCCCATCTCTTGCCAAGGGATGTGGCAAGAGACTCCTGTTTGCCATGGAGACCATCCCGGGTCTCATCTATCAAGATGGGATCCTCCTGCATGCTGCAGCAAGGAAACCTCTCCAGCCCAGGGAGCGCCTGGGGGTCCCTGGGGCCATCGCTCTGCTCTGCTGCTAGCCAGTGCTCCAGGGCAGCCCCTAGACAGTGTAAAGCACCGCACCGCCAGCTCCGCTAGACCCATCGTCTGGCTCCGGGACTGCAGCGTGGTGGTGTGCCTGTGTCCCAACCGAGGTGCGTCTCACTCCAATGCCACCTGGTCTCGGAGCTGCAAATAATGGCCTAATGCTCAGGGCTGACTTCCTTTGGCAAGTTCGTATCCTCACCCCGTGCCTCAGTTTACCCTTCCGTTACATGGGGATGATCACACCTGCCTGCCTCACGGGCTGGTAAATGTATCTTCAAGGCTTCAAATGGGAGAAGTTGTAAATGTCAGCTCTAATCATTTATAGGTCACAAGCTGGAAATCCACTTTCATGTGTTCCCACCAGGAAAAGCGGCATTCAGGGAGTTAGGAAGAGTCTGGCATCTCTGCCCCACTGCTGCGCTCCTTTCCTTCCCGTTGCACCGATGCAGCTGAGGGTAGAACTTGGCAAGAGCAGTTTAATAATGAATTAAAGTGTAGAAGGCAATGGAAGGAGGCTGAGGTCGCAGCACAGCTAATATGCAAGAGCCAGACCTACCTGGGCTGGTGGATAATGAGTTGTCAGGATTATATGTGGCAGCAGAACGGCTGGATTTGAAGTGGAATTATTGAACTGATTATGGGCAAGTTCTTGTATCTACATCCTGCCGGAGTGCAAATAATGAGCAGCAAACAAGGCGAGAGGCACACCAAGCCAGGAGAACAGGGAGACAAAGTATTATCTGTCAGAAAGAGACACAAATTGAAAAAAGGGAATCATTAACAGAAGGAGATAAATCTGTGGAGGGGGAAGAGTGACAAGAAAGAGAGAGGTTTTTGCTGTACAATGGGAAGGACTCATTTTTTAATGCTGTGCATCCCCAATGAGCAGTATTAGGACACCTGGGCGCCGTGGTATACCTGAGACTGTATGTGTCATGCCACGACGCTGCTGCATGTACCTCCCCTGGTCTGACACGTGCGCGCCTCCTGATCCGTGTGTGCTGCTCTGAGCGTGGTGTATCCCTGTGAGTGATGAACTACTTTCATCAGTCCGCACTAAATGTTGAGAATTAGCGGAGCTATAAGCCATATTTCATGTTAGGTTACAGGGGAAAACAGTAGGAGATAGGATTTATGCTCTCTGTATAAATGAACTTCATAAGCTTTTCTTCGCAAGGGAAAAAAGAAATTGTTTCTGATAAAGTTCTGCACTAAAAAAAAAGTAACATTTCTAAAGTGGGAAAAAAACAACTTTTGTTATCACCGGTGATTAATTGAATTGATGCGTAACTGGTGTTCCAGAGCAGTGGAGATTAGAAACAGTGACAGAGTATGCCCCAGTGGTCCCAATTCTGCTATTACCTGAAATTACAGTCCAAAGCAGACTGACTTGTGTGCCCCGCAAATTCATAAAAATTCAAGAGCCACTCTCACCAGTCTACTTTAGATAAATTCTTTTTGATTCAGTAACCTTTCTTAATGGAATTTCTCTCTCTCTTCCTCTCTTTTCTTTTACCCTTTTTTTTCCCACTTTGGTCCACACATTTATTGTTCCCTCCCACTCTCCTCCGTGGGAGTGCAGACCTCTGACTAAACATCCATGTTGTAATCTGTACAGGAATTTACCGATGGTGCATGACAGAAGGGACTTAAAGAAAATTATGCATTTCTCAGATCTACCCTAGGGCACACAAATCAAAGTCTCCCCTGAACACTATATAGTAAAACTGAAAGTAGCTACACTTTATATGGAAATTAGATGATCCTAGGACATAATACAACTAAACATATATCAAAACACAGCGACAATGAACGTAGAAACTGCTTTTTCTTTAGTGAGGATATAAAACTCTATTTTGTTTTATTTCTCCTAATGTATGTCTTTTTCTCAGGTGATGACAAAAAAAACCACTAGGAATACACATTCACTGGACAGGCTCCAGAGCTTGTGATTCTTTTTTCATTTTTGTTTTGCTTATAGGCCACCTTTATTTTTCACCACTTTAAGAAGGATGTTTAGAATAGGTCAAACAATAGCAAATACCTTGATCTCCTATGGACTCAGTCAGAAAGGGAAGAGTGTAATTTGGGAGGGCAATATCTCATGGTACTTCTAGGGCAGGGGGGATGCAAGGGAACGTGTCTACTTTTGCTTCCTTTTTCACTGCTTTCTTGCTTGGTTTATAACAAAAGGAAAAGTAAAGCGTGGCAATGCGATATCTTGTGCGTAATGCCTGCTGCTTTTCCTCACACTAGTTCCTTCCCGGGGGATGAGCCATTAACAGCAGAGCCCCTCCAGCTGCTATTGTTGATGGCTGTGCAAAAGCAGCTGCCACATGCAGGTTCGTTGCAGCTGGGACATAGATCCTACAACATCTGGGATTGTGTCACTTCCCTCCAGGGCTTCTGCGGACCTTTCATACTCCATTTTTTTGATGAAATGGGGGGCAGAGGCTGGAGAGATCCATGTATGAGTCGTGCACTGAAACAAGCTGAAGAGGGACAGAAAAGGTTCTGTGCCAAAAACAAAGAGAAAAGCACAATAGCTGTAAGGAAGATCATCTTTATTCCGCTGGTATTCCTTGTTCAGCATTTGAAGAATTAACTTTCTGCAATGCTTTGTATTGTCATGTTATAGCATGAGAAATCAGCTCATTTTGAGGCAGCGTAAGAAAAAAAGGAGATTCCGAAGTTCAGCATCCCTTGGGGCTCTCAGTTTTGATGAGCTGATGGATTAGCCCAAGCCCTTTCCCACTTCCCTAGGTGTGTGGGATCCGATTGCAGCTTGCAGCACGTCTCGACAGAGTGCGGTGATACAGGCCAGCTCATCCACGAATGCAAGAGGACACCAAAATAGAAGCAGGAAAGAACAAATAGCCAGAATAGAGCACGTTAGCTGAGCAGGTACAGGTTCAGGCTCCTATTCTGAGACGACCTTTCTGTGGGCAAGTCTATTAGTTTCTCTGTACCTCATTTACATATTCATAAATTCAAAATGAAACTAGTTTCCTGTCTCACAGGACCACTATGAAAGGTAAACGATATTAAATATTGTAACCTACTCTAGTACTGTGATACCAGAGGCTATTTAAGTACCAAAGAGAAAAGGAGGGAAATTTTAATACGTAGTTTTCCTTTGTGGCAGAAGAAGAGCAGATGGTGATATCAGCCTTTAAAAGACCAACATGACACTAGAAAAAAAAAATTTGTGCTTTCTTCCAAAATACGCAGAAATCTCAAGAAGTGGGAATCCATTAAGGGCCCGACTGGAACAAACAAATCGCTGGGACATCACTATGTGCCTGGTGCTTGCATATATTGTGCAAATATATTTCCATGTGGTGGAGGTGATGGCAGTGGGTAACTCCCTGCTGTGGGAGAGACAGCTGACCGAGGCAAGGGATTATCCCTCTTTACTCATTAGACCACATAGGATATTCCATCTGGTTTTGAGCTCCCTGATGCACAGGAAAGGCACCAGCAAATAGGAACAAATTCAGCCGAGAGCCAGCAAGATGGCAAGGAGGCCATCATGATGCGTCCTGGGGCCCCTTCCCTCCTCCTGAGGTCCCTCCCCACCTGAATGACTCCACCAGTCAAAATATCTCCATCTTTGTTAACATCAAAGAAGGAGAGGCATAGTTGTCTTCTGTGGAAAGATATTCGTTCATGTTTAAAAAGGTAGTGTATATAGATACAACATCTGGAAAAGGCCCTGCCAGTAACTGTATCCTGTAAATACCTGAGGATATGGAACAAGACCTTTTCAGTGCCTGGGTCATATTTCTCAGCGGATGTTATCTCTTAATTTCTTTTACATGGCAGATGGGAAGATGGTTCTCCTTCAGTAACACACACATTTTTAACAGACATCACAGGTGCCACTGAGAAACAGGTTTCCTGCCTTGTTTTTTCTTTTCCTGTTTTGAACAATACATAAACTATCCTGCTGAAGACAGAAAAAAGGGGCTCGGAGTTAAAAAATGCCCCTATTTACAGCAATGCCTCAATACTGCTGGTATTACAATGTTATCATTCATGCAAGTAACAGTGCTAAGAAATTGAGGTGATAAAGCAGGAACTGGAGATGATGCTTCTGCTAATGAAAATGCAGGTACTACAGAAAGTCCCTGGCTGCCCCTCCTACCTCCCCACCAGCTGTGTGCAGATATTTCTGCTGGGCTGAGGAAGAGGCACGGTGACTGAGGAGCCTGCTTTTCTGCATGGGAAAGGGAAAAGGCCTTCGGCTGGGGCTGCACGGCTAGAAGGCGCGTCCCCTGGGTGGTGGATAGGGGATCCCTCTCTGGAGGGTGCACCGGATAAAATTGAAGAAGGTGCCGCGAACCAACGCAGCCTAAGGGAAGGCCACCCTGACAGAAAAACCACTGGCCCTCCAAGTCATGGGGGTTGGGCAGGAGGCCAACTACCTCCTCCCTGAAAAAAAAACCCAAAAAGTTGCAGAAACGACGAGCATCAGAAATGGCGCGGATGGAGAAAATCGGTAACGAAGTGAGGAGGAGGAGATGGAGCTGGATCGGTCGTGTCCTGAGGGGGAAACCGACGGAAGACTGCGCTGTGGCCCTTGACTCCAGAGCACGCAGCCGCGGACCGATCAAAGTGGAAGAACGATGTTCGCGCCTTGTGTGCCTCCTGGCACTGAGAGAATTCACATTCAGAAAGGGAAAAGGCAGTGCATGTGTCCATGCTGGAGTGACTAGCCCATACAGACCTGCTGGAGCTTGGCTCTGGCAGCAGTTTGTGGGTCCTTGCAGCCCCCTCCCCTCTGCTGCCAGCTCCCCCAGCCCCGCCAGGAGTGTTGGCGTTGTTATGGCACACAAAGATATGGCCCTGGCTTCTTTATGCCTCAAGCAGAATGTTAATTCCAATATTTTGGCAATTCCTTCCCCACTTCACAGGCACAGTGCCCACCATACATAACTAATGCTGACTTTGGGTAGATCCCTTACCCTTTAGGGGCTTCACATGTATCCTCCTGTGTATCTAAGACTTGTGCATGCCACAGAGGTCTGGGGAGGATTCACCCATGAATCTCTGGGCACAGACACATAAAGGGTTGTTATTTATCACTTCTTTTCATGTGAAAATGGCTGTGTGGCAGTGCGGACAAAATCCTAGCTCAGCACTTGAAGGATAGCTGATGCTGTCCTGCATCTGTAGCAACTGCAAATGGATTAGTATCCTGCAGGATAAAAACATACGAGGGGTATGGTTACAGTGTTCATTGCACAGGCTAGATGTAGGTAGGCAGTATATCATCCTTCCAGGAGAGTAGCTCTGAGATAGGCTATCTTCATGTTAAACAGCACTCTGTATTATAGCAGTTGAAACTCAGCCAGCTGCTTCCCAAAGAGCAAAGCATGGCAGATGCCTTCACCATCGTGACCTGTCACATGAAGATTTATGTCATGAGGACGTGAACAATTCAGCTCTCCCACTTGGCCAACAAAATAAAATACTTGCTATTTGTTGAGAAAGTAAGGGCGTAGTTCTGGACTGGTACAGCCATCGCAGCTGCTCAGAGACATAGAGCCCGTCACCCTGCTTCTCCGCTGGCACCACAATGCCAACAGCTCTCTCCTCCTGTAAGCAAGTATTTAGAGAGGGTCACGGGCTGCAAGGAGTGCGGGGTGCTTGCTGGCTGAATCCCAGCAGTTGGTACAGAAAAGATTGATGGGAGGGCGGAGGGAGGTAACTTCACCAGGAAACATGACCGGTTGCCTTTGGGAGGGAGACCTTTGCTAGAGAAGAGAAAATTACAGCAAGAACAATGAGTAGAAGAGGATCCTGGATAAACTGCAACTGGAATAAGGCATACCTCTGAATGAGAAATGCGAAAATCGATCAGGAAAAGGGCAGAGCAGGAAGGAATAAAGTTTAGAGAAGATGTGAGATGTGAGCGTTTGCTTAAGGTAGGCAAGGAAAGACGAAGGAGATAGAAAGGGGACTGGAGAATTTGGGTAGCAGCTAACAGGAAGACTGTGGTGGTGGCTGCGGAAATAAAGTCAAGAAAAGGGAGCAAAATAGAGGGCAGGATGAAACAGGAGTGATGGTGTTGCTGCAGCAAGTTTGCGCAGGCTCTTGTGATGATGGTTACCTGGGTGCCTATGTGCCGTGCTCCCCACCTCCTCCCGGCTCGGAGCGTGGTACAGGTGCCTGCAGTGGCCCTGCATGAAGCCAGCACAGCCCTGCAGGACTTACAGGCTGTGCAGCACATCTTCCCTGCTTCAGATTTGTACCTCACCAGTAAGGCCTGCTTACAGATTGGTAGCCATGTGCTGTAGAGCCCAGAAGCCAATACCTGAAAGGCAATTATTTACTTAATGTTCATAAATTAACATCTAGCTCCTGGAGTCATCTGGCTCTTCAGTCTTTGGCAAGCTGCTGTCTCTCCTTTCCTTTTCTTTTTTTTTTTTTTCCAATGCATACAAGATAGTGTGGAGCTGTTGATGTGTTTAGTACAGGTTTATCTTGAAGACATCTGCTTATGCCAAGGGAATAGTATGAACTCTCAGTGACCTGTAGAGCCTGCATTCTTAATTAGTGGAAAAATATTCCATAATCAGGGTATTGCAATTTCAATGGAGTCTAAAGATAGAAAGGTTATATTCTTGTCTGGGGTCATGAATAATCATTTCTGACTATATAGCTTCATCTGACCTAGAGTTAACCAGGTGCAAAACTGGTAAGCAGCGGGACCAGATTATGCTGTCTCACAGAGTACATCTACCCTGAGGGCTTGCCTTATGTTTTTACTCACATTTTTGCTTCCAACCTTGAACAAACATGTACAAACCCTTTAAGCATGACTGGGTAAGTGCTTTGAAACAATGCCCGCTTTTAAGGTTGCTTTGCTGCAGGCCATCAGCCCTGAGAAGGTGCAACAAGCACTGAGAGCTGAGCGTGTGCCCTCCAACATCCTCACACACCCCCAGCACCTGCCAGCCCTTCTTGCCACTTGCTCCCCATTTGCCTCCTGCCCACCTGCCTTTTTATATTCTCCAGAGCAGCATTCAGCTCCTGGAGCCACTCAGCCTCCTCCATCCACTGCACCACCTCACCATAGTGAGGGGTCAAAAACTGGTTTCTCTCAGGGCCTCCCACCATGCGGGCCCTCTCCACCTGCAGTAAGGGTTTGGGCAGGAGCAGTCCTGCCTGTGGCAGGCACAGGGAACCATTCCCAGTGTCGTTCAAATTACTGAGTGTGGTGGCAGCATTTCGGCTTGGAGTCTGGGGATGTTGACTGTAGCTTCCCCAAGGAAGGGCTTAGCTATCTCTGGTTTAAGTGCCCTATGAGTGTCTTCTGTGGAGCAAATGTAGCCACAAATGCACAGTTCAGAGGAGTGAGGGGAAAGGCAAAGATGATATACCACACTACACCATTGGGATATATCATAGCTGGATGGATAGTATGCATAGGAGAAAAAAAAGATGGCCATAGAGAGTAACAGAGCTGCTCATCCAGACGGCAGGCTGACCTGGAGATGCTAACACTGCCTTGTCTCCTCTTCTCTCCCAGCCTTCTCCCTGACTGGTAAATCTGTCACTACATCTCTACACTGGAGAACATAAAAAAATGTAACTCCCCATAGGTATGCCTGTGCCTTCCGTTGACTGACTTGTTTCCGGCACAAATGTAGGTTAGAACATTTCTCATATGGCTAAGCATAAGTTTGTAACTCGGGAAAGATGCTCCGCTCTGACTTTATGCTTTTGCTAGAGAGTGTCTCCCCACCTTCAGAACACCTATTTCACAGCAGGGACTGAGAATCGGATTGAGTTTGTGTGACAGACCCCTATGGCTTCTGTACAGGGCAGGCACATAAACCTGAAAGCAGTGCATTGTTTGTGTGGTTGTAAGGATGGCCTTCCGAACTGGAAAGCGGTGGCACAAAAGCCACCAAGAAGAGTTCTCCCAACACAAGATCAGTTCCCAGGAAACTGTGGGTTGTTGCTGTGGAAACTATAATTACATGTTAGTTAACATGTAAAGACCAGTTTCTGCTCTTTGCTGGTGGCCAGGGTCCCTGATGTCACCTGCAGGAATTCTGCTGTGGATTAATAAATAGGACAACATGATCTCAGATAGGTATGCCTCTGTCCATCCTCCTCCTCTCAGCTACACACAGTCAAAACTAGGTGAAATCCTGCTGGGAACCCTTGAGAAATGTTCTTGCTTACTTCTGAAACAGTATAAAATTTATTCTGAAACAAAAAAAGAAGAATTTGTTGGTGAAATATGTTCTGTTGTGAAAAATAATGTTGGCCACCTCCGAGAAATCCACAACGACTGTTCCTTTGCCCGGGGTTTGTCTCTCTCAGGCATGTTCCCTTCCAGAGTGCATACACTCGTGGATTCTCACTGTTATCTTTGTTGTTTTATTTGCACAGGGAAACAGTGTCAATATGCCATGGTTCGGGTTGTCTAGAGGACAGAGAAGCAGTGACGGCAGACTTAGTTCTGTAGTAGTGTCCAAACAGTGATTATTAGAGCTGAATAATTCAGAAAGTTTTCAGATAATCTTAGCTTAGGCCATGATCTTCCCAAGACAATGCTCATACTTCATTTTTGGCTTGCACAGTCACACTGAATTCAACGGGACCAAGGCAGTACATTTAAAGCTAAGCCTGTCATAAATCACCTTTCTGCATCAGGGCCTCAATCACAGTGTGTTCATAGATATTCGGTGGAAAAAAAAAGTAAATAAGTTCTCTTTGGCCCCACTTAAATTCCTTTTGCGTTCATTTTCTGTGACAGTTTGGGGAATAGTACTTCAATAACAAAAAAAAAAAAAAAAAAAAAAAGCATGAGGAAACAAATTTTAAAGCCACATAGGTAAGTCCTTGTGAAAACCCAGTTGCACGTTTGCATAAACAAGGATTCAGGCTAGGTATTTGCACAGTGTTCCTGTCAGGAAACAGAAACGATGCATATGATTTATCAGAGCACCAGCAACTACGTACTGTGGATATTTGCTTTCAATCCACAGAGTTAAAGATTAGAAAAGGTATCTGTGGAATTCATTTGAATAACAAATAGACCGGGGAATCACAATCTGTTCTCAGCTATTCAATGGATGAAAACCAGTAATTCATTGAATATATTAGTCTCTCAATTCTAGTAATTATTAGAGCAGAGTTAGAGACTTGAAAACAATAATTTCAGGAGCTATACATTATTTCTACAAGCGACTGATAAGTGATGTTAGTGTACGTACTTCTTGGCTTCTGGCTCAGTCACAAGTAGTTCATAACAAATCCTTCCCTCGCCGTTCGGTGGCTGGCTGACAGTGCACTCAGCCAAGCACAGGTATAAGGATTTCTAAGATCAAAGCAAGAGTTAGCTACGTTATTCATGTGGTATTAGATTTTTGACCCCTGTTCGTAACTCACAAATTACAGTTAACGAAACTTAGTCACCTACAACGTTTGCAAATGAATTTCAGCAACCATGTGAACAGTTGAGTTAATCTGTACTGTGAGTACACAGGGAAGGAAATCTTGGACACTTTCATTTTGCATGAAAGCACGAACGAAAGGGCTTCAAAGACAACTGGTAGAAAAAAGCAAAAGCACTTTTGGGAGAGGAGAGACAACACTGGAGATCTGTCAGCAGCCAGTGTTTCCATGATCAATGTTCAAGTTTTGCAGAATTTGGTCAGAAATTAAGGCAGATTTTGCAGCCCTCCTATCAGGCAGCTTTTCCCCAGAGTGTCCATCCCTTTGGCAGCCCCTGCGGGGAGGCGCCGGGCTCTGGCTCACAGAGAGGATTTAGGAAATACTTGCTCTTCACTCAGAAGCCATTTCATCAACTCCAGTCAGAAGCAGCTGGATGCCTACAGAAAAATCTGGAAAACCAGCATTACATGTGGAAAGAAGACAACAGAGCACTAAGAGAGATGGCGGATTGCCATTTTGTACTCACCCAATTAATATGCTCCTTCCTCCACTTTGTCTTTCCAGGCTTCATAATCCCTGGTGAACAGATCAAGGGGTGGAGCTGAACTGGCAACTGTCACCTTATAACATCGCTCCTATAAACACATAGTACTAGCACAAGCAGAAGGCACCGTCGTGCTGATCATCATCCTCTGAGTCAGCCATTTGCAAACACCTTCTCCAGGCTGTCATCTTGCCACTATGAATTCAAAATCTGAGTCAGAACCCAATTTAAACTGCTATAATTAACAGTCCCGATTTAACCAAACCTAGCAGTTTGTCATGTTGCATTCTCTGCATACATCTGAGCATCTCGCGTTTGGGCTCCTTCGTGCTCCTCTGCTCAGCCCCTTGTGCTGCAAAGAGGCTCGTGCCCAAAGAGCACCAGCGGTTTTAGGCTCCCATCAGGGCAGAGTCCAACAGCAGCCAAACAAGAAAACTCATCCGTGATGGATTCGTTTGCTTGTTAAATAGCAAAGTACTGAATGTGATGGACTGGATTTTGCTGCATGCTAATCTATAAATACTGATGAGTAAAAAGGAGGTGAAGCTTTGCAAGTCATTTGTCAGTGAAACAGAGCTATTGTATAACGGAGCGGCCCACTGCAAAGCTCCAGGGCAGAGCCCGGGCTGGCAAGGGAAAAGCCTGGGTGCTGCATAAGGCAAAGAGAAGTGGAAGCATCTTCCTTGCTAGGGAGCCCCAGGAAACTTAGACCAGCCAAGATTTCTACGTAGAAGATAACTGTATATCAAACAAGCTAAACATGAGCACTCTTTCCCTTATCATTCCTAAATGCTGTTGTTACTAACAAATGCTTCACTGCAAGGAAGGTCTCTGGCCACTGTGGAGGGCTTAGGAGTGTCCCTGCATTTATTTTTAGGGAATTCCCTGCATTTATTTTTAGGAAATTGCAAATAGGTGACTTATGGACTAACTCGTGTTTTTGCAGCCACAGGTGATGGCATGCCAAACCTGTGGGTGGAAACATATTTTTGAAAAATGTGTGTTTTTAAGATTCAGGAAGGAATTTTTTTCCTTCACTTTCTTTCTATTGCTTCCTTTGCCGTCTCTCTCCATCCAGTCTGAAGGATGCATTTGGTCTTCTGTGTTTTGCTGTTATTTTTCCAGTGCTGCCTTGAGGCTGCCACTAAGAGCCAACTCTTGACCCAAGTGCTGAGCAAGTGCAACTGGAGAACCATCCGCTCCCCAGAAGTGCTTACAATCTGCATCAATTGGGAACACATGAAGAGATTAACTCAAATTCGTATAGCAGATCAGCAGTCAAGTTGGGATAAACTCCATGTCTCCAAATCTGATTTAGGTAGCCCTATGCCCTGAACTGCACCCATTCTGCTGGCTCAACACACTGCTGTGATTCCTCTCCATCCTGCAGCCTCCTATGGACGCCCACTGTGTGTATACCCCTGCAAACACACCCAGTTGAGCCTGTTGCAATGGATTTTTTTTTTATGATACTTACACATTGCTCTACTTCCTTGCAGAAATATCTACATGTCAAAAACTATGGAATTTTTTAAAGAAGTCACTGAGAAACCCATGACTCCCATGCTAGTTGTGTCAACATTCATATTTAGGTGTTAAATCAATTTGCAGTCTTCTCATGATGTTCTCTTCATTATTTTAGCATCAGTTTTACATATCACTGTATAAATGATCATTACATGTCTTTGGAAAGAAAGAGAACTATATTTTTGACAATCCATTTTTAAATGTCTACAACTGTACATTTCCACACTGAATCAGGAAAGTACACAGTGTTTTCAAATCAAACTAGTCCTTCACTAGCTATTACAGAATCTGTGTATACACATAATAGACATATATACAGTATTATACATCTGCATATAAACTTACATATGCAGAAAAAAATCCCATGGAGTTCTCATTTATACTCTCAATGACCAAGCTGAGAAATAAAAAAATCTTGCCTCATCATACATCTTTCTACTTCAGTGAATTATTTTTTATTGATGTTGCAAGTCTCAATTTTAAATCCAGTTTTGATGAAAAAAGTGGCTGATCATCTGCCCTGTTATTATACAAAATATATTTCTATCAAGTGGAAGGAAATATAATTTGTAAAATGATCAATTACATAATGATTATAGTGGAGAAATACATTCTCTAACATGATTTGTGAAATGGAGGAATTTAATATGAAATAGTAGATTTCCAAATTTATACAAATAACACCAGATGGTGAGTAGCTAGTTTTAATTAAATTAGGTTTGATAATTATAGCTGTTTAATTTTTAGGTTTGACTCAGATTAGAAAGAATGTATTATTTCCCTGTAAATTTATTTTTAGTTTCCTTCCAAGGTTGTGACTATTGCATTATTCGCTGCGGTCTGGAGTGGCAGAGGGCTGCTTTCTGGTGGCTTATTTCGGCCTGCCTCGGTCCCGCTTCGGCAATTTGGAGGACGCAGCGTGCCGTGCTTGGGCTGGGACCCCCCTGACGGGAGTCGGAGCTTTGCCAATGGAAGCAGGAAGGAGTTTCTGCCACGGCACCGAGATACGTTCCCACAGCCCAGTCTATTGGCTCCAGCACTGCATTTCAGCTAGAAGCCTAACGAGAATGATGTCCTTGCGGTTGCACGGAGTGGGATGACCTGCGCTTGGCCACTTGTGTTTCTGTGCTGTGCCTGCAGTGACCTATTTACCCACGCACACACTTGTGCTCGCTCCAGCTTGTGTCCTGAGACATTTTCTCGGGGAGCACCATGTAGGCCTAAAGCCTGGGAGCCACACACAGCGATAAGGCAACGAATGAGCCCTGGCGCTTGTACTCCGCTCTAATGCACTCTTTCTCATCACTGCTGCTTTCCTGAAGTTCATCTGGTCTGGTCCCAACTTGGAGCTTACTGAGTCCCAGAGACTCCACTGAGCCATGGAAATATGCTTAAAGCTACAAATGCGTCCAAGCCCTTTTGAGACCGTAGACAGAGTCCAAAGCCTATCTTGCAGGACCAACTCCCTGACAATCAATGCTCGCGATCCCATGGGAATCACCTCCTGCCTTTGGATCAAGCCAAGTGTAATCAGGACCCATATAATTGAGGCTGTTCTCATTTACAGGTTTTGCAGTTTCAGCTACAAGCCCAAATGAACGCTTTCATCAACTTCTTAGGTCACATCTGCAAAATGGGTGTTGGCTTCAGTGACGTCTGGGAATGCTTAGCTTCTCCCCAGCAGTGAGACGTTGCAGGTAGAATTATCCATATGAGAATAACTGTGACACATTTGCTCCTTCAGGCCTATCTGATGATCAGGGGAAGGACTCTTTCAGAGTAACTGAGTTTGTGTCATACTTCTCAATTACTTGAGCTATTAACCCCTCTCCTGGAGGTTTGATTCATTGGATCATCACAGTTCAAAGGCACTTGGAATATTGTAATTGTAATTTAATATTGTAATTGTAATTGCACATTATAATCTAGAATTTGAATATTGCAATTAAAAGATGTGTTCAGGATCTGCCTATAACTCCTGGAAACCATCAGATGCTTGTGACTTCCAGCAAAGAACATTTTAGACTGCAAGAAGCCAGTCCAAGGGCTTACTCTCCATTTTGGATGACATTATGAAACTTAAAAGATGCCTTAAATCATTGCCCCCACTGCAGCTTTCTTAGAGCTGGCACTTGGGCTGGCACGCAGGCAAGGTGGTGCTGTCCTGCCTCCTCTCTCTAAAGTCCTTTTTCTTTTATCTCAGTTTTCTCTCGGCAGGGTTCTTCTTCCATTATCTGCCTAGTGCAAATCCAGTCTCCTGCTCTGCTTTCTTTTTTTGTGTGTGCTGAAAAGTGGCCTCCCTGAATTTGTATTATATTGATTATGTAAATCAGCACTTCTCCTCTAGATTGCTTTTTCTTTGTGAACTGGGAGTATAATTTGCAGTCTTCTACCTGATAATTGTGAGGATAATTTGAGCTGTCTCTTTGTGGATTCATCAGTGACTGTTTTCATTTCCATATGTGAGCAGTGCTCTTTTTTTTTTAACTTTTTCTCTAATCCTGCCTCCTTCTGAACTACTGGGTTGATTCTGCTGTTCATAAAAGCATCACCTGAAGTGTATTTTGGAATTTCCACTGCTAGTGAGATTGAAATTTATCTACAATGTGACGGGTTTTTCAACATTTCCAGAAAAGACATAATCCCATAACTATCAGCCTGACAATAAAATTGTCTATCTGTAATGGAAAATTGAGGACTCAAATATGGTCATTTTTTTCACTGCGAAAATGTTTCAAAATGAAGTAAAACAATACCATTTTGTTGTGAATAGTACATGTCTTTCATCAACTTGAAATGCCAACTATAGATATGAAAATTAAAATAATGAGAGGTTCTTGACATACTGTTCTTTTATCCAGCACCGAACGCAACCCACTTACAAAGTGCCATGTAGCACATTTAACAGCAAATGAGATTTAATAAATCTATTCACAAGGTTTCTAAAGGATAAAGGAAAAAAATCTAATAGACTCTTACTGGCAATTGTCTCAGAAAAGACAACCGTTACTTTATTATGCCATTTTAAAAAAAGCAGTGCAAGTAGTTTCCTTCTCCCTTGTTGATATGATACTGGTATTGGCTAAGCACTGAAAATATGCTGAAGGTTTTATAAGTTACAGGTGGAGAGAAACTCTGAGCCAATATGTTTGGGTGTGAGACCCCAAGCCAGCTCCCTTTAGTGTCAGTCATCCTCTGGAGAGAGCTCCCAGCGCATCCAGAGGCTGCACGGAGCATAAAGCCAGGATGTGTCCACGGTGCCCTGGGCAGAACTAATAGAAACATGACCATGGCTCTCTCTTCAGCTTTCCATTTCAGATCAGACATTTCAAGCCTGCCCTGTGGAAAATCCATGTAAGACGTGATTGTGATTGAATTAGTTTCTTTGGGACAGAGTTTCACTAGGAATTGCACCATTAAAAAAGAGAAAACCTCTTAAGATGCAGCAAAATCTAAAAAAACCTCTCTCAAATTTCTCACCAAAACATTTCTCCACAAAAAAAAAATTATGTTGACTAAGGAGTTTTATTTTTATAAATTCACAATGTTTCATTCTGCTATTTTAATTAAGAAATATATATCAAAAGCTACATAAACTTTCCTAAATCCAAAATAGTTTGGAAAAAAGTATCAGTATGTTCCATTCCAAAAATGTCCAAAATGGGTGACGTCTTGACCCAATCAATATGCTTTTTTTATTTCTGCCTGCAAGAGAAATGTCATCGTAATTAGTACATTTTCATGAAATATTTCCCTTTGGACAAACTGGCATTTTCTAACAGGAAAATATTCTGTCAGAAAATTTCAGATCGATGCTTCTGTTAACGCACCACTCAATTGCACCTGCACATAAACTCACGCATCTGGGCTCTGTTGAAATCAGTGGTAATTCTGTCAGAGACTTCAAAGAGTCCAGGATTACAAATGTGTAGGTACGTGTGTATGAATATACGTATCTGTATCATTTATGTGTATCATCTATCTTTTACATATCTATACCTGGATAATTATAGCTCTTGCTATATACACACCAGGAAAATGACTGGTCTAACAGATGGGAGTCCTGCAGGAAACCCAAAGAAGAGCCAGGGTTGGGGGAGAAGCGAGGCAAAGGCATATGTTTTGTTGTAGCTTGAATTACCAGAGAGCTAATCCCCAGGAAGGGGGTACATTTGACCTTCTGCAGCATGGGGAAGGTTAACCTTTAATATTTCTCAATCAACACATTCCAGGGGAAACTTTCTGTTTCCTTGCAGTATTAAAAAAGCATCAAGATATTTGCATTTTTAGCAAGATGGAGATTCTAGAGGATTTTTTTTTCAGCACTAGTCATGCAATTTGTCAACACTGTACTAGCTGAACAGGCAGTCAAATGAGACTCTCTCTTAATTCTTGAAATGTGGCCAGTTTCCCAAATTTAAACAATGTTGCCCAAGATGTTTATTTTCGTTCTTGGTTAGCTGGTTAATGGTTTGAATGTGATATTAAGCATCATTATCAACCGGTGAAAGGTGAAATGATTGAAATTAATAAGAAATGCTACATTTCAAAATGTATGGGGCAGTATTGCTCCCATGAGAACTCCCTGATAGATTTAGGGTACAGAGAGTCAATCCTTTATCAGCCTGCCTTGTTCTTAAATATTCTGATATCAAACTGAACACTAAAGGATAACACTGGAATATTCCATGCAGGTAATAATTTCGTGATAGAAACTCTGAGAAATTTCAGAAGTAGGTGAAGTTGTTTGAATGGAAAGATTGGGGTAAAAAAGCCTGTGAATGGCCATGAAGAATACATTTTCAATGCATGTGCAATAATGCTAATAATACAGATACAGATACAAATACAATAGGCTAAAAAATAGGCTAACAAATTTTCATTGCATGCACAATAGTACTAAAAAATATAGATATAAATACAATAGGCTGCAAAAATACAGATACATATTCTTTTTTAACAGTGTGTAAGCACACGTGTGTCTGTTTGTATGTGTGAGTGCATGTCTGTGCACATATGCATGGAGCTATGAAGCAAGGGCATCCCTTTCTCTTTGACATCTACACGGAAATATCTTTCCGCACTAGTTCTGCTTTTGGAAAGTCAGTAATATTCTTTGTCTTAAGCCCAGTACAAAAGTCCTCTGAGATTCGTCTTCCATGCTGACCTTAATTCTGTTAGTCATGTCTAGATACTGTAGCAATCTTTAACCTAAAGTATGATATATTGCACACATTCAGAGAATGGAAGCTTTAACTTCAAATTTTTCTGCTTCTGTGTATTTATGTCAGAGCTCTAGCATTGCTCTTTCAGTGGGGAAAGAGGGAGATTATGGGCTTGTTATCTGGTCAGGAGTTTCTGTACTTCAAAAAATATAGGTCTTGATAAGCTGTCTTCCCCAGCAAGGAAATTAATACCCATGTTGGGTTTCTTAGGACAGTAGGTTCTGTATACGCCAAGTATCTGTCTATCTATCCCTCAGCATTCGCTGTAAGAAATGTGCACATGTATGTGTAAATACATGTGTGTGCATAACCATGCACAAATATATATGTGAATATTTGCAATTATATATTATGATAATTAAAGAGAATGTCTCAGTACATGGAACTGAAATTATGTTTGTTCTGGTTGCCACATTCTGCAGATTCATATTGGAAGCCCTTAGATTTACTTCATCAACATATCACACAGAATCGGCAAATGAGGCTTCAAAATGTTGGGTTAATTACAAAAGCAGAATCAGACAGGTTAAAAACTGTTAATAATGTGCATCATTGGGGCAGCACAACCTATTGAGCATCAGCTGATGAGAATTTATTTTGGGAGTTAAGACAGGCACGTACCAGGCGTGTAAGAGGAATTAAAGTGCACCAGAGTGCTCTTTTATATCCAGTACTCCTGATAACATTCTCACACGCTCACAGTAATAACTGTGCATTTGATTTTAATTGTTTAGCTGGCTGGATGGTGATATCTATCTATCAAGCACTTACGCTATTTAAACTCACCACTGAAGTACCTGGGAACTCATGGTGGGCATCCACTGATATCTCAGCGGTACGGTTTACAGCCCCTGAATGTTTAGCGTAATATTTTTACTTTTCTGATCCCCAAGACCATGCTCTGGGATCACAGGCATATGGTGGGGTCTCTGTTTAATCTGTACAGGGAGATGAAAAAGCAAACCTTGCTAATGCACCCGCACTCTCTCTGTCTGGCTAAGGGAATGAGCACGATGTTTCTGTTACAAAAGACTTCGCTGCTTGCATTAGAGATGGCAGCGAAGTAGCCTGAGGGATATGCTTGTGTGTTGTGCTAACAACATATGTTAGATCTATGCCAACATCCTCCTCACTCGCTCTCCCAGGTGTCTGAACTACAGCTGAGACACAAAGGCTGGTGGTACCTGCTCCAAGGGGAGAAGAGCCGGGACCAAAGAGGTAAATGCTGGAGACAGCGTTCAGGAATGGAGAATATGAGTTATGTGTCATGCATTTGTTTGATTTCAGAGCTAGCAGTAAATCCAGACCCCTGGTAGGACCTAATTACCTCCCATCTGAACAGTAACTCAGAAGCTAAATGCTGTCGAGGAGAGATGGGGACTGATTTCCAAGAACACAGGCACAAACACATTTTTATTGGCCATAGAGAATGGTACTGTGTGTGCCAATATAGCATGGATGTCTGACTCAGAACATAAAGTGCAGGTGCCAACAGCAAGAAGATGCTGTTAAGAAATACCAGCTCTCTGGGACTGCAAAGTATCAGCTGTCTGGGGAGACCAGAACTGGGAACAGAAAGAGATGCTGATGACTGAAGACATGTTTTCTTTGCCATCTCATCAGCTCCACTCATGTTCTTCACCCTGGAGTTGGGGTACAGAGCCGTGGCAGCCGGAGTGATGGAGCTGTCCCTTCTGAGACTCATCCAAAAACTCCGACACCCTCTTCTGCAGGGAAAATTGCAACCTCAGAGACTCTTCATCTACATGGGAGAGGAGTGAGGACAGCCTTAGATAAATGCAGCTATTCCTCTCCTCCTCACGGGATGTTCCTGGCAGCGGATAAGACCTCATGGCTTGCCTCCATCCCTGGAGTCTGCTCTAGGAGGTAATCTTTGGAGGAAAGAAAATCAACAGCATTACTATATTTTGTACAGTGCCTTGCACAGTGTATCCCTGATCTGACTGGGCCTTTGGGCACACCAGACCTACAGGTAATAACAACAAACAGTGACTGTCTCTGCGGATAAGAGCGGAAAATGAAATTGTCTTTGGATAAAAATAGTTTCTTTTGATTGTGTATTTTCTGCTGGCTCTTTGCCTTCAGGCAACTTACGACAACTTGAGGAGCAGGTTTTTTTATCCCCTAGGCAATGTTTTATTGCTCTCTGCCTTAAAGTCAGTCAATATTTGTAATTATCTGTCCATCCCACAGGTAACTGCAGGACTTAAAAAAAAAAAGAATGAAGATGGCAGCATAGTTTCTGACAAGATTTGGAGAATTAAGATGACAAAAAGCAGGCTGGTGGGCTTAAACCTCCTGCACTGATCCGAGAGACTTTCTCGTTTTATACATCCTTCTGGTCCTGTATACTTTAATGTTATGCTTACTACACAAAACCCATGTAAGTGCAAGTGTATGTCTTTCTGTGTGTATGCACTCGCATATGACTATATTTGCTTATTTGCATATGTGTATGAATACATGCAGCACATGTGGGTGGTGAGAAGCTAAAGGAACATTTTCAAGGTTGACAAGACCAAAATTTGATCCTCCTTCAACCGGCTGGGTTTTTCTAAGTGCGTGTTGAGGCAGCAGGAGAAAGAATCCCCTCTCGGGCTGAAGGATGCAGCGAGGCTGAGGCTGCAGGAGGATAAAAAACCCTAGCTCATCAGCTTGGTGCCAAAGAGTTAACTCAGCACAGAGTGTTTTCTGTTAGCACAGTTATGCTGCCGACAAGCCTCGATAGTACGGACATCCTCTCCTCCCTGGTACCCAATCCGAGCCAGCAGAAACTTGCCTGGAGATGAGTCTCTCGAACTCTGTACACAGGACCCTAACAGCCCGCGTCCCTTGCCAGCTATCAGTGACAGAGCTGACACGGAGAGGCAAGAGAGGGCACAGCTGGCATGCAAAACCCTGCCATCAGCATGCCCGCATCTGCTGAATCTGTTGTGAGCAGTTCACCCAGCTGGGATTTTAATACGGCTACATCCCTCCTTTTGGAAAGTGGTATTTTTCCCCCTTAATAACAGAGATGTGAAAAACAGAACCAACACCAAATTAAATGTTTTTAGGGTAGCACACGTGTGTGAAATTTTAGGCCTGTTGACCTTGGCAGGGTCCCCGTAAGAAATTAGTACAAAATTAGTGGCATTTTTTGTTCTGAAAGGCCGTCAGCCACGAAGGCAAAGGCAGGCAGAGGGAGAAGCAGCCTGCTGATGCAGGGCCCAATCCTGGAGATCCTGCCTGCGATCCCGCAGCGCTCCGCAGGTTTGGGCGCAGGGTGCCTGGTGGGTAGTGGCGAAATGAGGGGGTGGATGTGTGGCACAGTCAGTCCTACGCTTCACAGTTCCTCAATTGCAGCTGCCATCAGTGGGTGTTTATGGCCCGCAACCCAAACCTGCGAAGCGCTGCGGGAGCTCACGGGTGCTGACAGCTCTTGTCACCTCCTGGGAAGTGCTCAGACCCACACAGGACTGGGCACACACACCACTCCCACCCGGCATCTCACCTTTCGGCTACTGACACTGCCTGCAAACTCTAACAGATTTTTTTTTTTTTATTCTATGGATGGACAGACAGCTCTTGACCCAGCAGATTCCTTGCCTTTCTTCTACGGCCTTTATATTGTAGTGAAACACCTTAAATAGTATTTGTGTAATCATGCTTTTCTGCTGACCCATATTCTTAGCACAGGTTCAAACCCTGCCAGCAGCTGCTCCAAGTTCAGCTTGTTAAATCCTCCCTGGGTAGCTGGGGAAGCAGAATTAGTTATCCGGGAGGAGGACCAGGTGCTAGGAGCAGGGGAGGGAAATGTAAGGGACAGCCAAGTTGCTGGAGGTGCTAGGGCTGAGCTCCATGTTCAGTTTCTCTTCTGCTGTGACTCCTGCAAGCCAAAGCCCCTCACAGGCATGAACCTGGGCACTGATTTAAAGGCTGCGTCCTCTGCTAGAGATGGAACTATAGAATCATAGAATAGAATCATAGAATCGTTTACGTTGGAAAAGACCTTTAAGATCATCAAGTCCAACCATCAACCTAACACTGCCAAGTCCACCACTAAACCATGTCCTTAAGCGACACATCTACACGCCTTTGAAATACCTCCAGGGATGGAGACTCCACCACTTCCCTGGGCAGCCTGGTCCAGTGCCTGACAACCCTTTCAGTGAAGAAGTTTCTCCTAATATCCAACCTAAACCTCCTCTGGTGCAGCTTGAGGATGTTTCCTTTCATTCTATCACTTGTTACTAGGGAGAAGAGACCAACCCCCACCTCGCTACAACCTCCTTTCAGGTAGTTGTAGAGAGCGATAAGGTCTCCCCTCAGCCTCCTTTTCTCCAGGCTAAACAACCCCAGCTCCCTCAGCCGCTCCTCATAAGACTTGTGCTCCAGACCCTTCACCAGCTTCGTTGCCCTTCTTTGGCCACGCTCCAGCACCTCGATGTCCTTCTTGTAGTGAGGGGCCCAAAACTGAACACAGTACTCGAGGTGCGGCCTCACCAGTGCTGAGTACATGGGGATGATAGGGCAAGGATTTAGGGCTGGAGATGATTTATGAATCCTGATGCTAGATTTTGAGGTGCCTATTCCTTGGAGTGGAGTCCAGAGCCAGAGATGAGGTGCTGAGTTCCCTGCAGCTCTGAATAAAAGCCAGAAGAGCCAGTGGGGTGAGTATACAGCTCAGTATAGGTTACCCCATATGAAATGCTGGCACTGGCTGTATAACATAATGGCACCAGTTCCCCCCTCCTCATATGACATGGATGCATGCACACTGCAAGAAAGAGCTGATTTCCAATTAACGTTCACAGAGCTGAATTCATTTGGGGTTCCCTTCTTCCTACCTCCTCCCCTCTTGCACAGTATCCTCATGACACGGACTTGGGATGGCAGAGATCCCAAGCAAAAATCCCTTTTCTCTGAATCTCCACTCCCTCCTCTTAAAACTGGTCATTCTTCAGAACCAGATATGAAATTTGTTAAATTTTACTTTCTCCTAGCACGGTGACATGTGGGTGCCAGTCCTTGCTCCAAAAGGCTCTTTTTTTTAGGCAAGATTCAAGAGCAGGGTAGTCCCCAGGAAGGTGGGAAAATGTGGATTTGAACTTCTGCAGGCAGGACAGGAAACTGAACCTGTATTTGCCACAGTTAGGGTTAGTGTCTTTACCACACTGCTAGGAGGTAAATAATATGTCCCTGTTTTCTCTATCTATCTTCTCTATCCCCACTTTGTCCTGAGAATCTATTTTCCAGTCTGGATCACCTGGAAAATCCATAGTTTGTGGATGTCACTGGGCTTAAGCATGTGATAAGGGCTGAGTTGCTAAGCTGTGACAAGGTACTCAGGTACTTAAGGATCCTAGAGAATATAGCTGTCAGAAATGTAGCTAAAGATTTGAGGCATCCGCAGGAGCAAGCACAGGTTTATAGTCTCTTATTCCTGTACCAGGTTACCAGAATTTGCCCATATCCTTTTCCAGACTTGAGCCTTTCCCTATTCATAGCACAGTCATAGGGTTCCACCACCAATCAGTTTTATTAAGTCTCATGAAGTTGCTGAATTAAGTTTTGCCTCCAAAGCCACTATGGTATAATGAATACTTATGTTGCAAGCTGGTAAGCCCACAGTGTATGGTTCTTCCAAGAGCAAAATATTTTCTTTTCAGTCTGATAACTCATCTGGAAGTCTATAAATACAGAGGGCAATCCCATATTTCCCCAAACAAGAGATGAGCAATGGGGGGGGTTTTGGTTTCCAATGAAAAAAGATGCTTAATTACAGACTGCAGAAAGAACTTAGGCAGCACTATAGTTGCAAATATGACAAAGAAGATTAATCTTTCAGTAACAATGAGTAGACCAGAATGGACCCATTAGCAGCATGAACCCATTACACTTGCCTGAATATTTATAAAAGAACTGAGAGTGGAAGCAGACCAATAGGCACTAAAAAAATCCTGTGGAATGACTTTGTTGAGTTGGCCAACTGCTCTGTATTTCCCAAATCCACCTTTTCATAAACTGGAGAGGAAATAATAGAGCACTGCAAACACCTCTATTAATTGACCATGCTCTGATATTGCACAGGTAAAATATGTTCATTCATCCCTCAGTTTAAGGAGTCCAGGGAAAGTCCATTCTGGTTTAGCTCTGTTAAAGAGATATTGCATAGGGACACATTTTAATCTTTAATGAGAGTCTGGACCAGACATTTAATCTCTGTCTTTAATGATGGAAATGTATATAATATTGCCAGTTTACTACTGCAAGTTGTCAGTTTTGGATGAAAGTTACTATGGGAGCAAAAAGTGATGGTATGTTTCTCCCTGGTTGAATGCTTACAGCAAAATCCTTTGCTGGCTTGCTGGCCACAAACAGAACCCACACAAGGAAAATCAAAGTTGTGCTGGACTTCAGGAGTCCCAGCATTCAGTCTTAAACTTCAGATTTTGTAGGAGGAAATGCAAAATCAAGAGAATAACACTTGCATTTTTGGAAAGAGACAAAGATCATTTAAACTCTGTCTGGAAAAGAGATTAAGTACTTGTTGGGAAGCCAGAACTGCAGTAGAACATTGATAATTTTCTTTTCCCTTTTTTTCTCTTTTTTTTTTTTGTACCACACATTCACTCCTAATCCAAATAAATATTTAACTTCTCAGATACTGTTCTCTCAGGAGTTACTGAACGTTATGACACTTTGAGGGAAGGTGTCTGCTCTGCTCCTGCCCTTTCCCACTTTTTTTACAGAGGTGCTACAGGGCTCCAGAAGTTGCTTGGAGCAGTCCCCAGGTTCAAGCACTGCAGTGAGCACCAGAAGGTGCCTGTGCCAAGCACTGAAGGCCTCTGCCAAGATGCTGTGGGCATTCGGGGCAGGGCTGAGGCCACAGCAGAGCCTGGAGGAGATGCCACATTGACCCCCCTGGAGTGCTAATACACTGCCAATGACCTTAACACTCTCCAGAGCAGCCAAGGACCCAGAGGGCACAAGCGTAAGCCATAACCATATCGGTCCCTCCCCTCCCACGCCACCCCCTTGCCTCCCACACACCCCTACCCTCCTGTGATCTGTGTTCAGGCAAAGCGACATTACTCTCGGGCACTTTTTGAATACCTGAATCCCCGAGTCAGACCGACAGACTTGTCTGTAATTTCCTAAGCTCTGCCATGGATGGTTATAATTGTCAGTTCTGGCATCTGCCAAGAAGCCCCCTGAGACTGGATCACCAATAGACTTTTGCCAGGGCTTATATTCTGTACTGAATATCCCACAGGAGCAGCTCGGCTATGTAAAAAAACACTAGTCTGCAATATTTTAGATTTCTCAGAGAAGCCTCCAACACACTGACTGGTACCTAGGAGCCGTTACGTGCCCCAACAAGTCAAATACATGTAATGACAAAGTAACTGCAAGGGTGAATAATGCATCACGCATCATCATGTGAACATATGGACTTGCAGATTCTCTGTAATGAGCAATAGTCTGTGTATTGGTGGGATCTCATACAGCTTGGGGAGTCAGTTATGTATTCATATAGTGTTATGTGGCAGTCCTTCAGCTTATACGTCCCCACAAAAACACAGGAGCTGCCGCAGCCCTGCATTGATGCTGCTGGGTGTGAGACCAGTCAGAAACGGACATCTGAAGGAAACCACTAGTTTTAGGTCTATGTGTACCAAGTCCCTGAGACCATTCTAGAAACGGTAGTGCTAAACCCCATCTCCACAGGGTGCCTAACCAAAAACTGGCATAGGTTATGTCTCCTCATAGAATCGTTTACATTGGAAAAGACCTTTAAGATCATCAAGTCCAACCGGTAACCTAGCACTGCCAAGTCCACCACTAAACCATGTCCCTAAGCACCACATCTACGTGTCTTTTAAATACCTCCAGGGATGGGGACTCCACCACTTCCCTGGGCAGCCTGGTCCAGTGCCTGACAACCCTTTCAATGAAGAAGTTTCTCCTAATATCCAATCTAAACCTCCTCTGGTGCAGCTTGAGGCCACTTCCTCTCGTCCTGTCACTTGCTACTTGGGAGAAGAGACCGACCCTCACCTCGCTACAACCTCCTTTCAGGTAGTTGTAGAGAGCGATAAGGTCTCCCCTCAGCCTCCTTTTCTCCAGGCTAAACAACCCCAGCTCCCTCAGCCGCTCCTCATAAGACTTGTGCTCTAGACCCTTCACCAACTTCGTTGCCATTCTTTGGCCACGTTCCAGCACCTCGATGTCTTTCTGGTAGTGAGGGGCCCAAAACTGAACACAGTACTCGAGGTGCGGCCTCACCAGTGTCGAGTACAAGGGGACGATCGCTTCCCTAGTCCTCTAGTGAAACAGGCCCAGGGCACAGGCACAGGGAGTTCCATGCTCCTCTCCACACTGTCAAACTGTTAGTATGGGCCCTGGAAAGTTTTTGATGTGGACTGAATAGTGCTCTTCCAGACAGAAGCCAGGGTTAGGGATTGCCACAGGCCAGAGTGCTCTTGTGGCTGGGCGCTGCGAGGGGAAAGGATTTCATTACTCTGGTTTATGCATCTGGCATTCAACACACGTAGGTCCAAAGCTGGGAGTATCAGCTCCGCTCAGCCCTGGAGCTCCTGCATCCCTACCTGTGCCTCCCTGCTGAGCCCCGCTGCCCCAGGCCAGGCTGCTCCACCAGCACGACTGAAGGCATTGCCTTGCCTGGCTAACGTCCCAGTGGCTACAAAATTCTCCTGGAACAGGGGATTTCTGGGCTCAAACACACACACCACCAGCTAAATCTGGCCTAACCCCAGGTCTGCAGCCCCGTCTTGGTACAGAAAAGCAGGAGCAGTGAGCAGCAGCATCTTCATCAGCTTTTTTTCTAGAAGGGGGAGTGTTTCTCTGCGGGTTGCTCATGCTGAGGACAAGACACGCACCTCTGCGTCACGCATGGACAGAGTGACAGCTGTGACCCAACCATCCCAATCTCCCATGGAGCATGGGTAAGCAGCCCCGGTTCCTACCCCAGGGATTCAGGACTAGGAAGACCAAGGTCTGATGCTGTAGTGCCTAGGAGCAGGTGGGCTTTCCAACAGATCCGGAGTTTGCTGCTACAAATGGGAACCTCAGATTTCCGTTCTATGGGGAATTGCAACATTTTTCATTCATCGTTGGCATAAAACGCCCCCAGGTTTAAACTTCGGATACTGAAGATTTTTGTGAGGACATATAATTGCCATCAGCTGAAAGGTTTTGTTTCTGTTTTGATTTGGAGAGCTTTTTCAATTTTATAATTTAATTTTTATATATGAATAGAGCATAATAATTATTTTAATTATAAACAATATCAGATATGGTAATGCAATAATTCATTAGTATTCTAATTGGTAAGTATTACTGTAACTGGTATTTGCTTCGGTAATTGGTATTTTAATTGGCAACTGCCGTTCCAAATGGCCATTGGGGTAATTCTTACTAGTGACTGGTAATTACAATGGAAATTGTTAATTGGTATTCTAATTGGTTTGGTAATTCATATTTGGTTTTCTCATTGGTAACAGAGCAAAGTGGTCATTTGTAATAGATAATTGGCTTGGTAATTGATTTAGCAATTGGCGTTGTAGCGAGCACAAAATAAGTGATCAAAACACACTTTTTTATTAATAATATAAAATATATAACATTTTGAAATGAAAGCTAGTTTAGGAAACTGACAATCAAGTGTTTCCAAACCAAAAAGCTCTTACTAAAATGTCTAATTTTAAGAAAAATGCCTACTTTTAAGGACTTGTTTTTAAAAATGGAAATTTGTGGACATCAACAAGATCCTTTCAATGTTTCAATTTCAGCAAATAGTTATTTCTCATTAAATAAGTATTCTCCTGAAGAATTTTCAACTGGCTTAACTGTACCATCCTGTGGCACCAAGACTCAAACCTGCTCCAGAGCTGGTCTGTCACCCGCCTGCTACCCTGTGGGATAACACAGCGGGGTGAAGCATCTCTGCAAGTACCTAGGCAGTTCTGTAGCCACTTACATCACTCGCATCCCCATGGCATCAGCATAGCTGCCTCTGAAGAAAGTCCTAAATGTTACTGAACCAAGCGTGAGTTTACAGGCGCAATGGGTGAGGGTTCTCCTCTCATCTTATTAAGATGACTTGGTGTGTGCAGGAACACATGGCAGGGGACCAGCCCCATGGCTGAGCTGGTCCTGCTGAAACCCAGCCCTGACAACACCCAGTTGTACACCTCCTGGTCATGGTCCCCAGCAGAGCATTTCCTCATTATCTGGCTTTGAATCATCCCCTTCTGAACTATCATCTGAACATTGCCTCTCCTTGCAGATAGGGCAGAATTTTCCATGATACTGCTCTTCAACAGGTATTTTTAATGCTGTATGAAGTCAGATATGGTAAAAGAAGCTGGGTGATCAATCAAACAGATTGTTCCTCATTTCCCGTATACACGTGATGATAGTTTCTAATACCGGGGGGTCCTTTGTTCGACATTCTGCAATACAGGGAATTCACAGTGCAATCCACTGGGTGGGAAACCATGTGACTTCAAAAAAAAAAAGACTTTGGAGTGCTGAGATATGCTAATGACATCCATATAAAGACAGCAAGGCTAAGATCTGAAGGGAAGAGTAACTAAAATTGCTCACTACAGCCTTTGATGCAAAAAATACTTGTTTGCTTATATAACTGAGGGTACAAATTTTCATAAAGAAATATCCAGAACTGCCAGCACTATTTTTGTCCTATTATGGCCTTTGGAAAACTATTGATTTCCTTTCAGATGCATCAAGTTGAGCATCCAATGTACATTCTTCCTGGCCAAAATGGTTTGCCTGAAGATGTTTGAATATCTGGCTCATTAGACTGTGTGCTTCCATGATCAGCGTAGAAATCCAAGACAGAAAAGACCCCTTTGGTCATCTAGCCCAACCCTCGGCACTGCAGTATTGTTCCCTCTCCCTCTTATACATTTTTGACTGTTTTATCCAGCCCAGTTATAAATGCCTCAGATAATGGATTCCCCCTGGAAAACCGCTCACCACCAGTGACCACTGTTATTATGAACTGGAACTGGGATTACATCCAGTTACAAGAAGGGAGATTTCAAAGAGATACGTACAAAAGGAGAACGGAGGAAGCAGCCAAAGGAAAGCTATGAACTGAATACAAAGAGCCTGTGTTTCAAAGTAAAAGATCCACTCCTTAACAAGAGAGTATAATTTTTGAGACTGCATCTATTTCAGACAACCAGAAGGTAATCTGGACCTTCAACTACAGAACAGAAATTCCTCAGAGTTGGGTGGGTTTTTCCATCAGCCAAACCTCCTTCAGCAGGTAGCAGGAGCTTTGATGAGAGTTCAGTTGCTAAGACAGACATTTTGAGGGCCTGATCTTCAAACTGTAAAGTTCTGCTTGTAATTTCACCTACCTGAATTCCAAGAGAGATTTCCTTCTGTTTCCTCTACTTCAAATAATAATAAGGACAGGGAATTATTTTGAAGAGGCTCCTTATAAACTGAAATATGAGGGTGCATTTCTAACATCATTTTTGAGACCACCTTTATCCTTCTTAAATTATTTTCAAGCTCTATGAGGGTTTCAGCAAAACAATTCAAAATGCTTGTCTCCACTACCCAGTAATTCAAGGCTGATTTGTAAATCCTTACATAATGTTCATGGATTTTGTAGTGTGCAATTACATTTTTCAAATGCTTCTCCTTTCTCTTATTCTTTTCCCAAGTCTTGTTTAATTTAACCAATCAAAAATCCATTTATTTCTGATTTGAAAATTAGTTAATGCAAATAAAGCCTGGCTGACATTTGCAAGTCATTTGCAAACGCCCTTATAGCCTGCAATCCCTACTCTTTCCTCTTCCAAAGCCACATTTACTCATGTCTCTGCATGACTGATTGTGTGTTGGGTACACACTTTCAGATACATCAAGAAAACATGATATATTGCTGCTGGTCAGTATTTGTGCCACATATTAATTATTATTCACATGTAAGAGTTTTGGCCATGTCTACATTGGAGCCCACAACAGAGAGTCCTTCAAAATTAATGATGAAGATACCTGAAGAAGTTCTTCCTACACAGCAAAGACACTAGCTGGGGTCAAAACCACAAAGTACCCATACTGCGCACCATTGTGCCTAACAAAACCCATGTGTGTTGAGTTCTGGCTCCATGCTTTATTGACGCAGTGTATTGCTTCTGGATCCAGTGCAGTATTAGTATTGGCAGCCTCATACCACACTCCTTTGCAGGGGTAGGCTTGTCCTTCATTAATCTACAGGCAGTGTTGAAGGATTTGCTACCTTATTTCTGCCGCAAGAAAAAGCAAGAGAACCATAAGTCTTACTAAAAAGCACACCATTAAAGACCTAGGTTTCTACCTTCCCCCAACTCTGCAGTTCTGAACTAACCTCTCCTTTGGCATCATCAAATACTCATCTTCTCTCCTTTTGCATATATTTTTGAAGCTAGTTTAAGCTTGAAGCTAATCTTAAAGCTGGTATCAGCCTCTGGCTGGGGACACCTTCCATGCTAGTAGCAGTGCTGGTCAAGTGATTGCTAACATCACTAATTTGGCACTGTTCCTTTTTTTTTTTTTCCCTTCCTTCTCCCCAAGTGAGACTGCAGGAAAAGTACAGGACATTTTGTTTTGAATCTTGACTTACATGTTTGATAGTTTTAGTACCAGTTAAAAAACGACAAGGTTACATCACCAAGTTAACCTTCACTTCTCCTGCAAAGTGCAGTAACCTCATGATCCTGGAGAAGGTGGTTCAACAGCAACATTGGCCTAAGGACCAGGAATCTTCAAGTGCACTTCCATTGCAGGCAGCAATGCAGCATGTGGCTATCAGACAGGTTTAAACACATTAGCTCAGGTACTGGAAGCTGATTTACTGCGGTGGCACAGAGCTCTACATGTGCTAATTTAAATTGCTTCTCAACTAACAGCTGTGTCCTTGCAGTAATTGCTATGACTTTTATCTGTTGTTTTCTAGAGTCTCACTACAAGAGAGGCCAAAGTGAATCAATTCTAGATTAAGACACCTACATTTTCGTATGTATGTGTATGTGCAGGCGTTTAGGTGTTAACCATAGCTGTCCAAGCCCCCAAGGTAAGTCAGCAGAGAGGAAGTCAGTGCAGTCAGTGGCATTTGCAGAGTAATTCAATTAGCTCCAACTTATGAACCTGGAGCTTGACTGGGTTTCCAAAACTAGGTGCATCTGAAGTGCCTGGATATCTGAGATGCCCACCCTGGAGCAGCAGATATGATCAGGACCTACAGAAGATCCATGCACTTCTGAAAGGGTGGCTGTAGGCAAAATGGGATGCTCTAAAGAGGACTGGATTGCAGCTAAGGTGTGTCTTCAGTAGCGGGTCACCTGAGTCACTTGCCATGATCTCTTGACTGTATTGACTGGGTCTTCACAGACTACCATGGGAGCTCAGACACCTCACATTCAGACACCACAGGTAGTCACTTGTGTTTAGGTGTCTTAATCTGGAGGTGACCGCCACTCCCAGTGTGTGATTATGGAATACATCATACCGATGAGCACGTATGCTGCTGTGATGACCCTAAAGGATGGATGCAGGCTTCAGCCTGTACTGAGGGACTGGACCACAGCAATTTCCCATTCTGGTGCACAGCAGTGTCTCAGTACACAAATAAGGGTACTCCACTCTTCTCCCTTCCTTCCTCCGCAGGTCCCCAAGATCTTTATCAACCTCATCTCTGCAAATGCTCACATAGTTCCAGGATGTACTACAGAAAAAAATTACTCCCCTATTCCTGCCCTTAACGTGTCATGTCCCATCCTCCATCTCCCAATATCTAAAATCTCCCCTTCCTTCCTGATGAGGTCAGGAAAGTTTTGCTTCATGCCTTTCATGCGGAACAGTCTAGCCCTAAAGACAAGAGATGACAGACAAATGAGGGTACAACATCCACCGGGAAGTGGGTAGAGGTGAAAAAGGACATGAGTAACCAAAAAACAATGATGCAGCAGCTCCAATAGACTCGTCTTTGTCAGTAAGGCTTGGGGAGAGGGGGGTCAGTTATTGGTGGCTTGGTTTCTTTCTTTCCTCTCGTCAATGTGAGACGTCGGTGGCTAGGCAGCTGGTGTGCCGTGACAGCTGCTTGTCACGCTGTTCATAATTGCTCCATTGATACCTTGAGCTGCCTCTGGCTGTTTGTCGTATCCACCTGTTGTCTTTGGTCTGAGCTCCTAAACCCTGTGTTACAGGGGCTGCTGCTTTCCAGTGTGCTCCCTCCAACCCTGCCATGGGCCCCCCTGTGCTATCGCAAGGTGAGCAATAAATAACGAAGCACCCAATTATTTAAGTAACAGTGCTGCAGGAATTGTTGAAAAGGTTTAAGCTAAGCAAAGTTGGAATTCTGGTGGAAAGATGTGGCAATTTTCTCCAAGTGTACGGGGTGTCATGGGAGAAGGCAAATTTGCAGGGGTAGGAAATGGAGGAAGAATTAAGGCCAGTGTTATCACTGGACATGTTTTATTATGGCCATTTTGGCTCATTACTAATGTACTATTTCACCATCTCTCACTCCACTAATGTCAATGGAATGAAAAAAAAAAAAAAAACAGTAAGAAAAAAATACATTTATAATGGTTTTGTATGTATTTTTTTATGTTCCTGTGTCCATATATTCCCAATACGGGGCTCTGGAACATTTGGAGTCTTCAGATCTGTAGAGACTTTCATCTGCTTCTAAACACTGCCAGCTCAATGGACAGATTGATTGTACTTGGGACAGGCAATCACATTATAAAATGCTGTGTTTCATAAAAATAATACTTCCCTTTTTTTCTCCCACTTCAGCCAAGTTTTCCAGAGCATACTGTCCAAAACTATACAAGAAAAGTAGTGAATTTACAAAGTATCTGTTATCTGCAAGAGACACTGACTCCAGTAGTCTTGCTGCCTGCATTGCGTTCTATCGGAGAGGGAGGTGGCAAAAGCCAGAGCTTTTTATATAATATGAGGCTTCACAATGACTTTGCACACAACTAAAATGAACTGATGAGGAAACTAATATTCAGAAAATACTGAAGTCTCAATATAAAAGCTTTAGTTTGTCTCAGACAGTAAAAATCTGAACTTTTCCATGGAGAGTTTGTTCGTGCCAGCATGCCCACATTGTTTATCAGAACATCACATTTCTGAAGAATTTGACCTTACCTGTGGTTCTTGCTGGGTAACAGAGGCCTACAGAAATGAAGTCTAAAGTGATAAGTAATACAGAAGCACAGAAACTCTAGATTGGAAGGGATCTCTGGAGGTCATCTGGTCCAGTCCCCAGTCAAAGCAGAAGTCACAGGAGGTAGCTCAGGGCTTTCCCCAGTCCACTTTTGAGTATCTCCAAAGTCAGAGACTCTACACACTCTCTAGGCAGCCTGCTCCACAGCTTCAGCACCTTCACCGTGGAGAAAAAAAAAATCCTAATATTTAATGCGAATTTCCCTTGCTGCAACTTTGCCTTTTTTAATCATTTGTTACATAAGACTGAAAATTCTTTACATCATCTCTTACGAAGTAGAGAAGGATTATCCACCTGCTAGTCTGAAGAACCTGGGCACAGAAACATTTTTACAAGGAACAAGAATTCAAGTAAAATTTTAGGCTGATTTCACCAGGAAAAGAGGTTCACAAGATCACATACTCAATGTGCTTGTGTCTGTCCGTTCCCCAGTAATAGTTTCTGAACTTGATAGCTTGTTTCAACCAAGTATGATGGAAGTATAGCAATCTCAGATGTTAGATTTCCACAAGTTTAATGAAAACTGGTGTGGGTAGATGAGATAGACCATTGTCGGTACCCTCATTGACAAAAAGGTGCAATTTGAACTCAATTGTTATTAGATACCTGAGGATCCACAGGGCACAAAGGCATTCTGAATGCCCCAGCTAAAAGAAAAGATGTGATCAGACAGCTAGCATTGTATTAGTCATCAGAGAATCCAACCACAGGCTACAAATCCATAGGGAACCAGGCTTCATTAGCTCTGCTGCTCATGAAATGCTTTGGGTTTTTTACCTTTACTCTCGTGCTTCAGCTGAGCGGCCATAAATTTCTACGAGAAAAAAAGCTCCTTCATATAATCTCCCTTTATATATCATCCTTCTCTTACATGAGAAAGAGAATAGCTAAGAATAGCTGGTCAGATGATTTACTATTACAATTTTCTGCAGCTATATGGGATTTCTGGATGTCACTCAGCTGCCCTTAACAATAGCAAGGACACAATTGTTTCCATAGTAATACCCATTCCAAAGGGGTGAAGGTGTGTGTGTTGGGGGGAAGAGTACAAAGCAAGAGGGAGGCACAGGTTACACAGACTTGCATAAAGGACAAAAATCAGGCACAACAGAATTTGCTTCCACGATCCTTGCTATAGAAATTCCTCTTTTAAGGTCATCCTATTGCACTGAATCCAGCAGAAAACTGACTTGGGCAAGTATGCAGGCTAAGACTCTTTCACATTTTAGACAATGTAGATACGTGGGAGAGCTTTATGTCTTTTGCCACTCTTCTGTCTTGAATAACTTAACCGCAACTGCACGACTATTAATGAGAGAAGACATCCCTAGTTTGTGGCGATGGGATAGTACACCTTGCCATACTATTTAATTTCTTACTTGATACAATAGACAAGTATGGTCCAGCAGGCTAGCCTCCTAAATAACCTAATGGTCTAAAATAGATGGTCTCTCTGTGTTGCTCTTAAAAAGAGTTAACCAAATAACAATTTCCTGACAAACAGGCTAAATGTGTCTTACACCTTTTCATCTAAAAATATCCTCTGACAGAGAAATTCTGCTGCTGCAGCATCTGTCAGGACTTTTCTGCCGCATTCTAGTATTCTTGGTCGCCCTAAAGAAAACAAGCATTGCAGAAACAAAGGAAAGCTAACACTGAAGTAAATAAAACACTTCTGCCTCTTTCTTCTATGGTTTAATAGAAATACTCATCACATGGTCTCCCAGCTGCAGCAGGAGAAGTACCCAAGAAGGTTTTAATAAAAATAGCTTCTATAAATGACTGAGGGAGGGGGGAAATTGAAGAATTTATCCGTGATTCCATTTGTCCAAGATGGCTCCTGGTGCTGGTGCTAAAAGCTCTGGTATTGACTCAGCCAGTTATATGACCCTTTGAGCCGGAGCCAATATAGATGAGCAGAAGATAAGCTCAGGCCTCAGAAACAGGAAAAGGGCATTGGAACGTTGATAATAAAATAATCTAGTCCATCTTCTAGTCCTTAAATGATCCTGTTGGGTTTTTTTAATATCTGCAATATGAGTTGCGAGTCTAAATATTGTAGGGAAGTAGCTATGAAAAGAGCACATTTTATTTCTGAACCTCCTCCTCAGGTTGGAGTTCAGAAGTCAGCTTCCCCTAGCCAACCATAAAGGATGCTTCCAAGACAGTGCTCTCTCAGGGAGACATCATGTTGTTGATTTTCCTTGAAATAAAACACATCTTCTGGCCCTTAATTTGTTTAGTGTTTTCTTCATAAAGTGAATTGATTCTGGAAGCCAAAAAGCCCTTCCCAACCACAAAATGATGCGAGAAAACCTAACTCTTCTCAACAGGGCTTCAAGATGGGGTCATGCCAAAACACAATCACAGGAGGTCTTCCTCTGAAGAACCCCTGTCCCACCGGCTGTTTGTCCTGCTCTCTTCCTTAAGTTAATGCTGCAAGGTGAGCTGCATGGGCTGATTCCAGGCTGATCTGTGTCCAGAACCTCACTGCCATTAAGGTGGATTTATTTTCCAGTGGATCCAGGAACAGTCCACACTGTGATCACCTGTCAGCATCCAGTTCCCTATTGCCCTAGTAGAGAAAATGTTGAGTGGGCTTGAGCTTTGTGGTTTGGATTTTGTTGTTTAAACCTGCAGTTGTAAAGCAGACACATGCACAACCTGCTTTACAAAGCTGCAAATGCTAGGTGACCTCTCAGTCACACAGGTGTCACAAGATTTAAGGCGAATATTCTGAAATAACAAAACCTGAGCTGACAGTGCTTCTGTGACCAAAGCGTTTTATTAAATGAAAACAAGCACGCAAGTGTACATGTTATGCTGAGTACTATATGACAATATAATGGATAATTTGTGGGGCAGGAAGGGATAGCATTAGCAATCTTTGACCATATGAGGAAATGTAGCCACAATAATTGTAATAATTGTGGAAAAGGCCTAGAAAAGCTGGCAGAAGCAAAAGAAATAGCCAGACTGTCTCTTGAGGACCAGGCTGTGATACAGCCTGAGGGCTGGCACAAAAGAAAAGAGGCAAGTTTGTGTTTCTTTCTCTTTTGGAGTTGCCGCATGTTTCTCCTGAAATGCAGGGGGAAGCAGGTTCTCCACGCTCACCATTCTTCCCTGCGCCAGGTAAACTGATGGGAAGACCCAGTCTGGAGAGGGAATGAAGGCTGAGGGCAGCCTTAAGCACGCACACCCTGGGCTCCCCAGGAGCACAGCTGTACCAGTGCGCCAAGCAGAGCATGCTACGACAGGGAAAAGACCCACTGCAGCCCTCTGCATACTGTGGGGATGGATGAGGAGAGTAGATTACCAGCTACCAAGTCCCTTCTCCTTCTGCAGCGGTGCGCCTTTCCCTGGGATAGCACTTACGCACTGCTACTTTCAGCGCACTTTATCATAGCTGGGTTTTATAGTCATTACGATAGCAGTTGAGCTCTTTCCCTCACCCTCCAATAACGGCCTCATTTTATTAAGTGCCATACAAACACATACACAGAAACAGTGCCTCCTCCGCACAGCTACATCTCCGAACGAACTTGAGCTAGAAAATGTGCACTTCTCATCCAAACTCGTAACTGTTTCTCTTTTCTGGAACCGAACATGTATGCCACACAGACTGATATATACTGTCCCTATTTAAAACCTGACATGGTGGGTTGTTTTCATATCTAACAGGAACAAGGAAAATGCGAACAAAAGTCAAGAGAGAAAACAAATCTGTATATTTCCATGAAAGAGCCAATCTATTTTAGAGTCATCTTAGGCTGTGTTTTTAGTTGGGTTTTGTTTGTTTATTTGTTGCTTTCTTTTGCCATACTGATGAATGGTATCGATTTGCATCTCACAGAAGTTGCAGATACAATCCTATGCCTATTTCCATTAAATGCAACATTCAAAGCACCCAACACCACTTGGAGACTTCCCTGACTTTGATGCCTCTGTACACTAGCAAAGGTAGAGCATCAGGAAAAAGCTTTGTCATCTTGTTTTTCTCAATTCCTTCCCTTCACCACACAGTTGTCTTGTTTATTTATTTATTTTAGGAACCCACTTTTTTTTTTTTTTTTATACTTTGCTATGCATATTTATAATGAAAAGATGATCTGTGTCCTCATTACTGCTCTATTGCTCGATGATGAAAAAACATGTTAACAAAGGAAAATGCTTTTCAGTCAGCTCATAATGTTCCCTGCTGTTCAGCTGGGACTGTAAAGAGTATGGTTTAATGAAAGAAGGTGAGAAGGTGAAAAAAAAAACTAATGAGGGTGTTTCTCTGCATTGAAAGATCACTTAGGAGCAGCAGTGATTTCCTTTGTGTTAGAAAAATATTAAAAAAAAAGGTTCAAAAGCAGCATCCCCAAGGTCAAAGAGGCCCATCTTCTCTAACACAGTGTACTCACTCTCCTCCCGGACAACCTCCTTTTTCCACCTGGACCAGCATTTTGTAATTTTCAGATGGTGGAGAGAAAAGAAACTCGTGTGCCTCAACCAGATTGTAGCTCTGAAGGAACATGCAAAAATGCTGCAGCAGGCGCTCGAAGCTGCATACGCCATTAACAGAGCAACTCATGAACCCTTACCTAGAGCTGCAGCCACAGATTCAAACTCTGCAGAAAAAGAGACTCCAAAATTGTGATCTTTAAGCTCATGAGATTACCGCCATTTGCTCGGGAGACTTGCGATGAAGAGTGAGTCAATACCAAGCCACAGTGAGCAGAGCGCACAGTGCTGAATGGTTCAAAGCACAGAGCCAATTAGAGTCGCTGAAGCCAGAAGGCGCTGCTCCGAATGGGAGCACCATGTCATGGCTTCACACTGAAACACAGCAGCTTCTTTCCAGTGTGCCGGAGCCGAGGCTTGTGCATCAGAGAGAGAATGAGAAAGGAAGGAGGAGGGGACGGTGGACTTCAGCCCAAAGGAACATTTCTAAGAGTCCTTCCCCCGGCATCAGCAAATGTGTGACAGGCAACAGATGTCAGATAAGCAGTTCCCCGCCTCTGAATCTGGGGAAGCCTTTGTTTTAAAACAGAGGTTTCTCCGTAGTGAGTGCTCGCCAATCTTCTGGCTCTTCTTTTCTGTCATCTTTGTCAGGAGTTGGTGGAAGGAACGTGATACAGCACAGTATCGCTGCCATCAGAGCAAAAGAAAAAACCTTGTTAGTACCCTGCAGTGCCACCCACAACAGAATAGGCAAAACATTACAGAAAATCAATATAGCAGAAGATTAAGCTCAAATGCATTCTGCCTGGTATGGCTACTAGCACCCCTCAGTAGTAAACTGAGAATTTTTTAAAAACATATGCATTCTTAACTGTGTTACATGTCTCTCTCCTCTTCTTAATTCATTGCGTTCGTAACCTAAATTACATAGGAGAGTGGATAAATTGGTTCATCATTGCTCAACTCCAATTTAAAAGGACAAAGCAAGAAGCTGAAGAGAATAATATTTGGGGAACTGGATAGCTTCAGGGGATAGTTAATGATGGGATAGAGAGACTTGAAAGCCTGCATCACTGGTTTTAATTTGGTTCAGGGGCAGGAGTGACACAAAGTCATTACCATATGAGAGCTGTTCGTTTTCCTGCGTGAGATGAGTTGGTGGTCTCGGTCTGTTCCTAGCTGGTGGCCATCTGCGTTACAAAAGGCAGCAGCACATCTCCCACTGCCCGTGGCTGGTGGAGTGGAAAAGCCAAGGCCAGGCCTGGGGACGGGGCAGGGCTACTGTGCCACCTGAGCAACAGGCTGAAGCGTGCTGCGGGGACAGCCCAAAAGAAGGACGCTGCCATGCCTCGCCAGTGACACGAACAGTGACTGCCCGCTGGCAGCTCAACCCTTTCACAAGAGACCAACATTCGACTAAATACGGAGCTGGATAATTAGCAAAGCCCCCGGGTAACCCACTCACTTTCATGGGTTCTGTCATTTCCTGGGCTGTTTGGTTTTTTTTTTTTATTTGCTGGATGGCAGTAAAGCTACTCCTGGACAATAACATTTCTGATTGGGTTTTTATTGTTATTATTTGCAATGTGTTAGTGCCTGCAGGTCACAGCCAGGATTATGACTTTGTTGTGATAGGTGCTCACAAACTACTAGTAAAGACAGTTCTCGCTTTGATGACCTTATAGTTTAAATAGAAAAGCCCGAGAGTGGTAAAAGAAAGGAGATACTATTATCCTCATTTTATAGCTGGGGAGCACCAGCACAGAAAGACAAACAGCAGGACGTCCTGAGGTGCTGAGCTCCCAGAGCTCTTGCTGAGCTCAGGGAAAGTTGCGGGCGTTCAACACAACTGAAAAAAAAAGAGGCCAACATCACATAACAAGTGACGGGCAGAATCAGGACTTGGTGGGTCCCAACCCGACCTTGCTTGTTTGATAGCTTGCAAAGAAAATGTAGAAAAGCTGAAAAATCATGTTGCCTTAAGAGCACTTGTCCTTACGTCTGCTGCAGCGGCACCTGAACGTGTCAGGTTCTCAGGCTCTGTGGTTTAGGAAAAGAAAGCTTGTGCAGGAAATTGTCAAGGTTTAAGATCTTGTTTTTCAAGCTTTTCTTTTCCTTGTCCAAAGGAATTTCTGTCATGGCCCTCAAGAAATGCAGGAGCAGAACTGTATTTATGGTGAAGACCCTCTCTGACTTTTTGCAGAGATTTTATGACTGTGAAATGGTGGAAAGGCTTGTACGCACCCATGGTGCTCAGTGCTATCCTAGCAGCAAAGTCTCCTAAACCGGACAGATAAAGATAAGCCTTTGGGACAAGCAGACAGTCTTCTAAATTAGGAAAGGACATAGACCAAATCTTGTCTCTCATTTGAAAATGATTTAATAAACTGCCACATAAACCTTGCAAAAACCCATTTGCCTGTGGGCAGGACACGGGATGACAGTGTTAGAAGCCGGTGTACTCCCAAGTGCCTCTTGAGAGATCATTCATGTCTTCTTTCATAGTTGTATCTACCCATGGATGAATCATGGAATCACAGAATCATAGAATGGTTTGGGTTGGAAGGGACCTTTAAAGGTCATCTAGTCCAACCCCCAAGGGCTGGAAGGGGTAAGAGTGACACAATTAAAAAAAAAAACAGTGAAGGGATGAAAGTGAGCAAAACCTCCAAACCTATAATATGAGGCGGCAGCAGGAAATACTCTTGAAAAGAAGAGATGGGGAAATCTTGAAAGCAGCCATGGAACTCCAGAAAGCAAGCAAAGCAAGTTCTGAGATGACTGAAGCACCTAACCTGATCGTTGTATGGATTCTTGCTAAGTAAATCATCAGACTCACTCATTAGGCACCTCTGATCAACCTAAATAGATAAGTGCTTCATGGATGGAATACAACATTCATAAAGTGATGGACAAAGTCTACTTCTCATAAAAATATGAAATACAAGTATTTGGAAAAAAAAATTTGAGAGGGCAAAGAATTGGTGGAATCTGTGATTTAGAAAGAGGATAGAATCAGCTGGATTGTCTCATCTGTTACCCCCTTTCCTCTTCTTCCTGAAATAAGAACTGAAGGAAATACCATCTGCAACGGTACTGGGGGCGGCCAGCGCTGACTGATGCACTGCTCTGAAATACGCTAACTGGCAGCAACCAAAAGAAAAGTGAGAACTTCCACTCCCAGGGCCTATGTCCACCCCCATCTTTTCCTTCAGACCTCATCTTTGTTATTGAATGGTTTTCTCTCCAGTGGCAGCAAGGCTTAAAGTGTGAGTAAAGACAAGACTGCAACTAGCCCTTCACTATTTTAAGTATTTTGTCATCATACACTTTAAAAAGGCGGATGCCGATGTGTTCTGGAATTCCATCATGTGGTTGAGAGCCCAACGAAATTCAGATATTCTAGTTTCCCTAGGTGTCAGGGGTTTAAAATTTTGCTCCAAATCAGAATAGCTGAATTCTTTACCTTGAGAAAGTCGTGGAGAACATTAATTTCAGATCGATGGAAATACATGATTCAGCTTTTCAAATTTTGTATTATTTTGTAATATATAATATAAAATGAAATATTTTGAAACCAAAACTCCTTTTGAAGGAAGAAATTGAAACATTTAGCTTGGAAATGTCAAAACGAGATGTTCCCACACTGTTGGAACATCCCTCCACCACTTACTCTTTTTTAAATGACATTTTCAGTGCAACCGACACAAGTTTGCAACGCATTTCGATTTTGACAGGGTTGCATTTTCCAGTGGAAAGCTGTTCTTTCAGAGGTTTTCCAACCAGCTCCGCTAGGAACAGGTGTCACAGGATGGCAACAGCCTTCCCTTTGCCAAACTGCTAAGTTAAAAGCAAGATCCTGGAAAAGTGGCTGGGGTGTGCAAGGCACGAGGGGTCATGGGACGCCCCACTGTGAAGAAGGTTGAGAACCTGGTGGTTGAATCACCTCTGCCTACCCATACGTCTTGCCTCCTGTGGAACTGCTGTGCCTGTGGGCTGAACTGGCAGTAGCAACTGTGGGGGATTTTAGGGGGAAAAAAAAAACCTCAGCGTGTGGGCATGGCTACATGCTCAACGCTGCAATTTCCCTCTCTACCATCCCAGTTTAGAAGTGACAGAAAGAAGGATTACCCCGAGATTGGAGTAACTCCCAGTCCAGGATGGGGATCTTTAGCAAGCCACAAATGTGGAGGTGGGATGAGCAGTAACACATGCCCTTAACTGCTCTCTGTGGGCTGATTTTAATCCGGCTATGTCCACTGGACATGACTTGCTTTTGCCGAGGGGATGTGTCCCTCCATGAACGTGGAAGAGAAGCTTAACCTGGTAGGTTCACATTAAAAGCAAAAGTACCCAACTCTTTCAAAGAATTAAATGAAAAGTCTTACTCCTCTGAGGAGGAGAAGGCAGTACTTTCTGAAATGCACAGCCAAAGAGAAATCTGTTCTGACTTACTGCAGTGTTAAATAAAGTTCTTTTTACACACCACCACTTCCGAATGACCAAACAGACAGACTGACTAATATCAGAAACTCGAGCTGGGCACAAATGAGTTAGCCTTTTTTTCTTTTCCACTTTTCTCACAGGAATGCCGTTTGAAATTATCTCCTTTCTTGTTAATTTAACGATTGCCATCAGAAAGAGCCAGCGGTGGAAAAAATATAGGCAGTAATTATGATCTTGCAGACTCGCTGTGGGACTAGATGCAAGGAAAACACTGGATTGTGAGAACGAGTCTGTGCTTCTCAGCAGAGGCGCTTCCCCGGGTGGAGCCTTGAGGTTTTGGGTGCCTCAGGCCTCGGGGGCCCAGCTCAAGATACCTTGAAGAGGAAGACTCACTGCCAGATGGCAGGCACATCTCAAGTTGGGCACCCCTAAAAAATATGGCCACCCGAAATCTTTAACGCTGACTCGTGAAGAGTTGAGTGCTTTTTTTCCTGAGAAACAAGGAATATGGCATATTCCTCCTCCACGGGTGGATGCGGTAGATGGACAAGTTAATGTCTTTCGACACTATGTCAAATGATAAATATTTATCATGTTTCTGTATTAATACGTGTGAAGGCAAATACATATTTATGACACTGCAGAGGCAGAAGCACGCGGAGCAAAGCCAGCTGGATACCACGGTCTTCAGGAACCGGCTGTTGAGTAACGCCCAGCTTCCCGGTTTTGCCTGTCGCCCGTCCGCCTTTGGAGCCGCTTGGTCCCTCAGAGATGAGGGATTCCCCAGCGCTTCTGAGGGCTGCCATGACGGCTGTCGTGTAAGCCCCAAAGTACCCAAGGCAGGACTCAAGGACAGTGAGCAAAAGGGAAACAAACGGCGGTAAAACCCCGGCGTTTCACCGGAGATACCGGCACAGGGAAGGGGCTCGGCCTTGAGGGACGCCCTGCCAGGGCGGGCACGGCCTGAGGCCCAACGGCCGCCAACGCCCCAGCCCCCTGGGCGCACCGGCCCCGAGGCCCCGGGGCGAGCGCGGGGCCCGTCCCCGCTCTCCCCGCGCCACCCCGGCGGCGGGCCGGGGGCCGCCCGCCTCAGCCCCCGGCGGGGCGCAGAGGGCGGGAGGCCGGGGCCGGGCCCCGCGGCGGGGCAGCGCAGCGCGGCCCCCCCCGGCGGGGAGGCACCGTCCGCCCCCGCGGGCCGGAGGAGGCGCTGCCTTCCACATTGGCTGGAGGCCCCCAGCGCCGCCTCCCCCGGCCCGGCTCCCGCCGCGGCGGAGCGCCGGCACGACGGGGCTAATCGCGATTCATCATCCGCGGCCCCGCCGCGGGGCGCACGGCCGGGGGGCGCGGGGCACGGTTCGAGCCGGACGGGGCCCACGGGGCCCCCGGGGCCCGCTCTCCGCCGCCCCCCCCCCCCCGCGGTGTCCCCCGGTGTCCCCGTGTCCCTCCCCCGGGGCGAAGTTGGGCCGCCGCCGCCGCCCGTCTCCCCCGGCGCTGCCCGCGCCTGCGGGGCGCCTCCGCCGCTGCCAGGGCCGGGACAAAAGGCACACTGACACGTGATGGGAGCCGGGCTTCATAAATGGGACCGGAGCGGGGCGGCAGGCGGGGGGGGACGCGGCGGCGGCGGGTGCCGGAGCGGCGCCGGGCGCCCGGCGGCTCCCGCGCTGCCTCCCCGCGCCGAGGCGGAGGCGGAGGCGGTGGCGGAGGAGGGCCGGGGGCGGCGGCCTGGGGGGGCGGGCGGGCGGGCGGCACATGGAGCGGCGGCGGCGGCGGCGGCGGGGCGGCGGAGCCCGGCGCGCCGCCTGAGCCGGGCGAGCGAGCGAGGGCGGCGGTGGTCGGAGAGGAGGCGCCGAGGGGAGGGAAGGGAAGAAGGGGAGGCAGCCGGGGGGGAGAAGTCTCCCACCTCCTCCTTCCCCTCGCCGGCACCGCCTCCTCGGCGCTCCCCAGTGCCGGGGTGCCCGGGCGGGGCGGCGCTCCCGCTCCCTGCCGGGGGTCGGCGCGGCCGGAGCAGGCGGGGGACGCGGCCGGTGCCGTGCGGAGGGTAAGGACGGCGCGGGGCGGGAGGGCGCGGGGTCCCCCCCCGGCCGGGGGCCAGGGAGCCGTCGTCCCCCTCAAAGTTTGTTGGCGGCGTGGGTGGGGAGGGGGCCCGGGGGGTGAGACCGCCTGCCCCGACGGCGGAGCGGCGGGAGGGGAGGCGGCTGCCTGCGGGAGCATCCCTCCCCGGGACGCCCGCCCTGCGGAGGGGGCCGCGGGGTCTCCCCGCTGCCCCGGGCACGGCCCCGCGCCGCCGCCTCGCCTCGGGCGGCTGGGCTGGGGCGAGTGGGAGGGTGCCCGGGGCCAGCCGGGGAAAGCCGGTGGCCCGAGGTGCGCGGTTCGCGTCCCGGCTCCCGGCCGGAGGACGGGGGGAGCCCGGGTGCCGAGGGGAGCCCGGCGGCGGGCGGGGGTGCGGGGGGCTGGCGGCGTCCTGGGTAGCACGCCTCTATTCTTCCGTGCGCGCAGCCGGCAGCCGCCCGGGTCCCCGCAGGACCTCGTCTGACACCGGAGGTTTCTCCTCTCCTCCTCGCCCACCGGTGATTTGCGGCGGGTGGCGTTCAGCCCGGCTTTCCCCTGCACTTTTCCTCCCAAAACTCTGCCGCTGAGGCTGCAACCGAAATAAAAGGCGGTTCGTGATTTTGTGCGCAACGACGTTCCCTTGAAAGATGTCACTTTGGCATCCAGCATCTTCAGAATATCCCAGTAGGGTTTTTGGTTGGTTCATTTGTTTTTGTCTGAAATTCGGAGGTCGGGGGGGATAACAGCAGAAAAAGAGCGAGCTTTTTAAACTTCACGCGGTGTTTGTCATGTGAAATCTTCAGCTGTTGAGAAATAATTCTGAGTAACCAGATGGGCTTATTTTAAATGGGCATCTTTTTGTCTCAAAGACGTCTGCAAATCTCCTTTGAGAACACCCCTGGATGAGGTATGTACCAAGCCTTTGGTAGGAGAGAGCTCGTTACTGTGATTTCAGTTTGATTAAGTAAAATGGTGTCAGAAGATGAGGTCCATAGTTTTCCTTCTTTCTCTAAAATGATCAGCAGTGTTATTTTTCTGTATGGCAGCAAATGATCATGTTAACAGTTCCGGCGTATGTTTTCTTCTTTCAGGAGATAAAGGGACATATATAACATAGAGCCAGATAGCAAAATACTCCTTCTTGAGTATCTACAAGTTTTTTAAAAAAAAAACCGTAGTGTGGCTTTTTTAACCTGTTAAAGGTATAGTAACGTTTCTTTTTTTTTTTTTTTCCCCTTAGATGTATCATGTTGTTTTCATTGTTATTGTTCACCTTTTCTTAAAGGAATATAGCATTCTCTGCTGGGGGTGGCATTGCTGTTCACATGTACCAAGATCATGCGGAGGATCAGAGTGATATTTAATACGATATTTAATAACAAAATGTGCAGCATTGCAAAAATTACTTGGCCGTGCTTAATTCTTTTTGGATTACACCTTGTATCAACTGCCAGCGCGGGTTTTCCCTTCTCAAGACGGGAGAAAAAGCCTGTGACTATAGGAGGAATATTTATTATGCAGGCAGAGTTTATTAAATCAGCTGTAAAAGAAATGAATGTAACATCTTTAAACAGTTTAGAAGATGAATGTGTAGTTCCTGATTTGCTTGAGGTTAAAATTAGTTTTGTAGCAACCAGGAACAGCTTTGCTTTATTATCCATTGGTCTTTGGAATGAGAGGCAGAACCATTTGAATAAAAACATTTTAAAGCAGAATTGATAAAAGCAATAATTGTTTGACTGAGCCAGCAGGCATCTATTGCCGGAGGGGGGGAAAAAAGTTGGCTAGGTAAAGAAATCAACTATTTGCTGTGAATTTACATCACTGACCATTCGATAACACCTAACCCACAGTAATCAAATCAAAATGCCTACAAAACTCAAGGTGAAGGTGGAAGCAGGCTATAGTATCGTGAGAATGAGCCGGTGGGCGCCTTTGATCCTGGCTGTTGTTCTTTGGTGAATTATGTTAGCTCAGTTGCATAAAGGACCCCGTTAAGGGCTTTCATGCTCTGCTGAAGGAATGGCAGGTCTTAGCCAATGCACGGCTTTCTTTCCCTTTCTCTGTTCACAGGTTTCTGATTGGGCAAGAGAAGTTTAGAAATGAAATAACTTTTTTCTTTTTTAGCCCGTCTGACTTTCAGCCTTTAATGTGGCTGTCCCAAAATGCTTGCAGACTGTCACCCCTCTGGGAATTTTGGTGCTGAAAGTGTTACGTGCTAGGGAGGGAGAGCTGGGATGGTTTTCACTTCTGTTGAGTAGAGGTAGGTGAGGAGATTAAGAGCCACGGGAGAACCCAAACCTATATATTCACTTAGTATTGCCCAATAATTTTGCAAATACATTGCTGTTCCTGGTTCTGCAGGTCTCGTGCACTGTCTTCCACTCACCTAGTTTCTCTACTTCCGCACGTTTTAAGAGAAATTACTGTAACTTCTCTGATGCAAACTTTGTGACCTCTCTCTAGTCATGCAGTTGGCTATCTAGGCATCCGCAGAATTCAGTTTTCTGATTGCTCTTCATTTCTTTGCAGATGTCTATATTGGCTTTATCCGAGTCTCCTCCTGAAACAGTAAATTATTTTAGATATGTTTCCCTGCAATTTCCCAAATGGTTTAGGCTATGTAAAATGATGAATATTCTACAAAACCACTCATCAACCATTTAAGTGAGAATTTGGAGATTTTTCTCTTCTCTAGCAGCAAATTCACACAGTCTGCTGCTGATTTAAAATATGTACTGCGGGCGACCCTAACACTGGGATTTGGCCAAGTTCAAAGCAGCTGTGCAGATGGACACAGAAGACAGAAGGCAGAGGGAAATAGACCCTTTTAATCATAACAAGGCTGCTCTTGTTTTCCTATCTATAGTAGAAATGCATGCCAGCCCCTTGTACTTAAAAGCAAGCTTGCAAATGTGCCAGAATAGACAGCAACAGCATTTGTTATTAATGCAAAGTTAAAAATGTGACAACCTGTCTTCTCAGGCTCTTTACATCTCCATTTCCAGACTGATGCTATACTGCTGCAAAAAGTGCACATCCGATCGCTGTCGGTGGGATAAGAATTTCCCCCCACAGAACTCAGGCCTTTTGAAAGTGCGTGGCTTTGTTAATGATTGCTGAAACCAGCCACGACCTGTCCTTTTGAGATGGTTGTAATGACTTATAAATCAATTTCTCGTTAGAAAGAACTTCTTTTTTTTCTTTTTCCCGAAGGTGCCATTGTTGCCCATGAAAAATGATTGGGTTTGCAACATAAGGTTGGAGCACATTTTATTCTGCCGGTTGTGCCTCATGCAGGGGCATTATGGTGATGCACACACCAAGCCTGGTTCTGCCTCTCTTCAGTAGGAACATCCTTTTTTTGATCAAGCTACCAATATCCAGATTACAGATAAAATAGGTATTTCACTACTGTGTGTGTTAAAATAATGTCACTCATGATACTTTGGTTGGACTGTTGGTGAAACTGGATGTTCTATACATTTCAGATGTTGTCTTGTTTGTGTAGATCGAGGCTAGATGGCATCAAATTGTACCTCATCCTGTGTTAACCTGTTTTATGGCAATTGTATATTCTTCTTAAAAAAGGCGTGTTTACTCACTGCAAAGTACTGAGCAGAAACAGTTCCGTAGGGAATACTGTCAGTTCCCTTTCAGCCCTCGCTGGAGTCATTTTCATATTTCTGCATTTTAGGAAACCTTTCAAAGTTTGTGCTTAGGGCTTTGGGGGGCTCCCGCCTTCCCATTGTGGTGAATATGTGAAACGTGCTCTTAGAAATCATTGTTTGTAGCCAATTTTGCCTCTGTTTAAAACAATACAATACTGGACTCCAGACTATGTGTGTGCCTGAAAAATTAGGTGGAATAGGTTTGGAGTGTGTATATAGGCACCTCTATATATATACACACATGCAAAGTAATTTTTACAGGATCTCAGTGATAGACATACTCATTTCAGATTCTTGCTTTTCCCCAGGAAGGCTGTGTATGGGGGAATTCAAAAAGATATTCAGCACTCATCTTGCCTATATTTTTTGTTCCTACACTTCTAGCTTGTCTGCTTGTCCTCTGGCTCCGGGAATTTGAGTTTACGCATGACAAACACTACTGCAGCATTTGTGAGACTTTGCATAGTTGTTCCTCTAGGCATGTGAATGTGTTTGTGTATGTCTATCTGTAAGTTTATGCATAGAAATATATATTATATATATACACAATATATATACACACATGCACAAAAATACAAAGTCATAACTCATCTCGCAGTATCTTTTAACTATTTTTCCAAATCTGATGTAATATTGGTTGAAGTCTCTCCGCAGTTTCTTGTTCTGGCTACTTGGATATCAGATTCTACTGTAATTCTTTCTCACTTCTCCTCTTCTCTCCCTCTCTCCTTTTTTAAAAAAAGAAAAGCATCTGCATATTTCGAAGACATGCACCATTGCCAAGCAATCTGGTGTAGTGGCTTAATATGCTGGCAAATAATTTCACAAGTTGTTTGTGTGTGTGAAGGCAGTATATTTGAATATCATTATATTCTGATTGTAGCTATGAAGAGAGTTATCTGAGCTTATTTAAATTTTATGAAAGGCCAGACAGCTCCAGAACTGAAAGAATGTTTTACATTTTTTAATTGGAGTGCATATTTTCGTCCTTCGCTAATGCTGATGGCGTGGGACATCGCATTTACCAAAAGCCCTTCTGTCCTAGCTTCTGAGCACTGCCAATACTTGGTGGCCTAATAACAGTTTTCGGGAGAAGTAGACTCCTGAGGACTGAGGTAGAAGGGATGCTGCTTTGCAATGTGTTGCTGACCTTCTGTGCCCTAACTTTCTGTCGTCGCCTGTAGACCCCTCTTCCCTTCTCCCCTTTCCGTGTGCTTATCCACTGCATGGGTCACTCAGTGGCTCCGTTTCAGCTCTCTGTCTTCCTCTCCACCTCTGAGCTCTGTGTCCTGTACTTCATTTTCCTGAAGCAGTTTGATGTTTATTAATGTCCCTGGCCAGATTTGTTCAGCTGATCTCTCCTGAGTGTCCCCAGCTTGGTCCCATGTGTCAGTGAGTACAGCGCTGTCCTTTTCTGTGACCTTAGCGAGGGTGGCTTCTCAGAGCCCTTTGCGTCTTCCTTTGCCGTTTGAATACAGATCAGAAATGGACTTTCAAAAGAGCAAGTCATTGCCTGCAGAGCGGTGGGTCTGTTCTTTCTTTACGGTGAGATCTGAAAATCCCACTAGCTGTATCCTTCAGCTTACGGAGGTGTCTCTGAAGTTTGCGTAGCTCAGGAGAGGAGGGAGGTTTTCTCTCGTGAGTTTTCTCCTTCACCTGATCTGCTTTCCCCAAGCCGATCACAAAGGCAATTCTTCTCTTTCCCTAAAATCTGCCATCCCCTGCCTCCCAGGGGCTCCTTCCACTTGGGTCTTCCTCTCTTAGCTTTCCCTGGTTTCCTCCCGTCTCACCTGGAGACGTCCTATTCCCTGTATGAGGACAGTAGTTACCTGTCCTCTCTCTTCCCAATCCCCTTCACACCAGTCACTTAACCCACATTACCTTCGCTCTCAGCATCTCCTTGCTATCTCACCAAGTCTTTGATTAAAACTTGTTATGGCCACAGTTTGTTGCAGGCAGAGGAGAAGGTAGATGTGCACTCTGTGCAGTTTATGAGAGTTCTCCATGGAGCCTGATGCTTTTGCTGCCTTTCTGTCTCTAATCCTTACTCTTTTAATAAAGTTCACTAATATTTCCTGCAGCAATGAATTCTTGACCTTTTTTGTTCTGCTCTGGCCATTACATGGAAGCTGTTTTCTTGGAGTGGTTATCTCTCTTTTTTTTTTTTTTTTTTCTCCTCCTAATAAATGTGTTTTTCCCCCAGTTTCATCCTCTAGACGTTACATTCTTCTGGGGACCTTTAGCATTTAGCATCCAGTGGAGCCTCGATCTTTTATGTCTTGCTCTGCTCTTTCAAATGACTTCTCTCCCTTCAACTACACGTTGTGTGCTAAGCTGCTGTCTCTTCTAAGTACTTCCAGGAGACTGAGTGTTCAGCCCCCATCACTTTCGCACCTGGCTGGGCTTCTCTGTCTCCATTTAACATTTATGTCAATTCTGCGCAGCAGTAATAAGCACCTGCACCTTTTGGCATTAGAGAATGGCTAGAAAAGAGGCTGGAAATGAAGCAATTTCTGCTGGAATATTAAAATCCAAGATAAACCCTTTTGTGAAAAAGAAAAAGTTTGAGAGTTCAAAATTGACCAGCTTAATGAGTTCTTTTCCATTTTCTTTAAAATGGAAGTACCATAACATTGTATCAAACTTTTCGTATTACCTGTTCATTCTGCTTTATTGGGAAAGGGGTCCCTAAACTGGAGCTGATTTTAAGCAAATACCAGCTCACTCTTGCTACACTGTTTCCCTTTCAGCTGAACCTTTCATACTTTAGCAAGCCTCTTCACCCTCTCGCAAAACTCTATCTTTAAATGAAATTAAGATGTATAAACTGTGAAAGATGTTAAAATCTCACGTTCATACCGTCTTTTTGTTGTTTTAAGAAAGCCACCTCTGCCTTCCCTCCTCCCAAAAGTCGGGCAGACCAGGTAGCTGTAGTTTCCCATTAATGTGACTCTGACGGTCCCCTTGCTGGTTTGTGCCTTCAGTACTTTGTCTTGTCTCCAACCTGGTAGGAAATGTCTGTGTAGGGGGTTGTATTTCACAAGCTGAGGGATTTTGAGTGAACTCAAGAGCTTTGGAGGTTTTTCACAGGCGGATGGGGCAGCTGTCCCTGCTCTTCCCCCTGGGGCTGGGTGGGATGTGGGAGACACATCCTTGGTTCCCTTAATTCAGAGAAATTAAGGGAAACCAGGTGTGCACCCTGATGCTTTTATTTCCTGATGTTTGGCTTTTGATCCAATATGGAACAACTCGAGCGGTTTAGAGACGGGCAGCAGAACGGAGAGGTTGCCAGCGCGCTCACCTGGCTTGCAGGAGAGCAAAGCACGGGTCCTTCGCCTGCACCAAACGGAGCAGGACTTCAACCTCGCTTTTGAACCTCTCTGATCTTAGACACACGCGTATGCCCCGGCTGTCTGAGAGATAAGACACAGCCTCTTTTTCTCTTGTGCCTGCAAGTCACCTGTTCTAAAACTCGTACACGCGTCTCACCAACAAAACTGTGGAGGGAAGAAATAATGTTCTTTCTTTTAAAAACATTGTTGGTCGCTGATTAACTCTCTGTTTTCACCGTTGTTTTGTTTTTGTTGTTCAGATTGTCAGCTGCTGGATGCTGGGTGGTGTCACGTAGGGGCAGTTTGCCCCCAAATTAGAACAATCCGGCCCCTATCCTGCTAGTGTGCAAATGGTATGTTAATTAACATAAATAACCATGTAGCTGTGGTTTCTTGCTAATTAAGGTTCAACTTGCCAAAGATACCATCATGTTACATAAGAACAAAATTTGGTTCAGTACTTGCATGCCCTAGTTTACCCCATAGCTGATGGTGTGTTGCTGTAACTAGAAGATAGCGTCCCTCATTTGCACCTCTCCTAGTGTCTGTGCCCCTTCCCGATTCCTCACACAGAGAAAATTCACTGAAGTGAATGCAAGTTTTCCTGAATTAGGAGTGACAGTGTATTTGCCATTTATAGCCTAGGAGTCACAGTGTTGGAGATGGAGTAGTAAAACAGTAAATAGGATAGGTGTAACATTGCTTTCACGTTCTTGTCAACATGGGTTTTTTTTCTTGCTCGGTGTTACTGAGTCTTAGAGTGCCATTTCTCAGGCTGCACATTTCTTTCTCCAAGGCTGAGAAACCTTGTGCTGTCCTCGAAGCAGTATTGTTCATCGCCATATGGGATAAGGTAATTATTAGCCATATAAATTTTCATTTTATAGGACAGTTCTAATTCCTGGAGGCCAACAGTTACTATGGTAGATCTCATTTCTCTCACACTTTTTCAGCTGACTACACATGAGTATAAATTATTGCTGTTTCTCCTGTGGTAGTACTTTGTGGACCCAGTTTGGTAGGACTCCCAGTGTACTGGGCGCTGTGCAAACTTATTGGAAGATACAGCCCCCTGAAGGCCTTACAAGCCTTACAAGCTGTGTAAGCAAGGAGAATGCATTTACATATTTTTGTGCATTCAAAAACTATGTTTCAATTATACCTACTTGTCCTCTAGCCTGTTCTTAATTAGCTGTGGGCATCATAGAACAAATGTATAGACACGGAGATGAAAATATTTTCTAAAATAGAAGCTAGAAAGGTTTGATATTTGGATTTCCCTTTCTTGTTTTGATTCCTTTTCTTGCCATGTCAACATTTTTGCAGTTATCAGTAGCATCATTGTATTGCTCATAATTACTTTCTGAGGAAGAATGCAAATATTCACTGTTTCTATTCAGGCTATTAAAATTGCTCTATCAATCATCCTGGTTTGAAAATTATAATAAATTCAGCCCTTTTTTTAGATAACGATAAAAACTTTCCAGCCCTCCCTCTCCACCAGAACAGCAGGAGAAGATAGGTAATAGCATTTTAATGAAGTCATGTTCTTGTTCCCCAAGTGAACTGGTCCTGCGGACCAGCGAGAAGTCCAGGGGAGGTATAATTCTCCCTGTCGTCCGAGATGAGTTACCAGCCTTTTACGTATTACATATTTTATATTTTATCTAAGGGGTCTTTATATTTTGATAGCATCCAAGTTTCATTTAAGGCGATATGTAACCACACAAGTGGAGGGCAGTAGTAAGACGGGCCCTCTCAACTCTTCGCTAATTCTTTCGCTTTGAGGGCAAAGCCTTACGAAGTTGTGTCTTCAACCTTCAGCTGACGTTTAGCACCTTGTATGTTTGAACCCCGGTAAAGCAGGCTGGAAAAAAAGGGCTAGAGGAAGTTAAATCCAGGTCTCCGCAGACAGCACAGCGGTGTGTTTGTAAAAGCCACTCCATCTAGCGGCAGTCACTTTGCACAGCTGGTCTGGCAGGGCCCATCAACAGCCACCGGCTTATGGGAGAAAAGTCTAAAATGGTGTTCAGCTATGGGTTTTCTGGTTTTGGTCTTCAAGATAAAAGATGCTCGAAATTTGTAATTCGTTACTTACTGTGAATTGCTGCATGCAGTCATAGAAATACACCAAAAATTTTGAGTGCCGGCATCAGCACAGGCTCTTCCTCATCTTTAATCAATGTTTCAGTTCTTTTTAAAGCCACTTTAAAATGAGTGAGGTAGTGGAGCTCATTTAAGGAAGGGATGAGGCTGAGAGCTTTGGAGACTCAGAGGCTCTGTTGGAAGAGCAGCTTTTGGCAGGGCAGGGAGGCTCTCCCTCGCTGCCACCCTGCCCGCGCGGGGACCTCGCTGCGACACACGGCCGTCACCCCAGCCCCGTCCAGAGAGGAGGGATCTGTGCAGGGGACCCTTGTCCGCTAGGGAGGCTGCCAGAAGGCTCCCAGAGTATTTCATCTAGAGATGTTAATGGGTCTCGGGAGATATGGGTTTGGGTCGCGTTGATGCCAGCTGCCAAGAGCACGTGGGGTGCGGTGTCCCGTTGTTGTGGGCAGAGCCTCCTCGCCGCTCCAGGTTCAGACAGGAGAGCTCAGAGCCAAAATTTGTGTGACACTGGCACATCCACCTACCAAACAAAAAGACCAGGAAAAGAAAAAAGACCAAAAGACCAAAAAAGACCACTGCTCCCGCCATCAGCTTTTCAGTCTATTTCAAATCGTGCAACCCCTCAGACTGTGACCTGGGCGCTCCTGAGAACCTCAGTGCCAAAGGTCCGGTCTTGTTTTCGCTAGGCAACCATGGAAAACCTCGCTGATCACTTCAGCGCATCTCAGTATTGTAGCTTATAGTGGGGCAAGCTAGTATCTAAATTAAAATAAACAAAATTCCAGTAAAGTGCAATTCCAGATCAGGCGAATGGCTGTTTTACTGCAACTTTAATAAAAATCAACTGTTACTTGAATAGGTGCATGCACACATACTGCTAGAAATTTCCAATTATGATATTCCCAGCAGCAAACAAAAACAAAATTAATGTCAGCTGCATCCCCCAAAGCCTAAACTACACCACTAATGAACTCCCAAGTACTCTCAAAGAAAACTCTCTTTGCAGAGACAATAAGGTGGAAATTACTGTAATAATCTCAATGTAAAAATACAGAGGGAAAAAAAATCATTGACATTCAGAGTAAGACTTGCCTCTCCTGATCCCATTAACTGCGTTGTTAGCATAGCATATGCATGCATAGTGATATTGTCACATAACTCACTGCCACCTTCAAAAGAGCACGCAGGAATCCGTGTTCTTTCATTTGTATTTCAAACAAAGGTAGGGGTTGCACGGCGGCTTGCACCTTGTTCTGAAGAAGTCTGTACTTAACATGACTCCAGCAGGGACCAGCTACCTCGTAACAATTTGTTTGTCTGTCTAGCAGAAGTGCTCAGTTGCATACAATTTTTGAAGCTTTACTCAAACATAATCTTCTCGACATGGGGCTGTGGCTTTAATCATTAAAATGGTTGTCTCTTTTCTGTCAGAAATAAGCTGGAATAACAGAATACCACAGCCATCTTTACATGTTTATAGAACTACTTGATTTATTTAATATTTTTTGGGTAGTTTTCAAATGAATAACACATTCTTCACTTCTGGTTTTAAACTGGTGTTGTAATGCCAAGTTTAAAGTTGACGGACTTCACCCAAAGTTGTCAGTTGTCAGGGGGTCATCTTTGCAACATGTATCATCTGGAAATTCTACTAGGAACAGCTGTAAAGCACCTTCTGGATGAAAAGTACGTTACATATTAGATTATTGCTGTTCATTTTTAATGTGTGCATCAGTGACGTTTCCCTCCTTCACTGCTCAAACCCTCAAAATTAAATTCCTTAATATTGTCTGTCTGTCTAATAATTATGTTGTTATTTGCTGCGCAGCGATGCCTGCAGAAGCTGACACAGCAAGTGCCTGTGTTGTGTGTTAGACTACCCTGGTAAGGGTTGTTAATACTCATCCTTGTTTGCAGCACTGGAACTGCAGTGTCTTCTGGAGGTCTAGGTTCCTATATTTCCTCTAACACTCAGTGTCCAGGCCTGCTGAATCAAATGGAAAACTTTAATGAACTATGGAAAAGGTCTTGAGTGTTCAGATGCCATGTGTAAGTGCAGTATAAATATCTCATCAGCCAAATGATCTCTGCTTCTTTTGGAATTGGTCATGATTTCTTCGATTTTTAAGTATTGGTTTTGTAGAGATGAATAGTTTTCTTCTTTCTTTTAGTTTTCATGGGAAAACTGAGCTGTGGTACCTACTGTGCAAGTCTCCTCTTTAGGAGTTGAGGTGATCATTACTCTGCGTTTTGGCAGATAATCTCTTGTGGCCTTTCTGGCCTTTATTGTCAGTTGTGTAAAGTGAACAGGTTAAGTCAGTACTAGCCTATGTACGGCATCTGGGATTTCTTGGGTGTCACAAACAATTTCCTCCATTCTAAAAGCACGAAAAAGCTTGGTTTTGCTCCTGTTCCTGATGTAGTCATCGAGGTGTCCCGTAGCAGATGCAGAATAGCTGTAGCACACCAAAGCAATGATTCTGGCTCTTATTTACATTCAGACCACTCTCAGCTGCTCTGGCAGTGGAAGGGGGCCCTAAAGCAGATGTTCAATGCGTATTCAAGGCATGTTATATGGGCAAAGTTACATAAAGGAGCACAGCATAAGAAGAGCTGTATCTTACATGTTGATGCATGTAGGATGCCCAGATGCTGATGAGGGTGCTCTCCCAAGGGTACCCTGACCAGGAGTTACACCCTGCAGTCAATCACCATCCATGAGCAAAGGCCAGGCATGACGGGACTCAGAGACCACTGGCTACCTGGGAACCTTCTGCTGGGCTCCTCGTTTCTGAGGGGACAGAATGTTTTTGAGGGTGTCCCCAATGGGACGAGTTACATTTCCATGCTTCTCGCAGGAGCAGTGGCTCCTGGTCCCTTTTGCTTGGAGTTTTGGCCAGGGCTGCACTCTGACCCAAACTTGGTGCCATGTTTTTCTAGGCAAGAGTGAACTGCCCTGATTGAAGCTTCTGATCCACGCAGAATGGATCACCGATGGACTCACTGACTTAGCAGTGCTGGTCACCCTTCCTGGAACTGTGGACAGGGCTGGGTAACAACCCACCTCTCCCATAGAGTCCGAACATCCCAGTTGCTTTGGTATGCTTAGCAGAAGGAAGGAATAGAGTAATGAAGCTGTATCCACATCCCTATATTTGTAGATGAAACACCTTGCTAATAAATTTGCAGTAACAAATTTAGGATGTTAGCAGACCTCACGTTGCTGTAACAGGGTAATGTGAATATACAGGCATACTGGGTGAACTGTGAAACTTAGAGTGCATGGCTCTTCCCCTGTTCCCTCTCTGTTGTCAGGTTTTCAAAACCCTCAGTGCCTTTTGAAAGAAAAGCAATGAAGGCAATGATTCAGTTTAATGCTGCTCCTGCAGTGGCACTTGGTATTATCCAAATGAAGCAAGCCCAAGGAATATTGGTCTGTGAGGTACTTTGCAATCAGAAGCCAAGTTCAGATCTAGAGAAGAATATCTTTCTGGTGGAGTGGCTCAGAAGGTTTTGATGAGAAATGAAAATTACTTTCCTGTGGAATACTCAGTTCCCTGCGCCTCCAGTTTTTGCGTCACTTCTCAGTGTAATGCAGTTTTAGTGAAATCCGGGTGATTTCTTTCTAAGTGCTCGACTCACCCTGCCACTGAATACAAGAGAAAGGTTGATTTTGTTTGACGCAGTTCAACTAAGTTGTTTGTGGAGTTTGTCTCCCTGTGTATCTTAATGAAGTCTGATCTTTTCCCCTTCTAGGATTTCCTCCGATGCATTTTTCCCTCCCCCAAGTCTCTCTGAAACCAACAAGACTGGGGTTATGAAGTCAATCCTAGATGGCCTCGCAGATACAACTTTCCGAACAATCACAACAGATCTCCTTTACGTGGGCTCCAACGATATCCAGTACGAAGACATGAAAGGCGACATGGCATCCAAGCTGGGATACTACCCCCAGAAGTTTCCTCTCTCCTCCTTCAGGGGTGATCCTTTCCAAGAAAAAATGACTGCGGGAGATGATCCCCTGTTGAGCATTATTCCCTCGGATCAGGTCAACATCACAGAGTTTTACAACAAGTCCCTGTCGACGTTTAAGGATAATGAGGAGAACATACAGTGTGGGGAGAACTTCATGGATATGGAGTGCTTTATGATCCTGAACCCCAGCCAGCAGCTGGCCATCGCCGTGCTGTCGCTCACCCTGGGCACCTTCACGGTCCTAGAGAACCTCCTCGTCTTGTGCGTCATCCTCCACTCCCGAAGCCTCCGGTGTAGACCCTCCTACCATTTCATTGGCAGCCTGGCTGTGGCCGACCTCCTGGGCAGCGTGATTTTTGTCTACAGTTTTGTGGATTTCCATGTTTTCCACCGGAAGGACAGCCCCAACGTCTTCTTGTTCAAACTGGGTGGAGTTACAGCCTCCTTCACCGCCTCCGTAGGTAGCCTTTTCCTCACGGCAATAGACCGGTACATATCTATACACAGGCCACTAGCTTACAAAAGGATTGTTACCCGACCAAAGGCTGTCGTAGCGTTTTGTGTGATGTGGACCATCGCTATTGTAATAGCCGTTCTTCCTCTGCTCGGCTGGAACTGCAAAAAGCTCAACTCCGTTTGTTCGGACATATTCCCTCTCATTGACGAGACGTACCTGATGTTCTGGATCGGGGTCACCAGCGTCCTCTTGCTGTTCATTGTCTATGCCTACATGTACATACTGTGGAAGGCTCACAGCCACGCTGTTCGCATGATTCAGCGGGGCACGCAGAAAAGCATAATCATTCAGTCTACGGAGGATGGTAAGGTACAGATCACTAGGCCTGATCAAACTCGTATGGACATCAGGTTAGCCAAAACCTTGGTCCTTATCCTAGTTGTTTTAATCATATGCTGGGGCCCTCTCCTCGCCATCATGGTATACGATGTCTTTGGGAAAATGAACAAGCTCATCAAGACTGTCTTTGCCTTCTGTAGCATGCTCTGTTTGCTGAATTCAACAGTGAATCCCATCATCTACGCTCTGAGGAGCAAGGACTTGCGACACGCCTTCCGCAGCATGTTCCCCACCTGCGAAGGAACCGCGCAGCCCCTCGACAACAGCATGGAGTCTGACTGCCAGCACAAACACGCCAACAACACGGGGAACGTGCACAGGGCTGCCGAGAGCTGCATTAAGAGCACAGTTAAGATTGCCAAAGTTACCATGTCTGTCTCCACAGACACGACTGCTGAAGCATTGTAAGTCAGAGACTTCTCAGCATTGTGAGAAAAGGAGTTAGTTTAAAAAAAAAAAAAAAAACCAACAACAACAGAGAAAACCAAACCCGTGGCTTAACGTGTTTGTACCCTCCTGTAATATTTTTTTGGTTTGTCATTGTAAGCTCAGCGATGATTGTGTTAAGAGCATTACCATCAGCCAGTTCTTCAGGTTTTACAATTAGGGATTCAAGCTAAATTTTCAAAAGTTCTTTTCTCAAAAGGTGTTTACTGAATAATAGTAAGTTTCCTGAAAGAGCACAGAGAAAATACCAGGTTAGCAACAGTTTCTTTTGGGGGTGTGAAGAAAAATTGTGAAACCTAATTGAAAACTAATGCATCCTGAACCAATACCATCAAATAAGAAAAAAAGCCTTGTAATCATGCTGTTCATTTCAATGTGAAGTGTATTTCATGTCTGTAAGTAATAGGAGTTTTTGATTTTTTCCAAAAGCGGCAGTGCTGAGTTTTAGAGGTTTTGTAAAACGTGTCGTGTCCCGTGAATTGTATGCTGTTTTATTATGTGTTATTGATATTTGTCTGATTAAACAAAGTGATAAGGTAGACTTCCGTGGAAATAATGTGAAACGTGATATGTAAACCCCATTGAAAACACTTAATGTATTTGAAGAATTCCTATGAGCTATTTTGGAAATTTTACACTTTTAGTGGTCTTCTGTGGACTTAGAGGAGAGGCTTTGTGTTCTTCTACTAAAATTATTTCCCCACTACCTTTTACTTTCACATGCATACGAGAGTAACAGCAACAAAGGAATAGAGGAGGAGTGTAAGAGAGGAATGCACTGGTTCAGACTTTTAAATACCACTGCGTTTATACAGAAGGACGTTTATGGTTGTACAGACTGTCGCCCTGCTCTCGGGCGTTGCGTGAATACGAACACTGAAAGGCGAAGGTCCCGGATATTGGCTCCTTTAACGGGCAACTGGTTTTAAGCCACGTGCTGGTGCTGGACTACTGAAGACAGCATGTGTCAGACTCAGTGTGCGATGTTATCACTGTGCAGTCGATGTATACTTGAAGTGTGTCGCATTCCTGTATCCCAGGTCTAAGCAGATTCAGAGCCTGAGATGCCAAACTCCCATCTTCACTAAAAGAGGAGGAAATACTGTCAGACTTAGACATTTTCTTATTGTGTGAGCGTGTATATAAATAAATATCTATGTGTGTGTACGTGTGTGTGCGTGTGTGTGTGTGTAAGTATACTAATCAGTGTGAGTCATGGTAGCATAACTAAGGTCACTATGACCAAATGTAAACTGTATTTCTTGTTGCACGCTTTGCACACGAATTCTGTTTCTAAAATTGAGTTCTTCCAATTGATTACTGATGAAAGTACCGTATTAAGAACATCCCCATCCGCTCTGAGAGGGGTATCCATGTGCTAGAGAAAGCAACCTTTCAGTTGTATTTGAGAATAAGGGGAAACAAGAGGCAGAGCATGGCATGAGCCCGCACTGACAACTGCAGTGGTTCTCGATAGTGATCCTGAAAACTGAGAAAGCCAGAAATAAATTATATTTTGTTTTAAGACCCTCAGTATTCAAATCTGAGTGCTTGGAATGATGTGAGTCTCACTGTGAAATCAGGATACAGATGACAAGGTTTGGCGCCATCAGCTTTGAGGAAGGAGGTTATTGAAGGAAAATCGCGCCTCTGTTGCCTGGTGGGATTGCTTCTGTAGCCTGGGATTTACACAGGGAGCATGTTACCGGCTAGTCTTTGAGGCACAGATATTCTGTAATTCTGTTCTGAATCAGAAGGTATGGGGTCCTGTGCTGCCTTGCTTTTTTCGACTGTTTCCTCACCCTTCTTCTGGCTGATTTCTGCCAAAATAGCTGCCAAGGCGGCTTAGCCCGCCAGCTGCCTGAAGCTTGCCGCAAGAGGGGAGACTCCCTCCGTGGCACCAGGTGAGCGGAGCCAAATCCGTGCTGCCCTGCCGCCCGTCCTTGGGGTGATGTAGGGAAAGAGCAGGGCGGCAGCGCTGGGGTCTCTGCCCGCCATGGTGTCCCCATGGTGTTTCTGATAGCTCAGCGTGGGCCAGAGCAGCCGGTAGCGCAAGCGGCCCAGCCGATTTCAGCCCGTGGCTCTGCGGGGGCAGAAGTGGCTCCAAGTTCAGGTTCGGTGAGGGGCGGCACGTTTTAAAGATCTCATCAGGTGAGGTGCTGAGCAGCAGCTGGAAGCCACGGGGGAACTTTCCTCCTCCACCCCCCTCCCCTGCCGCTTGCCTGGGTGGTAGGACAGGGCACCACGCTCTGGAGGGGGCCGCCGCAATCGGCCGAAACGAGCGGATTGCAGAGGATTCCCGGAGGACATGCAAGTCCTCCTTCTGAAAGATCTTTCTCATATCTAGGGGTAGTCCATCCTAAAGCAGTCCTCTTGGAGGAGGCGGGGGGAAAGGCCATTTGAAATGTAAAGGTATTTTAAGAGCCATTTTTGAAACTGTCTTCTTGTGAATTAAATGCAAACTTCGTGGACTTAAATTGTGCATTCAAGTTCTAAATTTTACATGATAAATCATGGGACAATGGGGCTGTCTTGGCACTTAACTTGGTGCTTACTGATATAATAAGAAATAGCATCCTGTGAAATGTTACTGTCTATCATCAGTATCTTCATTTGCATAATGAGTTTTTCTAAAGCTCTGGGAACTGTGTCGGTTCACTTAGAACCATTTATTAAAGAGGTGGCAACAATTTCCCTACACGTTGCGCACTAAGTAGAACTACTCTTTCATTAGAAAAATCTGCTGCCGTTCCAAGATAAGCTGTACTTAAACTTCAGCTTTAGGTATTCCTAATTTGCAGTTGCCTACCTTCACTTAGTGATAGCACAGCCAAATGATACTGTGTTCCACGGCCACCCACGCCGTCATCATCAACCAACCAACACTAGCTGCAGTTTCGTATACGTACCAACTCCAAGTGTCACGTATCTACCGAGAAGATCATCTGTGTCACATGCGTGCAGAGTTAGGTTCTCAACAGTCTAATTGTATATTTGTATAATATAATCTCCTCGATGCTGTGCAATCACTATCCACATCTTCTTGCACTGGCCTTTTGATGAAAATTTTAGTGTGTCTATTGTGAGATAGACAGCGCATTTTACCTGCTGTTATTGGGCTGAATGTATGTAAATAAGTGAAAAAAAATAAAAAAAAGTCATCTGTACAAGCAGTGGCCTAAAAAGTCTGTAATTGTAGACTAGGACAATTGTTGAAGTTGCTGTGACATCTCAAATACTACCTTTGAATAAACTGTTTACAGGGTCTCTTGGGATGCTGTTTCATAGTGAAAGGAAAGTCTTTCCTTGTGATAATATGAGGTAAAGAAATTGGATTACCTGAGCTTTTTATTTCCAGTGTTTCAAAGTGGAGAACATAACTCTTTATTGTCTGTAAATCTAACATTATTACTTCCTCTTAGAAGAATATTGTATCATTAGATGTTTGTTTGAGCTGGTAACATCCTTGCAACTGCTGCAATATTTTTCATTAGCAACCTGTATAATAGTTTGTACACAAGTACTGTTCAGATTGTCATGAAAAGTAGCTTTGACCATTTACCTACCAGTAGCAGAATAGTATTTCTGTAAGATTTCCAGTGTATTCCTACCATATCATATTTTATTTCTATAATGTAATTAAACTGTTATTTATTCAAGGAGAAAAAGTATTCCTCTACTTTTTTTGTTTTCCAAATTTTGAGATAACTGAGGAAGCCACGTGATGATGCTGCCTCATCCCACAATCTGGTGCTCTACGTTTTGTTTATAAGTTTGTCTGTCAGATTCTGAAACAACTGCTTAAACAACTTGACAACAGGTTGTCAAGCTTTGTGGGTTTTAATTGTACATTGATATGTTTGAAGGAGGAGGTAGATTATATATTTTATATTTGTGTATTCAGTACTATGGAGACAAGAGAGAAATGACATAGTTAAAACTGAATCTCCTGTTTCATTATGTAGGCAATTTCCCCTTTCCTCTGTATTAGCCAAAATGCAATAAATCTCTTTTGCCTTCCTCAGATGCATATGTTTGCACAGAGATGTCACATTAAGACAAACCCATATACTTCAGAACAACAAAACACAAAAGAGCAGAAGAAAGGAATACAAACTAAACCAGCGCTGCCAACAGCAACGATGACCTAAATTAGTTATTGGTGGTTGTAAATGTAGTCAAAGACTTGAGACAAACAAAAAGTTAGTCTAGTTTTGGCCAGTGCTCGTGGGGACAGAGTTGGGCGGGGGGGCGATGGAGCGGTCCAACAGGGATGCACAGAAGCTGTGCAGGGAGAGCAGGCTCAGCCGTGCCACTGCCTACGGGGCACACTAAAGTGCCCCGCTGCTGCTCATCCACAACTGAAAGGAAGGGTTGAAAAACCATTTATAATCTCTTTGTGGTCCCCCACGCCCCATCCGAAGCCCACTAAATGCTGTAGAAAGGTCCCTGGCCATTTCAAGGGATCAGTTTTTCATATGACTTAATCTCAGATTCATGTTACTTGGGCAATTTTCCTTCTCCACATTTGTGGTTTGAAAACAGTGCGGGTCCTTAGGGGATGAAGTGAGCCTGTCCTGGGGCCCTGGATCATGGCTGTGCCACAGTATTTTTATTTTTAAAAATTAGATCACTGATGAATTGAGAAAGTCTTGGCAAAACAAAAGCAACTAGAAATGACAGATTAGCTCTTAATCTTTAGCTGCGTACTACATTTAAATGAAGAAGTCTGAATATTTCTGCTGAAAGCTGTCACTTCCAAAGCAGCCAGGAGACAATTCCCACTGTATTCACATGTTCACTAGAAAATAAGGGCTATACTGCCACAAACTGACAGTTCCTCTTGATGGTAACACCTAAGTCTATTCTAAACAACACAAGAAGAAATAATGACAACTTTCCAAGCAACTGCTTTCCCACACTATACCAGCTCAGGAAGCGTGCGGGCAAATACACTGTCATCGTTTCAGTCTTTCACATTAGCATCCATTATTATTTCCGCTCTTCTGACAGTTGTTTTAAGAAGTCACAATATCATCACGCACACACATCATCAATAAAATATGTGCATTTTGTTGTTTTGGTTTTTTTTTAAAAATATGTTTTGTCTTCAGTGAAAGTCCAGCTTTGGCTTGATTTAAAAATTAAATCATAATGTCTGTGAACAGATTGTAAAAGAAGAGGAAAAAAAAACCATTTTGCCTGTGTTTAAGAAAGCATAGGGCAGGGGGTTTTATTTGACAGTTTAGAATACACGTCTTCCTCTGTTCTGCCTTTGTCCATTGGTCTTTTTAGGTAATGGATATAAAGAATATCAACAGAGTTTTCTTTAAATAGCAGCACAATGTATGAGGCACATGATTGCCTTTAACAGGGCTCCTTAATATGAACAGCTATCTAATACTAATCTTTAAAATTCAGTTAACAGAAAGAGTGATAATAAGCCCAAGTAATCTTAATGACTAGGTATGACATGCCTGGTATTGCTTTCCAATAAATCATCTTTGGTATTCAGAGCAGCGCTCAGTTTAATGTTAAAGCATATTAAGGTATGGAATCCTGTCTCAATAAAGTCACTAAGAATTTTTTATTGACTTCAGCAGAAATTATACCTTACCCTAGATTTTCAAACTATGAGTTTTCATTTGGAAAGTGCAATTTTATATTCCCTTGTATTTGCATTTTCAGTGACATTAAAACAAAGATGAGACAGAATAAATAACAGCCTCTATATTCATTGGGGTTTTTTTACCTCCAAGATAAGCTGTTTTGAATTCTGGTGGGTCAATGCAGAATCATAAAGTCTGGCAGGAGTTCAATGGACTTGTCATGGGAGTGAAGCAATTTATTTATCCATATGTGTGCAGATGGGGTAGAGAACATCATGAACAAAACTGCTCACAGTAATGCTGAGAGTCGCTTCCTGACTGCTTGCACTGATGCTGTTTTCATGCTGCTTTCTCTCCTTCTCTCCACATATATGCATATATGTGTATGCATAGTGAAAACAGGCTACACACATACTCAAAAATGTTACCCCAAAATAAAGAAGTATCTCTACATGTAATAATAATAATAATAATAATAATAATAATAATAATAATAATAATAATAATAATATAATGTGAAACAGCTTCACAGCCAATGATTTCACAAAAGGGAAACCTCTTCTGCCATTCATAGCCATAACTGGATGGATCAAGCCCTGCCATTGCTATTTTTTTTTTCCCATGGATCTTACTGAAAGTCTCTCCAGGGCTCAGCACCACAGGGATACCCCACTTTCCACTGAGCTGAAGAGAGGGAGAAAGGGAGGGAACTGGAAATGCCCCAGTTCTTGTTTGTGGCAGGCTGTTCCTGGAGCCGCTGTGTGTGTAAGGCTGCGAGGGTCTCTGGGGACTCCCCTGTGGTGTCCCTGTCCTCCAAGGCAGGGCTTGGTGGTTGCTGTAACCTGGCTGAGAGCAGAAACCTTATCAAGAGGGGTGAAGAATAATCATCTCAGGTTGAAATACTGAAAATAAAGGATTTAAGACATAGCAAGGCAATAATGCAGAGGTGGGGACCTGCTATGCATCATTTCTTAGCTAAGGAACAAGGATTAGGGGTATCATTTTAATAGAGGAATGTGGGGAATTATACAGGCTATGGATCCATCCAGTAAACACTCCTCCCAAACCTTCACAAGGGTAATAATAAATCCGTAAGGCCTTTCATCAGCAACCTGGGAAAAAGGTATAATCATTGTCTCTGCAATGCTTAACTTGTAACCTAATTCAAACTAATTTTTAAATTATACACCTACCTGCTACCAATGCAGTCTGAGTAGGCAAAATTAATAACAGGCATGCTCAGTAAATCCAAGGTTTAAAGCTTTAGCTAGAATGTTAATGTCTAAATTGAGTAATACTATCAGTCATGAGAATTACAGTTATCTGCCTCCTTATCTTTTCCTATTTATTTGAGGGCTTTTATTTATTCTCATTATAGCACTAGCAAAACCTGACAGTCCTGGCAGAGGGAGGGACGGTCTCTCCGCATGCGGCTGGTGGTGTTGTCGAGTTGCCCGCAGCAGCGGGGCCAGGGCACCCAGGCGCTGCAAAACGCTGATCTGGACAAGGAGGCAAAGAGAGAGGATTTGCCACTTGACAGCAAGCCTCGTAGGAGTTGAGAAAAGAGCAAAGCTTTCTGGGGTGCAGCTCCTTCCCCAGGGATGTCCTACATCCCCTTACAGCTTGGGAGGTGCTGGGTGGACACTGCTGTGTGGGGGAGGAAAGCCTCAGGTTCAAACCACCCCACTCCCACCTTGGCGGCTGGTGATGGGCTTCTTGGCACGGACATGGCCAAAACCGTTGCACCCAAGGGTTAGTGCCCTTGCAAAAGGGCTTCTTGCCGCCTGTGCCTCATCAGCCGTGAGTGTGAATTATCCATAGCTTGGAAGTCTGCCTTTTTACCCCAAATTGTTCTTTAAGAAAAGCTGACCAAAATGTGGCTATGTGCAGATGATAAAAAAACCACTGGGCTACAGTCCCTGTGAGTAGATTACAGGAAGAGTGGCTGAACAGCAAAATGTCATAAAAGACTCAAAAAAGACCACATTATCCAGCTACAAATTGTGTATTTAGCCAAAATAGTTTTCTATGCAAGTGATAGCTGCAGGTAAACCATTTAACATCATTATCCCTTGGGAAAGCTGAGGATCTAGTTTAGCTTACTTAAAGGACTGAGTTGTCTCGCTCATTGGCAATGCAGGCAGCGGTTGCATCTGGTGCTGGAAAGGACTGCTCCTATAGTGACTGACAACTGACCTCCTAAACAGGTATCTAAGCTGAGGCGTTTTGGGTTCTCTCATTCAAGACATTCAGCCCTGATTTGAAGTGAGGGTGTCCATCGTTTCATTTCTTTTTAATCCCATTCAAAATACTGCTGGGCCCTGCAGATGCTTTATTTTATTATTGCAGACATGATGAAGCTACTGGCTATCATAAGAAAGGACAGAGGGGGCTTCAAACTCAGCGCCACTCTATGCTTACGCTTTTGCTCTTTGCCCTTTCTTGCTGATTACACAAGTTTTTTAAATAGTTGTTTGTGATCTAATCTTAGCTGCTGTGTCATCTGGCCCCTGCTGAGGCTTAAATCCTTCTGCTGACTATGGAAGTGTAGACTGAAGTCTCAAAAAGGAACAGGGTACTTGCCTTCTAGAGAGCAGAGCATGGAGGTGGGAATGAATAGGAAAGTGTTTCTTGTCGGAAAGTGTACAATGGCAAAGCATGAGCACATGAGCTGATGTACATTTTCTGTGGTCCCTTGTCCTCTGGCAGTTTGTTCCTTCTCCTCTCTATGCTGCCTCCTCCATAGTGCCAACACAAGCACTTGCATGGCTGCCTGGTGAGTCAGATCCGGCTGAACTGATCCAGGTAAAAAATAACGTTTTTTTTTCTTTTTTGGACATGTTATGCCTGCCAGATCATTTCTAGACTGCATGACCTGGGTTTCAGAGCTGGGAACTGGCGCAGGATTTGTCGCACAGGCAACTCAACAGCTCCATAAAGCCATGTTCCTGCTGTGCCAAGCATGTAATGGGACTTTCAGGGTCGTCTTGTTCATTATCAGAACAGTCTGAAACTGTTCTGCACTTACAAACAGGAGCACTGAGGGAAACTTGAGTTTCAGAGTCCATTGAAGCACCAAAACTGCCGGGGCTGCATCTGTGTCCTTCAAAGGCAAAGTCCTCATCAGAACTAAGAAAACTCCCCGTTCTCAGTGCCAGTGACTTTGCTGACAAGAACACGCATTTTTTCTCAACAACAAAAGTAACCATTGGGTTAGAAAATTCCCTTTGTCTTTTCCTTCTCTTGAAAGATACCTACATTCCCATTGAGTCTTTGGGAATGTCCATGCTCAGGTGGATGGGCAGAACATGCAAGTCATCCCTCCACCTACCAGCCACGTGGCCGACTCGCTGCGGGCACACCTTGCGCTGGGCATGCCATGGTGAACCCCTCTCCTCACTGGTATACAAAGTCCCAGGGCAGGCAGGGTGATCTTGGTGCGGCAGCAGCCCTCGTATCGCAGTGTGAGCACCCCTTTGTGCAGGTGCCCGCCACCTCTGGGGCAAACTCCTCTCACTGCCTGCTTCACGTTGCCCCTCTCTGTACTGCTGTATCTATTTCTGTGTTGTTACTGCTGGGAATCAAAGTGGTAAGTTACTGGGAACTGAAGGAGTTAGTTCCTCATCACTGCAGAGAGGCATGGAGATGCTTTGCAGAAGGAGCTGCTGACCAATTGGTGGGCAATTGTGGAAGCAAACTACATCTCAGGTGCATCTGCAGCACTCGGGCAGGACAACCACTACAACTTCTTCAGCAGCATGCGGTGCCTTTTTGCTCCTCAAGTTTTATTTGAATCCCTACCAATGACAACATGAACGCTTGGGAAATGTTCACTCTTAGAAAAAACAAGTCAAACTTTGATTTTACAGACCTGTATTGTTAAAAAAAGAAACTATCTAGTTCTGTATCAAAAAAATCAATCTTCTCTAGAGGCTGGGTTGGTAAATAAATCAGAGAAGATGCTGTAAATTAGAAGAGCTCTACGACATTCGCAAGCAGAGCAATAGAGGCCAGTCATACATCAGTCAGCCACACTGCTGAGCTGTGGATGTGTTTACTCCACAAAAGTAATTGCAACCATATTCTTTCGCAGGAGGGCAAAGTACCCCACATTTTCCCTGGGGTGCAAAGATGCACATGGGAAGCTGGTGGTCATCATCACCCCTGGCAGTCCAGACCATACCTCTCCTCACGCTAACATACATGTGTACCTTGTGTATCCTTAAGCCATCCTAACCTAAACCGGGGACCAAATGAGCCAGACATTACCAGTAATGTGTAAGCTCTCTGGCCAAAGAGGAGTAGATTCATAATATTCTCCGTTGCAAGTCACTGAGTTAATGGTCTGGTTTTACATATATTGCTGTTACACCTGGCAACTCATGATAATAGAGGCTCTAGGTATTAGCAACAGCACAAAAAAATAAACAGCCTTTATCAAACCATTCCTATGAGGGAAAAAAAACAGCACTGCATATGTCAAAGGCTGCATTATTAGAGCGGTATTTAGTCTGCAGCTAAAAGGCCACACAAGCCTTTACTTCTAACTGCTAACTCAGGTCTCCTCAAGAGACCTGACTGGGATTTAAAGGGTAAGTATTGTGGAATGGTCTGCAGAAGAGAGAGCAGTCCTCTTAATGCTGTCTTTTCAGGACATTATTCTTTCCATTTGTATAGAGACAATTGCTCCAGCTAACCTGCTTGTCCTGTACCCTAGGCAACCTGACAAATTAAAACTAACTGCCTAATCCATCAAACAAATGGTTTGCCCTGGCTCCATCAAAAGTAAATAAATAGCTATCCCCCCTCCCTGAAAAATAAAGTGTTTCAGCATCAAAGAAAGCTTCTTCCCTGTCTCATCTTTCCCTTCTCCAAATGCCCAAAGAGAGGACCTTACAGCATGGCCGCAAGGTTTGCAGAAGGCCAAGATCTAAGGACTATCCCTTAGCACAGATATTTTCTAATACATCCATGAGCTCAGGGGTCCAGGGGGACTTGGGAGTGACACAGCAAACCACATCTCAACCCCTTTGGTGGGGCTCCAAGATAAAAACGAAACCTTGAGGCTGATGGCTTGTCAGCCAGGGGCAGGTCTTGCAGAGCACTCAGCATCACCTCTTCCTTCCCCGCTGCCTTCAGCAGCCTGCAAACACAATCTTTTCCAGTGCACCTCACAGTATCTAACCTTGCTTTGAAAGACTGAATGTATTTACTGCCTTTGATTTCCTGGCTGGGGATGTGTGCTTGGAGCCTGCTAATGAAGCTCAAAGAGCAGAGTCAAAGCACTTTCTCAGTGCTGGCTGGCACAGGTGGAAGGAAACTGCCTGGCACCAGTTGCCATCCCTGCATGCATGTTAGAAGACAACACCATGAAACACCGCACAGCAAGGACAGGCACAAGGCTGGGGCCATGCATCCCTGCACAGGCAACTCTGCCTGATGCCTTCCCTGTCCGGTACTGCCAGGAGCCGTAAGCAGATCCAAATCCCACCATATGCCAACTTCAGGCACCCTAAGCCTCATTAATTCAGCATGCATTGGCAGCATCTAATATCTAAAAGCACTTAAAATTGTTAGCGACCACCATTAGCACCTCCATTCTGGAGCATAAAGGTTTATATGCACCTAAATGGGAGCTCTGGGACAGCACCCTGGTCCGGGTCTGAATAGATGGGCAAGGGCTGACCGCCTCAGTCATCTACCCTTCGCCTTAGACCCCAGCCACATCTAACCTCTTGCAGCAGCAGCGCTGGGTTCGGCAGCAGGCACGACGATGGGTATCACTAGCTGGCCAGGATTTAATTGAACACAGATGGAACTGAGGCAGCCTGAGCCTGATGCAAAGTGCTTCCAGTCCTCGCTTCTCCTTGGGGTCCGTGAGCCGCAAAAACAACAGGGCTTCCCAGTTCGGTCATAAAACTTCCTTAAAGCTGTTTGTTGTTTGTTTTTTGAAGTGAAGCTTTCATTATCTACAAGAAACATTCAGAGACACTCACAGCTACTTATTGCTAATAAAAATAAACATTAGGCCTGGACAGGCTAGGCACATCAGTGCACTTGTTCAATAGCTGCTTCTTCCTTGCCCGAGTACCAGATGGGAATGGCCACCCAAGACCCTCTTCTCTGGAAGTACCATTATTTGCAGAGAAGCTGCCATTTCTTGGGGGAGTACAACACAAAAACCCAAAAGAGATTCTCCATGGTGGATCCCCGATGGACCATGCCCAGGAAGCCCATCTGCCACACCACAGTGTGGTTGCTCATCCACCACCCCACGTTACAGGAGATTTGTTTCAGAAGGAGAGCAGCAGAGGCCAAGAGAGCCCCCTGATGCATACCTAGGCCCCGGAGAGACACGCTGCCAGGCGCAGCAGGTTTTTCAGCCGGCTCGGCCAAGGGACCACACGGCAGCATGGCCCTTCTTGCCAATCTCCCAATGAGCTGGGAGGGCAGGAGGGAGGATATGCATCTGGATAAAGACCGCGTTACTGTCCTGGGAAGCACAAGACTTTTAGTTTTCAGGCTGTGCTGAACTGATTGAGAAAGCTCATCACCTCCCAGGACTGGACCCAAGCATTGTGTTTATGCGTGACCACGTCTGGATGGCACCTGGACTATGTCCTAAATGGACGGAGGAGAAGGCAGCAGGGCTTCCTCCTGCAGATCACAGCCAGACACGTGAATGTCATTTCTTGTGAGGGAAAATTGGAAAAGGTGCCGAAAAAGCCATAGAAATAATTGAATGGCTTGAGAATCCATTTTTTTTGTCAGAGACCTAGCTCATAACATTTGTTTTTTTATCAAGGAGAAGACTGAAAGATGACTCTCTTGTAGCATGTGAAGTATTTCCACGGGAGGAAATACCAGCTACTAAAAGGCTCTTTAACTAGCAGAAAAATGCATAACAAGAGCCAGTGGCTGGAAGTTGAACCCAGACAAATTAAAATGGGAAATAAGGCATATATTTTTAAGAGTGGGGGTAATTAACCACTGGAAGAAGTCCTCAAGGGAGGCTGTGGATTCTTATCTCTGGAGAGTTTCAAATCATGGCTGGATGCCTTTGTAGAAGATGTACTTTAGCCAAAGAAGCTATTAGGTTCAATACATGGGTAATTGTGTGAAATGTAATGGCCTGTGATATACAGGAAATAAGAACAGATGATCTAATGTTTCTTTCTGGCCTTAAACCTAAGAAGCTATTCATCTAGATGGGAGCCCTGTGCCTATAACTGAGAATTTGATCCAGGGCCCCCACTGCAACATTTATAAACCTGTGAAAAATGAGTGTATAAATGCGCCAAAGAGAATAGAATCAAACGATGGATGGGGAGCTAAGAACGAGGAAACACACCCATAAAATAATTTATTTCTATTTTTTTATGAATTTTGCTGGAATGCAATGAGCACCTTGTGAAACCAGGACTGTGAGGCAGTAATTTACACTGGAGAAATTCAAACGAAACGGGAAGATACGAGACTACGTTTGGAGACTGTCAGGTTTCTGCGATAAAATTGCGTTAGTAATTAATAATCTCCCAGAAAAAAGAGAGAGAGAGATCATCTGCTACCATGTGTCTATTAGCAGATAAATCCAAAGTGAAAGATATCCCCTCTGGGACTACTTGATGGATTATATTAAATTTAATGGCAATGGAAGGAATACTGTAATTGGAAGATGCTGGAGGGAAAAAATATGGTGGGAGCAAGAGAAGGAGGTGCACTGCTGATACGGAAGACCCCATGGCATAGGCAATGGGCTCAGTTCCTGCCAAACTGCACCAAAAGAGCAGAAGATGCTCCATTCCCCATAGGCAAGGACCAGAAAATGTACAGGATGATCTTAGCTAATATGGAAGCCAATCTATATTATCCCCAAGGGAGGTACATTTGGCAACTGCAGTGTGGAAAATAAATATTAGAAATGCCAGAATTTTTTGAATCTATGAGTACATTTCAGAGGAATAAAATGACAAGTTCAATTAGGTTCCTCGAAGCAGAGGAGAGAAACTGATTAATCAGGCATGGAAGTTCCTAAGTAACCAAAACAACTGTGTGGGCTTTCTCCTCTTGACTCATGTTACAGGAGGAGGGTGTATCTATTTGAAAATGGAATATATTTCCACATGCTCTATAAAGGAATGTCCAAACATATCTAGATAGAAAATGATCCCTGTTATCTAGGTCTCTCCAGAGCCTCTCGTACGTTGTGAGAAGCTCTGGAATATGTACAGGAATTTTAGAGTGTTTTCTTTCAAGATAAAGTGGCTTTTTAAAGAATATGCAAACTCGGTGCTAACATCCCAAAGGGGCAATATAAACTTAACAAATAAACTTGTATTGAGCAGAAAGATAACTACACCAAATGGCAACCTAGATTAAAATAAAACAGCAAAACATTTATAATGTCTGAAGTCCAAAGGCTTCTTGGAAAAATAGCCGTGCCTGTCAGAAACGCACGATGTGGAGAACCATATCCCTGCAAATTGCCAGCAGAATAGCAAGAGTTACCGTCCTCGGCCAGTGAAACATCAAATTATTATTGCATCTGAGCTGGCTCTTTCCCAGAGCATTGGATACCGTCTCCACCAGCCTCGGAAAGCTGCCTTCTGCAGATGGGCTTTTTCAGAGGTGTTGTACACCTCACTGCTCAGGGGAAGCGACAAACAAAAGCCAACACATGTGACACAGAACTGAACCGTGCAAATAATATCATGCAAGAGGATGCGTCCTGATCATAAAGCTACAGGATGTCGGCAGAGAAATTCAGTTTTCCAGTCGTGCTCCATTTGCTCACTTTGGCAAAAGGCTGAGGGAGGGGGAAGGGAGCCCCCACTAGTCTCAAAACCCTCATATTTTGAAAGAGATTTTGGGGTCACTTTTTATGTCATTTTTGGTGACAGCTGATCGAATTTGATCACGACAGCGAGTAGGAGGGCGACCAAGGTAGGGCTGTACTCTTTGGTTGTGAGCACAGCAGAGCGGAAAGCCACTGACACGGCTGCCATGCTCATCTTGGTTTGGGTTTTTCTCCACCGCCCAGCACCCAGCCCTCCTCTGCGCCATTCTCCCCAGTGCTCCTGCACCCGGGTGCCCCTGCCCGCCGCTGGAGCGGGTGGGTGCGTGGCCTCCCGGCGTCACAACACATTCGTGGGTGTTAGCGTCACGAGCAACTCAAGCAGCATCGCTAATCTGTGCAGCGTTGCCTCTCCTCAACAGCACCAGCCACTCCAACCCGGGGATCGCTCGTTTATTTTTACGGAATATTTTGTTCATGTGGACTCGTAGCTGCTTCCCACAGGAGAATGTCTTGGAGTAGGAAATGTTCCAAATAACATATGAGCTGCTACGTACATCAACCGCAGAGAAGTGAGAGCTAATAGATGAAGCACAAAGCTCGGCACCGAACCCTCGCAGCGCTTAACCCTGATTCTGCCAGTGACTTGCTGCAAGAACAGGGATGAGCTATTTAGCTAACACCTCTCCCCCCCGCCTCCGGCGGTTATTATAAGGATGAATTATTTAATGTGTGTACACAGCTTTGATGTTGTATGCACCATTTCCTATGTACATAAGTGCTAAAGATTATTGGGTGGTTCTGTCATCGCTAGAACACTAAACATGAATTTCTGGGCTTAATTAGGTGTGTAAAAACGGCTGTACACAGCCACACTGGAAAATGTGAGTCTTGATGTATAAATAATTGTGAGGCCATGGCAAAATGGATCTCAGCAAGAGAAAGCCCATCTGGATTTAACCTTGGCCAAAGCCTGCTACAGTGCCTCTAATGGCCTCTAAGCTCTTAAGGCATCCAGAGAGGATTCCCACCTCAGTCCTTTCCTGGTCTGCCGGGTGTGAGTTTGAGCAGACCAGGATGATTACTTCATTAAAAAAAAAAAAAAAAAAATCAAACAAAACCCTGGACAGAAGTCATGAAAGCTTTGCTATAAGCTCAGATCTTAGGCACAGGCTTATCAGAAGTTTTGCAGAGGCTTCCCTGTACTCTGGGAGGGAAGCTGGTGGGCTGTGAGTCGCCTGGCCCGTGTGTGTGTCAAGCCACCCTGAAGCACATTTCATGGCTTGCCTGTCCTCTCCACTGCTCTGCTTTAGGTGCGATATGTTGCATCCAAATACCTGCTAACCACTAGCTTTTAGTTGCCCTGGAGAAATGGTCCACATGCAGAGCCAACATATTGATGCTGGTGAAACCCTTTATGCTGTGCAAGTCAGCAAGGCGCGGCAAGCTGCGATTTCCATTTGTGCAATTTACTCCTGTTTGGGGGCCGGCTAATCTCCACTAGTGCAAATAGCAGCTTTGCCTGTATGCACGTGGGGACAACGCTGACAAAGCCCCATCAGCAGCTGTCACCAGTGGATATAATATGGCAAAATCCCCAAACTAAACAAGACCTTAATTTCTCATTGAGTTTCATGAAATCTAAACTTGAAAGAGGTTTCGGCCCTTGCTCAAGGGGTGAAATCCTCCGTCGAGAAAAGGCAAATAAAGGTTCACAGTGCACAGGCTTTCTGCAAATAAACGGCTGAGTATCTCACCAATGGGATCAGCGTGATGTAACTGCAACAGCATCTCAGCCTCATCTGTGTTGCAGGACCTTGGGAAAAGTAAGTTCAGCTTCTTCCAATGATCCTGTGTCATCACAGGAATGTTTTCAGAGTACATTCTTCATATGTTAATAGTTTTGCATGTTATTAAACTGGATCTAATTATGCTTGGTTTGCTAGCAGCAGCAAATCATATTCACAATTGTGTATTCATTAAAAAAGTTATTCTATATAAAGATTTCATTAAGATGTTAATTGCTACTGGAATTATATGCACATAAATAATAAACAAGAATACCGACCCATTATTAGAAAATATTTTCCATATATACCAAGCCATTTACTTTAATTTGTTTTAAAGTGGGAAGTGGTGTGCCTGGCTAGAATTAGCAGAAGACCCTCTGTTATGAAAACGTGGCTTTATTTCCTTCTCTGCAGAGTGCCACTTGTCAGGCCACACTAAAAGAATAGGTGATGCCCTTTTAGCATCAATAAAAAGAATAGCTCATATAAAAAAAATCTAATGATGGGAAACATTGTGTGGGTTTAAATCACTGAAGGAGTCAGCACAAAAAAGCACAGACTATGAGACAAATGTGTGAGGACAACAGACACTTTTCTATCTGTGGACCCTGTATTTTAACCAAGCAAGGGTAAACTCCGAACCTTCAAAGAGCCCTTGATGAGGTGACCATGTCCCTTGCCAGAATCCCTCTGGATTTGCTGGTCTTTCTTTGCAGAGAATCCAGTGGGAGATGGGAAGTCAGCTCCCTGGCCCATGGGCGACCACCAGTCCCTGGATAGCAAGGGCAGCAAGGATGCAACTGTGGCCAGAATCCTGACAGAGGTCCCTCCTCCGCTGAGGTGGCAGCAGCTGGAAATGACACTGGTGAGCTCAGTCACATCACAGGAAAGCATCTGTGCTTGCGCCTATTGGTCTCAAGGTGTAATGACAGGATGGGGTTTATTTTTGGCTTCTAGAAGGAGGATTTCTCGCTCTTGCAGAGCATATTGGACACTGAGATCAAACACGCGCTACGTAAGGTCTGCTGACGTGCCCTGTTGGGCAACAGCCATCCTCAGTGACATGGAGAGAAAAGTGAAAAGGAAAATACAAAAGGTCTGGCAGTATCCTCAAATTCTCCTTTCTGTGCCTTCCCTCTAGCACCACAGGCTTACTCCGTGTGCAGGAATGCAGAGCTTTTGCTCAGGAAAAAAGTGGAAAGGAACAAGAGGAATGTAAATGCAGTATGAATCAGAAAACACACTCAGAATTGTAAAAAGTCTCTACTTCAGGAGGAGCCACAACAGAAGCCTGAAAGCCTGAGCAATAGGAACTAGGAAATCGAAAAAGGAAATTAAATTTTTAAGACCCTGTATGTTTAGATGGTGTTATCTTCAAGACAACAAACAGCAAGGGGCCAGGAAATTCAAAATTAAATCCAACACTTCCTTATTTCCTGATTTTCTCTTGTTAAGCATAAAAAGCACAGCAAGGACCAAGTTAACATTTCCTGCCATGTGACTCTATTGGCATCATTTTTGTTGCTACATGTATGTGGACTGACCCAATCTGAAATAATAATAAAAAAAACCATTAATTGTCTTGACATGCAAAGAGAGGTAAGCCAAGAATTTCAGAGCTGTTGTTCACAAAACAACCTAACAAGCCCAACTGCTGATCTCACAAGTTTTTTTTGTAAATCCAAGGTGAAAGTGTCATGGATAGAGTTCATGTCTGATGGCAGTCTGTTGTTATTAGATGACATTTATTGATTAGGGCCAGCTATCTGACAAGTGTTTATCATACCAGAATTTAAATCATATAGCTCTTTGGTGCTGCTCTGACACAGCTGCCATCTTCTACAGTGCATTAATTCCTGTGAGTTGACTATGAAAGGCAGGAGGAAAACTTCATGAACTCACCCTGCAGTCCTTTGCAGCCACCAGCTCACCAGGGCTGCTGGCTACCTGAAGCTCTCGGCATGCCCTGTTGCAGGAAGAGATCACCTGAGGCACAAGGGGACGATCTGAGCAACAAGGCGTTTCCAACCCTGCGGGCAGTGCCTGTGCAGGGAGCTTCATCTGGGGAAACACACCCAGTGGGGCAGTGGGACGTGTGGGGTGGTGAAATGAGGCACGGCCAGCTGCCCTCCAGCCAGAAGGCATTAGTCCCCTGTGGTTGCCCATATCCAAAGCCCTAGGAGCACACCTACCTGTCAGAAATAGAAGGCCAAAGCAGAAGGCCTACCTAGCACAAACACACAAAACAGAGTTCATCGCACGTAGGTGAGACCTGTCCCCAGCCCTTATTAGCAGGGTGTGCAGGGCAGCATGGTATCTCACTGCAATCCCAAGAAAGGTGCTGTTTCTCTGGCAGAGACAGGTAAGCTTGCAGACACTGCCAGTGATGCCCCTGGACCAGCGGCAGGGACTCCTCGGGTGAGGAGGTGATACCTGTGACCCCAAACAGTGGTGCGAGGAAACCTGTGGCTTCCCCAGGCTCGTCCTTAGCATGGGATGAAGAGATGGGATGAGGATGCCTCGTCTGTTGCTGTGGCCTGCAAAGCTCAGCTGTAAGAGCAGCATACGTGGGACAACTGGGTGTGAGTTAGTGCCAATGCAGCTTATTCCCCACGCAAAGGGGATTTTTAAAGCCGCCTGTGTAGATTACAGCCCCTCAGCTAGCCAGACGCTGGTGGGCATGGCCTTGACACAGGCAACAAAATGCGTCCAGACATAGGCTGGCACTGTCTCTACCCTACTCCTCTCTGCAGCCAGGGTCCTCCCAGCCACCGAAACTCAGCACAGCCTGCCAGCAGCTTCACTGTTATCAGGAACTAGTTTGGACTCAAATCTTATGAACAACAAGGTTTTGCCCCCACAAACTCTGGGGGCTCAGCGGCCTCAAGCTCGAGGGCTTGCTTTCCTCAAGTGCTTCCCCCTGCATTAATGCTGACTCTGATACAAGCCCCTTCTTTTGTTTTTTGAGTGAAGTCCATCGCTGGCCCGAGGGCAAACAGCAGCCAGGAGGTGTTGCAGACCCCACGGGAGCAGCAGATGCTGCCTGGTTCCCGCTGGCTGTGCCTGTGCCCGTGCCCGTGCCCTCCACCAGTGCCCGCGCTCTGCCAGCAGCCAGCAGCACGCAGGTCCCAAAACACAGCCCAGGAGCTCAGCCACCGTTTTCAAAGCAAAGAGTTAGACTTTGATTATTACTTTGAGATTATTGTTATGGAGCAGTTTTAGTCATCGTGACCTGACTTTTCACTGATAGCTATGAGAGTTGACCCAAACTTCTGAGCTAATTCTGTGCTTTCAAAAACTATTTTTTGACAATCCTGGAATCCTCAGAGCTGAGGCTGAGAGGTGGCAGGACATTGTACTTTTCCCTATGCCAATTTTAATTTAAAAAACTGCCTCCATTTGCCCGGAGTCAATAGTTTTTGAAAGGAATGAGGGAAGGAAGGAGGGACAGAGGAGCACAGGAAGGGAGGAAAGGGAGAAAGGGGGAAGGAGAGAAGAAAGGAAAGGACGAAGGGGAAAGGGAAGGGGAGAGACAGAGAAAAAGAGAAAGGAAGAAAGAGACAAAGGAGGAGAAAAAAGAAAGAACAAGAGAAGGGGAGGAAAGGCAGGAAGGCAAGAGGGCAGGATGGCAGGAAGGAAGGAAGGCAGGAAGGAAGGAAGGAAGGAAGGAAAAAACTGGGCCCAAAGAGTTGTGGTGAATGGAGTTAAATCCAGCTGGCGGCCGGTCACAAGTGGTGTTCCCCAGGGCTCAGTATGGGGGCCAGTTCTCTTAAATATCTTTATCAATCATCTGGACAAGGGGCTCGAGTGCACCCTCAGTAACTTTGCAGACGACACCAAGTTGGGCAGGAATGTTGATCTGCTGGAGGGTAGGAAGGCCCTACAGAGGGATCTGAACAGGCTGGATCGATGGGCCGACCCCAACTGTATGAGATTCAACAAGGCTCAGTGCTGGGTCCTGCACTTGGGTCACAACAACCCCATGCAACGCTACAGGCTTGGGAAGGAGTGGCTGGAGAGCTGCCTGGTGGAAAAGGACCTGGGGGTGCTGGTCAACAGCTGGCTGAATATGAGCTGGCAGTGTGCCCAGGTGGCCAAGAGGGCCAAGAGCATCCTGGCTTGTATCAGGAATAGTGTGGCCAGCAGGACTAGTGATTGTGCCCCTGTGCTTGGCACTGGTGAGGCCGCACCTCGAGTACTGTGTTCAGTTTTGGGCCCCTCACTACAAGAAGGACATCGAGGTGCTGGAGCGTGGCCAAAGAAGGGCAATGAAGCTGGTGAAGGGTCTGGGGCACAAATCTTATGAGGAGCGGCTGAGGGAGCTGGGGTTGTTTAGCCTGGAGAAAAGGAGGCTCAGGATAGACCTTATCACTCTCTACAACTACCTGAAAGGAGGTTGTAGTGAGGTGGGGGTTGGTCTCTTCTCCCAAGTAAGAAGTGATAGGATGAGAGGAAACGGCTTCAAGTTGCACCAGGGCAGGTTCAGATTGGATATTAGGAGAAACTTCTTCATTGAAAGGGTTGTCAGGCACTGGACCAGGCTGCCCAGGGAAGTGGTGGAGTCCCCATCCCTGGAGGTATTTCAAAGGCGTGTAGATGTGTCGCTTAGGGACATGGCTTAGTGGTGGACTTGGCAGTGCTAGGTTAACGGTTGGACTCGATGATCTTAAAGGTCTTTTCCAACCTAAATGATTCTGTGATTCTATGATTCTAGGAAGGAAGGGAGGGAAGGAGGGAGGGAGGGAGGAAGGAAGGAAGGAACAAAGGAAGGAACCAAGGAACAAAGAAACGAAGGAATGTAGGTTATGTGAATTATACTTGCATTTACAAGTGACACTTGAAAAGAAGGATTCTACACTGTGTTCTGATCCTTCCATTTTGCTTCCTATATTTCATGTGTTTTCATTCACATTGGAAAAGTCTAGCAATACAATTCACATTTCAAGCAACACTGTGAATCAGTCTGCCAGAGACAGATAGATATAATTCTTTCTCTGCTGAAGTCTGACGTGTCACTGCTTGGTGAACCAATCTTGCCAAACAGAAGTTGAAATTTTAAGACATCACTGAAGGGTATGGTAAGTCCTTTCCAGGATTTGCAAGGAAGTTTTTTCACGAGGGTTTAAAGTTAGGAGTAAAATCCATCGAAGTTGGTGGTGTGGACCTGCTGTAAGTGATGCCTGAATACAGCCCTGCCATGACATCCTTTATGGAAACCATGAGCAAGAAAACCTGTGAAAATGAGACACTAAATTTGCTATTTTAACTTTTGAAACTTTAGAGGTCTCTGGGCTTTCTTTTGCCACACTGTCCCCTCTCCAGTTAAAAAAGCTTGAACAAAAAGAGAAGGAAAAACAAAGACTGGGGGGGGACGACGACGACACCACAGTCATGGACCATTATTCATTTTATTTGTCCTGAAGGGAGAAAGATAGAGAGATGGAGTTCCAACTTTGTAGAAAAAGGTGGATTTTTCATTATTTAAAATGTTGAAACATAAATTTCACACTCTTTAGAACAAAACACAATATGAAGAACCTATCCAGTTTGGACCAGCACTAGGCCCAGGCAGAGGCAGAGGAGAGTTTCTCCAGATGCATGCATCGTGTGATATTTTGTATGACTCAGGAGGCAAGGGAATAAGAGAGGTCTCCAGCAAAGAGAAGAGGCAGTGACAAAGCACCCAAAAGCACTTTTGAGTGCAATTCAATGGACTGTCCTCTTTACAAACTAACCTCCTGTTCTGCTCAAATGTGCAGCAACTGAAGACCCATCCCAGATCCATTTTCTCAGCTGAAGGAAATGCAGACCTACGTCTCTCAGGAAAGCACCTCAGCTACCAGGCTAGGGGTTAACATGCGGGATTTCTCCCTGCATCCCATACTTCACCCTCTCTACTCAAGTTGTACCAGTATGTAGAAATATGAGAGATTCCTGGGGTATGGCATAAGGGGAATTAGGGATGTGCCTTTATGCAGCCTCACTGCTAAGAGGCGTGAGTGCTGAAACAGCAGTCTGTGCTTCTTCTCTTATTTTATCATACAACTGTTTAATGTAAAATGCAGACACAGGCATTCCCTTCAAACTGAACAGGATTCAGGGTTGTGTTCCTACTAGCACCTTTGTACATCAGGCCAATGAACCTTGAATCCTTCTCTGAATAGCAGCTGTGCTCCAACAGCCGCTTCTGCTGAAGACAAAATGGATGGAGGACATGAAGATGGATGAAGCAGTAAATGAAGTTGGGACAAGCATATGGAACAATCAGGAACATATTGGAACAACTCTTATCCCTGTGTGATTTACAAGGGACAACTGAGAAGTTGATTCAGTGTATCTACCAAACGAGGAACTGTGTTTTATAAAGATGCAACTCTGCAAAGGATTTAGGACGTAGGAATAGCAAGCAGCTGAACATGGACATCAGCGTAATAGGGCATATATGGTTCTTGGCTGAACAGAAAATGCTGAAAAATTAGAAGCTGTTAAAAAGAGTCAGAAAAAGTACCCAAACATGATAGAGAAAAGCTTTTGAGGAGACCTTTAAGAAGCTTAGTCATAAAAGAAGACTGAAAAGTGATTGATTAGTGTGTGTTGGTGAAGAAAAATTTTTCCATGAAGAAAAAATATGAACCATTAAAAGATTGCTGATTTTAGCAGAACCAAAAACCAGCGGCTGAAAGATGAAGCCAGATGTGTTCATATTTTGAATGAGGAGCAATTCTTGTTTAGCACAGAAGGCAATAAACCTCTGGAAAAAAATTGCCAAGGGAAGTGCTAGACTTCCAGTTTTTCAGTGTCCCCAGAGCAAGGCTGGGTGCTTTTCTCCCAGGTATTGTTTAAACACAGACCTCGGTTGAGTTACCAGCCTCAGCACAAGAGTAACAGACAGACAGGGAAGAGCCTCTCATAGACACAAGATCAGACCAGATGATCCAGTGGGTCCTTCTGGATGTGTGCTCTGTGAACATATGAACTTAAGGTTCTTAAAGCTTTCTTAGAAAATAACAGATGTCCTCCCCTGAGGTTAGCAAGTGCAGCACATGGGCAGCCTGGATAAAACCAGTGCTTCAACAATAAAAATAAGAGATTCAGTTATACATGACTTGCCTCTACACTATTCAAAGGGAGCTGGCATTTTGACTTCCACTGGCTGAGAACCTGCTGTGAATACCACTTGGACCAGGAAGACTGATGACATTTTGAAAGAACTACATCATTCACCTGATGAACTTTTTATGAGACAAGGAATTTACCTTTATCCATTTATCTACAAAAATAAAAGTCTGCAGGATTAAAAGTGAAAAACAGGTAGAAAACCTGACTGCCTTTCCAGGACCATCTACAGTGAAGTAAATACACACTAATCTACCAGTTTATAAGGTTTGTCTCTCAGCATCTTGCCTCATTAAATTCCTCAGTGGCCTTCTCTTTCTCCTTTTTCAGTTGTTTGGATGAAGTCCTAGCCCCACATCAGTCCATGGCCAAACTTAACGGGGGAGAAGAGAGGAAGTCTTTCAGCCTCTGTTTTGCCTTTAAAATGCCTTCTGGCTATTCTGCTTGGGTATGTTCCCCAGGTTTGCTTAACCACCTCTGCCAACCCTGACAGCTTTGGCTGGTCCTCTGCTCCCCAGCTCTTCTGCCCCTTCTGTGTGAGCGTGTTGCAGGAATAAGCCTACACCCCGCTCTGTCTTCAAGTGCACACCAGAGACAGGGGCCGGACCAGTGCTGTGCAGCCCACATACACGCTGACATTTCTTAACACTCAAACTTGCAATTCCTTTAAAGTTTTCTGTGATTTCTTAAACTCTGTACTAACAATTCAGATGTTCTGCCAGGTAGCACCATACTCATAACAACATACGCCATCAACAGGGTTAGGACTTTCAGCTCCAGGACTGGGCTCTGGATGTTTGAGCTAATGCATTCACCCTCCAAGTGAACTGCAAACGCAGGAGGCAAGAGACATAGTTTGCTAGTGCATCTTATAGATGTTTGCTAACAGCAGAGGTACAAAGAAGCTTGGAAAAACTGCCCCTAATCCAGGCTCAGGATGGAAGAGTATTCAAGCAGACACAGGTACCTCCAAACAAATGCTCTGTTCTGACCTCTTCTGTCTTGTCCCTTCAAAAACTGTGCCTGCTGTAGTCCCACATCTCCCTTGCTCATTCTTCCACTCTCTTCTTGCCAGCGACTTCCAGTCTCCACTCTTCAGGTTTCTCACCCCAGTTTCTGTTTTCTTACCCATTCAGTCCTAGTCTTCCCCCTCAGCCTTCTTGTTCATCACTCCAGTCCCCCGGCCCTCCTGTCCCAGCATTCAGACCCAGGTTGTTTCCCCAGTGTCTTCATCCTGCCTTTCTTCTCTCCGTATTCATGTTCAGCATTCTTGGCTCCCTGTTTGATCTCTCTCTCTGCCTCCCAGGGTCTCATAATCCCAGTCTCCTTCCCCACGTTCCTCACAATTCCTGTCTGGCTTTCTATCCAGCCAGTCCTTCCCCTCGGTGAAGATCCTGCTCAAAGGCATCTCTGTTTTCACAGTATCTGCTCCTTCTCCCCACTCCCATCAGGTTTCTAAGCACAGCCTCTTTGTCCCACTAATCTCAGGATGCTGCTTAATTTCTTTTTCCTTCTCAGCCTTCCTCCCATGGCCACTTCTCTAGCACTCCCAGTCTCTGCTCCCTTCCTAGTTTCCCCCCTCCCAGCCTGCTCTCACCAGCCCCTCTCAAAATACTCACCCAGTCTGTTTTAATCTTCTTGCTCTTTCCTACTTCTCCTCCATCATCTCAAAGTCACAGTGTCATTCCTTTCCTGTTCAGCCTTAGTCTCACCACACTAATGAAGAGCTGCTGATGGGAGAGTAGGCTGGGAGGGGGGAAACTGGGATGGGAGCAGAAACTAGGAATGCGAGAGAAATGGTCAGGATGGGACTAGCAGCCTATTTTTCTATTGAGTGGGTCCCCAGAAAAAGCAAAACATTAGACTGCAATTTCTGCATACCCAGAAAGAAAGATAGTAGCCTGAGGATCACATATTCATCATGGAAAATGTCTGCCTTCAAGACTAAAATTTGGCAGTTAAAAGTAGCAGAAAATTGGATCACTGCAAATATCAAGGGATCTTAATTAACAATTTGCCATTATTCTAGGTGTAATACAACATAATGTTAACCCAAAATAGTAACTGCTTCATCTGCACGACAACTTCATACTGTTATTCAATTCTTATGTTGTGATAACGTGTGATACCCTCAATAAGGATCAGGATATCATGTTATAAGACTTCGTAGGCACATATACTACAAAACCATCTCTTTGGGAAAGGGCTTACAGTCCAAAATGAAGATTTAATCAGCTCAAGTCTTCCCATTTTGCCCAGTAACTTTCCAATTATAAGAACATGAGGATAGAGTGCAAAACACATGTAGGTTAAGTAATTTTAAATAACCAATTATCCATGTCCAGCCACGCTGGATTTGGGGTTTAATTGCTTCAGACATGCAAGCTTTTTCTCCAGTTACCTCTTCACAGCCCACAAACACAATTTCCTGTTAAAGTAGCATTGTCCTGAAAATTCCCCATAATGAATTTTCCAGTCTGAGCACTCTGACGCAGTTCTAAGTCAAAAGTTTTTCTATACAGCTAAGTAAAAAACTTAGTAAATCATAAGTGAACAACATTGGCTTAATATAACGAGATTCTCGTAATGAAGTAGAAGCTGAATGCTCAGCTCCTGAAAAATCTGTCTCTACACTTTACAGATAAATATGTGGAAACCGCAGAGCTCTATTTCCAAAACCCGCATAAAATGCTGTACATTTGACTTAACATTTAGCTGTAGCTTTCTGATTCATAAAATCATAAATCAAATTATTTGCTTATTTTCTCCCTGTAATAGCTCCACAATGCTGAAATTTTGCCACCAATCATGGAGCGCTGAATCAGTTTTCAACTAGCAGTTCTTTATTTTATAGAGCATCAGGTTAAAAAATGACCCATTTTTCTGTGGCAATCTCTCTCCTGTACGCATAGCAGCAAAGAAAGAAAAAACATGAGTACTTATTATTTTGTTAAGTGTGTTTGACTAAATGAAGTTAAAAAAATAATTAAAATCTGTGCAATTCACCATAAAAAATTCATTTCCAAGAAGAGCCAGTAAAGCTGTCAAAAGAAAAAAAAAATATTTCTATGGTATATACTATTAGACCATACATAAATGAAACTGCACATACATCAAGACCTAAATAACTATATAAATGCATCCTAAATTTCCTGAGACAGATGGTGGATCATACACAGACAAGATGTGCATTCCAAAAAGGTTTTTCTTTAAGAAGAATAAGAAAGGGAAAATGAAAGAATAGTGGGGAAACATTTAAAATACTATTAAATTAAAACAAAACCCACAAGATTATCCTGCAATATTAGACAATGCAAAGCAAATGAAAGCAAGGGATGACCCAGTCATTTTGGCCCTGATTCAGGAAATTGCTTAACCACGTGTATGAGGACATCTTAGTTCAGGAAAGAATGCAAGTACAAGCTTAAATTTAAACATGATGAGATTTTCACCTTCGCTCTAGCCCCTGTCTCCTGGATGCAGCAGCTGGGGTAGTGGGAGAAGACACTAGAAGTTCTCTGTGCATCAAAGGCAGGTGAAAGGGTCTCCTGGCAGATGACCTGAGCTTGATGGCCCTCTGAGGTGTGGAGTAGGAGGGTGCCTGAATGAGGGCAAAGCTACGAGCTCCCAGAGCACTGGGATTTCTGTACAGATCACACTTTATAGAGCGGACTAGGGGGGCTGCCTAATCTGCACTGGCCAAAAGCTCTTGCAGGCAGCACAGACTCCCGAGATCATGAAGATCATTTTATGTGACCTTTGTTGTTTCTCCTTCTAGTTCTTCTGTGCTTCTCCCCTTAGAAATGCAGCAGATTCTCACTTCAGGAGCTTAAATACCACTGGCTTAAACAGGAGTTGGGCACATGCCCAAGGTCTGAGAATAAGAATACTTTCATAGCTTGGGGTGATCCGTAAAGGTAATGTTTTCATTGCAGTCAGCAAGCAGAAGGAGATAGAAACACTGTACTTAAATCTGTGGAAAAGGAGAAACTCTTACTGGTTCTCTTAATTAACCCAGTATCAGAAAGTAACAACGAAAACATTCTTTAAATTTCTCAGGCACTGCAGATAAAAGGAGTTACATGAAGTACAGTTATATATCCTAGATGGTGAATACTTCTTGCCAGAAGTGTTCAAGCAGATTGTAACATGTTCTTTATCTCTTTAAAAATACTCAGGTTAAAACACTTGTTTCTGGATGTCCTTTATCTGTCATGGCTGTCCACCCTGCTACCAAACTAGTAAGTATATTATTCAGATTATGGGATCAAAAGTCAGGGAAGGTTGCTATGGGTTGTGCTAAGATAATAATTTTGCACTTCCTATGTGTTTTATACTGCATCTAGTACAAAGAGCAATTCATTCAAGTTTATATTTAGAGTGAGAGAATGATAATATAGTGGTTGTGTGATGGCTGCTTGGACAGAGTAATCTTAACTTCATGAATCTCCTCACTTCTTGGAGTTTCTGATTGTGGCTTCAGCAACAGAACAGCCTGTTTATCCTAACTGTTGAGCAGCGAGGCACTTTTCCGCATTTTATGCTACAGTTTTTGCATCAAATTTTCTAGCGTTTTTTTTTTTTCTATTTTGTAGGTAGCTTTAAGGAATTATAAGAGGAAAAAAAAAAAGTGGAATATAATAATATTTTACAAAATATAAGCCAATAAAGAACAAAACCTCCTTGATCTACCCTAAGGACCCCCACGCTCACCAGCAGGGATTAGTTCAGCTGTTTCTGAATTTCATTTTCTGAACTAGTCTGCTTACGTATCTATTACTTTTTGCTGGATTTGCCAGGAGACCATGGAAATTTAAAACCCCCAAAATATCAACCCAAATAAGACTGGAGGTTCTTTGCAAATGTTACTGAAATACAAAATGGTTGTATAATAGTATACCTTTGCATCATTATTAGAATATTCTAGTTCCCTCTCTTTCAGTTATGCTACACCCTAATTGCAACATGAAAGCAAGAGTTCAAAAGTCAATCACAGAGCTGATGGCAGGGCTTCATATTTACCATACTTTCAGTGGAAACATTTTCCTGAGTAATAACAACTGGTTTTGGTGTATTTTTAAGACCAGCATTCCAGACCTAATCCCAGACTTGCCACAATACGCTGTCTTTGATTGCACGGGATCGAAAATTCACCTTGAACATGTAAGCTAGTTTTGTGAACTGCAAAACTGTCATTGGCTGCTTTTGCCTTCTCTATGCATTTTCTTCTTAATGTTGCAAGACTTTTAGGTTTGTCCACCACATGATACAAAATGACATATCTAACGACAGTGTTACCAAAAATACCATTTCCTTTTTAAAAAAGATATTTTTATAGAATTAAGTGCACGTCATTTTTGAATATGATGTTTTATTTGCAAAAATGTAAATGATCTTTCCACTAAACAGCAAACAAAATGATGTATCTCTGAAAAATATGATAATGCTTTTTTAAGGATGTGCAGATGGTGCAGTTAGAACATCTGCAGGAACAGAGGATCTGAAGAGAACAGGAATTCTTTGAGAGGATGAGTTACTACCTCCAATCTATTTTTTTGCAATTTTTTTGCAATGTTCTTTACCGAGAAGCATTCTCTGCCCTGGAGTGCTCAATTATTTGGCCTCTTTTCAGAACTTCTACTATACTCAAGAGAAAATCTTGAACACAAAATCTATTAAACATTTTAATCGGTCCACAGTCCATTTTTCAACTTGTCATCAGCTCAGTTTTTTTATTTTCATCAAACAATATTTATTTACACAAACAGAAAGCACCTTCATAAACACGATAGTCATGTAATGCAGGAGGGTTAGAGAAGGTCAGCATGGACGGTCAGAGGTATGGTACGGTTTCAGGATGAAGAATCACTAAGTAATCTTGCACTTTTCAGTCCAGAAAACCAGGGACTATATTAGAGGTCTACAAGACAGTCCCTTTCAGGGAGAGGATGCTGTGGATTGACAGCTCACTGCCTTTTCAAGAAGGTGTAACAAATGAAGCTAGCAGTGGGTTCAGGCTGGATAAAAGATGTGGTTGCACTGTGGATCTCCTTGCCGTGGGATGTTTTATGTGACAGAAGCTTACACAGGTACAAGGGGGCACTGAACAAAGCCAAGGAAAAGAAATCCATTCAAGGTTGCTAACTGCTTAGAAATTGCATGTGGTTTAGAAAACCCACAAATGCCTGGAAGCTGAAGGAATACATGTGGAAAACATCATACAGCCTTGTCTTGTTTTTGTACTCTTCCCTAGACATCCTTTTTTTGTCCACTGATTTGATTACAGAGGTAGATGAATCCTTGGTCTGACCCTATGGGGCTACTCTTCTGTTCATATATTTTGGTCCCCTTGATGGCAGAAATGGTTACGTGTGCAAACGTGCAGGTAAAAATTCAACGAATCTTATGAAAAAACTTTTCATGATCTTCCCTACCATTACACATCCTTCCATGTGTCAAGAAGAAACTGGATTATAGTGATTACATAGTAGGTGCTGTGCTTGAAGATCATCGAGGAGTTAAGGAGCACTTTACGAAAAATGGTCTCTGCCTAGACTATATGCCTAGTTTAACCCTGTCCAGATAAATATCTTCATAAAATTAAGACATGTTAAATATATAATTTTCACCATCCTCACAAAAATCTGGCTTTGGTTCTCTAGTTCAGAGGTGCTCAGACTATTAAACTACCTGGGGAATGACGTCCACCTTAAAATATAAGGATTTTTACCCATTTCACTTGAAGTTCAGTAATCCAAGAGAGTAAATGAACTGTAAGAAGTACTTCTTTAAAACGTATTTCAAACGTATTTTAATCTTCTTTATATCATATTTCTATGCAATCTGGTTTTTTTTCTAATTCTGTTCATTATGCAAGTCCTGGAAGGACTTCTGTACTTCATCCTCTGGGGATGAGGGCTCTGCCACTTCTTATATTATGGCTAATGCAGATGGTGAGAATACTGTAGCTGCAGGTACAGAGACTCCAATTCCTTGAAAGCCCAATGTGGACCCTGAGGAGGGGGCTATTTATTCCATGTTATACAGTGATCTTTTGTTGGCCAGCTTCTTGTCTTCGTTGTCTTGCCCAGATTTTGATTCCCTAATAGGTTTTACAACAGCCCTGAAATGGACAAAAGAATCAAACATAAACATACCTTTAAGTAGGTTTACATAAATTGCTCCGAATCATTCCCTTCCCATCCACAGTCACTGTAGCTGCTCTGCAAAATAATTCTTTCCAATCTCCGGAAGCTTGCTTCTGTTTTCTCTACTGGCAACACAAATATTAAACTACAGAGAAACTTAAATAGTTCACCCCAGGTCATGTTTGTCATCAGTAATACTGTATTTCGATCAAATAATACATAAATCACATTGTATGCTGTCCACCTACCAGTGAAGAATCATAAAGATCATGGCAAAGATCACACCAACAGTCACAATGATTCCAGTTACCAGGCAAAAGACCAGAATGGCATCTGTTGTTCTCCTTGATTACCCCATTGCTATTCTCCTTGATTTTTTTGTTTCCATTTCTGAAGAAAATAAAATACATGGTCATTATTATGTTCAAATTTTCAAATTAATCAGGCATTTAATCTCATGAACAGGACTGAAAAGGAGCAGGATCTGATTATTTACTATCTGACATCTTTCACGACCTTCAGGCCTTTACCATATCAGCAAAAGTTAGAATAGTAACATTTTATACCTTCTTTGCAAAGGCATATCTAACCAAAGAAGATGGAAAGAAATGGAGATCAAGGTATGTGGAGTGGGATACATGTCACTTAACAGCCATGAAACACAAAGAACTGCAAGTCCTAAAGACAAGGGAAAAATTAAAGAGAGGGAAAAGTATCTATTTGGTACATGTTAAGAATGACTAACATAACAATATTTTTGAAATACTTTAATGTAAGATTTCAAGACACACCCATGTAAGATACATGAACGATAAAGACAGAATGACCACAGCCTGTCTGCCACTCGAGGCAGGCTGACTTCTTTGTTCTGTGCCTGGTACCAAGTGCTCCGTCACCCAGGGCTGAGGCACCGAGGTACCACCGTGCTACAGAAGAATTCCAACAATGGTAATTGCTGCAGTAATAATGATAATAATGAAGCCAAAAGAGAGCATGCTAACAAAAGGCCGGATTCAAGGACTTAAGTGCTGCTTTTCAGTTCCCTGTCTCTATCTAGGTCTGCAAAGCCTTTATTTAAAGCAAATAACCACTGAGCATGGAAAGGAGTTGTTCTGCATGGCCCAGAAACGCATAGCAAGGAGCAGCTGCAGGAAGCTGAGAAGTAAAAAATGTAGCAAGGATATCAAGTAAAAATGCATTTTGCAATGCTGCAGCCTGTTCAACCATTTGCCCAAGGAAACTGAGGGCCCTGCCATTACTTAGGCTGATTCTCTAAGCCCAGACATACCAGTTAGGAGATGACTCTAACAAACAACCCAGGAAGAGTGGAAAATGCTGAAGATGGTCACGGTCAAACAACTTCCCCCATCTGTTTTTTGACACTGGATAAAGAAACGCCTGGAAAACAAACCCAGTCACCTTGTTCTGAAATTTAATTGACCTTATTTGTTCAGTCATATTCAACTAAATCAATGAACCATCAGGCATCTTCCCAGATCCCTCCAGCTTTGACAATTTTACACAAGCCAGCTCTAATTTCTCTTTCATTTTCCCTCATATAGTTTCTAAAACTATAAGGCGCTATCTCATTGCTGACTGGTATGCAAAATTCATGTTCACACTGGTAGGAATTCTGTGTAGCAGAATGACTGCAGGAAAACCATTTCTATTTCTATTTCATTTCTACTTCTATATAAGGTCCTGTGCCACTGTCATCACTGTAGTATCTAAGCAACTCTTCCATCGCATCATTTGAGTTTCATTCTCCTGCATCACAGAATTTTCATTTTGATCTTCTTAAACCACAGCTCATCTATGGGATTCTCCTGATCTTTCTGCAAGATACAGGACAGGTGAGAACGGTGAACTGGCTGAGAGTATCATACATAGTAAGTCTCAATACTGGCCTTTCCATACAGTGTAGAGCTGACTGCTTTTAGACTAATTCACTTCACTGACTGGACTGTGTCTTTTTAGAATTACAGGCAGTTGTGGGGCACAGAGGTTAATGAAAATTATCCTTGATTTTGCAATTTCATTAACCTAATATATTTTCCCCTTGGCAAGATGTGAATTTAGAGCTCTAAGAATACTTCTGTTTACAAGCTGTAACAGGAGCCTGCTGAAGAGAAAATGCAAGTTTCATGTTATCCACAGCTAATCTACTCAAGTTTTCTTCCTAGGCAAGAAATTCTTCCAATAATCAAGAACCAGAACTGCCCAAGAGACAACCTGATAATACAGAGAGGATGCCTTCCAAGTAAACACAGGGGTTTAAAATGCAAGCAGGAAGCAGACAGAAAAGTAGCTTCCCAGTAAGCTGGTTTACAATGAGCAAAGACTGATTCACATCAGATGTACTTTTAAGCCCCTGACTGCACTCCTAAAGTCCAGGCAACACTCCCAATTAATGAGAATTTTGCCACAGCCAGAATATGCCTTAAAAACATCTTCAGCTTACAGTTAAGGTTACAAAGATGCATTTACATCAACTTTTTTAAAAAGTCCACTTCCCTTAGTAAAATTAGGAAGAGCAATTCCTTTTTGAAACATACAAAGTCTAGTTCAATGACTTTCAGCTTAAAGTCTACAGCCCACTGAGGGTCTGTGGACTGCTTTACTATAAAGAATGATGAAAAAAACCACTGTCATATATATTCCACAATTACATTGTAAAAAAAATCCCAAAATTGTGTGCACTCGACTAGAAATTTTCTAGGGTTCTACAAACAAAAATGACATTGATAACATATCTGACAGTTTCAAGCAGATTGCCTCCAATCCTACCGAAAGCTTGGCATTCTCACTTTACCTGTTGATTATTTATATTCATCTTGACTAAAAAAGGAACGGACTTAAATGAGATACAAGGGTGAGATACTGCACTTAGATTGTAGGCACTGTTGGATCTAAACTATGAAGATCCATTTATTTCTGCAAGTCAGAACAAGGCAGGAAGGAAGGAAAAGAAGGAATGCTCAGATTTAATTCTTAGCTTCCACCGGTGCTTGCTGATTTGAGGCCAGCCCTGTGGCAGAAACCCCAAAGTGTGCTGGTCATAGCTCATGGAAGTCTTCCCAACAGCTCAAATGGTCCAAGCACCATACACTCCCTCCACCCCAGATCCTATCTGTTATGGCAATGGGGGGATAACAGGCTGGATTAAAGGAAACCAAAAGTGTCATCCATATGGCCATTAACAGCTGCTAAGAAGGCTGACAGCTTTTTTACCTTCTTTCTGCCATCAGAACGATAGACTTAGCGTGAGCCACCATGCAGGACCTGGCTCAAGGACCTTAGGAATTTACTGCTTTCTTATTTGGGCCAAGAGAGATCCATTACATACATCTCTCACACCAAGCACCAGGGCAGGATAGCTCTAAAACAGAGAGCACGTTCTCTGCTGTGGTGTGGCCCAGCAACTATATTTGCATTGTATACCACGGTTTAACAAAGCTGTTTGATTTCTGTGCAGTGTGGTGCCTCTCTGGACTGTCCTCTGCCTTCATGGAACCCTGTCCCCTTTAATCTGCTTAAATCCAAATACATTCAGAAGCAGCTGTTGCCACTGCTAGCATTTCCCTCCAGAAAACATCAGCAATACAAATTCTGTCTCTGCATTCTACTCAGTCATTTCTTCAATAAGAGAGAGATTCACAATACTGTAAATCATATACATCAAGAAAGTGGAACACCTGCTTTTTCAGCAGGTTCTGTCCAAAGGAAACCCACTACTTCTGCCAGCAGCACTGTTCCTCTTCATCCTCCTCCTCCCCTGGGTTTTTCATTGAGCTGGAGTTCCTCCTAGACCATGATGTTGACTGTACAGCAGTGCTCCATCTACAAGCAGACGCTCGACCAATTGTTTATACGGTCCAGCAGCCAACAAGAGTTCTTTCCACTGGTTTTCAGATCCAGAAAGTATCTATCAGTTTGGCAGAGGGGAACAAGATTCTGCCTCTGCAGACTGGTTTTGGGCTTTTTTTTCCCCTTAATATAATGGTGATGCATAGGTTTTTTATTTCCCTTCTAGCTTATCTATAAGTCTTTTTCTGTGTATTAAAAAAGGATGGATATATGCTAATGGGAGAGCAGGATTACATACACACAGAGGAGATCCAGTCTGTTAATCTTGGGTACTGGGACTCCCCATTTCATTTCTGTGCAAACGCAAGGACAACATGGCCATGCTGATTACCTGTTTGTACAGTAGCTCGCTACAGAGATGCGACTTTTCTCTCTAAAGGAAGCTCTGGCATTGAAGTCATCAGCAGGAAATGAACTGAAGAGAGACGGGGGCTAGAATGGCCTCTGAGACACAGAAACGCTATTGCTTCCATCTTCTCCACAGAAGAGCCACCAGACACGCACCCCACCTCGCTCTCTTGCTCATGAGAAGCGTGGAGCTTGGAGCACAGCTGGGATCTCAGTAGGCTGACACCCTTCACATAGCATCCTAATGAGGATCGTTCTCTGCTCTCACATTCCTCCCTTGCAGAGTCCTCCCTCCTCACAGGACTATTATTAGTAAATAACTGCCTTCCAGCTCCAAAGACTTCACAAAACACCAAACACCACAATGGGCGGCAGTGTGATACAACACCCTTCAGTGTTTCAGGGTAGTGATTTAGTAAGAAGGACATATAGAAATGTCAGTTATTAAAAGATGGGATTTTCCTTGCAGAGATCCCAATAATTTTTGATGAAGATAAAGTACTTTTTTTTCCCCCTCTTATGTTTCTCTTGCTCTAAAAGACAAAGAGAACCCATAGGTCTGAACAGTTCTGAAAACAAAAGGAAGAGACAAATTAATAAAGACCACTCACTTATGCAAAAAGGTCATTACGGCTATTCATCAAAAGGTCACTGAGAAGCACAGCGATCAATTGTAAAGGACACATGGAAGTTCTCCGTGCATAGATTTAAAATTAACTCATGTGAAGTTTTGCCATGTGGCAAATACACACAAATTCCTGTAAGGTTTTACCTGCCCTTTTGCAACATGTCTTCCCTTCCTCCCATCTCACATCCCTCAAAATCTGAAGCAGAAAGTGTCACGCTATGTATTTTCAAGTGGTGGCTTTGGGGTCAGGCTTGCAGATGGTGTTGCTGAATCTGGCCACTGCTGTTCATGTGGGTAAAACATCAGAGTGCTGGAAAGAGGAGGACAGATGAGACAAAAGCAAACACATTTGCCCCTTATCGGCTGCATTGATAACTTTTAGCTCTGTTGACGACTTCAAGGCTTTCTCTCTAGGGAAGTGCCAAGAAGAAAGGCCAGCCACAGAGCAAACACGTTTCCACTTCCCCTGCCCCATCCTGTGGCTCTGGCGTGACAAAATGTATCTCTGTGGAACAGTGAAAGGAGTGATCTGGGTGATGAGAAAGACAAAATATACAAACTTAAGCCTATTGACTTGAGTGAGGCAGAGAGATGATCAGAATCGCCTCAGTTGGGTTAAAAAAAAAAAAAGTAATTTAGGAGGTAACAGAGAAGACCCGCTCTTTTCCTGACTAAAACTGATTTGCCCTTTTGGCTGGTTCAAATACACCTCGCAAAATCAATACGAGACCCTCTCCCCACAGACAGTTTCGCCTGTTGCACCAGGTGCCGGTGCCCAGGCAGCGGGGGCTGCAGGGCGGCCCCTGTGAGGAGAGGCCGGGGCTGCCCCGTGCCGGACACGGACGGTTCTGGCTGGCTCCAAACGACCCGCCTGGGCCAGCCCACCGCACCCGCCCCACTCTCGCTGACTAGACATCTCTGTGGCCAGCTTTGGATCCAGTTCAGTCCTGTAGACTACCTGAAAAAGGAGATTTTTGCCCCATTTCTGATACTGATTTTGTGATTCTGCCCTTCTTTACCTTTCAGCTTAGAGACCAGATAGATAAACGGTAAAGAAAAAGATGTTCGCTCAACAGAAAGACAGATTTTCTGGAGTAGGTAGAGAAACCATCTTGCTTGACAGGGGTGATAAATGTAAGTCTCAAATTCCCCAACCCTCATTTCAAAAAGTCTTTTAATGAGGAACTGGGAAAGGTAGCATTGTACCGTGGGCAGAAACGTTACCCGTTCTGAAGTCTGAACAACATGGCAAGACATAGAATCATTGAATGTCCTGAGTTGGAAGGGACCCACAAGGATCATCGAGTCCAACTCCTGTCCCTGCATAGGACAGCCCCAAAATTCACACCATGTCTGAGGGTGTTGTCCAATTGCTTCTTGAATGTTGTCAGGCTTGGCGCCATGACTGCCTCCCGGGGGAGCCTGTTCCAGTGCTCCACCACCCTCTGGGTGAAGAACCTTTCCCTAATGTCCAACCTAAACCTCCCGTGGCATATCCTCCTGCCGTTCCCTCGGGTCCTATCATTGGTTATCAGGGAGAAGAGATCAGCGCCTGCCCCTCCTCCTTCCCTCGTGAGGAAGCTGTAGACTGTGATGAGGTCTCCCCTCAGTCTCCTCTTCTCCAGGCTGAAATGCTCCCAGAGAACAGAGCAGCTCTGCAAAATACAAGGCAGCAACTAAGAAAATCTACATCCAAACACAAGGAGTCTTGCCGCATCCATTGATGCTGTAAGAAGGATCTTTCTCATTTCCTCCTGATCCTGCTGGAAAAGTCAATGCCATCTTCTGATCTGGCTAGACTGCTGACCATCCACAGAGTGCAAAAATAGATCTGCATGATGAAAGTCCTGGTGGATTCTCAATCAAAACCTCAGCTGGCAACTTCTTCCCTGTACCTAATTAACAGTTAATAATTTCTAAAGTCCAAACAATGTCATTCCTGGTGAAGGAAAGCCCAGAAACTCCTTTGGGCATCTACACAGCTCTGCACCAAGCCAAAGGACGCTGATCTGGTGCTAATCAGAACAACCCATTCCTTCTAAGCTACTTAATAAACCTTAGAGCTTGTCTTCCTCAGATTTCTGTATAGTCATAAATATTTTCTGAACCAATAAATCTCAATCCTTGCAGGAAGTTCTCAGTGGATATGTCTGTTGGGCAGGTTTCATCTGACCACTTTTCACCAAGACTACTCAGTCACAGCTTAAACAGAAGTGTGTGAGTCTTCCTATTGATGACTCACTGACTCAAGTCAATGGGACCATTTGCGTGCTCGAGCCTAAAACAGATTATGTGCTCTGCTAATTCAGGTCTCAAAAAGGAAGCTTCCTCTGTACAAAAAGGAATGTAGAGACTGAATAGTGGGAGAAGGAAAAAAAAAAAAAAAAAAAAAAGCTTTGGGTGTTTTGTGACTGCCAGATGGATTTAGAAAATGAATAAACAAATTCCATGTTACTGTACAATGGTAGAAAGGACCTCAATAGAGACAGAGGAAATAGCCTATCTTACTGAAGAGCAAGGAAAAAAGCAGGATTCCCAGGCCAGTTTTACCTAGGCAAACAACATGGAGGGGAGAAACACAGGGAGGGGTATCTCCAAGGATTTCTTTCTTTCTAGTCTGCCATAATTTTGCATAAGACCTGAATCTACATTATTTCAAGAAAAAATTTAAATTTTGATAAGCAAGGCACTTTCACTCTTTCTCTGATTAGGAAAGATGGAGTTTCTACATGGCTGTTCTCATGGTTTGAGAAAATCAGCACACTGCTAACTTTTCTGATGAAGTCAGCAAAAATCTCATTAGCAGAGGAGGTGAGAAAGATAGTACTGGGGAACCTCTTTTATGATGTATTCTTTTTAATATTAAACTTTTCTAAATCCATTGTGTATAAGCAAATTCCAGATGGCTGCTAAAAGAAAAACCCCAAAAGGCTGTTTTCCTGCTTCAGTATTGAAGTGGAAAGGAGATTTAACTGCAGAACCCATGCTGATGCTGCTACATGGCTTAGTGAGGCAAAAAGAAGTCTACGATGTTAGCCAACCCGGGTGCAGTAAAAAATAAGCAGGTAATAGGAAAACCTCCTTATTTTAGCTTGAATTTTCACAAAGGGTAAAGAAAAGACTCATTCCTACCACAAGGAACCTCTTCATTCCCATTCTGTCATTTCCTTTTATATGCCTTTTTTATTGGCCTGCATTTCATGCCAGTCATTACCACAGCACACAAGCTCCTGCCTATATACTACTGGTGACATGCAATCTTACCAAGATTGAGTACTACATAAAAAACACAAGGCCATATCACTAGAAGACTGTAAGTGTCTCTATAAGCTCACCAGTTGTTGCGTAGACTGTGTATTTTACAGAGGCAATTATATTTCCATTTTATGAGTTTCACACTGGAAAGTAACCAAATGGGTATCCCTGCAAACTTCCATAATAGCTGAATCATTGGGAAGAATGTGTACTGTCTAGCCATATATAAAAGAAAAGGAAAAAAAAAGGGGGGGTTGTATTTTTTCAAATAGATCTGCAAAGACGAGTTGCATTGTGTCAGATGCACAGAAAAGTGCTTTTTCTGCTCCAACAGTTTTCAACCTGTCAGGACCTCTTGGCCCCTGAGAAAATTCCTCCCATCTCTTCAGCACCTCCTACTTGAACAACAGGGAAGGGAAACGTGGTTGTGATTTGCTGACATGTATGCACCCACCAGCCACTATGTCCCATTTTTCTGAAATCACAGTAAACATTACTCTCTAAAATTATTGTTTCCCTCACATAAACAGGAAATTCAAGCTGCCTAAAGGAGCAAAGCCATGAGAGTACTTGTATTACCAACTCGCCGGTGAGAAATCAGGGCTTATTTGCATTATGACAGCAAAGGAAATAATCTGCCCAGAAGTCTGTACCATTCAGATGGAGCACATGGTAAACACATGCAGTATGCAATTTTTCTGCACAAAGTGGGCTTCAGTTACTCACCTTGTTTGGAATGAACATCTTCCAAACACATTTAAATCGATTTTCAGGAGGTATATAAATACAAGGCACCTTCACGCAGGCAAGGCCCTCAGAAATTGGTATTCCCCCTATAGGAGGAATTTTTAATAGGTACATCATCAACTATATGAAACATCTCTGTATAGATCATAAAGTTCATAATTCTTCAAATTAACAGAATGTTACTTGGAAATGATACTTCCCCTTAAAATTACTTCAAATACATTTTACTTGGTCTAATGTCTGGAACGAAGCACATATAGCAGAAAAATGGTATTTTACAGGGACTTGAAATCAACCACACATCAGTAAAGAAATGAGATCTGAAACACTACTGGATTGCTTAACAAGGTAATTGGAGGGTGGAATGTAATCACTTCATTCCACTTCTACCACGCTAACAGAGAATAAGGATGTTTCCTTCCAATCAGCTTATTTGCTCTAGATTACTGTATCACAGTATTCCACTTACGTCCACAGCCTACCAGCCCCCGGCATTCCTCCACACGGACAATACATTTTGTCTCAGTCCCAGGGCATCCACTGGTTAACAGAACTTCTTGAATGCCAATCCCTTTGGGGGGAAAAAAAAAATCATTCACTCTGCATTTCTTCCTTTCCTTCAAACTCTGTTTTTGCTTTCTCTTTCTTTATTCTGGATGTTAATATGATGTATCTACCAAATACCAGGCAAAACAGATCTTCTCAGAGTGCCTGCTAAAGCTATCCCATGTTGGTATCTGAGATTTCAAGACATCTACTTCCGTCAGACTCTGCACTGAAGGTGCCAGATTCTTAGAATCATCATGTGTCAGAAAAAGAATTCAAAACAAATTAAAAACTTTTCTTACAGAAAAAGAATTTGAAATGAAACTAATATATGTTCTGCAAAACAGTTAATTCACTTTAAATATCAAAGCATTCAGGCTCCTGGCCTTTAAATGCTCAAATCAGATGGCACAGAGAATCCTGTACAGACTGCCAACTCAGTCTGCCTCCAGTCTTGTGACTGTCTGAGTGTCTTCAACTCCCACCAAGGTCAACAGAAACTGAAGGCACTAAAACCTCCTGGCACTGGGTCTGGGGCGTCTGAAGTTACCCAACAGTTGACCAACAATGAGTGATCCAGGAATA